>NW_023270316.1:15433802-15825051 GCF_011800145.1 Mirounga leonina | reverse complement strand
AAGAAAGAAAGAAAGAAAGAAAGAAAGAAAGAAAGAAAGAAAGAAAGAAAGAAAGAAAGAAAGAAAGAAAAGAAAAGGAAAGAAAAGCCCTGCCCTGTATTTCCCCCTTTAATCTTTACCTGGGTACACATACTAGAAGGGGAAACTATAAAAACTAGATAGCATGCTTTCTTTACTCTTTGAGTCCCTTTTCAATCACCTAATAGCAGATAAGCCACTGTGGGCACCCAAATAAATATTTGCTTTTGGTACCATCCTGCCAATAGTCTAGTCTTGAAAAGTGAATTTTCCACAGTGAAGGACATTTCCTGACACCGTTCATACCTTCAGCTGAACTCAGACACTTAGATCCGGTTTCAATTCAGTGATTCAGTATTTTTTTCAGAAAACTTCTAAAAACTTTTTCAAAATTTGCCAGCTTCTTGATAACAGTTTTTAACTGAAAAAGAAATTTCTCCAACCTCCAGCTATGGTATGATCATATAAATAATATTGTATGATAAATTATCCCCTGTGTATATTTGACAAGCATAAAAGAGTTTTGCCTGGTGGCTGAAATGTTCCCCCAAACTTTTATGGTTTGCTGTTGAACATTCAACATTTCAAAATATATTAAAAAGGAAATTCTAAGAGCCTTAATTATGACTACGGTGCCTGCACAGGAAATCATTTCCCTCTAAATATTGTGCTTTATCTGTTCTGATTTCTGAATTCATGGCAAATCTTTCAGTATCTGGTTTTTGTTTGTTTGTTTGTTTGTTTTCCCAACCCAGGCAATTAACCACGGTAGAGGAAAATAGCTCTGAGAACTTTACCACATGGTGCAATTTTCTAATAAAACACAAGAGGGCAGGTTTTGCTTTACTGTAAGCCTAATTCCACTGCTGTTCATCAGGATGGTCGTTGCGCTAATTACACATTCAGAAACAATAACATACAAAGTGAATGAGTCATCAGAGTGTGTGCTCTGGCAGTGAAATCTCTACTATTTTAATGAAGGACAAGCTTAAGCCTTTCTATGAGGCATTATTGACGACAGAGCACAACTACACTTGGGGGAAACGGTGATAGTTTTAGCAAAGAATGGCTTGAAGAAGGACGGACCAAATTCAGTCATGTTACATCCCTGAAGTCTGACTTGAGTCAATGGGGCAAATAACACAGGTAGGTTAAGGATTTTTGCCAAAGAGACACAGTCTTGATGAGAATGTATAAAGCATACACGCTTTGAACAGGAACCTTGAGTTTTGTTTTATTTTCTTTTAGACAACTTCAACTTATCATATTGCTCACAATTTTCTTGCATGTTGTTTTCAAGATTTCATTAAACTACCTGCCAAAGCGTAATTACATTCACAGGGGTTATTTTCAGCTTGAATTACCCTTGTAGCTAAAGCCAAAGTAGCATGTCATCCCCGGACAGTTTCTGAAGGAATTCGTGGGTCCCTCTGCATAAGAAAGGCACTGGTTTGCCCCTCTTCATAATTCGGCCGCTAACTCCTTCCACTGAAACAAGGCTTTTAAGACATCAGATAGTGGAAGACCCTAAAATGATATCATGAGGTCTTCACTTTCTATCCTAGTCCCTATAAATGGTAGAATTAAGGTCTACCGATGGTGGGAAGAAGAAAGTAGCTGGATGTGTATACTTGCATTAGGTTGCATGGAGTAAATGTCCACATAGTGTAATGGACAACTCAAAATCTGAAAGAGAGGTTGTCACTAATTTCATGGCAGGGATTGAAGATCCCCCTATCTTATGTTTTATCCAGCACATGTTAAAACAGATACCAGAGGCCCTGAATGAAAAGTTCTACCTTGAGATGAGTTCATTCCTTAAAGAATGTTTATAAAATACTCAGGATGAGCAAGGCTCTGTGGAAATAGGAAGATTTGAACCTTGGGTTTTGGCATTGCATTGGGGAGAGTAATTATTTCCCCACTGGCAAGTGAACTGGCTCTTTTATGTACCCGTATCAATTAACAACCAACATTTTCTGGGTACTTAAAGTGCTTTGATAAAATGGCATTGGAGCATAGAGAGAGGTGTCCAATCTGACCTCTAGAAGCTTCCATTCTAAATATGGAAGCGAACTCCACACAACCATTACTTCATTGACTCTAACTTCTTTCTTCTGGGGTCTCCAACAAAATGATTGAACCAGAAGGCTTCCCAGGAGGATCAGCAAGTTAGTTGCTATGGGACCTTGCCTCCCTGGTCAGTGACTTGAAGTAGCCACCCTACCCCACCTCCACCCCGAGATCAGCCTTTAGACCGTGGGCACATCAAAAGTAACTCATCACTTGGGAAGAGGTGTGAGGTTGTAATTATGTATTTTATATATATTTGTATATACATATACAATTGTAAGTATACATATGTAATTATGTATTGTATATATATATACACATATATTCCAATACATGCATACCGAGTGCCAAAAAGATGGGAATTGACGTTCACAAATTAAAAACAATAGCCTCCAACAGATGAACAATAATCTGCAAAACATTTATTTTTATTTTCCTCTTTAATAAATTTTTTATTTCTGGTTAACATGAGATTAAAATTATTCATTAGGATGATTATAATTAACAGTGTTAAATCCTAAGCAAGACACAAATTAATAACAAAGAATTTTAGAATTAGAAGGGAATTTAATTCACAAAGGAAAGAGGCTATTAGATTTCATTCACTTCTGAATGTTAGCTTTATAACAGCATCTCTTCTGAAACAGTAATTCATATACATACAGTTTTTCTAATTCTGAGGATATAAGCATGTAAAGTGATCTATTCATTTTCTTCAAGGTTGATGTTTTCCCCCCATCATTGAGAAAATTAACCCTACAACGCTTCGTAGTATTTTCTGAGTTTATTTGCATAAGATTCCGTGTAAGTAAATACTAACTTGTTCATTCTAACAGGTTTGTTCTACCTTTAAATTTCTTAAAAGACATTCATCACAAACTGACTGTAATGTCAGGAAATGTTAGAAAAATTTATTCCTCTTCTATGAGCTAAAAAATTAAGAAATCGTTTCTCTTAGGAAGACATTATAAAACATTATATTTATAAGAAGTTGCATCTTCTATAGATAAAAGTGGCTAAGTATAAATGATTACCCTCTATTTCTACCTCAGATAAACCTTGCTTTAAATAAATTATGTGGGAATGCGATAAATGAAAATTCTGATGTACCAGAGAGGCAAGAGAGAGGTGGTTATTTGCTTTATGGAATTATTCATATAGTTCATCTATAAAAAGTCATTTTCCCTGCTACTTTTATTTTTATTTTATTTTTTTAAGATTTATTTTATTTATTTGAAAGAGAAAGAGAGTGAGAGAGAGCATGAGTGGGAGGGGCAGAGGGAGAGGGAAAATCTCAAGCAGACTCCCAGTGGAGGGCAGAGTGGAACACAGGGCTCCCTATCACGACCCTGAGACCATGACCGGAGCCAAAACCAGGAGTCAGGCCCCCAGCAGACTAAGCCATCCAGGTGCCCCTTCCCTGCTACTTTTAACATGTAATTAATTTAAATGTAACTTTTCGGAGACACACCTACCATGCACAATTATATCTTCATTTCAATATTTCTCTTTTGGTTTAAAAACAGGATGTAAAACTGTATTCCCCAACAACCCTGAGTTTGGAACATAAACCTTCCAGAGTGGAGTACATTCATGAAACTTTGCCAAATTTTCCATAGATACTGTTAAAAGCAGGAACTGAGATCTACGTGTGGGGGGGTGGGTAGAGAGACCCAAGCAGGGCTTCGGCCCATGAAGGACTCTGGGCTATTTTGATTCTCATCTGCTGAGCCCACTCTCAGATATGCCTATAAGCTTTATGAGGCTCGCTCAGACTCAAATTTGGTTCCAATGGGGCTATGTCCATTTCTCCGGCTTTCACAGTCTTATTTTGGGGGGATAACACTGTGTCTTGATGAATCATGCACCATCTAGCCCCCTCCCTCCTATGTAGAAGGCAGCTAACTCCAGGGTCCTCTTCTCCTTCCCACCCATCCTTCACACACATCCATTCCAGTAGAGAGTAGCTGAAATGAGTGGACAGACAGGCTACCTTCCAGAACTATGGCCTCACCCCTGAAGCACAGGTACCAGATATGAGCAGATGAAATTTACCTTGCAATCTCAGTAACCGCTAACTTCTCAGAAGTAGGGATCATCTCGGTAAGCCTGAGCATCTTAGTAAATAAAGATGGCTTCATTCTTATCTCTCATGATATGATGATTACTTAGTGGAACATAACCATTTAATTCTGAAATGTTATATTTTATATGGATGGTTTGCTTTTAAAGGATAAGACTTAATTGATTAGCATTCATAAGTAACTGTCAGCACAGTGTGGCATTAATAAAATCGGAAGTCAACTCTTAAAAATAAACCAACTGCAATATACATGGATAATTTTTCATCTGAGGCTACCTGGTAAAGAAACTGGTTCAGGATCAGTCAAATGAGACCTCAGAGCAATGGAAGTCTACTCAAATTGCCAGGATTCTAGCCTCACAGCCTTTTTCTGCCATCTTTTCCTGGAAGAAGTGGTTCTATGCGGGTTAGTAGATTTAACACAGTATATTCGTTAACTAGAAAACTCTATAATTTAATCTCTCATTTATTTTTCACTATAGAATCAATGTTTATCCAGCTACTGAATCTCATGATATCATGTCTCCTGTTAAGAACTACAGATTTTTATAAAATCTGGAAAGTCTAATTTACAAAAGAGAACCAAACTGATCATTCATTCCTTCCTTTACTCTCCATCCTATTTGGAAAATAAGGCCTATTTTCATCTTCAAGGCTGTTTTAAAGGCTGGAGAAGAAAAGACACAGAAAGGAGAAAAAAAAGCCACAGAAAGATGATCAGGAAGGCATCTAAAAGCACAGCTGTTTATAGCGAACCTCATGGAGACTCAGGAAGCATCTGCCACCCCCACCCCCTGCCCCATTCCAACTGAAGACACTTGGGCGAAGAAAAAATGAACCATGATCTTGCTCAGGTCTCAATTTACAAGGACCTGCAAATTAAAATGAATCTGCTCTATCAGTTGTGTGTGTGTGTGTGTGTGTGCGCGCACGCTCACATGTCTTTTCAGAACATGAGGAGGCTTAATCAATATGGGGAATTATTATCAGATACCACAAATTGTCAGCTCTACCTTTGTTTGATGGTAAAGATAGCCTCAAACATTCCAGTTTGTGTTTGTTAAACAACGAGTAGACCAGAGACTACAGCTAAGCACCTTCTGTATTGGGGATGATCACCTTAATAGGGGGGACTGCGTCAAACGTCTTCAGCTAAAGGAAGAACACTGAGTAATAGTTTGTTCATCGGCAGGGTCAGACCTACGGCTTGGCTGGTGCCTCTCTAGAGGAAGGCGTGAGCTCTCTAGGCTTCTTCTGTGTACTTCTTGTTGCTTAAATGTGTCTCCACTAGGGGTGTGTAGCCTTTTCGGAGTCTTCTGTACTGAAGGAAAAACAGCACCACAAAAACACCAACCAAAGCCACCAGCATCCCTATGACCACCAAGAGGGTTGTGGTCCAACCTCGAGTTTCTTCAACTGGAATTAAAGCAGAAGAGAAGGGTCTTCAATTGGGATTTTCATCAGCTGAATACTCTTAGAGAAGAAAAGAATGAACCAATTTGCTTTTCACATGCATTTTTGTTGATAAAGCAAAACTATACCAGCTAGAATAAAATTTATCTCCTTCCCCACCAACAATTTGTCATATCCACAATTGTTTTTCTTGAGGAAATGGCATTCCATTATTTAAATACAGCTGATTGCATGTTTTAAATTTCTTATAGTAAACACACAGAATAAACCCTCCAAGGAAGTATATAACTACTTTTGTGAGTTAGAAACTCATTTGTTAAAGTGTATGCTAAAGGAGTAACTGGGGAACTGGAAATATACAACCCGCAGGTGGAGAAATTCTGCTATTGTCTCTACCTTTTTATAGGGTGATAAATGTGTAAGACCGATCAGATGGGCTATTATAACAGAAGACATTCAACAACAGGAGCAGATGAAATCTGTACCCATTTAAAGGGTTGTGAATAAAATCTGAATCTTCCACCTGATAAATCTAATACTCGACTCAAATAATATTTTATAAGCACTCTCCACAAAATTAATGGATTTCATTTTAATGTACCTATGCCTGTCAGTCGTGTCTTTTAAAAACTCTCTTATCAGCTGTTCTTTTTTTTACATTGTTTTAAAGATTTTATTTATTTATTTAAAAGAGAGAGAGCACAAGCAGGGGCGGGGGGAGGGACAGAGGGAGAGGGAGAAGCAGGCTCCCCGCTGAATGGGGAGCCGGACGCAAGGCTCCATCCCAGGGCCCTGGGATCATGACCTGAGCCAAAGGCAGACACTCAACGACTGAGTCACCCAGGCGCCCCTAGGTCAGCTATACTTAAATTCAGTTTCTCTCACCTGGGTTCTTATTCTATACGCTATACTTGCCTAAATGGAAAATCCCCCTTCTAGTTTTTTCCTCCATTCCACAGAGGGCCCTTACTCATCCTGCAGGGATTCCTCCAAGATGACTATAATTTTTCTCCTCATGCTACAATCCAACATCTGTTGCCAGAACCATCTTCTTAAAAAACAGATGTTTAGGGGCGCCTGGGTGGCTCAGTTGGTTAAGCGACTGCCTTCGGCTCAGGTCATGATCCTGGAGTCCCGGGATCGAGTCCCACATCGGGCTCCCTGCTCGGCAGGGAGTCTGCTTCTCCCTCTGACCCTCCTCCCTCTCATGCTCTCTGTCTCTCATTCTCTCTCTCTCAAATAAATAAATAAAATCTTAAAAAAAAAAAAAAAACAGATGTTTATTCTGACATTTCTTTGTTCAGGAACCGAAAATGATTGTTCTTTTAATTGTGGTAAGATACACATGACGTATATTTCACCATCGTAGTCATTTTTAAGTGCTCCAGTCCAAGCATCAGTGCATTCAGCATTCTGCCACCATCACCACCATAGGACTTTTTTCATCCTGCAAAACTGAAATAATATCTCCCCAGTACCCCAGCCCTCCAGCCTCTGCAATCTCCTTTCTACTTTCCGTCTCTATAAATTTGACTACTCTAGAGACCTCACATAAGGCGAATCACACAGTTTTTGTTGTTTTGTGACTGGCTTTTTCATTTAGCATAATATCTTCAAAAATTATAGTCTCATGCAAATTAAGACTCATGCATGTTGTAGCATATGACAGGATTTCCTTCCTTTTTAAGGCGACATAATATTCCATCTGTGCATACACCACACTTGGTTTATCCATTCAGCTATCAATGGACAATGACTCTTCTTTTGTCTATTGTGACTAATGCTATGAACAGAGGTTTACAGATAATCTGTTTGGGTACTTGCTTTCAATTCTCTGCTGGATCATAAGGTAATCTGATGTTCAATTTTTTGAGGAGCTTCCTTATTGTTTTCCACAGAGGCCACGTACCACTCTGCATTCCCACCAGCAGTGCACAAGGCCTCCAATTACCCCACAGCCTCATCGGCACTTATTACCCACTGCTTGGTCAGTAATAACCAACCTAATGGGTGGAAAGCAGCATCTCATTGTGGTTTCTGCCTAGCTTTTTTTTTTTTTTTTAAAGATTTTATTTATTTATTTGAGAGAGAGAGAGAGAATGAGAGAGAGAGAGCATGAGGTGGGGAGGGTCAGAGGGAGAAGCAGACTCCCTGCCGAGCAGGGAGCCTGATGTGGGACTCGATCCCGGGACTCCAGGATCATGACCTGAGCCGAAGGCAGTTGCTTAACCAACTGAGCCACCCAGGCGCCCGGTTTCTGCCTAGCTTTTAAGGCCGTCTCTAACCAGGCTCTTTTCACAGATCCAGACTTCATTCAGGGAATCTTCTTCCCAAGCCTTCTCCAGCCAGGCTTCTTCACGCAGTCCTCTACACAGACTACACCTTTCACAGCACTGTTCCCTGCCCTTCTTCAATTTAAAATGCTCCCTTCTCTCCGCCTCCCCTAGAGAAAATCCACCATTTCTTTGAATCTGACTCAAGACCCCTCCCCTTCAAGAAGCCTTTCCCAAAATTGGACTGCCACATGCAGAAGAATGACACTGGACCATTTCCTTACACCACACACAAAAATAGACTCAAAGTGGATGAAAGACCTAAATGTGAGACAGGAATCCATCAAAATCCTTGAGGATAACACAGGCAGCAACCTCTTTGACCTCAGCCGCAGCAACTTCTTCCTAGAAACATCGCTGAAGGCAAGGGAAGCAAGGGCAAAAATGAACTATTGGGACTTCATCAAGATAAAAAGCTTTTGCACAGCAAAGGAAACAGTCAACAAAACCAAAAGACAACTGACAGAATGGGAGAAGATATTTGCAAATGACATATCAGATAAAGGGCTAGTACCCAAAATCAATGAAGAATTTATCAAACTCAACACCCAAAGAACAAATAATCCAATCAAGAAATAGGTAGAAGACATGAACAGACATTACTGCAAAGAAGACATACAAATGGCTAACAGACGCATGAAGAAGTGTTCAACATCACTCGGCATCAGGGAAATCCAAATCAAAACCTCAATGAGATACCACCTCACACCAGTCAGAATGGCTAAAATTAACAAGTCAGGAAACAACAGATGTTGGCGAGGATGCGGAGAAAGGGGAACCCTCCTACACTGTTGGTGGGAATGCAAGCTGGTGCAGCCACTCTGGAAAACAGTCTGGAGGTTCCTCAGAAAGCTGAAAATAGAGCTACCCTACGACCCAGCAATTGCACTACTGGGTATTTACCCCAAAGATACAAATGTAAGGATCTGAAGGGGTACATGCACCCCGATGTTTATAGCAGCAATGTCCACAATAGCCAAACTGTGGAAAGAGCCAAGATGTCCATCAACAGATGAATGGATAAAGAAGGTGTGGTATATACATACAATGGAATATTTTGCAGCCATAAGAAAAAATGAAATCTTGCCATTTGCAACAATGTGGATGGAGCTAGAGCATATGATGCTAAGCACAATAAGTCAGTCAGAGAAAGACAAGGATCATATGATCTCACTGATATGAAGAATTTGAGAAACAAGACAGAGGATCATAGGGGAAGGGAGGGAAAAATGAAACAAGATGAAACCAGAGAGGGAGACAAACCATAAGAGACTCTTAATCTCAGGAAACAAACTGAGGGTTGCTGGAGTGGAGGGGGGTGGGAGGGATGGGTTGGCTGGGTAATGGACATTGAGGAGGGTATGTGCTATGGTGAGTGCTGTGAATTGTGTAAGACTGATGAATCACAGACCTGTACCTCTGAAACAAATAATGCAATATATGTTAAGAAAAAAAAAAAGAAGAAGAAGGTAGCGGGAGGGGAAGAATGAAGCGGGGGAAATCAGAGGGGTAGACAAACCATGAGAGACGATGGACTCTGAAAAACAAACTGAGGGTTCTGGAGGGGAGGGGGGTGGGAGGATGGGTTGGCCTGGTGGTGGGTGTTGAGGAGGGCACGTTCTGCATGGAGCACTGGGTGTTATGCACAAACAATGAATCATGGAACACTTCATCTAAAACTAATGATGTAATGTATGGGGATTAACATAAGAATAAAAAATAAATTAAAAAAAAAGATAGTAAGAAGGGGAAAATGAAGGGGGGGAATCGGAGGGGGAGATGAACCATGAGAAACTATGGACTCTGAGAAACAAATTGGGTTTTAGCGGGGATGGGGGTGGGGGGATGGGTTAGCCCCGGTAATGGGTATTAAGGAGGGCACATACTGCATGGAGCACTGGGTGTTATACGCAAACAATGAATCATGGAACACTACATCAAAAACTAATGATGTACTGTATGGTGACTAACATAACATAATAAAATAAAACTTAAAAAAAAAGAAACCTTTCCCAAATGCCCCACTTCCTTCTCCAAACTTCAGCTATAGTTATGTCTCCCCAGGCAAGATTGTAAATTTCTTTGTCAGACCAATACGTGAAACATGAATTTGTGTCTCCTAATGAGTTAACACATTCTGGGCAAATTCAAACTCTCAGTCTACACCTGTTAATTAGCTGATGTCAGAGGAATGGAAGTAGGGGCAAATGCACATCCCAAACTTTGTGATTGTTACTATGTTCAATTCCAGAGAAAAGAGAATGAAGTTTCAAAAAGATATCTCAGTTGTCCTGAGAAAGGAAACTTTAAATCAGTAAGGAAAACAAGCAAAGTTGCAGGACTAGAAGGAAAGGCAAGGGACAGATTCCAGGGCTTAAAAGACTCTGAAGTCAGAGAGAGAGAGAGAGAGAGAGAGAGAGAGAGATGTCAGCTCACAGGTCATTATGATTACACCATAGGCAGAGATTTAGGGAAGATGGAATAGACACAAGTGGGGAAAACTCACCAGCAGATGGGCTGTGTGTTTTTTTGGGTTCTGGACAAAATAAGGTATTTTTTATTATTTTGTCTTTTCTTTCTCAACCTGTCCTAAGATTGTTTAAATGGCCCATGGAGCTATATTGGGGCTTGGGCAAATAGAAAAATATGTGTCCATATATATACTTATCAAAATATCCTCCCATATTTTTAACCAAGTGGAAAAAAGCTAATAAAAAATCTACAGTGTAAAAACATGACTTAAAGAACTTTAATTAAGAACACATATACGTGAAGCCCCATGCAGCCCAATCTGTTGGCAGGCCAATATCAACCTCATAAACCCACCCAACAGGGCTGGTATGGGCTAACTGGAAATAACTGGTCTCATTACAAAATAATGCAGGGTTGAATAAACAACAATAACAACTGCCTGTCTTTATTTAGAATTTTGATAGTGTATTCATCTTTTCTGCTTTAATTTTGATTTTAAGAAAATATTACATTACATTATTATTTATCTCAGTTACTGAATTTTTTGGTTTCCCCTTGAACTTTGTGCTCAGGGCAAGTGCTACACTTGCCTCACCCTAAACCAAGCCCTTCCTTCAAGTAATGATTCTCCAAGTCCTGATGATCCCCATCCACATGTGGCTAGTGCATTTTGATTTTATTGGCTAGACATTTCAAACCAGTTTTTTATTAATTCAGATTATTTATTATATATTAATTATATGCTATTATTTATTAATTCAGTCATCAAACTAGTCCCTTTTCTGATGTTTAATTGGTAGTTTAAAGGCTCATTTTGCTTAATATATATATTCTAGAAAACAGCTAATAAAATTAACTAGACCTGAGTACTTGAATATAAGGTCTTGGTTTGCATTTTTTAAAAGAAAGAAAAGTCCTTCAGAAGATGAGTGGATTATCCCCACAGAAGTTGTATTTGTTACCTGACAGATCAATGGCATAGCTGTAGCCGAGTTGGTCTGCAGTTAAAAAGAATTCCTCATTCGTCACCGGAGGGAAGAAAGGAACCATGTTATACATCCGATTGTGACCAATGGGTGCCAGCTCCTGAGGCCAGGCATCCACAGAAGGATTGGATCTTTTCATCCATTCATCGAAAATGGCGTCGGTAAAGGAATGAAGTACCTGCAAGACAATTGAACATGGCATTTGACATTGATCTGTCTGTCCCAATCAGGCCAATCTGATTGGAGCTTTCTCTAAAGTGGAATGGGGTTCTTCTGGACATGAGGAACTTCTCTGTACCCAACCGTATCTTAGTGACATACCCACTGACATTTTTAGTTATGTTTTCAAGGCTGCCTGGCATCTCTCCAAACAGGATCATCAACCCCTTGTCAAGTGAACAAATGAAAGTTCATTAACAGAGTTAACACTGGTTTGGGAACATCGGATGCCTTTGCTAAGTGAATGTTAATTATTAAGTTGGAGAGAGAAGGGCAAGTATAAGATAGATATCTTTGGTTTTAGTTTTAACAGAAGAGGAAGAAGAGGCTTTGCTTAACAATATTGAAACAAATGGACAGGAAAGGAAGGAAGGAAGGAAAAGAGAGGGGAGAGGAGGGAGGGAAGAGGGAGGGAAGGAGGTGGGGAGGGAGGGGGGGAGGGAGGAAAGAAGGAAGGAAGAAAATCTCCAAAATGGGTTTTCAAATTTTTCTCAGCAGGACAACCCTTCTATGTACTCATTTCATAACACTCTCATTTGAATTTTCAGTGTTATGCCAGCAAAAGAAAGTCTAAAAAATGTTGTGATGTGCACAGTGCTCATTTTTATTTTCTCAAGGAGGTTATTACAGTCCTTCTCAATTACAGCAATTATTATATGTTTTAAAATATTAACAGCAAAATTTCCACATTCATAGCCCCAATTTTGCAACACGACATAAATGTGAGAGTTCAGCCCAACTTTTATGCTGGGTTCCTCTTTTATTTCTAGACTGTAAGTTCAAGGCCTTAGGGACACTGTTCCCTTCTCTTCCCCTGGGTCCCAAGTGCTGTCATCCCAGAGCCTGTCATATGGGGGTTGGGGAGTACTTATTCCAATAAATGCTTATCAAACGAATTCATTATGAATTCATTCACCCTTATTCCTTGTACTCCAATTAGAGCACTGGCCAAATTATACTATAACTTGTTACTTATTTATCTATTTTCCTTAACAACACCCCTAACTCCTAAAGGTCAGAGATTGGGTCTTTTTACCTTTGAAGCATCAGCTTAGCATGCAACCTGGACAGAGTTGATGTTTAAATAAGAATTTGTTGTCTGAAGACTGTGCCATGCAAAGTAGTTTTGTCTTTTGTACAGTTCAACTAAAGAGGCCCCTTTCTATCTGGTGCTGTTTCCTCAACTTGCTATCGCATTTCTTCTGTTTTCTGGCATCAGTCTATCTAAGACCAATGCAAGGGTCCCTGCCCTGAAGGATGTTGCCCTGATCAGGCAACAGCAAGAACTTTCTACCTATATTGTTTCACATGGCTACATATAAGATAGTCAAAAGAATCAAGTAATGTACTCAAGGAGTTTTTTCCCAAATGGATTTTTACAGTTCATGGCAGAGACAATCATCTTAAAAACAAAAACCTCAAATTTTAAGACCTGGGCTTTTACAGAGATAGAAGATTTTTTTTCTTAATTCTAAAATCTTAGACTTGAGTAACAAAATTGAAGCTCCAAAGAAATAAAGGTATAACGTTTATTGCATAAGCAACAGATTTGGAAGACATGTGAAAATGCAAGTGATCAACGTTTCCTACAAGGAGAGCTTAGAGAAGGTCATCAGCCCTGGAAAAAGAGTTAAGTGTTAGTTGTGGATGTAGGCTGCCAAAAACGTACCCCATGTCCTGAATCCCGGGAACTCCAGATAAGGTTAGAAGGTTCCCATACAGGGAAGTTGTGCTTCATCCTCCAGCTGTAGCCTGGGGAGCCTGCCGGTTTCTAATAGAACTTTTGCCACAAACATGGAGCCCAAGCAATAGAGGCTGAATGCCTAAGGATAACATGCACTATTTATTGGTTGCTTACCAAATATCCACTCTCTTCTTCCTCTGTAACTTCCTTTTTTTTTTTTGAGTGAGGCAATGTATCAAACTATCCCTGAGATTGAACTAGGAGTCACTGGATGGGACTTCTAAGAAAGTTCTTTAAAGGTGGAGCTCTCAGCTTAAAAGTGACCCTTTTCCCCTTTCCATGTATCCTTGCTGTTTCCTGGAACATGGATGTGATGGTTGGAGTTGCAGCAGCAATCTTAATTGCTAATTAACAAAGTTAGGAAAAGAAGCCACTCACCAAGGGTGGTAGAGCAAAAACACAGAAGGGTCTGTGATGAGTCTGGAGATACAATACCAGCCCCGGAGTACCTGCCACTGGGGATCTTTTACATTAAGAGAAAAATGCACCTCTTTTTTGTTTGGGCTTCTATAACGGGTTTTCTGTTCTAAGCAGCTGAACCAAATCCTAAGTGATACACATAAAAAGTATCTAGGGGCGTACCAGAGTGTATTTTCCAAAGAAGGTCACACAGTATCTCCCGAGCTTTTAGATACTGTCTGAGTTCAAGTCAGAGATCAAATTCTGATTAGAAAAAGAGACAAGGGACTCTCAGGACACAGGAAGGTCCAGATTCAGTGCTGCAAGAAGCAAATAACTTTTGGAAAACACCAGAATTCACCCAGTACAAAGTGTAAATAATTAAGGAGGGGACAAGACTCTGCAGCAATTCATAATTTGGAGAGATAAAAGAACAGGGAAAAATAATAAGGAGAGATTATAGGTCTCAGAAGGGCTATAAAACACTGTACAATAAATGCTGGGGTAGGAACTATATACAGAGCACCCAATTTATAGAATGGAGTAAAAGAGGTTAGTGTGTGCCAAGAAGATGCAAAGAATGCAATAAACAAAATGCTGCAAGCACTAACATATCCACAGCCATAAAGAGAAGTGGTGCAGTCTGTAGAATAGGTATTTTTGTTAGAGTTGTGAACTTTGTTCCTAAACAAGATACCTTGAATTGCTCTTGAGAAATTAATAGTATCTTTGTTTCACATGAGTCAAAAATGAGCTCAGTTAATGTCTCTGTAAAGGCTACATGTAATTGGAGGGTAATAAATAAAAGCAAAAGTAAAGTAACAGTATACTGTGGTTGCCTTATATCCACTACAGAGATACATAGTTATATTTGGGTATTAAAAATTGAGTGCTTCAGAAATGAGGTTACAAATTTGCCTCACAAACCCATTCTATCTTGCTCCAACACATAAGGATAGGTACAGGAAGAAAAAAACTTTTACCTTGGAGGCAGTGTTGAAGAAAGTGTGATTCTATGGGCTTTCAAGGTAAAAAATTTTTAAATGCAACCCTTGCAGAAAAAAAAAGCAATCAATCAATGGCTATTGTGCTGGAAGGCATAAAGAAACTTGAATAAAATATAGGGAAAGCGTGCATATCTTTTTCAGGATCACTGGAGGATAGTTACTATCAAACTTAACCTTAACTTAGATGTCTGCACAATCAGATTCCTGCCATAATGACCACAGACACCAGTACATCACCCAGCACACTGTGGTGTTCACCACTTGAGTTCATGTGTTCCTATCTAGAAGACATCATTCATGGTCAGAGTGAATTTTATTGTGATAATGTTCTGCTCCTCTGAGAACTCATATATGATCACTCGGAAATCACACAATAGACACCCAGTTTCATATGGGAGGTTCCACTTAAAACTTAAGGTAGGGACACCTGGGTGGCTCAGTCCGTTAAGCTTCTGCCTTCAGCTCAGGTCATGATCCCAGGGGCCTGGGATCGAGACCCACGTTGGGCTCCCTGCTGGGCAGGGAGCCTGCTTCTCCCTCTCCCTCTATCCCTCCCCTCCCCACTCATGCTCTCTCTCTGTCTCTCAAATAAAGAAATAAAATTAAAAAAAAAAAAGAAAAGAAAAGAAAAAGTACCCTTTCTACATATATTTGTATAATAACATTGTATACAAAATATAAATAAGTATACCTAAAATATATGCAATATACATTGTATGTAAGATATATTAGCATGTATATAAAAAGAAATACAGTTATGTATGGTGGCACATGGTACCTAGACTAATTGTGATGACTGGTTTTGCGATATATACAAATATTGAATCAATATGTTGTACATCTGAAACTAACTTAATTTTATATGTCGGTTATATCTCAATTTAAAAAAGAAGTATCAGTTGAGCGCTTGAGGAAGAAAGCTTATACTTTAAGGATTAAACTTTGAACACATGCAAAAAGATGACTATAAGAGGTTCTGCTATTAGTTCAACAGCTTTAAAAGAAGTCACTGGTTCAGCATATGTCATAAGCAGGTGGGAGAGAGAAAACCAGGGGGATGTCAGAAGAGATTCTAGATAAGAACTGAGATACTCCCAGGCCATTCATGTCTAAGGAATCACCAAAGCTCTAGGAGAAAGGAACCCAAATCAATGCTATAACCACTTTAGATTTGTATATAAATGTGGTTTGCCATTATACTACTTAATTTCATCAATGACAAAGAGTATGCAGTTCATCTCTTAGCATAGGTTTAGTTCTTCTCAATAGAACATGGGTTTATCCTTACAAAGTTTAGAGTTGAAAAGAATTTCTTCAGGTGCCATTTAGCCCCTGTCAAGTTAAAAAACCAAACTATCCCCTAGACCAAGAGTATAGAAATCCTGCCACCCTGGGATGCTCTGCCCAAGCAGATGGCCAGCCACCATCTCCAATACCTCAGCTCTTATAAAATTCACCAAGGTGTCACATTCCTTAGGAATTATTAACTTTATCTCAGTTGTTTAAAAATACATACATTAAATAAATAAATGTAGGATTATTCAACCTTCTGGAGGGCAATTTGGCAGTATCTACTGACATTTCAAATGCATTTATTTAATCTTTGACATGGTAATTCTATTCTCTTGACTTACTCTACGTGTTCATGCACTGAAACATTGTTTGCCAAGCAAGAGATTAGAAACTACCTACATGCCCACTGACAGAAAACTGGCTAAAATTTTCAGGATGAAGCTGCACTATAGAATACTATACAGCCCTAAAAAAGGAACGGAATGGCCTTTATGAACTGATATGGAATGATTTAGAAAAAGTAAAAAATAAAAATAATGAAGTCACAGACATGTCTATAGTATGCTGCCATTCAGATAACATATTTGTTTGTATATTTATAAAATGAATCTGGAAGAATAGGGGAAAATGGTAATAACTAGATGGTATTGATACAGAGTCTTCATTTTATGTCTTTTATATTTGAACCCCTTATGTGCATTATCTATTTTAAATTTTTGAAAAGGAAGTATTTAGGAAACGATGTAACAACCTAAACAGTGTTCATAAGTACAACTGTACAAACATAGAATATGCGAGGAAATAAGCAGAAAATTGAGATGGAATTACAGACAATTAAAAATCTTTTTGCCGGGACACCTGGCTGGCTCAGTCAGTTAAGCATCTGCCTTCAGCTCAAGTCATGATCCCAGGGTCCCAGGATTGAGCCCCGCATCAGGCTCCCCGCTCAGTAGGGTGTCTGCTTCTCCCCCTGGCCCTCCCCCTTCTCATGCTCTCTCTCTCTCTCTCTCTCACTCACTCTCCCTCAAATAAGTAAATAAAATCTTTAAAAAAAAAAACCTTTTGGCCAATATTTCTGTAACTCTAAATCATTAAAAATTGTTAAACTATTAAAAAATAAAAAATTAATGTAAAACATGTTAATTTAAATACTCAAGGTATTAGCCTAATTATACTTTTCCTTTTTTTCTTAAGATTTATTTATTTGGTGGGAGGGGGGAAGGATTGGAGAGAGAGAGAAAATCTCCAGCAGATTCCCCACTGAGCGAGGAGCCTGATGCAAGGCTCGATCTCACAACTCTGAGATCATAACCTGATCTGAAATCAAGAGTCAGATGCTTAACCAACTGATATGCTTTTTCTTTTGTAAGAAAGATAAATAAAATGGATCCATTTTTAAGTGCTTCACTCTTGGGGAGAGAGAAGCAATGTCCTATACTCGTCTTTTTTAAAATTTTAACTAAACTCATACCAATTCACCAGTATTTCATACTTGTTATTATGACCTATTAATTTTACTAATTTTATTACAGCCTAGAACAGTAGAGTCAGAAGGGTATTAACTTCATGTAGTCCATTAGATTCTTGTTTTAGAAACTCATTTTCTCTTTTCTTGCTTCCCCCCCCCAAATTAATGGAGTTATCTTACCCAACTATTAGTCATTGTTAAGAAATACAAATGATGATAAGACTGTGTATACATCTTATTCCATGTAGGAGTCCAATGTATAAGATGACAAACAAACACATGAGCTATGCCGTATTAGCCATGCACCCTATGAATCCCCCAGTCACTTAAGAATTGAAAGAATTAGAACTTGCCAAATGTACCTTTCTAAAAGAATAACATTCAAATACAGCCCTAAGAATAGTTGCTTTGAAGGGCGCCTGGGTGGCTCAGTTGGTTAAGCGACTGCCTTCAGCTCAGGTCGTGATCCGGGAGTCCCAGGATCGAGTCCCACATCGGGCTCCCCGCTCAGTGGGGAGTCTGCTTCTCCCTCTGACCCTCTCCCCTCTCATGCTCTCTCTCAAATAAATAAATAAAATCTTTAAAAAAAAAAAAAGAATAGTTCCTTTGAAGCTGGAAGGAAAATATTTAGTCTGTAACATTGTTTCTTTCTTGGCCGTTAACTCAACTATTTAATGTTAGGGTCTTTTGGTTTTCCTTTTTCTCCCCCTAGATTATACCTAAATTCAATACTGAAGACGGCACTACTTAGCATTTCTGTGACCTAATCATATTTTCCAGATAAATGCGTGCATATCCTTCAATTACCTTATGAGTTATTAGAACTTCAGAGATTGGTTTCAGAGTTTTTCCTGTATTTTAACATTATATCTTTTACTCGTTATAGTGATCAGATACAACTTTGCCCCTCTCTTGCTTGAAGAGATTTCAGGAAAATAATTTTAATAAATATTGCATGCAATATATTTGCATAAACTGCCTTGTGAATTTGAAATTCCAGAAGCTATCACTCTTTGAACCGAAATGCTTTAACCTGATCTCAATATGTGCAAAAATTATTTAAGCCTAAAGTGGTTTCAACATGAAACTTGATGTGAATAGCCTAAGTCATTGTGAGTTCTGCAACTAGTGCCAAAACGCTTCCTGGCTGCAAAAAAAAAAAAAAAAAAGGCTGTGGCTTTTCATCTGTTTATATGCACATGACAACTTATACCAAAGAAGAACAAAATTTTAAATATTAAAGGTATTGGGCGCCTGGGTGGCTCAGTTGGTTAAGCGACTGCCTTCGGCTCAGGTCATGATCCTGGAGTCCCGGGATCGAGTCCCGCATCGGGCTCCCTGCTCGGCAGGGAGTCTGCTTCTCCCTGTCCCACTCCCCGTTTGTGTTCCCTCTCTCGCTGTGTCTTTCTCTGTCAAATAAATAAATAAAATCTTTAAAAAAAAATATTAAAGGTATTAAAAGTAATGAAGGTAAGGATGATTAAATATCTAGTGTTTTGAACTACACATAAGTCACAGAATTCCTCATCCGTAAAGTCATAATGTGGCTCCCTAGAGCAGGAAGAGAAACATGACTGATAGAGGAAACATACTACAGAGAACGGACATTAATTCCTTAGAGCAGGAGTTGGCAGACTAAAGCCTGTGGACCAAACAGAGCTCACCACCTGTTTTTTATTTCTCTCTCTTAGAGAGAGAGAGCGTGAGAAAGCATGAGGTGGGGGGCAGAGGGAGAGGGAGAGAATCCCAAGCAGGCTCCACACTCAGCTCGGAGCCCAATGCAGGGCTCAATCTCACGGCCCTGAGGTCATGACCTGAGCCAAAAATCAAGAGTCGGACACTTAACCAACTGAGCCACCCAGGCGCCCCTCACCACCTGTTTTTTAAATAAAGTTTTATTAGGACACCACACTCACTCACTCATGTATTGTCTATGGCTGCTTTCACGCTACAGAGGCAGTGTTGAGTAGTTGCAACAGAGATATTGGGCCTGTAAAGCCTAAAACACTCACTATCTGCCAAGCCCTACACACAAATTGGGCATCCTCCAAAGAAGGAGATAAGAAACCTCGGGTGTTGAAAAGCAAGTTACTAGCAGTACCCTTCTTTCCTTTAGTAGGAGAGAAAGGTTGTGTGGAGGCATATAATCCTGAATTTGCCAGAAGATTCCACTGTTCTGCTCATAATATTTTGGCATACTGGATAAGGAGTCCTGTGACATTCTTTCTCATGAATATGGACTGTGTGTATAAACTATATCGTTGAAAATGTATGTTTTACAAAAATTTATTTAGAGAAATATAGTATAGATAACTAGATGTAAAGATACAGAGCAGAGAAGGGAGAACACGTACTGTGTGGCATAAGCTGATGGATGAGATAATGGCCAGAAAAATGGTGTGAAATACCCAGTTAGAACCAATAAAAAGGCAAGCATCCTACAGAAGAGCTAAGACAGCTGTGGAGATATCGCACGTAAGCCCCCACCTTGCTAAAGGCTGGGATCAAGAGTCCACATTTCTCACAACTCCTTCATGGTTTGTTATACAAATATGAGGGAAGAAACACTTTTTAGAAAAAAAGGAATAGCTCATCAACTGCTCCATCTCTGGATTTCCCACAGCTCACCCTGGCCAGGCACTCATCTATCCGGGAATCCAGAAACCTACCCAGACCTTCACACCACCAGGCAAGCTCAGAGCATTGTGAGCTATACATTTACCCTCCCTCTTCATATCTCCTTTTTTGGTACCCTGGGTGGAGATAAAAATAATAAGTCACCTTTGAAATACCTCAGTATTTCTTTCAGTAAAATTGCCTTAGGGCACAACTGTCTGCCATGGAGAACAAGATAAGAAACCTTAATTAAGGTTTGGAAATTGAAAGCCAACATATAGTTCTCTAATTCTTCCCAGCGACTACCATAAAACACATTGTTGTCTTATGGTAAATTTTGTTTTGTACTTGGCAGTTTCTAAAGCAGCTTTGTATTATTCTAATCTATTCAGTGTTGCATTAATGAGCACACCACTCTCTTCCAACACCAGATCAAGCCCTGTGACCTGCACTTTGCAGAGCGGGAAACAGAGGCTTCACACAGTTCAAGGAGACTCCCAAGATGGCACAATTCAGGACGAAATAAAAAAGTTATTTGACTTGTAATCCAGTGTTCTTTTGACTATGCCATGTGGCCGCCCAGGAGTCCAGAAAAACAAACTGCTAGAAACTGATGGTATGGACTGACTTATGACCCCCTCAAATTCATGTGTTGAAACCCTAACCCCCAATGTGACTATATTCAGAGATGAGACCTAAAGGAGGTAATTAGGGTTAAATAAGGTCATATGTGTGGAGCCCCGAGATGATAGGACTAGTGCTCTTATAAGAAGAAACCCCAGAGATCTCTGCCTCTCTCCACTATGTAAGGACACACCACCAAGAAGGCAGGGGTCTGTAAGCCAGGAAGAGAGCTTTCCCCAGGAACCACATCACTCAGCACCTTGATCTTGGACTTTCAGCCTCCAGAACTGTGAGATATGAATTTCTGTTGTTTAACAGTCTATTTTATTTTTGTTATGGCAACCTGAGCAGACTAAGATACACTACTAAAATTAACATTAAAGTGAGGAAAATTCTGGAAAAAGAAAAAACCCATAAAGTGTTTGCTTACTACAATGCAATCTATACTAGATAATATTTAAATTAATTTGAATTCAAAATACTGGCAAAATAAAAAAAGACCAGTGGTGAAATTTCTTCTTCTAATTGCTTTGAAACCATCCATTCAAGACACACAACCCTGAAGACAATGTTAAAATAGTGGATAGTGAGTTAAGTATCTTTAAAGCCAGAGAGGGCCTGGCTCTATCAAGGAGGCCTTGGTGGGGACACCTGGGTGGCTCAGCTGGTGAAGCAACTGTCTTCGGCTCAGGTCATGATCCTGGAGTCCCAGGATCGAGTCCCGCATCAGGCTCCCTGCTCAGCAGGGAGTCTACTTCTCCCTCTGACCTCTCCCCTCTCATGCTCTCTGTCTCATTCTCTCTCAAATAAATAAATAAAAATCTTTTTAAAAATATTAAATTAAAAAAAAGAGGCCTTGGTGTTCTGCGGGGGATAAACAATCATGGAACATCAACATCAAACAAGGTCACTCTGTGACCGTGATGGGTCAGGACAAAAACAAGGCAACTCCATGACTGTGTCTGAATGTAGACAAAATATGAACATTGCCCAAACCGTACAATACCTAACAAGAACATTAGCCCTTTCCCGGCTATTACAAGCGACTCCCACTGCTCTACCAATTACTGAGAAGTATTGGGGTACTCAATCATAGAATCGCCCCGCTTCCTGACAGCATCCAATCCAGAGCAAAGCCCTGCCTCCTTACACCCTCCCCATCTCAGCTGGCACAAGCCCAAATCCTGTTCATTCTTTTCTAGCCCCTGAGCCACACTCCATGGTTTCCCAGTCTGTCCCAACAACAAGGAATACACCAGCCTCGGTCCTATGGAACCACGGGACCACGTGCCCCACTACAGCAGCTCCTCGCAGTCCTCGGCTGGAGGGCGCTGACCAAGGACAGCTGGGATAACATGGCCCCGACCTGCACCCCCCCTGTTTTGTTAGTCTCCAGAGAGCCCCTTGGTGAACAGATTTTTAAAACTAACAGAGCTTGGGATTCTAACATTATAATCCCACTGTCGAGTTTCTTTGTTTTTCCTTTTGTTTTAAAGTGAGACCGAAATCGGACTCAAACATGCATCAAGGGAGTTAGTTCATCACACTTTGAATTTTAAAGAACCGTAAGGTTCCTCCGTAGCCAACAACAGCTCTCTCTGTACTGGCTGTATTTCCTCTCAGAGATAGGAAGCCAGTTCATAAAGTAAGGAACATCAAATGTGGTTTTTGTATTAATTGAAGACATTTGTCGTTTTTTCTGCTCTGCACTCCTTCCCCACCCTCCGTCCCCCTTCTGGCTAACACAAACTTTCTTTCCTGCAGGGAGCTCCCTAAAGCTGTGCGTGTTGGGGTCACACACATGCGCGGACAGTAGGGGTGAACATGTGACCTTGCTCTGGCCAATCAGAGTACCTCCTTCCCCTTGCCATACTGATTGGTTCACGGAGGGCAGGTAATCCAGGCCTGGCCAATCCTGGGACTGTTCTCCGATACTATGGTAACGTGGCTGCTTCCGGCCCCTGCCCCACGTGCTAAGCTGGTAGCGTGCTCATTTGTGGCTGCCGATGGCTAGCTCGGTTACCGCCTGCAAAGAGGTTGTTTATGAACACGGAGATAGAGCTGACATCGTTTGAGCCGCTAGATTCAGCACCCTTCTGTTTCCCAGTTATTTAAGTCAATAAATTAATTCTTTTATCCTTAATTAGTTTGGGTAGAATCTACTCATTTGCAAACAAAAAAAGAAATGACTGAATATAACTGCAAGTTTGCAAACTGACCCAAACCAATTTTTCTGTTCAGCACTACCAGGTTCTCTTACACATTGGTAGCCTCCTGCGTTTGCAGGTGGACATTGGCCATAGTCCTCACCCTCTCAAGTAAACTCATTACTAGGTGGTATATAACCATGAAAGCAAGTAAAGACAGGATTCTGGTAAACCTACATTGATTGATTAGCAAGTAGACACAGAAGGAGTAAAAGAACCCGTTCTTGTACACCCAGGGAGGTCTGCGCCATCTTATGACGAGTGTCTTACATGGAAGATTCAGTCCAAAGTGGACACAATGATATTAGGACAGCAAGAACAGCTCATTTTTAGGCAGAACGCTTTGTGAGTGAGGGGGCCAGGATGAAACACCAACAGAGCTGTGGACTTGGTGTGCTCTTCCAAAGGTGCCGGGTGGCTGGGCTTCATCTTCAACATCACTCATTTTATGATTGAAAAATTATTGTCATTATACTAATTTATTATATAAATTGTACTAAATTGTGCTATAATTTATAATATCACTATGCTAACTTATGAATCCAACTCTGGACTATAAACTCCTGTCTGGTGTCATTCCAAAGCTAACCATCTCCAAAGCGTGGGTTTCTGAAAAGGGGACTTTAAATGCTATCCTACCACCTCTGGGGCGTAGAATAAAACGAATTTAACATTTGAATACATCCCATTGTGCACAAAGAGAATATAACACACACCAAACCTTAATCTTACTGAAAAGCAAATAAATCCAACATCTTACGTAGAAAATTTTTCATCTAGTCTGAGCCTTTGAACATACCACAAAGACAGGATCGTTGGCAGCAGAATGTGGCAAAGCACTTGTCCCATTCAAGAAGGAATGAACCAAGTTATGTAGGCTCATCACTTGAGAGTCCAGGTTGCTGTTCGCTTTATCAAACCCTTCCAGGGCATTCCTGAGAGAAAATCAGTATGTCAGTGACAACAGTTACAATTGATAAAGGTCTCCTTTTTTTGTTTCCAGCCTAAATAACAGTCTTCTGACTTGAGATGGGGAAGCTCTGTCATAGCTAATTAACTACAAATTAGTCCCAACTTTTAATGATGATCTTCCATCAGGGGAGGGAACTCTTAATCAATGCTTACTTTCTGCACCTGCTCAGTTGGATTATACCTCTTTTATATACTGTATGACAATTCTATACCTTCATATCTGTCCCCCCCCGGCCAGACTATGAAGTCCTAGAGGACACAGACTGTTTTCTCCAGATTTTTATTGCCAGAGCTCAGTACCATGCCCAGCACATGGTCTGTAATCAGAAATATTTTTTGAATTAGCATATAACCTCATATCCCATTTCTCAACTAAATAGACCTCCAGCTTGACTGTAACATATTCAGCATTCTAAATGCATCCCCAAATTCCACTTATCCTTGTCTTTTTCTCCTCCCCATTTTTAGGAAATTCAGATTGTCCTTATCCTAACTCAGTGATCCTCAAATTTAAGTATACATGGGAATCACTGGAGAGAAAGACATATTTCATGCCCCACTTCAGAGTTTCTGATTCAGGAAGTGTGGGCTGGTTCTTCACAATTTGTGTTTCCAACCAGCTCCCAAGTGATCCCAGTTACGGTAGTCTGGGCCCCACACTTCGATAACCATTCCCTAAACTCAAATCTATAAAGCTTGCACTCCATTTCAATAGCATTTTTACTACCGTGAAAAACAAACGTATGCTCCCTTTCAAACAATCTTAAATGTCAGCCTTTATAGGACCATTGCCACTACCCAGAGCCGGGTCCAACTGCCACACAGACCCTGAGCTCTGCTGCGCTTGGCACAGCCTCTGTATGTTTCAGTTTACCCCACCTCTGCCCCAAATAACCCATCACCTGTATAATTTGCACACAGGGGAGAGAGAATCTGGTTTGGGGGAAGACCATGCATCTATCCACTGTGTCTTTTTGGAGCCCCATTCATCTTTGCTTAAAATCTTATTTATATCCATACTTATTTCCCACAGCTCTTAAAGTCTTTTTATTTTTTTTTTATTTTTTTTTTATTTTTTTTATTCTTATGTTAATCCCCATACATTACATCATTAGTTCTAGATGAAGTGTTCCATGATTCATTGTTTGTGCACAACACCCAGTGCTCCATGCAGAATGTGCCCTCCTCAATACCCACCACCAGGCCAACCCATCCTCCCACCCCCCTCCCCTCTAGAACCCTGTTTGTTTTTCAGAGTCCATCGTCTCTCATGGTTCGTCTACCCCTCCGATTCCCCCCTCTTCATTCTTCCCCTCCCGCTACCTTCTTCTTCTTCTTCTTTTTTTTTTTTTCTTAACATATATTACATTATTTGTTTCAGAGGTACAGATCTGAGATTCAACAGTCTTGCACAATTCACAGCGCTTACCAGAGCACACACCCTCCCCAGTGTCCATCACCCACTCACCCCATCCCTCCCACCCCACCTCCCACTCCAGCAACCCTCAGTTTGTTTCCTGCGATTAAGAATTCCTCATATCAGTGAGATCATATGATACATGTCTTTCTCTGATTGACTTATTTCACTCAACATAATACCCTCCAGTTTCATCCACGTCGTTGCAAATGGCAAGATCTCATTCCTTTTGATGGCTGCATAATATTCCATTGTATATATATACCACATCTTCTTTATCCATTCATCTGTCGATGGACATCTTGGCTCTTTCCACAGTTTGGCTATTGTGGACATTGCTGCTATAAACATCAGGGTGCACGTAGCCCTTCGGATCCCTACTTTTGTATTTAAAGTCTTTTTAGAGGGAGAGAATTATTAGTTGGCCTTTAAATTTCAAGTATTGTGGTGTCATTGCTGTGCTGTGACTTGAGTTGCATTTGGTCTGTAATACTCCTCTGAGATCTCAGACTTCAATATTAAGGTCTGATACATTTAAAAGAAAATAAACAGAAAGTGCATGATACATTTAAGAGAAAAGAAAAAGAAAGAGCATGAGCAAATATTTTTTTAATTTTATTTTATTATGTTATGTTAATCACCATACATTACATCATTAGTTTTTGATGTAATGTTCCATGATTCATTGTTTGCGTATAACACCCAGTGCTCCATGCAATACGTGCCCTCTTTAATACCCATCACCAGGCTAACCCATCCCCCCACCCCCTTCCCCTCGAGAACCCTCAGTTTGTTTCTCAGAGTCCATAGTCTCTCGTGGTTTGTCTCCCCCTCTGATTTCCCCCCTTCATTTTTCCCTTCCTACTATCTTCGTCTTTTTTTTTTTTTAACATATAATGTATTATTTGTTTCAGAGGTACAGGTCTGTGATTCAACAGTCTTACACAATTCACAGCGCTCACCATAGCACATACCCTCCCCGATACATATCACCCAGCCACCCCATCCCTCCCACCCCCCACCACTCCAGCAACCCTCAGTTTGTTTCCTGAGATTAAGAATTCCTCATATCAGTGAGATCATATGATACATGTCTTTCTCTGATTGACTTATTTCACTTAGCATAATACCCTCTAGTTTCAACCACGTCATTGTAAATGGCGAGATTTCGATTTTTTTGATGGCTGCATAATATTCCAGTGTGTGTGTGTGTGTGTGTGTGTGTGTGTGTGTGTGTGTGTACCACATCTTCTTTATCCATTCATCTATTGATTCACATTGCTGCTATAAACATTGGGGTGCATGTACCCCTTCAGATCTCTACATTTGTATCTTTGGGGTAAATACCCAGTAGTGCAATTGCTGGGTTGTAGGGTAGCTCTATTTTCAATTTTTTGAGGAACCTCCACACTGTTTTCCAGAGTGGCTGCACCAGCTTGCATTCCCACCCACAGTGTAGGAGGGTTCCCCTTTCTCCGCATCCTCGCCAACATCTGTCATTTCCTGACTTGATAATTTTAGCCATTCTGACTGGTGTGAGGTGGTATCTCATTGAGGTTTTGATTTGTATTTCCCTGATGCCAAGGGATGTTGGGCACTTTTTCATGTGTCTGTTGGTCATTTGGATGTCTTCTTTGCAGAAATGTCTGTTCGTGTCTTCTGCCCATTTCTTGATTGGATTATTTGTTCTTTGGGTGTTGTGTTTGATAAGTTCTTTATAGATTTTGGGTACTAATCCTCTATCTGATATGTCATTTGCAAATATCTCCTCCCATTCTGCCAGTTGTCTTTTGGTTTTGTTGACTGTTTCCTTTGCTGTGCAAAAGCTTTTTATCTTGATGAAGTCCCAGTAGTTCATTTTTGCCCTTGCTTCCCTTGTCTTTGGCGATGTTTCTAGGAAGATGTTGTTGCGGCTGAGGTCAAAGAGGTTGCTGCCTGTGTTCTTCTCTAGGATTTTGATGGACTGCTGTCTCACATTTAGGTCTTTCAACCATTTTGAGTCTATTTTTGTGTGTGGTGTAAGGAAATGGTCCAGTTTCATTCCTCTGCATGTGGCTGTCCGATTTTCCCAACACCATTTGTTGAAGAGACTGTCTTTTTTCCATTGGACATTCTTTCCTTCTTTGTCAAAGATGAGTTGACCATAGAGTTGAGGGTCCATTTCTGGGCTCTCTATTCTGTTCCATTGATCTATGTGTCTGTTTTTGTGCCAGTACCATGCTGTCTTGATGATGACAGCTTTGTAATAGAGCTTGAAGTCCAGCATTGTGATGTCACCAGCTCTGCTTTTCTTTTTCAACATTCCTCTGGCTATTCGGGGTCTTTTCTGGTTCCATACAAATTTTACGATTATTTGTTCCATTTCTTTGAAAAAAGTTGACGATATTTTGATAGGGATTGCAGTAAATGTGTAGATTGCTCTAGGTAGCACTGACATCTTCACAATATTTGTTCTTCTTATCCATGAGCATGGAATGTTTTTCTATTTCTTTGTGTCTTCCTCAATTTCTTTCATGAGTATTTTATAGTTTTCTGAGTACAGATTCTTTGCCTCTTTGGTTAGATTTATTCCTAGGTATCTTATGGTTTTGGGTGCAGTTGTAAATGGGATCGACTCCTTAATTTATCTTTCTTCTGTTTTGTTGTTGGTGTATACTTAATGAAGTTGTTCATTTCATGGTTTTGGGTGCAGTACCAATGATTACCTGTGATAGGTAATCATTGGTACTGTTTAATGAAGTACCCTGGTGGGGCACCTGGGTGGCTCAGTCGTTAAGCATCTGCCTTCAGCTCAGGTCATGATCCCAGGGTACTGGGATCCAGCCCCGCATTGGGCTCCCTGCTCCACGGGAAACCTGCTTCTCCCTCTCCCACTCCCCCTGCTTATGTTCCCTCTCTTGCTGTGTCTCTCTCTGTCAAATAAATAAATAAAATCTTAAAAAAAAAAAAGAAGTACCCTAGTTCTGAACACTGTACCTATATAGGCCATAATTAGAAATCCGAAAGATGGTCTTGAATAACTGTTAGAAAATATTAAAACTACACTATCCATTATAGTGGGTGGATGATGACTTTCCTAACACTGGTTCCTTGTTATCCTCACTTGTCAAGCCCTTCTGCATTACTTAGCTTTGTACATGGCTCCCAACACCTGGATCTCCTTCCAGTTCATTACAACCACAGGCATGAAAATCTTAAAGTATTTTAAAATGCCAGTCTAACAGAGCTCAGAGCACCAACCTGAAGCTGAAGGTAGAGTTCTGGAAGAAAGGGGGGCTGTCAAAGGTCGTGAGAGACAGACAATCTTGTATGTCTTGTAAAGTTGGCAATTTCTCACTGTTTAATCCCACTGGATTTCTTCTTAACAGACCTTCATAAGTCCCATTACAGAGGGTGACCCGGCGGTTATAGTCATCCAGGCTAAGGGTTGTAAGGAGAGTAAAAATGAAATGTTTTAATTTGTGGATAGTATCATAACTTTGGGTCAAGCAAACCAATCAAAATCTTAGTCATGACAAAATCTTATTATAGTTACCCATCCCAACATGTTGGGGAGCACTATCGGAAAAGATTAGGGTGTAGAAGGGGGGAATCCCTGCTAGATTGGCCTACACCCCCGCAAACACATGCATGCCCAGACTAGGGGTGTGTTCAAGGAAGCTCGACAAAGACACTGGACAGGGGAGCTAGAGCCCTTAGGTTAAAAACAGGAAGATTTGGAGGAAACAGATAAATAAAGGAAGGCAGGGTCACCTGGGTGGCTCAGTCAGTTGAGCATCTGCCTTTGGCTCATGTCATGATCCCAGGATCCTGGGATGGAGCCCCCATCTCGCGCCCCTGCTCAACCAGGAGCCTGTTTCTCCCACTCCCTTTGCCCCTCCCCCTGCTCATGCTCTCTCTTGCTGTCTCTCGCAAATAAATAAATAAAACCTTTAATAAATGTATAAATAATAAAGGAAGGCGGAAGAGCGTCTTGGGGAATCTTTTTTTGAGATGTGTACTAGAAAAAAAGAAACAAATTTAAAAGGAATCACTGAGGACAGGATTCTCCATGGGCTACAAGCTGCTCATTTGCTTATGCTGTGTTCCTCAATACTTCAGAGATCATTCTCCCCCGCCCCACCCCCTGCCCCTCTCAGCTCACCACCGCCCGATGGTCTAGCTATACTGAACTGTTTCCAGAGACTTTCCCAGCTTCATACATGATGTTCCTTCCACCTAGGACACACTCACCACCCACCCCTCCATCTGCTTGTGGGGTGTGCCTCTGCCTCTTAGAGAATTCCCCTGACTCTTTTCTTGGCTTCACACTTACATCTATCATGATACTTTTCACACTGTATTGTAACTCACTTACAAACAATCTGCCTTTGTAAATATAAAACGATATCCAAAAGGGAAGCTCTATTTTATTCATCTTTGTATTGTCAGTACTATTACACTGCTTGCAATATGATCGGTACTTAAGAAATGTTTGGCTGAATGCAGAAACGAATTCCAATTTTAAAACAGTTAATCTAGAAAGGATAACCAAGTCCATTCGATTCATAAGTGCGATTTCCAGACCTCTATTTTTTTTTTTTAAATAAGAGGGCTTAGAATTTTTTAAAATCCCACTTCCCTCAGGAAAATCATTTTCAGAAACATGTACAAAGAACCCAGCCTGCGTTAGAAACAGAAATATAAAGTGCCTCTCCATCTCCCAGACTTAGGAAAATACGGTCTCTGGATTTCCAGTGCAGGGTCACAAATACCATTACCTATCACAGACAATTTCCCAGCTGGAGAATCTTGAGTTCTGACTAATGAGAGTTGGGTCGTCTTGTCTTGCAGCCCCAAGCAGCTGGTCCGTACATACGTCACAGTCGTTCCTCCCGGTGGCGAAGTTCCAATAGGGCAAAGCGAAGGACTCATTGTCGATGAGTTGCTAAAAGCAAAGGGTGTGTCTAGTTATGTAACTCAATATATCAACATCAAATACAACAAGAAAGCACGTAAAGCAAAGACTGGAATGGGTCTTGACCAAATGCAAAATTCAAAATACCGAAGGCATAGTTTGGACCAACCTGGAGATCCCTTTCCAGCCACAGCAGATGATATCGGTGCCAAGAAACAAAGGCGGGGCCTTGGTGTGAGAAGTCTATGGCCTTGTACGGGCGCCCTGGTCCTAAAGCAATTGGGAAACATATTAAAGATCGTGGAATAGCACTTTTTTTTTTAATGCAGATCCTTACCCCAGTGAGATGTGTCTGCAGAGCCAGTAAGTCCAAGCTGTTCTAATCAGAAAGAAAAAAAAAAAAAAAAAAAAGGTTTTTGGCATTTATCTTTCTGAAAGCAAGAACAGCAACAACAAAATTCCAGAAGCAACCAGCACTTCTAGGATAAATTCTCCATCTCTCAAAAGTTTGATTGTCAACAGAGATCCAGACACATCTAGGTCGTTTTCAGCTTTGAGAGTCCCTGTCACATGTTTAATTTTTCAGTAACGTTTCATTAAGATGAAATAATGTTAGCCAAAGGGCTAGATCGTTAAGATCTTAATGAAATATATTTTCAAAAGATATTTTCTAACCTAGTCCTCACAAATGCACACACTTACAAGGGAAGGATTAATTAATAATAAAGCAACTTGGACTGCTCTTAGTCCTAATTCAGGCATTTATGTCACCAAAAAGAACTTTCATGGATTTTGCCTCCGCCCTCAGTCAGTTACAACCACCAGCTGACAAGCATGGTCGCCAACACTAGAAGAGAGAAAAATACATTCAAACCAATTTGGCTGGCCACTGGAACCGCCAATTTTAGTGAAAAGCTTCGGGCAATTTAATGACCCCCTTTACTGCCCATTCCATCCTTCTTCCGCTTTCATAAAAGCTTTTGATGGTTATGTAGAAACTTTAGCTGGCTTTAGTTCTTTTTCAAAGTACCTATAATAACTTCAGAGAGCTGAACAGACACAAATATAAATTTAATTCCTAGGTATGACCGGAAACTATAGTCCTCTTTCCCTCTTGAGAGAAAACCCTCTCATAAAGCAAAAATTCCTCTGAGCAATGACAGGAAAACTATAAAGGTTTATAGCCAGAAGAGCCTCCTTATCTACTGATAAAGAAAGACAGATGCTTACCTGAGAGGCAGGATTTTTAAGGACTCACACTGAGGAAAGACATGCTATCGCTTGCTGATGGCTACACAGTCCTTTTTAAATGTTTTAATTCAGAACAAAGCTTAATGTTCCCCAAACGAACAAATGAGGTGAAATCAAGCAATGGGGAACCAGTGATAAACACAAGGACAGACAATTCCAATGAGAATCTGACTATTCAAAGGGAGTTTGATGTCTTCATTCAACCCCAACAAGGGGCCCCAAAGGTGGAGATAACAGGTACAGCCAAAGAAAGCGTTAGGAGTACACAGAGTAGAACCAGGAATGGATTCACATCCCCCTGGAGCGAGCTGACGTCTGTGGCGTTCACTGACTGCGAAATATCCGAGGGCGTAGCTGGTCCTACTAGATTAATGAAGTTCCTAACAAACAAGCCCCCATTCCAAGTCTTACGCAGGCCCCAATTTTTAGGATCTAGAAGGGCGGGGCACCATTTTCCCAGGCATCCACTGTAATGGTTCAAAGGGCTAATTCAGGAGGAACTCTACATTGCTGGAGCAGCTTATGCTCTTCCTTGACAGTACAACTCCGAAAAAACCTGAGGATCCCCACAGCGGTGCACCATATCACAGGCACCATGAATGATGACCAAAAGTCTAAAGACTAACACATGCGGGTTTAATGAGATACGCACTTTCCACACAAACACTCTAATTCTGCGCAAAGAAGCTGCATGTGCTTTAGCACATGTTCTGTTAATTCCTCTAATTTGAGGGAAAATGTCAGAGAGGGCTCCCATGGCCAGATTTAGACATGTTTTCTTCTGGAATCAAAAGGAATTTGCCTCCGCTTCACCAACTCTTGCCTTTGAAGATTAATAGCTTCATAGAGGAGAGTTTAGACTTTGAACGCAAAACACCAACTACAGGAGAAAACATTTTCCCAAATGTCAGCCAACGTACTGGTAAACTGTGCTCCATCCTAGCTTCAGGCAGCATTTGATAATCCTCTGACTTTCATAAGCCTAACCCTTCCTGAGGTTGCTCTCTTGTTAATTAACTTGCCCTGAAATTACTTCCCCACCCATCCCCCCACAGCCCCAAACTATAATGATATACCCTCTGCTGAGAAAAAAAAACCCACCTAATAATGTATCTCTAACAGAGTAATAATGGAGCCACACAAAGAAATCATAAATGCTGCAGTTGGCAATCTGTGGCTGGGTCCCGTTGGGCCCCAGCAGGCCGAGCCAATGCTGGGTGGTGATCACGTAGTCGGGGTGTGTCGTGTTCTTTGCGAGGTCTAAGGCGTCCAGGAACTGCTCCCTCTCCTGAGCAGTCAAGGAATGGATATTTTTCCGAATTACCGGGGCTTTCCTGTGATTGCAGTCGTGGCCGGTCCAGCCAAACTTGCAGACTCCACAGTTGTAGCCAGCAAAATGTCCTGGTTTATTTTTAAAAGGAAAAAAAAGGGGAGGGGGAGATGGAAGAGGGAGTCAGTTTTTGTAGCTTGGAAGAAATTTCTGAATTTGAACCCTGGGATAAAAAGGAGGAGAAGATGAAAGTGTTTGCAAAAAGGCAAAGGAAGCCAATTTCCTTCCCTTACTCTCCTCTTGAAATGTTTGCATCTCCAAGTGAACAGAGTACTAGAGTTCCTTAGAAATACTCCCAGCAAAGAAACAATATGAAAGGGGTCACAAGCTGTCATGGGTGGACCGTGTCCCTTCAAAATTCGTATGTTGAAGTTCTAACCCCCAGTTCCTCAGTATATGACTGTGTTTGGAGCTCAGGTCTTCAGAGAGGTAATTAACTTAAAAATGAGGTCATGAGGTGGCCCCCAATCCAATACGACTGGTGTCCTTACAAGGGGGGGGGAGATTTGGCCACTAGTCATTACAGAGGGAAGACCACGTGAAGACCAAGGGAGAAGACAGCCACCAACAAAGCAGGAGAGAGGCCTCAGAAGAATCCAACCCAGCTGACACCTCGACCTGAGACTTTAGGCTTCCAGAACTGGAGGCAGAACGAGTTTCTCTTTCCTCCCCACAGCCCCAGCCCCAAGGCTGCCCGCTGTCTTGGATGGGCACGCTGCTGAGCCCTGCTATCCTGTGGCACACACAACAGGGCCCACACAGAGTGAGTGTGGCTCATTGATTTAGAAAAGGAAGAAGATATACACCCAGCTCAAGGTGGAACCAAAATAAATAAGCTGATTTCCAGGAATTTAGGTGAAATCTAACATTACAAAAGCTGGTTTATTTCACAAAGGAGACAGCGTTAAGACAAAAATCAATGGAGGCCGGCAGGTCATAAAGGTGAATTAGCTGCCACGGTATCACCAAGTGCAAATCATTGCAGGTCTCCCCGTCCACGGCACAAATGTCCCTGCTTTATCTACCCGGGGAAGGAGTACTAGTCATATGAACTAATAAGCATCTGCCTGATTAGCATCTAAAGTGGAAATTATTTCAGCTTGTCCTGGACTTTTCCCTTTTTAGTCTTGATTACTGCTTTTGGTATGACCAGCACCTCATTCCCTAGGTGGTGATAAGTTACAGAGTAAACATTTAAATATTATTGGAGCAGAAAGTTGAAGCAAAAGGGGATGGTAATGCTCATCCCCCAGGGGATTAGAGGGGTTACATAAAGCATTAACATGGGAGACCAACTCTGCTCTCTTCCTCCTCCCCCTACCTCCCTCCCCTTCCCCCTTTCCCCACCTTCCCCTCTTCCTCCTCCCCCTCCCTTCCTCCCCAAACCCCCTCCCCTTCCCCCATCCCCCTCCTCCTGGTCTTCCTCCTCCCAGACCTTTTTACTGGCTCTCACTTCAATCCACAGCACTTTTCCTTCATCATTTCCTTAAATTCCTCTTTGCCTGGGTTACCACTCCTGCTCTCTGCCTCACGATGGGTCGTCTACAAGGTCATCCTTGACTCAACGTGTCAGGGTCAGATGCTAGCGCCCTGAGCTCCCCTGGCACCTCATATGCTCCCTCCATTGGATACATCACACCAAGAGTAATTATCTACTTGTCTCAGGTACAGACAACTGGAAGGCAGTTACCCCACCGCCGAGGCCTGTGCTCGGCCTTATACAAAATGAGTATTTGTTGCATGAATAAAAGAAATATAAAGCCAAGTCACCACGATGTGCACTTTAAAAATCGTACACTTTTATTTGTAGTCATACCTCAATAGAGCTGAAATTTTTTTGGAAAATTAACTAAAAACAAAGAAGTATAAAGCATGTGGTAGATAATCCAATAAACATAAAATTTCTTCTTCCTCTTTCTCCCTATCCTTGTGGATTAGAAGGAAAAGCAGGCCCTGTAAATAATTTTGATAGACTGTAAATACCAAAGCAGAGGTAAGCAAAAAATACTATGACCATAGTAGAGAGAGGATCATTTGAATTTCTACAGGCAAAGAAAATTTTACAGTAGCATGAAACAAAATGATTAGCATTTGTATTATGTAAACAAAAATGCACAGGCCTCCTTTTCTATTATAACCCAATGGATTTTTTGATGGTTAAAGAAAATGTCATTAAAAATATCATGAGTAGGAAAAATTTTTCTTAAGGTAATTTATTTGGGTTCTATGCTCCTCAAAACATACAAAATATCCTACCTATCCTCACAGAGCTCAGTTATCCGTAGTTTTCTATGCTTTAACATCATATGAGAACGTAAGTAAAAAATACTTAAACAGAAAAAATTCTACTAGTCCCAAGACTGAAACATGTTTTAGAATAGTTTCAGTTAAACATTAAAATTTACATTGATTACTAGAGTGAAGCTACTAAATAGAAATTATTTATAAATATTTATTGAGCAATTACCAAAGTACCAGATACTATACAAATGCTCCAGAGTTATTTTCCCCCAGGGAACCTACTAAAATTATATATCTGTTTCAAAACACCTTTGATTAAAACATATCACCTTCTCTGGCAGCTTTTACAGGAATAGAATATTTTTGAGGAGTGAATGAGAAAATGCATCCAAAGAATACTAAGTGCCCAAACTTCCAGCTACTTACCTAGAGCCAGATGACTGAAGGTGAATATAAAGCCACAGCTTTGCAATAGGAGAGTGAGTCTCTCCTTCGAAATGCTAAGGAATAGCACACCTCAATTTTATAATAATCAATTCAGTACAATTCTACATTTAAATGCATAAAACTTGTCTTTGAATTTTGTTGAAATTGAGTAATTCATAACTTATGCCATGAGTTTTAATATTCCTTCACTTCCTTTACCACAATTGTTTTTGGTTGCTAGAAACAAAATGATCAATAGCTAATTATCTCCCTCATTTGTTTATTCAACAGATAATTTATTAACACCGAACGCCTAAAGGGCGGTCAAAACTCAGCATGCCTCTCTCTGTGCTCCCACTTGTTATGTTGGAAGAAGTTTCCATGCTTTGTAGCTTTGGACTTCACTCTTCCAAATCTGTCATATTGGGATAAGAGTTCTACATCACAGAGTTCTCATGGAAAACAAGCCGGTTATCATATTAAGCACTTAGAACAGTATCTGGTACATAGTCAGTTCTCTATTGAGTGTTGTTATTATTACTAGATACCACATAGAAGCAGTATTGTAAATATTTGTTTTCCTGCCTGTCTTCCTCATCCACGACACTGTGGACACCTTAAAAATCATATTGCGGGGGCACCTGGGTGGTTTAGTCGTTAAGCGTCTGCCTTCAGCTCAGATCATGATCCTGGGGTCCTGGGATCCAGCGCCGCATCGGGCTCCCTGCTCGGCGGGAAGCCTGCTTCTCCCTCTCCCACTCCCCCTGCTTGTGTTCCCTCTCTTGCTGTGTCTCTCTCTGTCAAATAAATACATAAAATCTTTTAAAAAAATCATATTGCGTTTTTCCCCTCTTTGTACCTGAAGGGCCTAGCATCACTGGTGCTAAATAAATGTCAGTCAGGTAGGTGATAAATGAATCAATGAATAATGGAACAAAAGGCATTAGGTACTAGAAGATACAGATAGACATAAGGCACAATGTCTTCATCCAGGGGATGAGAACGCGTGTGCAATGAACCACCGACACAAGTCAAACTGTGGGGAAAAGTGAAAACAGAGGAATAAACCAAGCCCCACAGAAGACAATACGATTAATTCTGACTCAGAAGACCAGAGCTGCTTCACAATTATGTTGAGCAAAGATGTTTCTTTTTACAAAACCATGCTTGCCTCTGAAAAGCAACGTAGAAGGTAAGAAGAAAGAATTGGGGCGGGGAAGGAGGCAAAATGGGGGGGAAGGGGATTAAGAAGTACAAACTTCAAGTTAAAAATAAATAAGTCATGGAGTGTAATGGACAACACGAGGGATACAGTCAACATTATTAGGTAGGAACTTTCACTGCGCAGTGTATACAAATGTCGGATCCCTGTGTTGTACATCTGAAACTAAGATAATATCATTTTTCAATTATAATCCAATAAATTTAAAAAAAGCATTTGTCTGCATGTGAGCTCACCTATGGCCCAGAAATGTAAAAAAAAAAAAAAAAAATCCCTTTTCCAGCATCTCTCCAAAACCTCTGCAGTCGGGTCCCTTTAATGTTTAGAGCTTCTAAACATGGTCCAAAGAATTCATGAAAATGCTGCTGACAACGGAAAAGTGCAACAACATGGAAGCCCAGCACACAAAGTGCTTATTTCTCTAATTTAGATTCCCTAGTGGTTCCCTCCATCAACTTGACCCGAGTTCATTTATTCCCCTAATCTACCAATAGCAACAGCAAAAACTACAAGACGGGCCTCTTAGAAGAGATGGCATTTTCTTACTGGAAAATAGAGAGAGAAAGAAAACTAAAGGATCCCGAGATACCAATCTATCTACCATGGAGTATGTCCTTCGGCAAAAATTAAATTTAAAAAGACAAAGTCGTAAACCTACTTAGGACTGGGAGAGCAATGGAAAAGAGAGTGAGAACAACCAAGCCAGGCACGTTCCTACATGAACCGTATCAGCTCAACCTCAGAAGGCTATTAGACTAAATAAGCTTAAAGACCACCGATTAGTGAATTTACAAGGAGCTCTAAATAGCCTATTCCTTTTAATTAGAGATTCTATTATTTTAATAACAATACTTTATACTCACAGAGAGCCTTTCATCTACAGAGCTCAAAAAGATTTTACAAGTGCGGTTTCATCATTATCCCCATTTCAGAGATTGGAAAAACGGAGGCACTTAGTCACTTGTACAAACAAGCAGTTCTTTGACAACTGTTCAAAAACGATTTGGTGTGCATGTTTTCCAAAAGTCCAAAAACACAGCTGCAACTGGTATGTTCTCAGAAACGCCAGTTGGCTAGTGAGATGTGTAAGGTGAAGAGCTAATGCCAAGTCTCCCGAAATTCAGCTCTTCCTGACAATTAAGGTTGGTAGGTTTGGGGTTCCAATTTATCCCTAGAGATAATAGAGAATAAAGAAGTTCTCTCTAGAGGATTTGAGCACATCATTTAGGGGGTTTCCCCTCCAGACTTTGTTTTTATTTCTCTTTGTTAGGCTAATATCTTCTACCAGCTTCAAGCTCATGAAGACAATGGGGTATTTTTTTATTTTTTTTATTTTATTTTATTTTATTTTATTTTATTGTGGTAAGAACATTTAACACATTTTTAAGTGTACAATACATTATTGCTGACTCTAGGTGCAATGCTGTTCAGCAGCTCTCTTAAGCTTACTCTCATCTTGAAACTTTATGTGTACTGATTACTACCTCTCTATGTCTCACTCCCCTGGCCCCTGGTAACTAGCATTCCATGCTTTGATTCTATGAATTTGACTTTAGATACCTCATATAAGTAGAATCATGTCTTATTTGTCTTTCTGTAACTGACTTATTTCCTGAGTATAATGCCCCTTAGGTTCATCCATGTTGTCACATACTACACGATTTCCTTCTTTTCTTTAAGGCTGAATAGTGTTCAGTTGGATGTATATACCACTTAGCTAAAATGTGGAGAAATTGGAATCCTTATGCACTGTTGGTGGAAATGCAAAATGGCGCAGCCACAATGGAAAAATACAGTATGGAGCTTCCTCAAAAACTAAAAATAGAACTACCATATGATCTCGCAATTGCATTTCTGGATATTTGTCCAAAAGAATTGAAATCAGGATCTCATAGAGATATTAGCATTCCCAATAGCCAAGATGTGGAAACAATCTAAATGTCCATTGATGGATAAATGGTCTGTTTACTTTTCCATTGCATTAACAAAGTTCAGGGTCACCAATAGTCTGGTTTCCAGAAGCTAAACTAGATCTCTTCCTTAATAAATTTTGGGTGATCTAGAAGAATCCCAGGGGTCCTATTTGCAAAAAAATTATGAGGATAACAGAGAGGAGGGCTTTTGGGTTCAGGTTTTGGGATCAGGTTTAAATTCTGAAGACTGCTTCCCAAACCATGAAAAGCTACCTTTGGAAGGTAAGCAAATCACCTTTTGGGGGAGAATAAGCTGAATGAAGGTCCTATGTCTTGCTTTGGGACACATGACACATTACAGAATGGTGATTACTGTTTATACTAAGTTGGTTTCCAGCTCGGCCACTAGGACTTGGTCTAATGCCCTGAGACTCAAAGAATAAGACCATTTAGCCAACATAAGTGGAGCCATCCAGAGTTGGTATGGAAAGAGCTATGGTCCTGAATGAGTCTATACAGATCAAATCACGGAGGAAGGGAGGAGAGCCATAGGCTGGTAGTTGGTCTCAGGAGCAGCCAAGGCCTTGACAATGGCTGTCAATGGAGACCATACACACTGAGAAAGCTCTGTTCCTTGGGCTGACCTACAGACATGTGATGTCCTTAACAGTCCAGACTCACAGCCCAAACCCTCCTCCTGACCCACTGTCTCCTAGGTATATGTTTATCGTCCTCAGAACAGGGGATCCCTTTTTATGTTAGGAAGTGGGTCACGGTGACCCTAACTTCTTGTCACTTCTGGAGGAATATTTATAGGTCTACTTCCTGGAAAGGGAGATTATAATTATCCTTTTCTATGCTGCCATTCTCTATTCTCTCCATCCTCAACTTTAAAAAACAAAACAAAACAAACTTGCCTACCAGGTCAAAAATATAAAGTAGATGATGATAAGAAGAGGTAAGAGTTATATCTGGTTTCTTAATATCTTCTGCCCCAGGATTCCATAAATGGAGAAGCTCAGCCGTTGTAAGTGGTAGCACTCTATCGTTGATTTGGCCTGGAAATAAGTGTTCTAGAAGAACTTTTGAGTCATAGACAAAGAAGTTACTGTGTAGTGTGATTTTAATCACACAGGTAATATGAAACCTGCTGCTTCTCAGACAAAAGCCAGGAGAATCCATGAGATAATGTCTATAGAAGACAATGTTCAATTAGCTCAGAAAAAAATGGATAGTATATGTTCAATATGCTGTTTAAAACTTTCGTCACAATGAATACCCAACGCAAAACTGAGTTCCTTGGAATTGCAGAATTAGTAATATGACCACAAAACGATTATACAGCCAGAATTTTTTGCCTGTTAAAAAAACTAACACCATTCCTACATCAACGTCGCAGTCCTTTGTACATTTCCTTAGTTTACCTTTTTATATCCCTACACAGCCCCATTATCTGGATTCCCTATGTGCCGGCATCCTATGAGAATGTAAGCAAAAAATAATAATTTAAGAAGGAAAACTTGGTATGCAGCTGGGTGGTGTAGAACAGTGGCCAAGGGCTTTGCTAATGTTGCCACATGCACTTTCTGTGCGTCAAATGCTCTGCCAGCCTTTGAGTGTTTATCACCGCTGTGCATGGCTGCTGAACACAGGCAGGCGCTACTGAAGAGGATTTGAGAAGGCTCAGAAGAGCTGGAGGCATAAGAAATGCACAGAGATTTCGAAGAAGTCATAAGAGAGACCAAGGTCTGAAAGAGGGACACCGAGCAAATGGCGAAATGCCCACAGCCAACCCAGGCAAGGGCAGAAAAAGCCATTGTTATCTTGGGATTCTCCCTCCCCAGCTCGCAGAAGCTCTGTCCCACCACAGCCCTCCGACTGTGGCAAAGTGGCAACCCAGGCACAACCTTAACTAACAAGATGTACTCTGCCTGAGACCCGTTCCAAACACGAGAAACGCTGAGGCTAGGACCGTGGAAACACCTGCCTTGGATGCCTGTCTTCTAGATGCCAAGGCTACCCATCCCCCTCTTCTACAAGTGCAGACCCATTTCAGAAGCGGAGGCCACCGAATCCATCTTGAAAGGACTTGCTCTGAGCTTCAAAGCTGACTCTGGAGCTCGTTAGCTTCCCCCTTCCAACAAACAAGCCAATGGCATGTTGGCATGAGTTCACATAACCAGGCTTGGCCCATGTAATATCCATTTGGTTTCCATAACTAGATGTAACAGAGGGTGTGAAAAATAGAACCAAGACATCAGCCCGACTCAGTTCGCTGCCTGTGAAAAACAAACTTGGTTGGCTACTTAAAGCCCAGTCTAACAGTTTTAAGAGTCTCATCTCCTCCTGAGAAGGGGCTCCTTTCCCAACTGGGGCCTCCCTACCCGGATCAGGGCATGGCCGGGTCTGCCGGCCTCCCTCACCTGTGCATCGGCAGGTCCGGTGGAAGAACTTCCTCGGCCAACCTTCTCTGTCATCCCGGTTCCGTAGCATGTAAGGACCGCTCCAGGGCCTGGTGTCAGCTTGCACCTCCATGCACTGGCCCCGGCCCTCCTGGGAGCCACAGATGTTGTCGGGCTCCGGACCCAGCGACGGGCAGCACTCCTTGGTCATCAGGCTGTCCACCGTCATGCAGACCCGGGGAAACTGTGCACGGGCTCCAGGCAGCATCCCACAGCCCAGGCAACTGAGCACAAGCCCCCACCCGAGAGGGCTCATGGCTTTATCAGCAGAACTCCCTCTTGCTTTCCACTCCCTGATTCTACCCTGCCTTTCTCCTCGCCTTCCACGCTCGAGCGCTTGAGCGCTCATTTAGTTGATTTTTGGTTTTGGGGGGTGGGGGAGTTGATATCGTTTTGTTTTGCGCTCGATTCCTCTCCTCTTTAAAAAAATACCTGCAAAAATCGCAGAACCCACGTGAGTGCACGTGTGTATATGCACACGCACAGACTATTTTATGTGATTCAAACAACTAAAACAAATTTAAGGCCATTAGAAGCGCCTCTAACAGCCAGATTTAATGAGGGTAGCGCTTCTCACCATCTTTCCCCCGTTAAATCAGGCTTTGTCTAATTGAGTTAATTTACGGGGTACTGCAGTCATACTACTTATTATACCGGTATTTCTAAACCCCTCCTTTCCTCCTTAGCCCATAACTTTAATTGCCTTGAACTCAGTTCAAAAGCCAAACACCGTGCTGCCTTTATTCGGTCTGGCTTGCCAAACCACGGGGCCTTGTGGGGTTTGGGTAAGGGCTGGGAGAAGCCATCATTAGGGGGATTAGGATTAGAGAGACCCTCATTGTTAGCACATGACCCAAAGCGCATAATGAAGTACATACAGTTGCTGGCTTTGTTTCCAAAGGGCAAAACCATCTTCATTATCTGGGCTCATGTGCCCCAGCCAAGCTTGTGACCTCAGACTTCCCCGGGAGTCAATAGATGCAGTGAGCTCCTCGTTGTTGTTAAAAGGCTTTTACAGACAAGCGTGCATTGCTAACCACAATCCACTCCTGACTGCTCCCTGACATGCTAGAAAGACCACTGCAGGAGGTCACACAGCTTCAGAAATAAAGAAACATTTATTTAGGGCTGACATACAAGGAATTGCTTTGTCCCACAATTAAGGGCCCCTTTCCCTCTAAATGAGAATGTACTGTTCTCCTATTCAGTACATCGAGGCAGTAGGTTTTTTTTTTTAATTACCCAAAGTAGCATGCCACCAGAAATTCCAAATTATAATTGTCTGATTGTAAGGAAGGCAGTGAGACAATTGGGAGCAAGGCCTTGCAAGTGACATCTTTTGATTCATGTTCAAGTTGAACGTTGTTAGGCTTCGGTCTAGAACAGAATGCTTCCCCCCGGTGCTTCTGGGAGCAGCGAGGGGAGGGTCCTGACCGGCAGTGATGGCGACTGTTAGAGCATCGTTTTACCCCTTCGTGGTGGAAACAGGACTGACTTAGGTCCGTTAGAGTCTGTGTAGACAGCCGACGTGCCCCGGCTTCCGACGGTTTCCAAGAAGATATTTGAGCATAAAGACAGGATGTTCCAAAGAAAATTCCTAAGGTTAAAAAAATGTTTATACAGATGTTCCTCCCCTCTGCACGTCTGTGTCATCCCCGAGATTTTAAGTTGTTGTGACTCATAAATGGCAATTCTCATCTCTGATTTACTCCGATGCCAGCCAAGACCCAAGCCCACAGAAGCAACATCTCTGAGGCTGTGGCCAGGCCAGGATTTGTTACAAGTTCTCTAAGCCGTGTTAATGTGCAGTCACGGTTGAGAAGCACAGGGTTAGAACAAAGCAGGGTTCCAAAGGAAATGTTGGAATAGAGTCAGCTGAAAGGTTCAATGTGTATTCCTTTCCTGAATCACCATAAACTGAGGGGCTTAAAATAACAGAAATTTTTTCCTCTCATAATTCTGAGGGCAGAAGTGCAAAATCAATGTGTTGATAGGACTGCACTGCCCCCGAAGGCTCTAGAGGAGAATCCTTCTTGACTCCTCCAGCTTCCAGTGGCTGCCACCATTGCTCTGTTTCCCTGGGTTGAAGCAGTATCATTCTAACCTCTGCCGTAGTGACATGACCTCTCCTCTTCTATCTCTGTCTCTCCCCTCTGCATCTCCTATTAGGACACTTGTCATCAGATGTAGAGCCCACCTGGATAATCCAGAATGGTCTCATCTTGACATTCTTTAGTCAATTACATCTGTAAAGACCCTCTTATCAAACGAAGTTACCTTCACAGGTTCTAGGGTATGGACATAACTTCTCAGAGGCCACTGTTCAACCCCCCAAATTTTCTTTGGAACATTACAGCTCTGGCCCTGACCTCAGCTGTGAGCCCCAGACGCATATATCCAATTTCCTACTTGACCTCCCACTTGGAGATCTAGACATTTCTCAATTAACATTTCAAAATAAAGTTTTACTCTCTTCACCCAATTTTTTTCTCCATTAGTCTTCTTCTTCTTAGTTAAGGAGCCCCAGCACAATCCTATTAGTGGTCCTTGATTCTTCTTTTTCCCATCTTCCCTATATATGCTTCCTAATGCACTTAGAGTAAAATCCAAGGTCCTTCCCATGCACTAATCAAAGTGAAGGCCACAGATCCACAAACATGTGTTCCTGGTCTGCATCAAAATAAATACAATAAGGACAGAAATTAAAAGTGAGCATTTAGAAACTATCATGGCGATTTGGCACTGCCACAATGTTTAAGCACATGATCAGTGGGCTCATCGCATTGAAGAGGAGTCTAGTTAGGAGGTTGTCAAACTTGCATGGACATGATCTGGTAGCATAAGCTACAGACTAATCCCATTGGGTTGCATGTTGGCCTGTGGCTGAAAAAATTTTTTTAATTATTTTTTAAATTTTTCACCGTGGATAGTTTGAACAGAACTGGCATGTAAGGTCCTCCATGAGCTGTGCGTTGCCCACCTCTCTCTCCCTCTTGCTCTGCCATCACAGAGCACACCCATCACTCTAGTACTCAGCCACGTCAAGTTCATTTCCACGTTGGTCTTCCTCCTGCCATTCCCTCTGCCTGGAATGTTCTTCAGAATCCTCCTTGTCACTCAGGTATCGGCTCAAATGTTAGCTCCTGAGAGAGGTCGTTCCTGACCACTCACTCTACTGTGTCTACATCAAGCCCCCTACTCTCCACCGCATTGTGTTATTTTTCTTCAGAACACTTATGACTGTCTAAAATTATCCTGCTTGTTGGTTTAGCTGCTGATAGTCTGTCTCTTCTACTCTGGTATAAATTCCAGGGGAGCAAGAAATTTAACCATGTTGCCCTTCCCCAGTGCTAAGAATAGCATGTGGCAAAGAGAGGCTACTTGATAACAGTTGGTGAGTAAACATCCTCAGTTCAATTTTTTATGTTCATCAGAAGAGTCTCACCATTATAGGGATTGACTTTATACAAATTAAGTGTTCTTAATTTGACTATATAAAATAAATTTAGACTATTAAATACCACTACTATGTTAAGGGTTCCTTATAAGATTTGTTACACCTCTAAAAATGTTTGAAAACCACTGGTCCAATCCAACACTCCAGCCTTGGCCCCCACCACATCACCACCAACAACAAATTCCCTCCTCACTATTTCTGACAAGATATCAGCAGCGTCTGGTTAAACCCCTCTAATAAGGAGATTCCTTTAAGAAATAATTCTAAAGGTTAGGAAACTTGTCCTTTTTAATAAGTATTTAATATTTAATATAATTTGAATTTAAATATAAATAGTGAAAATTCCCTTCACCAATGTTTCCAGCAAAAGCCCTTGGGAACTCCCCCGACCCCAGCTCCCTAGAATGGGTACAGTCCATTTTCCACAGAATTTTGTTCCTTATCTTCTCCTTTTTCAGACTAAATTTCCTTAGTTTCTTCCATTTTTCCTTCATATGACCAATTTTAAATCCTCCCATTAGCCTATACTCTCTTTTTCTGGAAAATTCAGTTTGCCATTTGACCCCATGGTGCATGTTTCCTATAAGTTAATTCAATATTCCTGATACAACCTAAGTAAAGATGACTAAAAAATTAGCTCATGAGGTTTGCTTAGCAGCCACATCACTCATCAATCTTGTTATCTGTTAGCTTAAGCTAAGTCAGGTAGCAATTAAGACCTCAAAATCTCATTGGCTTGTGGAACAGTGTCTACCACCCATCAGCTCTGGTTATGCTCCACATTGCCTTCCCCCCAGAACTCAGGGTGAAGGAGCATCTTTTCCTTACTCTCCTGATACTGCTTGTCTTGTAACAAAGAAGTCAGCGATGGGCCACAGCTTGAAAGGAGTCTACCTCGCCCATTTCTGCTCACATTCTATTGGCAAACACACGTCTCATGGCCAAGACTGCTGTTCTCAAAGACAGGGGCTCTGTAAAGAGGACCCCTCCAGGAGGGTCAGCAAGTATTTTATTGCATTTTAAACCCACTTAAATCCCTACTCTTCTTTCATATAGCTTTCACGAAGCTTCGTCAAAGTCAAGTGCCTCTCCTATCTCCGTCCCCTATTCCTTTCCTCTGGACTTGCCTTTGGGGTCTGTATTAGTTTGCTAGGGTGGCCATAACAAAATGGCACAATAAAAAGAAATTTATTTTTTACAGTTCTGAGGGCTAGAGGTCCAAAACCAAGGTGTCAGCAGGGTTGGTTTCATCTGAAGCCTCTCTCCTTGGTTTGCAAATGGCTGTCTTTTTGCTGTCTCTTCTCCTGGTCTCTCCTCTGTGCAAATGGGTCCTAATACCTCCTTGTATGTCCAAATTTCCTCTTCTTGTAAGGACGTCAGTCAGATTGGGTTAGGGCCCACCCTAACAGCTTTGCTTTAACTTCACCTCTTGAAAGGCCTCATCTCCATATGACAGTCACATTCTGTGGTACTGGGGATTAGGGTTTCAACATGTCGATTTTGAGGGAACACAATTCAGCCCATAACAGGGTCAAAACACGAGTTTATTTTTATCTCTATTAAGTTAGAATTATCTTTTGATATCAAGCCGTCTGCCAACATGAAGACATGTCGTGGGAAAGCACCAGGTGGGACTTCCAAGGCATTTTTGATGTGATGTAATACACCTCACGGTGCCATTTTATGAAGATCCGGGGGAGAGATTTCTCACAGGGCTCAATCTCCAGGAAAGCTGTACTTTCACACAGCAACTAGCTTGTCCTGGACTTTTAGACCCCGTGGATCTTACAATGGTGTTTCTTTCTCTGCCTTGACCAGTTATGAAGCTTAGAGCCAGTTTGCAGGCCCCATGTCAAGCAACTGATTCACACAGTACTTATCTAGTTTGATATTTTCTTTCCCACATGTTCCTGGATTCTGGGATTCTTATTTTATCCTTTTGCAAATTTATGCATTTTTCCAGCCTATCTCAAATCTCTAAATATCAGATATAGATGTATATAGATAGATAGATATACATATATATATATATATACACACATATATGTCTGTATAAGTCCAAAGGTAAGAAACACCCAACCAAGTCATTGTTTGTAAGCAAGCCAAGGGTTAGAGAAGAATTCAGGAATTCTTGAGAACTTGGTGCAAGTAATCAGATATCTAAGAACCAAGCCAAGAGAAGCTAAGAAGATGTCTTGTCATGAGCATAGCTGTAATTAAATATTGCCTTATTTACAAAAGCAAAAGTCTTTGCTAGAGACTGAAGAGCAGAATCCAGGAGGAGATATCTCATGGGCTGATTGAGACCATTTGCTGCCAGTGGAAGCCATAAAATCACGGACTATTCTAAGGAATGTTCTGAAACCCAGTTGAGAGGAGGCTGGGTATCACAGAGCTAAATAATCTGAAAGTAGAGAATGCCTTATTAAAAAGCAATTTGTTTTACAGTAGAGGGAAGCATCTTAATAAAAAGAATGTTCTGCCTACTTCCATTTTGCATTTCAGCACCTAACACCTTCTTGCATGGAAGAGGGATTCAGTGCGTGTTCCTGGGAGTGAATTGAATCAGATCCTTGGAGTCTGTGAGTGAATGGTACAGGGTGGGCATGCAAAGCCTTGCAGATAAGATACCAGCCTGTGCTTCCCAACATTCAAAGGAGGAAGACATGACTCAAAGCCTGGTAAACAATCCAATGGGGCAGTAAATGTTTTAGAGCTGTTGCTAAGGTTAATACAGAAAAAATCATTTACATCTTTCTTCTGCCTGTCAGTGAGTTGCCTGCCCTTTTCTCCACGCCTCTGAATGTGAAAATCCTCCCCGTTTTCAGTCCCTGCTGGACTCCTCTGCCTGATGCTTTTTGATCTATTCTCTGCTGCCACATCATGGGGAGAAGAGATTATTTTTTTTCCCCTGTGTCCAAATTGTTTCCTAAATGCTGGGCATCTGTCCTGATAAGGGTTTTGCTTTCTACATCTAAGAGCTTTTCTTTTCTTGGTGGTGTAAATTGTTCTTCAGGGGAATTAAGGGTTAGGAATGTGCTGTGTGGTTTCTGATATTTAAGTCAGAGGCGGTCTTTCTGTCCAATTTGGGGATAGTCTGTCGCTAAGGCTGTGTTTATACATCAAACACATATTTTAATTTCAGATTTTTGCATCGCTCATCCTTATATTCACCTCAGCTCTTTGTGATGCACACTGCTGCCCTCCGATTCTTATTTTATCCTTTGTTTTTTTATCCCCCATCCTGGGAACAGGTATTAAGTTAGATTTTTTTCATGTGTACCCCTACAATTTAATGACTCACTTGGGTAGGTAATCTAGCTACTCCTCCTTCAAAATATGGATCTTTGGAAGGAGAGGAATCACTCCCCTTTCTGCCCACTTCTGATCAAACCCAGCAAGTACCATTTACAAGTTTGCAAGAAATCGTACCATTTGAAAATGTAAACTCTTCAGGACAGCTCTAATACTAACAGATCCACCAGAGTTTATAAAGGTGTGGCTAGAACTGTTTGGGGTCTAGAAGGATCACCAAAATGTATTGTCAAGTGAAAAACATAAGGTACATAACTGTGAAGTCATTGTGCTGACGTTTACATGTGAATGGGTTGGGGGAGGGAGGGAGGGAGAGGCCATGCCTAGCTAGCTGGGTGTAAGTGAATGGGATATACGCAGGAAACAAGTTGGCTGTCTTTGGGAAGGAAGCTTAAAGGGTTGGGAGATCAGAGAGTAAATGAGACTTATTTTTGTTCTATACGTTCGTACATTTTGGATTTTGAACCAGGCTATACAGTACTTATTCTTTTAAATCGTACATTAAAAAATTTAAGTCAAAAAATTTAGAATGAGGGACATTTGTGAGGATGACATTAGGCAGAGAAATTTTTTCTGTGAGTTTAGTAAAAGCACTATGGCTTTGGCACACCCCAGATTGGTTTTATTGATCTTGACCCTGCTACTTCCTAGTTCGATGACCTTGGACAATGTGGTTACCTTCTGTTAGCTCCAGCTTCTCCATCTGTCAATCCAAGATGATAATATCTAGGTTTATTATATGAAGTTTAATACTAAAGGTTAAATATGGCGCCACATATAAATTGCCTAGCAGAACCTGGCACACAGTAGCTACTCAGCAAATAGTGACTATAATTATTGTCATTTCCATAAAAGAAGCCATTGACACCACGGTCAACTTTTTAAATTTCTGTACTGGCAAATCATTAGTCTGACCCATTATGTCACGTTTTATTTGTTTGGAGAGCCATTACCTTCTTAATCAATAGCCCATAATGCCCATAATGCCTCTATTTCAACGGACAACCAAGAAGGGGGGAAAATCCCACTAGGATACTAAAAAATCCTCCCCATTGAATCTTTATCCCAAGATTTATCAATTAATACACACACATGCATGCACGCATGCACACAAACGCATTCATACCTATACACATACACACACCTAATCCAAGAACCTAATTTTAAGTACTTTCTATAATATGTTTCCTTCTGGGAACTAAATCAGTGCTTCTAACTTTGACATATGGAAAATATTCTCATCCATAATGCAATGTTTCAACCTAGAAATGAAAGGAACTGTTTTCTTTTCTTTTTTTTTTTTAAGTTGTATTTATTTAAGTAATCTCTACACCCAACCTGGGGCTCAAACTCATGACTCTGAAGTCAAGAGTCACATGCTCCTCCAACTGGGTCAGCCGGGTGCTCTGGAACTGTTCTTTCTGAGATTCTGCAAGATTAATTAAGTGGTATGTTATGTTTATAGGTATACTATTCTCTTAGCCTTGGAACTTAGGAATCCCCATCAATTATAACAAAGATATGGGTGAACAAAGCTTAAATAAGCCACAGAGACTATGGATAAACCAGATTTGAAAGCATTCTTTCTAATTTTAAGAGCTGACAAAAAAGAATGCTATCATTAAAAATAGAAAAATAAAATAAATCTTCAAAAATGACTTGATCTGAATCTCGTGCTTTATACGAAGCTCATTATTTTTAACTGCTGTCAAAAAGCATCTAACCATGGTGTGTGTCTGATATTCTCTTTGAAAATGACTCCTTCTCATTTAATCTCAGCTGCTCTAATTCAGTTCCTTTTAATAAGCCAAGTGCACACACACACACACAGCCCAACAGAATAACTCTAAATTTCCAATTCATTTCATAAGCTATAGAAAAGAACTATGTTCTTACAAATCATGGCAGACAGCTGCCTGCCAAATGTAAATTTCCCTGTTATGAATTTTTCATTTCTAAAAAAATGTTCTAGTCTAAGAAGAAAAGCAGACAAAACAAGATAATTTCATAGAGGCTTTGGTTTAGCTTTTGTTATAAAAGAAGCTTATAATAACATAATATTTGTACAGTCACAAAATCTATTGAATTTATACCATGGAAATGGATTCCCTCTTGAGCAGGACAGTTCAAAGGCCAGGTCAGAACTCAGCAGAAGATGCAGAAATGATGGAGGGATGAGCACCCTCGGTGGAAACATGTTTGTCCTCACTGAAGACCCGAGGAAATGTAAAACTGTACTTGAACAAGCAAAGTCATGGTGCATAAGGGGACTGGGAACCATGGAGGGTGAAGAGTTAAAAAAACAAAACAAAACAAAACAAAAAAAACCACACCTCCCTATCTGTCTTCAATTTCCACTGAGAAAAGTTGAACTCATAGAATTTGTGTGTTACCCAAGATTGCGCAGATGGTATATTAGTTTGCTATGGCTGTCATGAGGAACTGAAGGACAAACTGAAGCATTTTAAATTTTGAAGAGTTTATTTCAGTAAACATCAATTCAAATTGGGAAACCCCAAACCAGACGTGATTAGGAGCCCTCCCCCAACAGGAGCTGGGGACAAGGCTTTTCCTCAGAGAGTGGGGAAGCAAAGCAAGGAAACTATTTGATTGGCTCTAGCTTCTGTGGTTGCATCCTCTTCGATGAGTTCACGCTGGCTTAGGTTTTGGTTTGCTTATGTAGACGACGAGCGCATTAGAACCACCTCAGACCAATGGCCTCCTCCTCATTTGACTGCTTTCACACAACGTACCACAAACGGAATGACTTGAACCAATAGGCATTGATTCTCTCCCAGTTCTGGAGGCTGGAAGTTGGAGGTTGGGGTGCTGACAGGGCCAGGCTCCCTCTAAAAATAGTAGGTAAGGGTCTATTCCAGGACTCTCTCTCAGCTTCTGGTGGGTTCCTTGGCTTGTGGTAACACAACACCCCATCTTCACATGGCCTTCCCCTCGTGTGCCCATATGTATTCAAATCCCCCCTACTTATAAGGATAGCAGTGCATTGGTTTCGGGGCCCACGCTGGTCCAGCACAACTTCATCTTACCTCTAATTAGATCTGCAATGGCCTTATTCTCAAATAGGGTTGTACACTGAGGTACTGGGGTTAGGGCTTCAACATATAAATTTGATGACAGGGGACACAATTCAGCCCATTACAGATGATAAGTGGTAAACCTGGGCATCAGAGCTCATAAGCTCATGCACTTTTCGCAACGAGGTCACACTCACCACATTCTCAGGCTGCTGGGTTTAGAAGGAGAGACGGTATGAGTCACGTGGATGAAGAGGAGACACTGAAGAGAAGTCATCTAAGCCCTAGCTTATTTTTAGTGATACACTGAACTCTGCTTAATCTCATGGAAAATTCCAGATGGGGTGGAGGGAAGCCCACTTCTGTGAAGGCTAGCCTGTGTCAGGCGGTACCGGGTTCTCCTTTCAGTCCACAGTGAGAGTTACCCATGGTCTCTGAACCGCATCACCCCACAAACTACAGATCTGGAGAAGAAGTTTAAAAATCATTTAGACCAGGACTCTCAATTGAGAAAACCAAGGCCTACCCATCTAGTCAGCCACGAAGCCTCAGTCTCCTGATTCATAGTCAGTGCTCTTTCCTGACACTAGGTGATCAGGAGAGTAAAATATGAGAAATCTATTTCCTTATAGGGACACTTTTTTTCCTCTCATCTTTGCCTCAAGCATCTCATATTTAAAAGTCACTCTTAACTCCCATCTCTCTGGGGCCCCTGGGTGGCTCAGTCTGTTCAGCATCTGCCTTAGGTTCCGGTCATGATCCCAGGGTTCTGGGATTGAGTCCTGCTTCAGGCTCCCTGCTCAGCGGGGGTCTGCTTCTCTGCCCCTCCTCTGGCTTGTGCGTATTCTCGCTCTCCTTTTCTCACTTTCTCTCTCTCAAATAAATAAATAAAATCTTAAAAAAAAAATTCTCATCTCTCTGCCAGCTCAACAGTGAGGGATGGACAGATAGCAAGTGCTCAGTACTATTTATTAAAGGAATTCATGTATGAGAACAAGGAAGCACTGTGCCTTTAAGGATAAACTTCAGGTAAACATCCACGTGGCCTCCTGCCTTACTTGCTTTTCCATCGATTTGAAAGACCCAGGGAGCTCCTTTACTTCCTTCTGAATTGGGAGGTGGCTTGGGCTCCTCCTGGAAACACTTTCCCTCTCTTCCCCTCCAAGACTTTTCCCTTGAACTGAACTCTTTATAGAGTTTCTGAGTGTGGCTGTTCGTCTTCTTGCAGAAGAAAGAGAAGCCTCCTTGGTGTGGCCCATCGCTGGTTGTCACTGGAGACGGCATTCACTTCTGGTTGCCACTGTCAGGGCTCCTTTGAGACTGTGCACAGCTGGATGAGCCCCTTCAGGAATGTTCCTTCCGTCAGTTTTCTTCCTACAAACAGACTTAATGTTTACAGGTGAAGTTATTCTGTCCGGAGTCCCCACAACCTGATGTTCTTTCACATTTATATGTTAACTTCATCCAAGAAAATAATCCAGATTTAGGGTGATTGCCGCATCACCCTTTAAAGAAATAGTTAAATATTTTAAGATGTAAAGAGAAACCTATCTTGAGGGAGGCCTTTATTAAACAATGTGAGAAAAAGGGCCAATGTTGCAGAATCCTGCTAAGAAAGGGAGCGTTGACTGCTATGTTCAAAGTTTGATGAGGACTCCACGCTGTCTCTTTTCCCTTTTTCTACTATTAAACTCTCCAAGGGGCACCTGGGTGGCTCAGTCCTTAAGCGTCTGCCTTCGGCTCAGGTCATGGTCCCAGGGTCCTGAGATCGAGCCCCGCATCGGGCTCCCTGCTCAGTAGGGAGCCTGCTTCTCCCTCTCCCACTCCCCCTGCTTGTGTTCCCTCTCTCGCTGTGTCTCTCTCTGTCAAATAAATAAATAAAATCTTTAAAAAAAAATAAACTCTCCAAAATGTGTGATCTGTACTATAGTTCTGCAAGATGGTACCATTAGGAGAAATTGGATCAGGGACACATGGAACCTCTTTGTTTTATTTCTTACAACTGCGTAGGAATCTACAATTATCATAAAGTAAACATTAACTTTACAAACTCTCTGGAAGAACAGAGTCAGCAAGCACACTGATAGAACAGCAGTTTCCAAGGCCCTAAAGCACTCTAAAGGCTCTTCGTTGTTTTTGCAGTAACTGATGGAAGCACCGTATGATCACGCAGAATGACATTTGTCATTGGAATGGGTTCACCTTTGAGAACCAAGAGCAGCACAATTCTCCTTCTCTTTCAAGGCCTACTTCCTGGCTGAAATCTTAAGCACTCCCCTTGACTGACCCATTCAACTCAGTGAACGGACCCAGATAACTAATTATAGAGGGGTCTTTCCAAAGGAAAGGGATGGCTGTTTTGTTCATCTTTATATCCAACATCTAACACAGAGCCTAGCACCTAGTAACTGAATAAAAAATGTTTGGGGCGCCTGGGTGGCTCAGTCGGTTAAGCCACTGCCTTCGGCTCAGGTCATGATCCTGGAGTCCCGGGATCGAGTCCCACATCGGGCTCCCTGCTCAGCAGGGAGTCTGCTTCTCCCTCTGACCCTCCTCCCCCTCATGCTCTCTGTCTCTCATTCTCTCTCTCGCAAATAAATAAAATCTAAAAAAAAAAAAAAAAAATGTCTGTTGTAGATGTAACGGAATGAATGAATGATGGATGATAAATAATGACTCTCATTGCCTTAGGGCTCAAGGTAGTTGGAGATGGGAACCATTCCAAATTACTTGCTGATATCTTGCAAATCAAAAGCCCAAATTTGGGGCTTAACATAAAGTTTTTTCACACTATTTCTGATGACAATACACAAGTCATTTTAGAAAATTTGCAAAACACAGAAAAGGATGAGGAAGAAAACTTAAATCACTCATAATTGCACCATTGAGGAAAAAATTCTAATTAATCTTTTGCTCTTTATCATTGCAGAGGAATATAATTCTTCATTCCTTCAGTAGTCTTTTTAATCAAATTGGAATTATAATACACACATTTTTATAATCTACTTTTATTCTCCATTAATTATACAATGAAAATGCTTTTCCATAATTTGCAGTTGTCAAAGTACAGAGCTAAAGAAGGCTGAAAGCTTCACTCAGTCAAAACTGTGGCAGTCATATCAAAACGTGGCAGTCATAGAGAGTGGAAGCATCTGGGGGGGTTCAACGGGCTTGGAAAGTTCATGGTATCAGATTGTGAAAATGCTTCATGCCTGTACCAAAGAGAGTAGAGACTCATTTGTAACATGACTCTGAAGGATAGAATGGTTTTGGCTATCGTCATAACTGAAGTCAAATATAAGGAGCTATTTAATGAGGGGAGAGTCGACATTAGGACAAATCTCTGGCTGCATATTATTAGTTGACATCTTCAGGAGACTTGCCAACTTCTTGAAATTTATAATTCTATAGAATCCAGGGGAAATGCTTCCCTCTCCCTTGTGCTTCATGAAAGAAGTCAGACAAAATGGGTTCATACTATATGATTCCATTTATATCAACCTTAGAAAATGCAAACTAATCTCAAGTGACAGAAATCAGGGTGTTTGCCTGGCAGGTAAGGTTGTGAAGAGGGAATTAAAAAGGGCATGAGGAAACTTTGGGGCAGTAGGTACATTCATTATCTTGATTTTGGCAATGTTTCGCTGGTGTGTAAGTATGTGAAAACTCATCAAATGGTAGACTTGTGGTTTATCATATACCAATTATATCTCAATAAAGCTATTAAAAACAAATAAAGGTGCTAGAAGCAACCGAGATGCCCTTCAATAGTTGTATGCATAAACAAACTGAATGGTACACCCATAAAATGGAATTCCAGTCACATATTTTTTTTATCAAGCCATGAAAAGACATGCAGAGACCTAAAAGTATGTTACTTAGTGAACAAAGCCGATTGAAAAAGCTATAAACTGTATGATTCCAACTCTATGTCATTGTGGAAACTGTGGAGACAGAAGAGAGGTCAGTGGTGGCCAAGGGGTTCAGGGGAAGAGAGAGAGGGATGAATAGGTGGAGCACAGGGGATTTTTAGGGCAGTGAAATTATTCTGAATGACGCTGTAATGGTAGAGACACTTGTCAGCACCCACAGGATGTGTAACACAACGAGTGGACCTAGATGCAAACTACGGACTTCAGTTCATAATAACATATCAACGTTGGCTCCTCAACTGTAATAAATGTAAGGTGCTTAATAATAGGAGAAACTAGGGGCAGGGGGAAGGGGACATAGGCAAAATCCCTCTACTTTTTGCTCAATTCTTCTGCGAACTACTATAAAAAAATAGTCTATTAATTTAAAAAAAAATTTAAGATGGGGGCGCCTGAGTGGCTCAGTTGGTTAAGCGACTGCCTTCGGCTCAGGTCATGATCCTGGAGTCCCAGGATCAAGTCCCACATCAGGCTCCCTGCTCGGCAGGGAGTCTGCTTCTCCCTCTGCCCCTCCCCCCTCTCATGTGCTCTCTCTCATTCTCTCTCTCAAATAAATAAATAAAATCTTTAAAAAAAATTAAGATGCCAACAATTATAAAATGTGGAGGTTGCACCTCAAAGTTTAAATCTCAAGCTCATCCCAAAAGACTGGAAACTCCAGAAACTCTGCCTTCAACCCAACCGCAACTCCCCAAGCTCCCATGCCCAGTTCTTGCCCCCACATACCCTACACGCCCAGGGCCTTGTAAATCTTACAGTTAATGACACCTGCCTTCTAGGGTTGGCCTCCCAGGGTCCTGCTCCTGGAAGACGCCCCCCTGCCAACCCCCGAAGACATTTCCCTAGAGATTTGATCTCATTCCTTCGTCACTCCATTCCCAGACTCCATCTTTTTGTTTGGAGTCTTTCAGTTTATGTTAGGTGCAGTCTGATCACTCCTTCCAACTGGGGGTTCCCTGAGACTAATTTCTTCTCTTTATTTTTGGAGATTCCCTAGGCAGGGTCCTACTCAAGGCTGCCTAATTGGGATTATTCATCGATCATCTCTTCCTTCCCTCCTTCCTCATGTGCACCCACTCTCCCCTGTGCAGCAAAATTAGGGCATCCACGTATGAAATCTTGTTTAGACCTTTGCTGTCTGGCTTCTTGTGGGTCTTCTCTAACATTGACTTCACATTTACCCTTTTGTGAAGGAATGATTCATTTCAATGTAGAAAGTTTATAATGTATCAAGGAAGCCAAAGAGGAAGGCATTCACCCATTATTCCTTTATTCAAAGATAACTATGGTTTACATTTTGATGTTTATACCTTCAATCTTTCTTCAGTACATAAACATAATTTTAAACAAAATTGTGATCATATTACATTCTGTAGTATAATTTGTTTCCACTGAACAATATATTATGCACATTTTCTCATCTGATTTTAAAGGCTATGTAATAACTCACTGCGCAATAAGTAATTGTGATGTTATCATAATAGCTTTAATCAATTCCTCAATTTTTGGACATTCAGTATTGTTTGCAGTTTTTCACCTGTATTAATAATTCTGCAACAAGCATCTTTGTCAATTGATTTTTATATTCATCTCTTATTTTCACAGGTTAAATTCCTAGAAGTCAGACTGTTGTGTTGAAGTACTTGTTTATTTGTAATGCATTTGTTACATGTTTCCAAATTGCCTTCCAGAAAGATTGCACCATCTCCACTCCCAAAAGCAGAGTACACGAGTGCCCAAGAAATGATTTCATCATTAAAGCCAAAACTTAAAGGACACATCGGAGTTTAAACTTAAGTGGGTTAGGGAGTGCTTGTCAAAATGTAAGATGCAAAAATTTGGAGAGAAGAATATAACATGAGACCTTTGTGGACCATGTCACGACACAATATTTCTGTTAAATGTTAATTGCTACTCACTCACTCTATGTTAATGGCTGTAGAATTGTAGAGAATAGAAGATCTGACAGTGTCTCAAAGCAAGAGAGAAACATGGTTTAACTGTAACACTTTTTAAAGTCATAAGAGGTTTACATGATCATTTTATATTTCAGTTATGAGGAATTTCTTTTAAACCTGGTTATAGATAATGTAATATAGCACCTCCTCAGAATTCACACAAAGACAAGGCCCAGGGACCTTGCCTGGCAAGTCTGTTGTATGAAAGAAACCTAGGTAGCAGGTTCTTCCCAGATGTGTGGAACATACCTGCATGCCTCTGGGCATTGCCAACTGACTCTTCCGTCTGCCTTTCTTGTTCTCCATTCAGTCTGTCATCAACATTCACTTACCTTCAATGACATGGTGCTCTTACCCAACCCTATCTTCTGACCTTGTTCTGAACCCTGTAAAGTGCAATCCAGATTAATCGACTCAGAACTTAAGAGGTGTATTCTATGCTAGTTGTTTTTGGAACGGATTCTGGCACGTTACCAACCTTTTCACCCATCTCAGAGATGTTACAATGGCATGTACAGATCTCATGGATCTTCTCCAAGTATGGGCTGGTGGTAAGGTGCATAATTTGCATGTGCTAAGGCATAGAAACAGGAACCGTGAAGAAGAGAAGGTATTTGCATGTGGTGTATTTGGACTCGATATGTTGAGCATCCCTTTTTAACTGCCAAAGCATTAGGGTGGCAGCATTGTGTGAAATCCGGGTGGCCGTCAGTTATCAATATAAAACCAAAGTCCTACTGCTACCTACTACTGCTCAGAGATTTCCAAAGGTCACCAATTCAATGGAATGACCAGTTGTAGGTCAGCCAAATCCTCCTAGGCCGGTTTCCCAATGACCCCATATCGCCATGATCCCCAGCACCTTGGGGCAACCAGGGAGGCTACAAAATGCCCATATGCCAAATGTTGGCTTGCCATTTGCCAAAACACAGGTAGACCCTGTAGATTCCAAACAGAGGTAAATCCCCACGTTTTACAAGTGAAAACTCCCAAGCCTCCTAGGAATGATTCAAAGTTGCAGAACTGTTAGAAAATCTGATGGAGGGGCACCTGGGTGGCTCAGTTGGTTGGGCGACTGCCTTCAGCTCGGGTCATGATCCTGGAGTCCCGGGATCGAGTCCCGCGTCGGGCTCCCTGCTCGGCGGGGAGTCTGCTTCTCCCTCTGACCCTCCTCCCTCTCCTGCTCTCTGTCTCTCATTCTCTCTCTCGCAAATAAATAAATAAAATCTTAAAAAAAAAAAAAATAAAAAATAAAAAAATAAAGAAAATCTGATGGAAAAGAGAAGAAAAGACATGGGCTGGGCCAGAGCTTGAGAAAATTATCCTGAACCAGAATGGTCTCACGAATGGAGCCAACTGGACTTACACATTGCCTATGTTTTCCTTTTGTTTCACTTGTTTCATTCTGAATACTCTTTAAATAAAATTCTTCCTGTCTGGGCACCTGGGTGGCTTAGGTCATGATCCCAGGGTTCTGGGATCTAGTTCCACACTGGGCTCTCTGCTCGGCAGGGAGTCTGCTTCTCCCTCTGCCCCTCCTCCTGCTTGTTCTCTCAATCTCTCTCTCTCTCAAATAAATAAAAATCTTAAAAATAAAATAAAATAAAATGCTCCCTGTGTAATTTTCTCCCTGTTATATCCACCCGCTCCCTTGGTAATTCTAAAGAGAAACAGCAGACCCTAACGTAAATAAAACTAAATTTCACTGCAGCATGTCACAAGATATCAAAACAACCTCAACGGATAAGCCAGGGAAAAATAAGGAATAAGTATGTCCATTAAATTGGTGGACTTTGAGTAAAGTAGATTATTCTCTACAGTGTGGGTGGGCCTTATCCAATCAGTTGAAGGCCTTAATGGAACAAGACTGACCTTGCTGAGCAAGAAGGAATTCTGCCAGCAGGTGGCTTTTGGACTTGAACTGCAACATCAGTTGTTCCGGGGTCTTCAGCCTGCTGGCTCACCCTGCAGATTTTAGACTTGCCAGCCTTGATAACCACGTGAACCAATCCCTTAAAATCTCTTGATAGATAGATGATAGATAGATAGATAGATAGATAGATAGATAGATAGATAGATAGATAGAAAATAGATGTGAATATATGTATATATACATTCATATATAGAGAGATACACATCCCTCTACATGTATAAACACACACATACATACACACATACACATTCTATCGGTTCTGTTTCTCTGGAGAACCCTGACTAATGCAACCGCTCTATACTTTTCAGATGGGAAGATTCCACAGTTGTAAGAACAAGGCTATCTTTTGGGGGCCAAATAGAGCTGCTATCTTCAGGAAACAAACATAGGATGGAGGACAACAGCAAAACAATCACAATGTTGGATGAGTTAGACCACGTAGATGAGTGTATGGGGAGCCCCACCAGGCACTAACTGTCCTGCTTAATCCACTAGTGAGAGGAAGCAGGTGGGCCCAGCATAATGAGAGGGACTCTGCTGATTATCTGTTTATTCCCACAGTTAAAAGTGTCAAAGAAACATAAATAAATAAATAAATCAGAGCTGAAGAGCAAAGCTTGAGAGCTGTACATTTAACCTCCGGAATAAAATTTAGCGCAAAGAAGGCTAAAGGTGTGAGATACTTACTCCCATTCCAGAAGCAGTTAGAGTACTGAGGAAGGACTTTTCCCCTCTGAAGCATGAAACGTGGCTACTGGGGGCAATAGTAGAGAAAACAGCATTCTTCAGGATGCTCAAAAGCAAAACTGGCTGCATGATTTAGAAACACACAGAACATTTCTGATTCTTATTGAAAAATAAAAAAATGTAGCATCAGTGGTTAAACAACATTCTGGGTTTACGCTGCACACACACAAAACGAAACTACAAGTCATTTGACTCCTGGGTCTAACCTCAAGCTCCAAGACATGAAGTATATTTAACTACTCTCTCCTTGCAACTCCGGCCTGTCCTGTGTTCCAGAAATGCACCCTTTCCATCAGAGATGATTATACCCCCTGCTCTCCAGCCCAAATTCAGCTGCCTATCACCTGTTAAATATTGGTTCATTTTTTTAAAAAAATCATTCAGATAAGCAAGAAAAGCAAAAACTTTATAATACAATCCATCACTCAAAGATAACCCTATTAACATTTGGTGGCTATCCTTCCAGACTTTTCTACCACAGCCAACCTCACACGAGTCATTTTTAGTTCCTTTCTTTCTGAATAATTATTCCCCAAAGGTTTTAATATTTTTTTAAAGATTTTATTTATTTATTTGACAGAGAGAGAGACAGTGAGAGAGGGAACACAAGCAGGGGGAGTGGGAGAGGTTGAGAAGCAGGCTTCCCGCTGAGCCGGGAGCCTGATGCGGGGCTCGATCCCAGGACCCTGGGATCATGACCTGAGCCAAAGGCAGCCGCTTAACCAACTGAGCCACCCAGGTGCCCTTCCCCAAAGGTTTTAAAGCAGTTTGGGCACATTCTTCTTCCTGAGCCTCTGTTTTTTACCACTTATAAAATGAAAAATAAACTAAAATAAAATGAAATGAAGATGGTACACATAACAGCTATGTGATCGGGTGGTTGGGATAATTAAATAAGTTAGCGCACCCAATACATAGAAAGTAACTTGACCTTCCCACACCTCCGTCTGCTCTTCCTTCCTTCTTCCCTTCCTCCCTTCCTTATTGATTCGTTCCTTGAAAATATGTTCACTGAGCACGTACTCTATGCCAGGCACTGCACTAGGTACTAGGCTGATGATAATGAAGAAGAGCCGTGAGCCCTGCATCCATGACACATGGACACACTGAGGTAGAGAAAGTGATGGGGCAGTGGAACAGTGGCAAGGACATCAGAACTCGGGGATGAGGAGGAAGGTAGTGTCCCAAGCGTGGGGAATAGTATTACAAAGGCCCGAGATGGGTCATTGAAATACGGCTGGAAAAGGAAAGAGTTTGCGAAGGACCGGGCTGGAGCCAGCAGAAGCTGGAAGAGATAAGGAGGGATTCTCCCCTCGAGCCTCCAGAGAGAGAGCAGACGGCCTCCACCTTGAGCTCAGATTCCTGGCCCCCACAACCATGAGAGGATGAGTTTCTGTTGTCGTAAACCACCCAGTTTGTGGCCATTTGTTATGGCAACCCTAGCAAACAAACACATACTTATAATTCTCCTTTTTAAAATTGCTCCTATAATTATCAAGCTGAGCTTCCCTAACTACTGGAATCATTCACGAGTTACATGTTTGTTTTTTACCTGTAAAACGAGTGATGTTGATTGTGCATAAGTGAGGCAAGTATTTTCTTTCTCCGTTGTTTGTTTATGTTTTTGCTTAGTGAACTCATTTATCCAAGTCAAAGCAAAAATAAACGTGAGTCTGTCCTAATCCAAAGCCAAATTTGCGAGATGTGGAATTAATAAGATGCAACTGTAAATTGGTGAGATCTCTGCTATTTTTATAGAATGCAATGCTTGTGTTTGCATTTGGCTAATGTAATTGATCATCAGCCAAAATCATCTGCTCCAAACTTACACTCTTATTTTTAGTGCTTCAAACTGTTTGGAAAACATCATTCCGCTTCTGTTTGTTTCTCAGAGCGAGCTCAGCGGCTTTACTGCAGGTAGATGCTTGCTGTCTATTAGCTAAGGCAGAGGTTCTCGTCCAGCGCAGCGCACACCCTTGGCGGTCTGGTGCATTTGTTTTTGATCCAGGAGGTACGTGTTACTGGAATTCAATGGACAGGAGCCAAGACTGTCCCACTCAAACGTCCATAACCACCAATGACATAGATTTCCAATGCAACATTTGTGCCACACTGAAGAGAGTCCATTTGTCTTTAGATGTGTGAAAAATACTAAAAAGTAACTTGTATTGTCTTCCTCTCTTGTATTCAAGGTTCCTTATGCATAACTCCCTTAGACCTTTTTCCCATCAGATGGTGTGTTCACACGTCCCTCTCTCTTCCCCTACTCTCTGTGTTACATCAGAATTGAGTCACACTTCATTCATCTTGGTATCCCCAGCACGTTAGGAACAGAATGAGTGCTCGATTCAGTTGGATGAGTGAAGGAATGAACGTTGGTAAGCAAAAAGTTTAGGAAAAGGTTTATAAGAACAAATGATCCCTTTTGTTACAGAAGTACTGTTTGAGGAAAGAATGAAGGATTTGGTATATTTGCCTAGAGTCGTTGACTTGCCAATTCTACCATTATCATCCTTGGTCTTGGTTTCTTCAGCTGGAGAATAAAGGGAGTTGGAGTTGGGTCTGCCTTATTCCGAGGTCTTTTTCAGCTTCACAAATTCTGCTTCTTTATTGAAGAAAGATAACAGCCCATCAAGGTTGACACTATAGCATTATTGTCAGGTGCAAACAATTTAAAATTCTCGACTAATCTAACAGCAGCCATTATCATATTCAGCCTCAGAGTCTAGATTTGGCCAAACATCCATTTGTAGAAACTGCCTTTCAAAAACACAGATGTAACTGGTTCTAGAATGTAATCCATGTGGTTTTGTGTCATCTTGGTTTCCACGGCAGAATATTTTTCTTGCCAGCCCTGGAGTAAGAAAGGGAGGTTACCAAGAGATGTTTTAGGTAGACAGAGTTGAAAGAGAATGAGTATGGCACAAAAGAAGAGAGAAGAGAATATGACAAAAATCATAGGATCTTTGTGATTCAGTTGTAAAAGAGGGTCTTCCCTCTTGCTAGCGAACCCTCTTTTGCCTTCTCAGCCTCAACCCTTTCTGAAGCAAGCTGCCTTGTTCACGAGGCCCCATATGACAAAAAGTTGAGGGCAACCTCCAGCCAATAGCCAGCAAGGAACTAAGGCCCTCAGGCCAACACCCACAAAGAGGCAAATCTTGCTAACAAAAACACGAGCTTGGAAGTCAATCCTTCTCCAGTTGAACCTTAGGATGGTTCTACACCTTAGCACTGGTCTACACCTTAATGATAGCCTATTAGAAACCCTGAACAGGGGCGCCTGGGTGGCTCAGTTGGTTAAGCGACTGCCTTCAGCTCAGGTCATGATCCTGGAGTCCCGGGATCGAGTCCCGCATCGGGCTCCCTGCTCGGCAGGGAGTCTGCTTCTCCCTCTGGCCCTCCCCGCTCTCATGCTCTCTCTCTCTCATTCTCTCTCTCAAATAAATAAATAAAATCTTTAAAAAAAAAAAAAAAAAGAAAGAAACCCTGAAACAGAGGACCCAATTAAGCCATGCCTAGATGCCCTGACCCACAGAAAGTGTCAGATAGGTAATAAATGTGTGTTGTTTTAAGCTGCTACATGTGGGAGTGATTTGTTACACAGCAATAGATGACTAATATACTTGGTATCAAGATCTCACATATAGTTTGTTACCTGGCACTGAATGCCAATGACCGTTTTTTATTCTTCCCTCTGGTGCTTACAATCATTGTTGACTAAAACTCTGTTGGTCACCTACCATCCAGATCTTGGTTTTTCCATTAAAATGAAGTAGAATCTTAGGGAAATAGTTGACTCGTGCATCAGGGCAGAAAAAGCAAATGCAGAGCCTGAAACATTTTGTGGTGCCAGAAGTAAGGAAGTGCTCAAAAATGATGGGGTATGTCAAAAGAATAGAAAAACCAACTTGAAGGAGACTTCAGTGGTCAACCTAGAACAAGGTGAGCAAGAAAACAAAGGATAGTGATGTCTTATAACACACAGAATAAAATGAATACTCATGACTCCGCACAACATAAATAAGCATGGAAAAGGGGACATAGAAAGAATGACATAGAAGAAAGAAAGAACAAAAGACAAATTCCACAGTAATCATTGTATGATGAGAGATGGTGTGTTGACATAGTCTAAAAATAAAATATCTATTAGTTACTGAGGGGGGGAGGGCTGGAAAAACCTTGAGATATCACCTTAACCAAATGATCTAATTAACATCACCAACAAGAGGACATTACATATAAACATCACGTACCTCCTCCTGATATCATGCAGTAGAAGAAAAGTTCAATATCACTTTGGTGGTATTCTTGCCAAAAATGCCTAACTTCAATTTATTTATGAAAAAAAAATAAGAGATGCACATTGAGAGTTTTACTATTATCCAACTGTATGGTGCTCTCTGGATCTTAGTTTCTTTTTCTAGAAAATAAGGGGGTTGGACTGGTCAGTATTCTTCTAAAGTGTCAAAGTCATGGAGACAAGAAAGATAGGATTTTCACAGATGAGAGGAGACTAGAGACATGACAAAGAAATGCCATACGGGATCAGAAAAGGGACTTCAGGGAACAGTGGTAAAATTCAAATAAAATCTCTAGATTAGGGGTGCCTAGGTGGCTCAGTCGTTAAACGTCTGCCTTCGGCTCAGGTCATGATCCCTGGGTCCTGGGATCGAGCCCTGCATCAGGCCCCCCGCTCTGCGGGAATCCTGCGTCTCCCTCTCCCACTCCCCCTGCTTGTGTTCCCTCTCTCACTGTGTTTCTCTCTGTCAAATAAATAAATAAAATCTTAGAAAAAAAATCTCTAGATTAGCTGACACATTGTGTCAATAGTATGTATCAATTATTAAATATTAAATCGATTATTAAGTATATATCAGTATTTCTTGGTTTTGATCACTATGTGGTTACACAGGATGGTAACATAAGGGTAAGCTACGGTGAAGGGTACAAAGGAAGTCTCTCTACTCTTTTGCAACCTTTCTGCAGATCTAGAGTTATTCCAAAATACAGGGTTTAAAAATAAAAAACTCCATCTGCTATCCTAAGATTGGGATTCTGATGGTCTTTGGCCTCACATCACAACCTAATAGGTACAAGATCTTTGATCTAAGCTGCAAAGGAGCTTCTCCTTAGTAGATCTCTATGGACCCATAGCAAAGGACACCCTGCTTCTGAATAGGGGGTGGAGTTCGCTTTTCTGATATATTGACTATTTTTATTTAAACCTCCTATAAAATATGAGCTCAGTTTTAACTAATCTCTTCTAACTTTATAGAGTCAAGAATCCACAAGTTTTCATCTCTGTCCTTCACATCATTAATGATAGAAGTGTTCATACAAATCATTCACAAAAGAAAAATGTGCACGTTGAGGTCCTTATATACTGCTCTTTAGTCACGTTTTTACATGTTTTTCACATGACCTACTCAGTCAAACCTCAGTTATTTATAAATGTGTCCAGAACATACATAGCATGCCACAGTTCATAATGATCTGAGGAAAAGGTGATTCTACCAATCATTATGTGTGTTATGTCGGCGGTAGAAGCTGTCTAACATTGCCTTAATTATTTCTTGTAATAACTAATGTTTTACTCTTCCTGCCTATCGGGCACTGAGCTGATCACTTTATGGATAATTTCCTTTAATCCTTCAGTAGCCTTCAGGTAGGCACAGATGAGACAGCAAACATACATTCCCTAGTAATGTCTGGCTTCAGGGAAAGAACAGGATGGGTGTCTGCTGGGCCCTGTGGAAGTTCAGTTCAGGGGAAGTGACCTAGTTGCCACAGGCAGCATCCATTATCTGATCAATTCCCTTTTATTTCTCTTTTTTTTAAGGGGGGGGTAAGGGGAGAGGGGCAGAGGGAGGGGGAAAGAGAATCTTAAGCAGGCTCCCCGTCAAGTGCAGAGCCCGTCGTGGGGCTCGATCTCACAACCCTGAGATCATGACCTGAACTGAAATCAAGAGTCCAATGATTAACCCACTGAGCCACCCAGGCGCCCCCTTTTATCTCCTTTAAATCAGATTACTCTATTAGCATTGGAGATGGGGGGGAGAGGGAAGAAGGAGTTGAGAGAAGGAGGTATGAAAGGAAGGAAGAAAGGAAGGAAAGTAGGAAAGAAACATCTCAAATTGTATGAAGAATCTCAATGTTGTCACAAAAAAGGGAACTTTCAGTCTGATGTGTTTTAAATCAGAGAAATTTCCAACTGGAAGAGAAGGACTCAGGGGGAATATGAAAACCATCTTTAAAAATGTGAAGGGCTGTTTCAGGAAACTGGGATTCAATTATCATGCGTGGCCTGAGAAGGAAGTTTAGAGAGACATATTTCAGCTTATTATCAAGAAAGTCTTGGGGCACCTGGGTGGTTCAGTCATTAAGCGTCTGCCTTCGGCTCGTGTCATGATCCCGGGGTCCTGGGATCGAGTCCCACATCGGGCTCCCTGCTCTGCGGGAAGCCTGCTTCTCCCTCTCCCACTCCCCCTGCTTGTGTTCCCTCTCTCGCTGTGTCTCTCTCTGTCAAATAAATAAATAAAATCTTAAAAAAAAAAAAAGTCTTTCCAGCTTTGAAGTCCAGTTATGGGTGAGGCTGCCTGAGGACTTGGCGAGCTCCTGGCCCCGAGAGGTGCTCCACAGGATGCTGGGTGTCCAGCCCTCAAAGAATAAGGATAAAAACAGGGACTGGTGCTTAAATTAGATGACCTTGAAAGTCTCTTCTAGCCAAGAAGCTCCAAGAGGAATTCTGAGCGTCCTCTTTACCACTGGATCAGATCCTTCGGCAAGATGGCAACTTCCACTCCTTGCTCCTTGTGTCGCGAATCTAGTCTGCTTGCACATTGAATGGGGAGAAGCAAACTGAATAGTGTTTGGGGATAATAGGCCGACTTAGACAACCAGTAGACTGCGGTCAGAGTCTTTCAGAGCCAAGAGAGATCTATGTGAGTTCTAAAATTTGGAAGACTCACTTTTGTGAACTTCTGTCCCTGAGGGTCTTGGTCAGCCCTTACCTATAAGTAGAAGGCTGTGCAGTGTGATGAACAAGAGATCATCCCTGGGGGTGCCCGGGTGGCTCAGTCGGTTGAGCGTCTGACTTGATTTCAGCGCAGGTCATGATCTCAGGGTCATGAGATCAAGCCCTGCATCAGGCTCGCTGCTCAGAGGAGGGTCTGCTTCTCCCTCTCCCACTCCCCCTGCTTGTGCTCTATCTCTCGCTGTATCTCTCTCTGTCAAATAAATAAAATCTTTAAAAATAAATAAATAAATAAAAATTAAAATACATCAATATAAATTCTAAGGATTATGAACAGTTGAGAAACCAGAAATAAGAAAAAGATGCAAAGTATTTAGTGAAATCAAACCCTTACAGAGTATAGGGTTTTGCTCACCAACATTAACTAAGCATGGGACGCTTCTGCCCAATCTTAAATAATCCCTGTTAGTTTTCCCATTCAACAATCTGTGTGATATTTATAGAACAGTGTGGCGATGAATCTTGTATTTCTCTAAACATATACCTATGTGTGTATGTCTATGTTTATACATATGAAAATAATTAGGAGAGAGAGAAGAAACACATGAACGCTTTAAGGCAACAAAGGCCAAACAAAGTATCCAAACCTGTTAGAACTTCGGAATAGAGAGAGATGATGGTGGACTCCTGTAACCAGGGACCCTTCTTACAGGTAGTAAGATCTGAGGAGGAAGTTGAAGATGATCGAATGCACAGAAAGGAGGAGGAGGGCCTTTCCAAAGTGGAGACAACAGAGTGAGCAAAACCTGGGTAGCAGCCATGGGCAGGTTCTGAGAACCCTGGTTTGGCTCCTCCGTTAAGTTAAATCTTACCTGTGTCTTTAAAAGGTGCCAAGGACCGTTTTCCTCATTTCCTCTGACTCCTGTCTGTGCTTTGGTGTCACTCATGGTGCAGGGTGAAGGACTGGGCCTTTCTGATGAGTACCGGGCGTTCCCAAGGACACAGCGCTGCCAGAGATGAAAGCAATGTTGTCTCATTTCTTAAGTGCTGGGAGAGCAGAGCAGAGGGCCCTGCAGCCCACACGCGGTTCTGCTGGCTGGCGGGCTTGCCCGCTAGTTCCCCCCAGGCCTATAAATTACCCTCTCCACTCAAAGTGCCTCACACACTGCCAAAAGGCATCATGTGGGGAGGTAACAATGGTCAGTTACAGTTTTATTGACATCTATGGAACAATCCAGAACTTAGAGTAAATTGAGCACACCAAGCAATTTGTATACCCTCTGACCATCTATTTCTCAGAACGAACAGGTGAAACTGTGGGTAGAACTTGTTATGCCCGAGACTGTTGGGGTGTGGGGTATTCCAGGGGGATAAAACCATCAGGGGCAGCCAAAGCCTGACCCTAGACCCGCCAACTGGGACTAGGCTGGAGGATAAAGCAAGATGGCCTGGACGATCTCTCCTCTCAATCCAGGTTAAAAGGCCAAGGATGGCTATAACCCTCCAGAACACACCCCCCACTGCCTACCGTGACACGAACTTGTTTCCTCCATGACCTTCCTGATGACATAAAGGAAGAGAGCAGAGATGATGCCACAGCAACCTCCCGGGCAGCCTGAGGAAAAGGAGAGAGTAAAATATGAACTTCATGACAAATTTTTGGTGCTCGAACAGACCATGAAAACAGGATGGGTAGATAGGGCTCACCACGTAGGAATTCAAGCTCATTTTCTGAACCTCCCCCTCTTGTTGCCTCCCTGCCTGCAGATGTTGGGCTCACCACTGCAAAATCTAAGGTAAGCAAAGTCAGCAGCTAGCTCCCAGGAGGCCCCCCATTGGGACCCCTTGGTTGGGTGGAGTCACTGGAGGGTTCTGTGCAGTCCCAGGACTATAACAGCATAGGAGGAGGTGTGTGACCCAGATTTCAGGGCAGTGTCAGGAAAGACTGTGCCTCCTTGCAGTAAATAGGAGTTAACCTGGCAAAGCAGGGAGTAAATAGGCAAAGGGAAGATCACAGAGAAGGACTAAGAAATGAGTAAGGCCAGTGTTCTCAAGACCTTCAATGTGGTTGGAAGCAGAGGAGTGTGGTTGGTATACTGAAGGCGGTGAGGAGCTTGAGAGACTTTAGGTAACATAATCAGAGCTGTATTTTAGAAAGGTTCATCTGGCCACAGTGTAGGGGGGGAAAATGGACTGGGTTCAAGGGGTTACAGAAGGCAGCAAAATTAGTTAGGAGCCTGTTACAATAATACAATTATTAAATAAATCAGTTTCTAAACCAAGCTGGCAACAGTCAGGAATAGAGAGGAAAGGCCAGACTCACGTTGTATTAAGGAGGCACAAAAGAAGAAACAGAACTAGGAAATGGACTGGATGTGGGAAGTGAGGGATGGGGATGTGAAGGACCATCCCCAAGCTTCAGCCGGAGCTAACGGAGTGGCTGGTGAGGCCACTAACAATTACTGGATCACACAGCATTGGTCAGGAAGCTGTATTCCAAGCATGAAGGGTTTTAATGCAAGGAATGGGGGGCTTACAAAATCTCAGGAAGGACTAGCAGTGGTCCTCAGAAGCTCTAGGTTTGCTATCCGGAGGAGAAACTATTTTAGATCTCAAGAATTTATAGAAAGCCTGGACCTCAGGCTGATGCAGGCAATCACCAAGAAGGAGCCGGCAGGTGTCTAGCCCGCCATTACCAGCCAGGTGTTCATCTGGGAGTTCAGCTGGAGAATGGAAGGCTGATTTGGGGAACACTGTGTGACACCCCCCTCGCCACCAAGGGGGATGTTCAATATATGCATCCAGACAGCATGAACGAGGTCGTGGCTGGAAAGACATATTGGAAATTTGTGGGGCTCAGAAATGAGGTCCCCCAGAGAGACTGTAGAGAGAAAAGTGAGAAATAAAGACAGTATCTGCCACTGGCCCAAATATAAGGCCACAGAGCAAGCTTCCCGATGCTGGCCAGCCACTCTCTCACCTTAGGAACTCCTTCATCCTACAGAGCAGACTCAGCCCCCAGATTCAGGCGGTCCCTGAGACTCCCACACCTCACGTTATCTAGTGCAGTATTGCCCAGGCCTGATTATGGAGTAGGATCAGCCGATTCAGTGTGCTGGCAAGTATTTTGAGCCCCAATTAGTTCAAGAGACAATGGTCAAGTGCAGGTGGGTGGGTGGGTAAGAAAATGGGCAGAATTAGGGCTGGAGGTACCAGCTGGGTAGGCTATTTTCTACATTAAATTTAAACCCTTCTATAACTGCAGCCCAGAAGGGAAATATGTCCGAGGAAAACCACATGATTCAAAGCAAATGAACTAAGCAATGCTTCTTTGTGCTAAAGATTTCATGGTCTGTCTCATCTGTCATTGGAGAAAAAAACTTTTGAAAAGAATGCATTTTGAAAAGCAATTCATTTTTATCAACCAAGTAATGTATATAAGATCATTCAAGGAAAGACAAAATAAACCAATATCAAAAGTGTGTTCTAAAAACCAAAGATTCCCCTTGGAACTAAGATATCTCAAGGCATACTAAATATGTAATTTCTAGAATTTCCCCCAGATGTAATCATTTGCTAAATCACAGTGGTGAAGGAGGGGACCAAGAAGAATAACACAGGTTGGAAGTAGCTTCCAGACGATTTCTTTTCCACTCTTTGAGTTTTATCCCACCTGCTACCAACAGTTCTTCCTTTTCCATCTTCTTCCAACTTCTAATCACTTTTATTCATTCTCTGAAGACTTTGACAATTGACCACGGCCACTTCTGCCTTTGTCCACTTCCAGGTCCATGTGAACACCCATCCAATACCTGGGCTACATCTCCAATAAATTCCTCCTTTCCTCCTAAAGGAAAAGAGGAGTATTCTTGGCCAATCCATCACCAAATATTGTTGATTTTAATTCTGAAAGTTTTGTCAAAACTGTTCACTTCTCTCTACTTCTCACCAATGCCATGTTCTACTCAAAGTTGTCCATTGCCTGAGCAGAGGCTATAACCTCTGTACAGATCTCCCACATTTATTCTTGTTCCCCTCTAGGGTTATGGTTTGATCATCTTATGCCTGTTGCTTAAAACTGAATATCTGAATAGATTCCAGTTCCTCACAGGGGAAGGTCCCAAATCCTTAGCATGGACTCAAGGCCCCCCAAGACTTGCCCTCCTCCGTTCCCTGCAGTTTCATCTTGCCCCATGCCTCTCCTTAATCCCCAAGCTTCAATCTTGCTGGTCTTATTTCAATTCTTTCCAGTTTCAGAGTCTTTGCCCACACTCTTCTGTTTGGATAGAATGGCCTTTCTCCATTACTTGACCTTCACTCCCTCCCCCAACTGGTTCCTTCTTAGCTCTAGTTGCTGCTTATTTACTTTAGATTGAAGGAAAAAATTAGAAGGCTGGGGACAGAAAGCATAAGCCCAGCCTGGTTTTGCATGTAACGAGTTTGCATTGGACACTTGCTCAATCTCATCCAACTTAATCCCATCTCAGAAAGAAATTATCTTACATCCAGAAGTAAATTGAGACACATGGATAAGAAATTTAGACAGAAAGAATTGCTTGAATCGTGGCCACTGTGGTCTGTTGTGTGGCTTCTGACCTGCTCAAGGGAATAGTCAGGAAGTGGATAGGAGCTAAAATCCACCTTAACTTTCTAAGCAACTCATCTGTGGGGACTGCCCCAGCTGAAGATGTGCCTTTTTTCTCATTTGCATAAAGTAGGGTTGGGACTAGTGATTTCCTGATTCACGTCCCAAAGATGTGGGCCCTTTAGTGATTTCCGTGGTGTCCAAAGAAATGGAATAGCTTGAAAGTCAACCAGATAAGAAAGGAGCCAAGACAAAGCCCAATGCTTGTGGCAGCCCCATTAGTCTGCCATGAAGCAACTCCAACAGTTAAGTGTGAGGGAGAACAGAAGAGAAGATCTAAATACAAATTGAGCTCTGACATGGCAATTAAGGATATCTAACAGAATCTGTAAGTGGTTCCTTTCTGACTTTAAGAGGTCTCTTAGAAGTCAAGAAGGGTCAATCAGAGCCCCCAAATACAAATCTTGCTGTTTAACATTCCCAATAATCTTGACGTTAACCCCTCCGTTGCTTTCAGATCCCGCTCCACGTGCCGCAAAATTAAAATTAGAATCAATACAATGAGCCCTCAGTACATAAAACAATTCAAGGCTCTATTTCAGCACGAAGCTTCATTTAAGCTGTAGGAATAAAAAGAAAAGACAGCCCTTTGTTCTCCTCATTTCACAAGCCTGCAAATGGCCTCTTAGCCAAAATAGCTCCTCTAATCTTTAAGTTTTAATTAGCTGCCCACAATTCATAAAATATCAGGAATTAAAATGCTGATACCTCATTCTCCTGAGAAATGGCACACAATTAACCTCTTTTTTCTGGTTAAAGACAGAAATGGAGAAAGGGTAATGACAAAATTAATCTATTCTGGTGGCGAGGGCTTCCATGGTGCTGGAAGACAGCCTCCGACCCCAAGTCAAAGGGAAAGCAGTTCCGAGCGTGGAGAAACAGCGGATTCGTGGCGGATAGCCTTGTGGATTCGTGACAAGTTCTAGCACGACACCGTGCCAGGCATCTCAAATCTTACAAAAATGTGAAATGACTCTCCAGTTAACCTATCTAACCCATCTTCCTTTTTCCTCTGAAAATGGGTATACACATAGGCATTAAATAATGTCCGAAGCTCCAGCTTTCTACCGAGGCGGAAGAAAAGGTTAAGAAATGCACACTTTCCTGGAATGATCTCGAGATCAAAATAGACACCTGGCAGTAAAGTCAGATGGGGTTGCTGGTACTGAGTTTGTGTCTTTCTGGAATAATTATTCCCCCCAAAAGTAGATTTTGCTTTTTTTTTTCTGATGGTAAATATTTAAATAAGACTAGCCTTATCCATGTTCTCAATGAAGACATGAGGACATATGCGGAAAAGGGAGGCTGTAGACTCCATCTGCTTGCTTTCAAACCCCACGGTGAAACCTCACTAGCTGTGTGATCTAGGGTAAGTTGCTTAACCTCTCTGAGCTTTTGTTATGTATCTGTAAAGGAAAGACAAAAACGTGTGCTGTGAGCATGAAGCAGAGAAAGCTTACAACAGAACCTGACACTTCACTAGTGCTCATTAAGATTAGCTGAGATTATTGTCAATAGAGGAACCCAAATATCTTTAATGAGACAAAGATACTGATTCATGTTAAGAACGCCCTGGTAATTCCAATTGCTGCTGTTTGTTCTTTAGGCAACAGCTTCACTGAGTTATAACTCATATGCGGTACAGTTAACCTGTTTAAAGTGCCCACTTCAGTGGTTTTTAGTATATTCACAGAGCTGTACAGCCCTCACCCCAATCAATTTTAGAACATTTCATTGCTGCGAAAAGAAACTCCATGCTCATTAGTTATCACCCCCAACCCCCACTTTGTCCCAGCCCTAAGCAACCACTAATCCACTTTCTGTCTCTGTAGATTTGCCTATTTCGGGTATTTCATAGAAATTGAATCATAGGATACGCAGTCTTTCTGTGAGTGATTTCTTTCACTTAGCATTATGTTTTCAAGGTTCATCCAAGCTATAGCATATATCAGGACTTCATTCCTGTTTATGGTAGAACAGTATTTTAATTATATGAGTACAGTTACATTGTGCTTATCCATTGTTATTTTTCCTTGATAGAGTAATTGTAAATTCAGTGCTAAATATTAAAAGCATAATAATGTATAATATCAACCTTCATCCATACAGAACTGCTTTCTAGCCTACAGAGTGCGTTGACGTATGTGATTTCATTTGAACCTGAACGATTTTATTTGCGGCTCACAACAATCCCGGGTGGCAGACGTTGTGCATTTCATAGATGAGCCTGAAGTTAGAGGTCATAACAAAGATTACATAGCCCCATAGTTACGGGCAGAGCTGGGACTCAGACTGACCTTCTGAGTAGAGTCCACACTTACATACAACTGAGCCCTGATACAATGGGCACCAGCCAGTCAAACAGCCAGGGTATGTGAAGGTCCACAGCTTTGGGTACACTTTTTGTGTCTTGGAAGGAACTGAGAGAAGATAATAAATAAAAGCTCTTTACCGTGACGTCCACTTGCACACAGAATGGAGTCACTAGCAAGGCGGGACAGGATCTTGGCTCTGCAACTTCAAAGTGAATTTATCATTTGTCGTTTCGCTGCTTCTGCTGGAGTTGACCCATTCCGTGAGAAGCAAAACAACAGGTCCCTTGTTAAGCGTTCCATCTTCCCATTCCCCCTGGCTAAGCGCCTAGTTAAGGTTCAACAATGATGCCATTTCTAAGCAGTACCACTGTGATCAGAGACATACTTGCCTGGTCTGAAGGGAGAAGGAGAATTTCCTTCTGTATTTAAACCCCCAGTCGAACCCCTATGCTTTGCTGCAAACGTGTATAATAGCCAGCTCCCTCCTGTTGTTTAAAGTGTCCTGCTCCTTTGGCTGCGGAGAAATGACCCCAAATTATTTTACTCTTCAAAAGACGTTTTGAGAACTTTTTTTTAAAAGATTTTATTTATTTATTTGAGAGACAGGGAGCACAAGCCAGGGGGAGAAGCAGAGGGAAAGGAAGAAGCAGATTCTCCGCTGAGCAGGGAGCCCGACGTGGGGCTCGATCCCAGAACTCTGGGATCCTGACCTGAGCCAAAGGCAGACACTTAACCGACTGAGCCACCCAGGTGCCCTGAGAAATTTCTTTTTTAATCATCTTTTATTTCCCCCAAGCCTAAATCAAAATGACTTGTTAACAATAATCATTTATATACACAACTCTAGTGTGTATGGGTGTGTATACAAAACCTGGAAACCACTTTGGGAAAGGGGAAGAGAGAGAAAGAAAATAGGGTTTGAAATCCATCTGTGGATTTAAATTCCGTAAAATAAGCTTATGACTGACCCCCTTCTCCCACTTTATACCAGCACAAGCTGATCTCCTTCCAGGCTGTTCTCCCCAGGAAAGACTCTTAGCCGCAAAACTCAAACCCGGCTGTGACTGGGGCTAAAAGTCTTGTAACCAAGAACTATGGGTTGCTCGCTTCTCTTGAAAGCTATGGTCAACCCAGCAAAGCTCCTCACAGGCCCAGAGAAGTTCAGCGGGCTGCAGCGCCTTCAGAATGGCTGGATAAGTAAATGCCACGCATGAGCTTGGCAGGCATGCCAGGGAGCTGCTGTGTGCGTAGCCTCCAGTCCACCCAGGGTGAGAAGGATGTGTGGCTGCAGAGGATCCTGGGCCAGACCAGCCTGGCAACTCTCCGCAGTCCTTGGTCCTTGTTTAGCCCAGACCCTTGCCCGGTGTCATTCGCAAATGGCCTTGGGGCCCTTGAGATACGTGGACTCAGAGCCCCGGTGCACTGACGTTGGAGAGTGCAAGCTGAGCCAGCATCCCTGTGTGGGTTCCATGATGACTCTAGCCTTCGATGAGAAGAGACTTTGTTCCATTTTAAGCACCTGTTGCTCAGTTGCTTCCTTCCCCCAAGAAATAATGGAATCTTCTCTTGGTTTGTCCCCATTGGTTGTTTCTGGATATCCCCAGCAGAGTTTCATCATGGATTGACTTGTGTCCCCCCCGCAAAATTCAGATTTTGAAGTCCTAACCCCCAGTATCTCAGAATGTCACCATGTTTGTAACTAGAGTTGTTGCAGAGGTAATAACCCCATACAACTGGTGTCCTTATAAAAAGGAGAAATTCGCACAGAGATACACACAGAGGGAGAACACCACGTGAAGGTGAAGGCAGAGAGTAGGGTACTGCTTCTGTACACCAAGGGATTGCCAGCAAACCACCAGGAGCCAGGTGAGAGGCATGGAACGATTCTCCCTTGGAGCCTTAAAAGGAGCCAACCCTGCCAACACCTGGATCTTGGAATTCTTAGCTTCCACAACTGTGAGGCCATAGCCCCCAAGGCTGTGGTACATTGTCATGGCGGCCCCAGCAAATGAAAACAGGCCCCTTTCCTTGGTTTTTGGAATTGCTTCCCATCTCGTCTTATATCTTTTCCTCATGTCACGGGGATACCTGCCTCTTTCATTCCAGTCTCATATGGGGGGGGCAGGGTTCTCCTTCTGCCTTTGCAGGACTTTGTGAGAAGTTGGAGTGGGTTACGTTAAACCCAACTCTAGAGGCCTCTGCACAGCAGAGGATACTCAAACAATGTTTCCTTTTTTTTTTTTTAAGATTTTATTTATTTATTTGAGAGAGCGAGAATGAGAGAGAGTACATGAGAGGGGGGAGGGTCAGAGGGAGAAGCAGGCTCCTAGCTGAGCAGGGAGCCCGATGCGGGACTCGATCCCGGGACTCCAGGATCATGACCTGAGCCGAAGGCAGTTGCTTAACCAACTGAGCCACCCAGGCGCCCCAATGTTTCCTTTTAATAAATTCATTCCCTTTGTCTCTTTGTCCTAAACTTTCTGAGAGATGAGATACTTTCATATGACAAATAATTGGCACAGTAATATAACAAATACCTTTTTAGAGCTTAGTATGTACCAGCCTCTGTTTTGGTTACATATATTAGCAATTTAGGGATTACAGCTCTCCTATGAGGGAGATACTATCATCAGCAGCATCATCCCTACTTTACAGGCGAAAGAACTAAGGCAAGGGGAGATTGAATGACGTCCTCTATACGGTCCGTGGCAAAGCCAGAGTCAAAGCCAGGCTGCGGTCTGGCACCAGAATCTGGGCTCTGCACCAGAATCCGTGCACCCTGTAAGCAGAATTAATGGCATGGGGCACCTGGGTGGCTGAGTTGTTAGGTGTCTGCCTTCGGCTCAGGTCATGATCCCTGGGTCCTGGGATCGAGCCCCGCATCAGGCTCCCTGCTCCGCGGGAAGCCTGCTTCTCCCTCTCCCACTCCCCCTGCTTGTGTTCCTGCTCTTGCTGTGTCTCTCTCTGTCAAATAAATAAATAAGATCTTTAAAAAGAAAATTAATGGCATGAATGTGGGGTTTTGAATATGGCCCATCCTTCCAGGTGTCTGTGATCTCTGCCCAGCCCAGTGTCCTGAATACGGGATGATGATACACTTCCAGCCCACTGCTGGTGGGTTGTTTTATACATAAGACTAGCAGGACTGGCAGCCACCAGCAGCTCTACTATGCAGAGCACAGCAACACGCAGCACCCCAAGGGCATCAATGTACCCATGTCAGTGGCCAGCAGAACCACAGGAGGGTCCATGCGGCCAAGCAGGAGATGAGAGAAACCTGATCGATGGGAGTTCCAATGGGGGTGTCCAGCAACCTGAGACTTTTTTGTGAAAATACGTGAAACACCCCCAAGCAGGTAAGCAAGATTCTCTCCGATGGCTGAGGTCTTCAATAAATAGTTGAGGCAAAAGCCAGAAAATTATGAATTATTCCCAGTACTGTGACCCCATCTATACCTTCAGGTTGGTAAGGCAGAGTAAATCGCAAATAAGTGCTGATAGCGTATCAGTACTTCAAAATGGCAGAGCCCAGCGTCGGTTGCCCTTTTTTTCTTTAAGATTTATTTATATTTGACAGAGAGAGAGAGAGATTTATTTATTTATTTGACAGAGAGAGTGCACAAGCGGGAGGAGGGGCAGAGGAAGAGGGAGAGAGAAAGAATTTCAAACAGACTCCCCGCTGAGCATGGAGCCCCATGCAGGGCTCGATCCCATGACCCTGAAATCATGACCTGAACCAAAACCAAGAGTCCGACACTCAACCAAGTGAGCCACCCAGGCACCCCAGGTTGCCCTCTTCAAGGGAAGATACCCCCTGCCACCCCAGCGGAGGCTCTATGAAAAACTGAAGTCTATTCAGTGCCTCATCAGGCATCCCAAAGAGGTGTTTGCTGGAAATAGTGCAGCCCGCAACGCCAAGGGAAAGTTGCGCTGTGCTTCCAGCTCAGAAGCTGGTAGTGACACAAAATCCTCTACATATAGAGAAAGTAAGCCCTTTATTTAAGGCCCCCAGTGAACCAAAGAAAGGGCCTGGAAATGTAGCCGCTCCTCTAAGGGCCAGTGGTAGACACGGTCCAGGATCCAGAGTTGACAGGTCCCACCCTCAAGAATCTGTTCATCAAAAGGCCTGGACCTGATGATATAACATCGACAATGGGCAGAAGAATGTTCTGGGAGCTGCCAGGGCCTGTGATGTCCAGCAACTGCGCTTCAAAGGGGACCTCCCACGCTCACCTACTGAAGACCAACACCTGCACAGGCTCGAAACCCCGCACAAATGAACGAAGTGATAATTGGTGGATTAAGGAAAATGTTTCCAGTATTAAGACATGTTTCTATTTGTGTTGGACTGTTTGCTGTCTTTCAAGCTCCCGGAACACAAAACCTTCATTTAGCTCTTAATCTCTCAGTTACACCTGGAAGGTTTTTTAACACATGTTTATCTAGAAAGTGATTTGAATCTTACTTTTAAAAATAGCAGTCAGAACATCTTAAGTAACTTGAAAGATGGAGAGAATGTTACTGCTGTTGTTGTTAAGACATTTATTGAATGTCATTACACGGAATGACACCATGTAATGTGTGACCACGATCCTAGCTCCTGGGTTTGTGACCTAAATTAACCTGGGTTAGTGCTCTGGCAGATCCTGGTCTCCAAAATGCCTCAACTTGTCTCTGTCAGACCAAGACAAACCATGCTCATTATGGAGCACTAATGAGGAGGCCCAGCTTCCTGCTCTTCTGCTCTGCTATGTTGAAGGGTTAGAGCATTTTTGCACCGTGTTCTTTAAATTATGCAAGTGAGAAATTTATAAAATGCAGATAAGCAAAAAAGAAAACACTGAAAATCATCCACAGTCTTAGCTTAGCCACACCACCTTTTCAGTCTCTCTGGAAGAGTTGCTTATTGTCAAATCAACAGAGGTCAAGAAGCATTTCTTGAGAACCTAAAATGGTTCTGGCACGGGGGCTAGATGACATAAAGGCATAGAAAAGGAACAGAAACCTCAGTCTAGAGCCTCAGAAGAGTTCATTCTCTTGGTAGGGAATATAATAAAAACAAAAACAGCCAGGGGCTGAGCTGTGGTGGTGAGCCACTTTGGGGGGGTGGGTGAGGGGAGGAGACATGTAAGGGGAGGAGAGCTGTTATTATTTGTTGAATAAATAGGCATTGAGTACCTGCTATGTGCTCTCTGCTATGAACATGGAGTGAGGTCTTCAAGAAATAATAGTAACCAGTAAGGAAAAAAGACCTGTGAGATTCAACAAAATATTACCTACATGGTTACATGGACAAGAGGAGATGGAACACTTAAACTTCCCTGGGGAGCCAGGAAGAGCTGATGCGGACAGCGCTTCCCCAGGGCCCAGGTGCGCTTACTGAACACGCCGCGTGCCTGCCGCTGAGCGCTTGTCATATGTGACCGGCTGACTTCTCACCATAGGGCCAGAAAATAAGTCATTTTTTTAAATGAAAAAAAAGAAAAGAAGTTATTTACTTTTTCTCTATTTTGCACCTGGAGAGAGTGAAACTGAGCAGGGTTATAGAATTTAGGAACATTACTCTGCCAACAGGTGGAGCCAGAGCAGAGGCTCCGGCCCCTGGCCCCAGGGGCTGGGCTCTGGACCACGCCCCAGGCCATACGTATACACACCACAGGCAGGGACAACTTGGTCCCTTCCGCCTTCTTCTCTCTCTCCTGCTGGGACGCATTTCCTCCTCTTCATCCGCTGCAGTCAGAAAACCCGCGGAGTTGGTGTCCCTTTGGTCAGTTTTCACAGTGTGAGAGTTTAAGGCTGTGAACCACAGATTGCTGCAATGAGCCTCAACTCAGATCCTGCAGCCAGGTTGGCTGGGGGGAACAGGCCCTCCATTGCCCACCACGCATGCAGCTGAGAACTGATTTAAAAGGAATAAAGTGGGTGCCTGGGTGGCTCTGTTGGTTAAGCGACTGCCTTCGGCTCAGGTCATGATCCTGGAATCCCAGGATCGAGTCCCACATCGGGCTCCCTGCTCAGCAGGGAGTCTGCTTCTCTCTGACCCTCCTCCCTCTCATGCTCTCTGTCTCTCATTCGCTCTCACACAAATAAATAAAATCTTTAAAATAAATAAATAAATAAAAGGAATAAAGTTGTAGTCAGGCTGTCTTGAAGTTTCTCTCTCTGCCTGAGATAAAAGCCCTTCTTGTTCCCACCCTCACTTTCACCACCACCAAAGAGAGGATTTGACTGCCCTGTTCCAGCCCGCCTGCTTCCTTCTCTCTCTTGTTTTTGTCCTCTTCCTCTCATTCTGTGAGCCCAGCACCACCCCATCGTGGAGGGTGACCAGAGCATGCCCCTCAAGCCATTCCAGATCACATGCCCTCTTCCAGCCCCCACCACTACTCAATAATACTAGCATTTTCTTGCCGGAACATGGAAACTCTGAAGTATCTCTTCCTAAAGTCAAAGCCGCCGTTTGGAGTGGGTGGCATCTTGCCATAAGGAAATGAGCACACATTCAAAACAGAAAGTGAAAGCTGGACCCCAGAGTCACGTGCCCCATGGGCAGCAGCTAGTACACCCTCTGGGAGGTCGAAATGGGAGAGAGCCAGATTCGCTTCAACTGTGGGAAAGGTTTCATGCAGAAGAAAAACTTGAGAGACCATTTGAAAGATGGCTGTGAATTTGAAGAGACGCAAGAGGAACAAGATGTACAATAAACAAACATCCAATTATATTTTTTCTGAGCAATTTACCAACTTGACATAAGAAATGCTTCAAAGCAAAATGTTTCCATGCGGCTGTATACCTGTATTTCATTCCTACCTGATCAATAGCTTGATCTACTCAACAAATCGGGGCTTCATTTTATAAAGAAGCATAAAACCAAATTTTTCTGTGAATTATTGTTCCTAAAATAAGAGATCAGACCAATCGAATTTAGATACAGTTTATGCATGTAACAGTAAAGTCCTTTACAATCGTATCTTTAGAACTTCCTTCAATTAGGGAATGAAAACATCATTGCTATTGGGTGAGATAATCTCTGAATGCTTTACGGGACACTAAATATGGCTTAAAATTTCAGCTCAGGTTTACAACTGGCTAAGAGAAAAAGAAAGAAAAAAGGACAGGTAATGTGTTCTTTTAAAAGCTTAACAGGGGCGCCTGGGTGGCTCAGTTGGTTGGGCGACTGCCTTCGGCTCAGGTCATGATCCTGGAGTCCCTGGATCGAGTCCCGCATCGGGCTCCCTGCTCAGCGAGGGGTCTGCTTCTCCCTCTGACCCTCCCCCCTCTCATGTGCTCTCTCTCTCTCATTCTCTCTGTCTCAAATAAATAAATAAAATCTTAAAAAAAAAAAAAAGAGCCAAAATATGTTAAAATTTATGAAATTTGGGGCGCCTGGGTGGCTCAGTTGGTTAAGCGACTGCCTTCGGCTCAGGTCATGATCCTGGAGTCCCGGGATCGAGTCCCGCATCGGGCTCCCTGCTCGGCGGGGAGCCTGCTTCTCCCTCTGACCCTCTTCCCTCTCGTGCTCTCTGTCTCTCATTCTCTCTCTCTCAAATAAATAAATAAAATCTTAAAAAAAAAAAAAGCTTAACAATAAAAAAAACAATAAAAAAAATAAAAAATAAAAAATAAAAAAAAAAAGCTTAACAATAGCGTGCTTAATGACACTGTATAAAATGAAATATATAGACATCCATGCTTGTATGAAAATTATTTACTTCAGGATACACTAGAAGCTAACAGACATTTGCTCTGAGAAAACATTTAGGAAAAAAAAAGAAAGTAGTTTACTTGCAAAGAAGTTTAGTAAAGGAGAGTCCACGTTGTAAAAAAGAGTAGCTTAAAAACAAAGCAAAAGCAAGCAAAACACTGAAATAAGCAACGACAAGACTTGAAACACACCCACCTCTACAGGCAAGATAAGCAATGTGACCAAGTTTACATGTAGTCTGTTCATGGTGGGAAAACAGAGATTTTGTCACAGTATTTTACCTACAAAGGTCACCACATATCTTCAGACATCAACATTGAAATTGTCGTGGATGAAATTATCTCTGATGCAGAGTCAATAACTTCCAGGAGCAAGTATGGTTTCATTTATTATGGGGTCTCTAACCAGACAGGGGAATCCTCTGGTAGACTGTCTTGCTTTATCTCAGGATGCAAAGTGCCTTTTAAAATTTTTGTCTGACTAGAGTACATGATTTCTCATGCACACTAACTCCTCCCAGAGGCAGGGTCAAATGCTATATTGTTTATAGACATACTTACTGTTAAGAGATAATAGGATCCATCCCAATAAGGCCACCATCCTTTTTATGGTCTCTGCCAACAATGTTCACGCCCCATTGTGCACTGATGTCAGCCCCCGTGACCATCTCACGTGACCTCAAGGAGAAATCAAAAACAAGAAGAACTGGAAAACCAATTAAGCAGAGGCATGCAGGCAATATTTTTGAACAATCAGATATGATAGAAACATAAGATGAACTAAGGGTCTTTCTCATGTCCATGTGGTAATCAGAAACTTTAATTTTTACAACCAAACAGATTATACCTTATGATGCACAGCTATTTGGAGAACTGCTTGCAAGTACGCGTAACCCTTCCCCACCCCACCCCACCCCCCTTTTTTTGGTATATATAACCCCCTGTAGCAAACAAGCCTCAGAACAGAGCCTCAGAGCCATCTGGAAGACTCTCCCAGGCTATAGTCCTCAGTAGAACAATGGATAAAGCATTTACTAACCTACTTTGAGGTTGGTTTTCTTTCAATTGACACCATGCTGCTCCACCTGCTTCCTTCCTGAGCAACACTTACAAAGCAACCACAAGTCTGACTTTTTGAAAGTGTCTGAAGGATGTGAATATGTCACCCAACCTTAACATAAAGATTATTTTGATCTGAAGGCACTTGATAAGAAACTATCTGCTCTTCCCCATTTGCCCAAAAGCAGGACATCAATTTGTAAAGATGTTCCCGCCAACTCCCCCATCTCCTACCAGGAAGGAGAGAAGTTAATCATCAAAGACAACAGGACACCCCAATCAGCCTACAAATGCCACCAGAAGAATCTATGTAACCAACTTTACTAACTAGCCTTATTTGCCATTAGTTTCCCATATGTTTACCTTCCCACAATTTGGTAGTTTTTTCCCTTTGTCTTGTCACTTCTCTACAAATGTATTGTTCTGTGGTTAAGATGCTATAGAAGTCTAAATTCTAACCAGCCTTTTTTTAAAAAAAAAAAAGATTTTATTTATTTATTTGACAGACAGAGACAGTGAGAGAGGGAACACAAGCAGGGGGAGTGGGAGAAGGAGAAGCAGGCTTCCCGCGGAGCAGGGAGCCTGATGCGGGGTTTGATTCCAGGACCCTGGGATCGTGACCTGAGCCAAAGGCAGATGCACTTAACGACTGAGCCACCCAGGAGCCCCTCTAACCAGACCTTTGAGCTACTCGTCACTGAGTGCTCCCACAAGTGTGTGCAGTGCACAGATTCATAAACTTCTGTTTAGGTTCTTTTCTTGTTAATCTGTCTTTTGTCAGTCTAAATGCTAGGGCCCCTGCTGAGAAGCTAAGAGGGTAGTGGGAAAAAGTTTTTTTCCTCCCTTACATCCCAAAGGTCCTCATAAGCACGGATAAATCTATTCAACTGCAATTCTCCAATTTACCCAATCTTGGTCAGACAATTTTCTATCACAAGATAGGCCAAATATCTTATCACAACTCCTCTTTTACCTCTCCTGGCTTCATCTAAACCTGTTCTTCTTGTAGCATCTCCCTGGAAATCATACACTCCTGCAAAACAATAATTTGAAGACTGTAATCAAGTTACTCTTAGTTTTCTTTTATCTTGGCAAGTCTATTTCATGAGCTTTTGTTGTTTTTGTTTTGTTTTTTTAAAGTTTTATTTATTCTAGAGAGGGAGCATGTGAGCATGAGCAGGGAGAGGGAGAGAGAATCCCAAGCAGGCTTCATGCCCCCTAGCACCAAGCCAGAGGTAGGGCTTGATCTCACAACCCTGAGATCAGGACCTGAGCTGAAACCAAGAGTGGGGCGCTTCACCGACTGCACCACCCAGGTGGCCCATTTTTTTGTTTTTAAGATAAATCTCCTCTTCCTTAATCATGTTTTTGTTCTTTGTTAACCCTTTCCTCTTAAATTGAGTTAATCAAAACTGAACAAAATGCTCTAACATGAATCGCACTAATGCAGTGTATAAAAGAATTACTCCTTTATTTTTGTGGCTCATTTCATTTTGATACATCTCAGAATTATGCTGGCTTTTCACAATGGCACACCTATGTATCTTTTTTTTTTTTCATTTATATTCAACTTTGCCTCCTACCTGATAGAGTTATTGACAAGTTTAGTAGGATTATGCATGAAACATGCTCATCAGAATTCCCAGCACACAGAGAGCACTCCAGAAATGGTGACTCTGGATATTCTTGATAGAGAGTCAATGAGTATGTAGGGAGAGGGGTTGCTCAAAATGCACCGTAGAATATATTTCAGCAATGAATAGTCAAATAGTCATGCACCCTGCTATAAGACAACTCACATATGGAAATTGGAGTTTATGGAAGTAATACGTGACTTGGGTGTCTGTTGTGAAGAAGACCCTTGCCTTTGCTCAGATTGTCCTGCTTCACTCCCTGGACCCACACCTAGGACTGCAAATAATACTGCAAGATTTCAGTTGGATCAGTGAGCTACACTTACACAAGGTAATCCATTCTCACAACACGGTATTAAGGACTATCGTGTAGGAGCTGTACATTCCTGGAATCTGAGGCAAATCCAAACAGGAGTTGTATTTCTGACCAAGGTTCAACATATAAATCTGAGATAGGACAACAAATACAACAGAAAACTAAACAGCTATAAACCACTATACAGTTAAAAGAGTAGACCCATAACCCAAGACTAATAAAATGGGTATTAAAGTATGTACATAGTGATTACACAAAAGGCCACCAATGAATTATTAAATGCCCATCTAGTTTTATTATATATATAACAATTATAACAGCTTCACTCTATCTTACTTCCGCCCTAAAATGAATATAGTACCCAGGATAATTAAGGAATAAACAGTCATTTAGCGATGTGCTTGTGGCTCCCTTAGAAATTTGTCACATGAGCCAGATAACCCAGGTTTCTTCCTAAAAACTTTTCAAGGAAATGTGGAAAGATGCCTTTCCCTTTCCACACTGGATAAATGGCCTGAAGCAGGAGTAGACATTCACAACTTTTTGTTGCCCGTAGAGAACTGGGCTGAACATAACTGATAAATGTGCAAGGTGATCACATTCTTTCCATTGAAAGCATTTCTTTTCTAAAGTAAGGGCTGACTCCACAACCTTCACCCCTCACCCTTCACCCCCTCCTCAGTCCTAAAGAGCTGTTCCAGTGCAGGTGTCAGGGGCTCCCTAGAAGACAAATCATGTTCAGTCCTGCTCAGACTTCACTCTGGGAAGTAACAGTATTTGAGATCTATCAGAGCACTTCACACATCAATGAAAAGCAATAAAAGTGATCAGATTACATCTCTAGACTTTACTTCTTAAGGTAAAAAAATATATATATATATAATATAATTATTTTAAAATATATACATACATAAAATATTTTAAGTGCTCCCTATCTTCTTTGTGTTCATTCCTCGCTCCCACAAGGCCAGCAAAACCCTTTCCGACCACACCCCAGTGGGGGCCTGCCCAAATGATCCCCTTTTACCTTTCCCCCTTCGGACTTCTAACCTGATATGTGCCTTTAGCCTCCCCCAGTACCAAATGTCCACTAGCCAGTACCTGATCTTATTGTCTGCCCCGCAGGGTAGCCAATTCTCAGGTTGTCTGAAATGGAACAACCCCTCACACTTTCAGTGTCCACATCATTCCCTTGCATTTAAACATGCAGAGAGCTGGTTGCACCCCAGTTTGGTCTTCCCCCTGTCCAAGAAATCTTTCTCTGAGGGCCCAACCAAGACTTACTTCTCCATAATGCCTTTTCGGATTAACCAGCAAAGGCTCTTAGTTTCTTCCTATAGCTCCCCTCATTTTTTTTTTAAAGATTTTATTTATTTATTTGAGAGAGAGAATGAGAGAGAGAGCACATGAGAGGGGGGAGGGTCAGAGGGAGAAGCAGACTCCCTGCCGAACAGGGAGCCCGATGCGGGACTCGATGCGGGACTCGATGCGGGACTCCATCCCGGGACTCCAGGATCATGACCTGAGCCGAAGGCAGTCGCTTAACCAACTGAGCCACCCAGGCGCCCCTAGCTCCCCTCATTTTTATGCACACATCTTAACCAAACATCGCAACAACTATTCAGGTACAGTAACATTTAAGAGGTGGCAGATGTTAGATGCCTGGGGTACGTTAGGTTTAATCTTTGCACTCCTACGAGGACTATTATATGTAAAATGAAGATAATGATGCATACTTTATTAGGTAATTATGAAGATCTAATAATTTCTGGCACATAGTGGGAGGTCAATAATTAATGCTCAATTGATAAATGAATTAATAACGTGAGAGCACACAGTACTTCACAAATGCGAAGTACTCTCACAAAACAATAGAACCAGAAGATATGCAAGACCTACTGTGTAAATCCCAAGAGGGATTGTCTTTCATGTGCTGACCAGCAACGCACCACCCCCACTACACTACATATTCCTTTTCTAGTGAGTTAAGAAATTGAAATTTCTTCCTCCTTTAATTCAAATCTACATCCTTGCAACTGCTCCTCCTGGGTCCTGGCTCAGCTCCCAGGAGCCACACAATATAGAATAGGAGGGTTTAGGATTAGCTAGGGGAGTTGATCCCACCCCCAACAACACACTCACTGTGAAAGCAAAAGAGGCCCAGAAAAAGATGTATTTCGAGCACGTGTCAAAGTTTTATTTCAGACTTGCAGGATAAAAGACAGCAAAAGGAAAAAGCTTGTTCACAGAAACAGTCTTAGGAAAGGGCTCTTTTAGAAACACAAAGGAATGTCTAGAATAAGTGGATCCTCAAACTTGAGCTGCTTCTGAATCTCGTTCGCAGGGCTTGTTAAAACACCTAAGGCTAGAAACCAGTTTCTGATACGGTAAATCTGAGGTGGGGCCCAGAATTTGCGTTTCGAACTAGTTGCCAGTGGAAGAAGAGGCTGCTGGTCCGGAGACCACACTTGGAGAACCACTGGCCTACCCTCCAAATAAAGTTGTTTAGGTGCAAGATGTTAATTTAATAGAGCTGTGATGCCGCCACGCCTCTACCCCTTTGGCCAGTAACCCTGATTACGCCCCCGGAGCGCCCAGCGTGCGCCTCTAACTGGAAACACGGAGCCGCCAGGTTCCATTACGGGCAAGGCCCGCTGGGGGCCGCTCGATTCAACAGCAGAGTCTTGCTTTTCAAACTGGGAGGTTCTGGGGAATGAAATTTGGGGTGAAGTTGTCTTTTTCGCTCGGCGAGACACAGGGAGCGCTTCCTCACAGCAGCACCTGCGCGCACCACCCTCCAGTCGCCGGGGGGCGCAGCGGGACTCCGGGGGGCGCAGGCCCTCCCGCCCCCCAGGCTCCGCACGGCGCACGCGCAGCAGCGCCTCTGACGCCCGCCAGGAAGGCGCCCCGGAAGTGGGGGTGTGGGGCGGCCGCGGTCCGGGGGGCGCTGAGAGTGGCTGTTTCCACTCCTCGCTCGCTTATCTTTCAAGTCCTTGTTTTCAAGTGGGCTGGCGTTAATAAGCCGGGTTACTCGGGATAAGGCATTCACCCGCAATTTGACTCCAGTCGGACTAAAAAGGAGCACTGCCGAAACCCGGGATCGAACCAGGGACCTTTAGATCTTCAGTCTAACGCTCTCCCAACTGAGCTATTTCGGCGCCCTCTCGCTCCTCTTTAGAGTAGACTATTACTGAGCTATTCACGTCCGCCCCTTCCGCCCCTCATCGCTTGAGAGCGTTCCTTCCTGGTCGCGTTAAAACGGTTGCATCAGAGTTCCGCCTTGCTCTTTACAAGCCGTGATTAGATGCAACGTAGACGCTACTTACTTTCTTCAACATAATCCGAGTTTCTGACTTAAATTATGAGCAGGGATCCCGAGCGCGCCCGAGCGCCAGCTGCTGGGCTGCTCTGCGGCTCCGCGGGCGGGCTCGTCCTCCCGGGCTGGCCCCCGCCGTCCTGGAGCGGCGTGGTCCCCTGGGCGAGCCCCCTGCCCCGGGAGGCGGGCCCTTCCCCGCCGATCCGCGCCTGCCTGCGATCGTGCACGTTTGTCATCACTAAGATGAAGGAGCCGACAAGGCCGTGGAAGCAGGATCGCAGCCTCCCTGTGATGCCGGGTCCTCGGAATGCCCCTTGAGCCTACCACCACTGTGCGCGGAGTCGGCCTGGCACACCGCGGGCGCCCATATAATGCTTGGCGAGCTCATTAGGGACGATTTCCCGGTGCCAATGCTACTTCCTACACCAGTAGACGGATGTTTCCCAAGCATCCGCTACGTGCCAGGCACAGACATTGTACAAAGCCCAAACATCCTATTGGAATTTTTTTTCTCCAATTAATTTGTGATTCTCTAAAAGCAGTAATGATTACCGTAACGCCCTTTTAGCCCGCCCCATAGAGCTTTGCATTTAAGTGGAACCCTTACAGGCAATTTTGAGGGATGCACGGATGAGTGCCTTTGAATGTGAAAGAAAAAAGGGAGATAAGGGGTTGAATATGGGAAGTGTTTGCAATCTCTAAGGTGTAGAGTCGCTTTCTGAGTTTCTTTGTTGTGTCAAATCCAGATAAGAGAAGAGCTTGGGATTTCAAAGAAGTCATGGCTAAGGAGGGGAAAGAGACCCAAGAGGACTTGGGGACGGACGTTGCTCTGTGAGGGCTTTGTGGGGATTAGTGTGGGAGAAGGGGCAATTTGGAGCAGGTGCCTCGTGCAGATCATACCTAGAGAGATGAGAAGAGAGGACTTTCACAGGCTTTCTTGTGAGTCATGAATGTAGCTACCTTTCGCATTGTCCTCAAAACACTGCAGGAAAGACCTGAACCTGGCTGACTGGGAAAGTGGCAGGTAAGTTTTGATGAGAGTTGAGGTGGGAGTCGGGGAGAAGAAAAGGCCCAGCATCTGAGGGGAGATGGAGGGAAAAGGATTGGACAGAGAAGAGAAGGAAGAGCACCACCAATCAGCTTTACATTTCAAATGTGATGTGGTCAGATCCTTTGGCAAATTACAAGATCATAGGAACTACATTGTAGTAGAGATCATTTGTTGAGTAAAGGTGGATTTCAGGATGTTAAGTGTTGCGATGTATGTCAGGATGAACGGGGTGGCCACGTAGCTCCATTTGCCCAGGACACTCCTTGTTCACACCTGTCATCCCAGAACCCTGCCCCAGAAGTACCTCCTTCACTCTTACAAGTCTCCTGGGACTGGAAAAATAAACGATGTAATCACCCCATTTATAAACAGTGAAAAAGACCCACAGCTTGATGCTGCATTATGAACGCTACCAGTTTCACCATTAGCGAAAAGATTTTTAACATCAGCTCAGTATTTGTTGTTGCTCTTTTACAAAGGAGATTGAAGGTTCCCAGGATTTAGTGTCATCGTTCCCAAACTGTGCAGCAGAGTATTTTCCATTTTTGAGGGAAACACAGTGATAACTGGCCATCTGTGGGACACTGCTCAAACTACTAGGTAGTTCATCGTTTCAGCAATAGATCACTCTACATTGCTTTCAGTGACGTCATCACTCTGCAAAACTGGCTTTTTAGAATTTCTGATAAAAAGTAATTGCCCGGGGCACCTGGGTGGCTCAGTCCTTAAGCGTCTGCCTTTGGCTCAGGTCATGGTCCCAGGGTCCTGGGATCGAGCCCCACATCGGGCTCCCTGCTCCGCGGGAAGCCTGCTTCTCCCTCTCCCACTCCCCCTGCTTGTGTTCCCTCTCTCGCTGTGTCTCTCTCTGTCAAATAAATAAATAAAGTCTTAAAAAAAAAAGTAATTGCCCATGAAAATAAATGTATTCTAGGAAATAGACATGGTGACGTCCAATCCGCTTCAAGGCATGAGAAACTGTGCACTACCCAACAGGTGCACACACCCCATTGTTAAGTAATGATGGTTATTTAAGGATGAAGTAAAAATGTAACTTTCTTTCAATTTATGTATAGAATTCTGCCAAACAGTTACAAAGCTTTTGGACATAAATACTTTAATAAGTTTTGGGCCTGAATATTTAATAAAAGGAACTGTTCAGGATTTCTTTTGGTCTGGGGGCGTTGGAAAAAATTACGAAGACTCTGAGAGTATAATGAAAGTTTGAAAACCTCTCGCGTAGTGCCTTAATGTTGATAGCAGAAATGGAAATTATTACTGAATTTGGGAGAAATGTGGCTTTGTTCAGCAAGATTGCAGAGGCAAGAAGAACCATTAGAAATTCCACAGAGACCAAGCGCCAAGGGCTAAAGCGAAGTGAAAATCTGTGCACACATCACAATAAGGGACAGATGATAAAGACGTTGGCACTCAAATGAAGATAAAACGTTGAAGGCTCCATGTTGAAAAGAAGCGTTGTGTAGGCTGCTGCAGTCCTGTCTTCCAAATTAGCCCTAGGATTTTGGCAATCCAGGCTAATTACCTATGATAACTATGAAAACTAATTACAACTACTAACTGGAAGACCTAAGAATAATACTACTAAAGAAAATATGTTGTATATAGTTACAGCATCTAATAAATTTTTAAGCTGCTGTCAATTGATAATTTGTCCTTAGTTGTGTGTGTGTGTGTGTGCGCGCACACACACACACATACAAATAGCACTTATTTTAAGTAGCCTCTGATTTCAATCAACATTTCTCAAAAGTGTTAAAAAGCTGGGAATGTATCAAAAGGACATAGAGCTAGTTTGAAGGGGCTGCTGGCCATAGCTGAGCCAATCAGGGCACCAAAATAAATAAGGAAATTAATAGATTATTTACTCTTTGGATAAATAAAGATCCACAAGTACGATAATAGAGGGGAGATGACTGGGGATTCTGGTTTACAGGTGAATGACTTGCATTGACTGATAAATGTGGAAGGAGTGGTAGCAGTGGACATCTCCATTTTCAAGCATCATACTAAAGACTGGTTCAGTCAAGAATCGTCAATGGATGCTAAGTCTGGGGGGAAGTCATATGATGAGCAGGACCACTGCTCAAAAAGTGTCTCTCCATAGATTGCATAATAGTTGCAAGGGGAAAAATAGAAACTATATATACAATGGAGAAATGGGACAATGCCTTGATCTAGTCATTAAGATTAACATCACCCATGAAAGACATTCAGATATCATGTGCCTCCTAATGTGATTCCCTGGAAAGAATACAATATCACTTATATAGTGGTCCAGCCAAGAATGTACATCCTGACTTTAATCATGAGGCAACATTAAATAAATCCAAAGTAAAGGTCATTCTAGTAAATGGCTGGCCTGTATTCTTCAAAACTCACGCTCATGAAAAGAAAGACAAGCCAAGGAACTGTTCCAGACAGAGGAGGGAGGAGACGTGACCACAGCGTGATAAAGAGCAGTATGTGATCCTAGATGATTTCCATCTGGAAAGGGAAAATGCTTTAAAAGATATTAACAAAAAAATTGAAGAAACTGGAACATGGGCTGTAGATTATATAGAAGTGTTATATCAATATGAAATTTCCCCGAGTTGGCAACCGTAGTTAAGTAAGAAAATATCCAGTTTTAAGGAATACATATTGAAATATTAAGGAATAAAGAGATACATCTGCACTCTTCCTTCAAGTGGTTCAGCAAAATAAATAAATGTGTACAAATACAGAGAGAATATGAAAAAGTATATGGAGAAAAATATTAAAAGTTGGTGAATCTGGGTAAAAGATACACGGGACTTCTCTGTACTACTTTGTAACTATTCTGAACATTGGAAACTCAGAATTAAAAAAAAATTAAAAATAAAAGGGTGGTGCTCTTGTGGAGCCAGACAATTTCAGTTAGAATCACAGATTAGAATGCTGGAGATGGAAGAGAATTTAGGGTTGATTTAGCCTGATCCACACATTTTTACACATCAGAAAACTGAGGCCCGGAGGCATTATAAATAACTTGGTTACAGTTACCGTCTTGCTCAACTTGGACTCCTGCAAGAAAACATCATACATACGGTACAGAAAGTTATTCTCTAACAGTTTGGAGGCTGTGAAGTCCAAGATTAAGGTGCCAGCCTATTAGGTCCTGGGGAGAGCTCTTTCTGGCTTGCAGAAGGCAGCCTTCCCTCTCTCCGTGCTCACGTGGCTTTTCTTTACTGCCTGTGCAGAGAGAGACATCTCTCTGCCTCTTCTTAGAAAGCCACCAATTCTATTGGATTAGGACCCCACCCTATGAGCTTTTTTACTTTAATTACCTCCTAAAAGCCCTATTTCTAAATACAGCCACAATGGCGAAAAGGTATTCAACATATGAATTGGGGCCGAGGAGACACTATTCAGTCCAGACACAATTAATTGGGTGCAGAACTGACTGCTCACCTATAGAGTATAGTCTTTCTTTGTTTTTTAAAGATTTTATTTATGTATTTATTTGAGAGAGAGCAAGAGTGAGAGAGAGAGCATGAGTGGGTGAAGGGCAGAGGGAGAAGCAGGCTTCCCACTGAGCAGGGAGCCCGATGCAGGGCTCGATCCCGCGACTCCAGGATCATGACCTGAGCCGAAGGCAGATGCTTAACTGACTGAGCCACCCAGGCGCCCCCGAGCATTTAGCTTGCACCAAATGCTTGTAATATTTTTTTTTGAAGAAAGTTCCTATTTCAATTAAAAATGGGCATGAGACAAACTATGGAAAGAGCCCAGATGTCCATCGACAGAGGAATGGATAAAAAAGGTGTGGTATATATATACAATGGAATACTATTCAGTCATCAGAAAAATGAAATCTTGCCATTTTCAATGACGACATGGATGGAACTAGAGGTTATTATGCTAAGCGAAATAAGTCAGTCAGAGAAAGACAATTATATGATCTCACTCATATACGGAATTTAAGAAACAAAACAGATGAACATAGGGGAAGGGAGGGTAAAATAAAATAAGATAAAAACTGGGGGGAGGCAAATCATAAGAGATGCTTAATCACTGGAAACAAACTGAGGGTTGCTGGAGGGAAAGGGGGAAATGGGGTAAATGGGTGATACTGGGTGTTATATAAGACTGGTGAATCACTGAACTCTAATAATACACCATATGTTAATTAATTGAATATAAATTTTAAATAATTCAAAAAATTTTTTAAAGAAAAAAAATAAAATTTACGTTCCAAAAAAAAAAAAAATTTGGCATGAGAGTCTACATCTGAAACTGGAATCTGGGGTTAGGGCTCAGCTTTTCCTGGTAGATGGTTTTTTATAGGCATGTCTATGCACTTTGAAATTCCCTGTGTGTAGAAAATAATACGTTTGCTTGAGGGGTATAAAGCGATTTCTCCAAAGTTAAATTAAAGTGTTAACATAGGGGAGAAGTATAAAAAAGTTAATAGATTGTAAATATCATCAGTGCACTGAATTGATCCAAAAAAAGTTAATTTATTTAAAGCTATTAAACCACAAGTCTATAAAGACCTTATTGTTTTTTGTTTTTGTTGAATCACATACATCAGTATAAAGCCTCTGGGTGTACTTACCAAGCCAAAAACAATCAAGTAAATTATACTCAAGAACAACCTACCGAGCTTTTCCTACATTCTAATCCAATCCTCCCACATCCATCAGACAAGCTCCTAACTAACCATGTGGACTTTGCACAACGCCCTAAAGGCCAGAAAACTTGGATTCCAAAGCTTGAGTTTCAGAGGCTTGGGTGCTTTTTAAATACTGTCAGCTTAATTGCTTGCCTCTTTTTTGATGAAGTGGGCCAGCCTCCCAACTGCATCTCTGCCCCATCTCCCCACTCCACCTCTATCCAGCAATTAAGGGATAAAGACTGATTATTCACCCAAAGAAATAAGACAAAATAAACTTAGCACAGGAGTTTCCTAAATCCCTCGACGACGATGACAATGATGATGATGATAGTGATGATGATGATAATAATAATAATAATAGTAAAACAGAAAGAAGAAATAAATCAGTGTGTTCCTTTGTTCCAGGGAAGATGCACAAGAAGGTGGTGTAAGATGACCAGAGACCCAGGAAGGGAGGCCAGGACACAGACGCCCTTGTGCTGTTTGGCCCCGATGTGCCTCCAACCTTCCAGGTAGCTCCCCTTCTTGACTCTGTACTGCTTTCATCCACTTCTCTAGTCCTGTTGTTTTGTAGCCTTACACACCCCAATTCCATGTCCCTCGATTAGCCAACTCCTGACTCATCTGGCTTTTACTCAGGAGCCTTGGCAACAAGTCAGGGAAGGCTCTACCCTTCCTCCCTGTCATCCTTGCACACACAAGCCAGAGCTTTTCTAGAGCATGTTTGTGGGTGGGTGGGATGGGCTGAGAGCAAGGGACAGTGGGTTTGCTGTGGTCCAGACTTGGGCAGGACTGCCCTGTGTGAGGCAGAAGCCTCATCGCATTTGCCCTCCTCCGTCCTGCAGTTGAGCACATTTCCAGGGCTCTCCTCAATTAGAGGGCAGAAATCAGGGTCCTGATGCTAGATTCCACCTCTCAGGTATCCAGCCGTTTCCTGTCATTGGCAATTGGAAAAGTTGACTACACCTGGTCTTCCCCGACACATAAGGCTGCATGCAGCTCCTCTGCATCATCATTCTGTGTGTTCTCCCATTTGTAGTCCAGTGTACAAATCCTCCTCGATGGGCAAGAAGGAACCCATCACACCAGACAGAAGCACTCTCTCCAGACGGTGCCTATTGTCCTCTGAGCAATGATTGTCTGAATGACTGGATAAGGGAGTATGACTGGCGCTTGCCCCATAAGGAATGCAAGAAATAAAATCAAAGGATTGTTGCTTGTTTCCACAAGAAGTAACCTCTGACATTCAGTCACATTGGTGCTTGCGTAATATTTACAAAGTGACCTCAGATCAGCTGGGACAGTGGTCTCTCCCTCATGTGTGAGTTGGTGAAAGTGGTTAATGATTCCCAGTATCACACAGTTATTTGGTGACAACAGCTCAGCCTCAGCTCCCAGGCCAGAGCTGCCACCCTGCACCATGCTTGTCCCATATGAGGCCAGCTTTACCAAAATATGGCAGTTCCTTTCAATCTACGACCCACGTGCACTTTGCGGACATTAGGGTTTTGAGGCAAATGGTCTTCTTGACCTTACTCGGCACTGAATTTTGCTGCTTAATAAGCTAACCTGGCTCATTCCTCCAGCACATGAAGAAACTTTATGTCAGTGTTGCTCTGAGGATCTTGAGGACGAACTGCTTTCAATTTCCTTCCTTATAATAAAAATCTGCGTTCAGAAAAAGACCCGCTAGAAACCGTTTGTATTTCACTGTAAATAGAAATCCTTCTCCCCGTTTTTATGGGCCTCCTGTTGATGCTGTGCATAATATAATATGCATAGCATCACCTATGAAGTCTTCTTGCCAAAAAAAGTTTGACCTGAAACTATGCAAAGCCTCGAGGTAGAACTAACTTCCAGTTTCTATGAAATTCAGAAAGTGGAGAAATAAGGTAGATGACACCATGAAGAAGTAACCAGATAAATCCAGAGTCTGAGGCACTCTGTAAAACGTCTGGCCTGCCTTCTTCAAAATGTCAACATCATGAAAACAAATAAAAACATCTCTGTAGTTAGGAGGCTAAGATAATGTAACTAAAAGAAATGTGTGGACCTTTATTGGATCTTGTTATAGGAAAAAAAATAAGAGCTCTAAATAAGAGACTTTTGGGGATGTACGAGAGGACAAATCTTTTCCCCACTACCCTCCTAGCTTCTCAGTAAAAGCCCTAGAAATTAGACTGACAAAAGACAGATTAATGAAAGAAATGCAAACAGGAATTTACTAACCTGGGCACTGCACACACAGGTGGGAGTACCCAGTGATGAGTAATTCAAACATCTTAACAGAAGAACAATAAATCTGTAAAGAGGTGACAATACAAAGGAAAAAGACCAAGTTTCTAGGGCAGCAAATTCTGGGAAGATAAATGTATGGGAGACCAATGGCAGATAAGGTCTGTCAGTCAAGTTGCTTATATAGATTCCTCTGGTGCCAATGGTGGGCTGGCGAGGGTGTCCTGTTATCACTGGTGATTAACTTCTGTCCTTCCTGGTAGAAGGGAGGGGGCATCTTTACAAATTTATGTCCGGCTTTTAAGCAAATAATGGGAAGGGAGAGAGCTTTTTTTGTCTCCGCTTCTTCTCAGTTGCCTTCAGCTCAAAATAATTTTTATTTATGCCAAAGTGGTATTTGGGGGGGGGGCATATTCTGCTAATTCAGGGAAATATGGAGAAATGTAAATATGTATATTAGAAATAACTAAATTTTCATAAGTATGAAATGGTATATTGCCATTATGTAGGAAAATGCTTTGGTTGTTTTTTGGGTTTTTTTGGGGGGGAGATTTATGCTGAAGTATTTTCGGTTAAATTGTCATGATGTCTCACCTTATTCTCAAATGTGTCAAACAGACACATATACAAATCAAACCAATACAGCAAAATGCTAACAATTGTTGAAGCCAGGTGGAGAAATATTTCTTTCACTTCTTCTGCATGTTTTAAATTTTTTATAATAAACATTTGGAAAAAAGGTAGATATTAATCCTATCTTACAGATCGTAGGAATTTCTGAATATAATGCTACTTTTCAAAAAAGATTGAAGAACTTTGTTCCTTATTAATGGGATTTTCGGTATCAGAATGTGACTTAGGGATACATTTTGTGAAACAAGAGAAGCCCTTCCTAAAATCCATAATCAGTCTAAATAGTCCCTTTGTCCATCTATTGCTAAGATTTGTCCTATATGCACAAGGACCATATTTTTGGAATTACCAAATCCAGAAATGTGGTCTGACAAAGGGTTTCTCCCCCTTACTTCTGCTTTTACTCACATGAAAGCTTTACAAAGCATAAAAACGAAAACATGTATAGATGATATTTTTTTATTTAATATATAATGAATCACCTTTCTCGAAGAAAAATAACACAATTAAATAAAATTATACTGTTTCAAGAAGATTTGGAATGCAGTTTCCATATTTTATAGTCAACTCCAATATGATTTATAGCAAAATCTTTCTCTCACTTTACAAGGTCAACTTAATAATCTATCATGACATATGTTGGGAATAAAAATGTCTTCCTTGTCTTTTATTCTTAACTTTTAATTTCCTTTTTGAATCAGGCTTTCAGTTTTGACCTTCACAATTACTAAGGAAAATCAGATTGTAGTAATTAGAATATTGCAGAAACATCATCTAAAACTATGGTTTGATTAATCCATTAACTTGAGCAACCATAATTTCAACTCCTGAGAATTTTAAACTGATTTAATTTTAGCTATGTGATTCACTCCTTTTTTTTATGATAACTGAAATATTTGAGTAAGTCAGAGGTAGCATATTTAGAATGTTACCAAAGCAAAAGGAAAACCTGCAGAGTAGCAAATTAATGTGAGGGAAATGTGCATTTTCTAAACATTAACACACTTGATATGTAACATCCAGATAGCTGAAATGAACATTCTACTTTCGAGGCTTTTTTCTGGGCAAAGAAAATTGCTTAAAATTTTCACCTAAGTTTATTCTACTAAAAAAAAAAAAAAAAAAAGGAAGATCAGAACTCCAGAACCATTAATCAAAGTTTTCAAATTTGTTGGAAATAGACCTCAAGAGCTTATTTGGCCTATTTTATTTACTATTTCTCAACTCTGTAAATTTTATTCAGCATTTTAACCTGAAAATGTACTTTCTCCTTCTCCTACCCCTGTAGTTAATCCTCACAGCTATCTTCATTAAGTGAGCAAAATTTTCACTCCAAGTCAATAGATGGGGGACTAAGCAAAGTGTAGAACTGTTATTAGACATTCGATTGAAGGGTTTTCCACCAGTTTAGAGCCAAGGGAGGGAGACAATGAATTAGAATTACTTCTTGCTCCTCAAAATTGACCTAATTAAGTCAGGATGATGGAAAGAGGGCTTCCCACTTTCTGCATTTAGGATGGAAAGATTACATTGGTAAAACAGGTTTTCCACCATTGGGTAAAACTCATCTTTTTAAGAGTGTGTCAGTTAGAACCTAATGAGTTTTGCTATAAACACAAGAGTATTAGAAATACTATTAAAGCCAAGAAAAGATCAAAGAGCCATTATTCAAAGTGTTAACCTTAAAAATAAACTGCCAGTTATTTTACTAACAAATATGGGTTCGTTGGGAATAGCAGGGGCTAAGCCAAACCATAGGTTTACTATAATATATATCCTAATTTATCGGGTATATTTCCATGGTTTCATGGCTAAGCCAAACCATAGGCAACTCTGGAGAACAAAGGGGAGGACAGCTCTTTTATAGAGGGAAAAAAGGGGGTGGGAGGGGGTGGGAGGGGCTCTTATAAACTAAAAGTCCATTGGAATAAACCAGGAGTTTGAAGTATAGTAGCGTCTCACTGGCTGAGCTGTGACTGTCTCTCATGGGCTGGGCTGTTGGGGGGTGGGGGACAGGGGGATAGAGAAAACTTCCTTCCTCCTTCCTCCTTTCTCCTGCTGGGGTAGGAAGGTAGTATGGATTAGCAAGGAACCCCTGTTCTTCTTGTTGCGTCTGCAATGGAAACCTGGTGCTGGCATGAGAGGTCTCTCTGCCACCACCTCTCCCCCCGACCCATTCCATTCTAAATGAGTTTCCTTTTATTAATTTTCACAAAAGATACATTTCTACAATGAAGAACCGAAGTGGGGATTATAGATCAGTCCATCTAAACAACAACTGAATGTAAGTGAAATCTGTAACAAGTACAAGACTTGCAAAACTGGTTTATCTCTTAATGTCTTGCAAAACTGGTTGATCTCTTCACAGGTGAGATTCAAGGAAAAAGTGAGCTTCAAGTGGTCAGTGGGGTGTGAAAAAGCAAGGAGCTCTGCCTGGAATGAGAATCGAGAGAAGATGAAGGAGATTGGATGGATGGAAAGAGAGGCAAAGAGAAACCAAGACAGACAAAGAGACATGACAAAGACCCTGCTCCTTTATAACCCCACAGATGAATAGAGATGCTGAGTATCCAGGTTGTGGGATACAAAGATGATTACACTGCCAGGAGCATCAAGTCTGACAGACCACACATACCCATAAATTCATGAATCATTTGAATAAAGAGCAATGGTAATATAGAGGATAGAACCTCAGCATCTTCAGGCAAGGCCAACTTGGGGGAATAGATGACATTTCAGTGGCCGTGTGTGAGGGTGGCTGGGATGGAGCTGCCAGGAAAGAGGGAGAGCCTGTGTGTGCAGCACCCTTTGGAATCTGAAGCACTGAGCATCGGGGACCCAGCATGTATTTTCTGTACCAGGAAGTGGTTTGATTTCTAAAAATCCACGTCCAGGAAAGTGTGAAGGAAAAGTCTGAGTGGGCAGGGTCTGGAGGGGAAACCAGTGGGGAGGGAATAGTGCTAAGTGTAAGGCGGTGGTAAGGGGAGCTTTAGAAGAGTCAGACTTCAGAGATGGGCAAGGAGGAATTGGCAGGATTTAGTGACTATAGACCTAGACAGTGAGAGTAAGTCAATGATGGCGTCACAGTTGGTGGTCTTGGATAGGGTGGATGGTGATACCTTTTTTCAAGACTGCGAACACAGGAGGCCGACTAATCCAGGGCTGTGGAGGAGGGGAGTTCTCATGTATCTGTGAAAGTTGAGAAGTTGATTCCATCTTCTGGAATCCAGATGGGTGGACCAGGCTGCAATAGGCCCTCTGAGCCTAGAACCCAGAAAAAAAGTAGGTGCTGGGAAAATGAAATGTGGGTATCATGGTCACCGTGAAGATGGCAGTTGAGGCAACAGGAATGAATGAGACCCCACCAGGACAGCACGTGAGTAAGGGGGCCAAGGAAAGAATTCTGGGAACATCATCACTTGGGGCAGTGGTTCTCAACTAGAGATGATTTTGCTCACCAGGGGACGGTTGGCAATATCTGAAGGCATTTTTGGTTGTCAGAACTGGGGGAAGAGTAGAGGCCAGGGATGCTATTAAACCTTCTACAATGCACATGACAGCCCTTCACAACCAAGACTGATCCAGCCCAAAATGTCAATTTAGGGAATGGAAAAGAAGAAGAAGGGGGAGGAGGAGGAGGAAGAGGAGAAGGAGAAGGAGAAGGAGAAGGAGAAGAAAGAAGAAGAAGCCAGCGAGAAGAGAGCAGGGGAATGGAGAGTGAGATGGGAGAGTGGTGTCTCCAAAGACCAAGAAAGAACAAGTTTTAATAAATGGGGCATGAGGAGGGCCACATGCTGCCAGGGAACGAGAAAGAAAATTGGCCTTTGGCTTCCCACTTAAGAGGCTGACTGAGGATGGTGAAAACAGACTCAGAAAGTGATGGGGCAAAAGTCAAGGGATCAGGAGGTGAACAGATGAGACACTGAGTGGGGAGGACACTCTTGAGTTTGTTGGTAAATAGAGGAGGGGGACCAAGACAGGAGGCAGGGAACAATTTTTTGTTTAGGGAACAGAGACTCCTCTTTTCTCTATTTTTGTCCTGTGAAATAAAAGTCAATAGTTTTTATTTATGTATCAGTCACTGTCTGAGTGTTTTGCATGCATTACTTTATTTAAAATTCATATTAACTACTGTTTCCATTTTACAAAGAGGGATATTGAGCCCCAGTTGAAGAAATGTGCTAAAGATCACAGAAACAGGAAGTGATGAACTGGGCTTTGAACTTGGAAGTGCTGGGGGCTGTCCTGAGCTTGGTGGTGGTTCAAGGTCGTCCTGTATGGATGCTGTGGCTGCTGACTTTCAGCTGCCTGTTTGGATGGCTCAAAGGCAGTGTTCAAATTCGAGAAATAGGTCAGGACAGCCTTATAACTAACACTGGAGCTCACTTTGTTCATGCCCAGCAGTAGGCTAACAAGATAATCCTAGGACACTGTAGTTCTCCATCGCAGGTTTAGACAGTTGGGTGTATGATTCCTCAAGAACTCACCAGCTGCATGATGCCATGTGACTGATTCCTTGCTCAGTCCCTCCAAGCAAGTGACAGCCCAGAAGGAAGTCTGTCTGGTCCTGGCACTCTTCCAGAATCTCCTCAAACATGGAATGGTACAAGGAAGTTCATAGGATTGATGGATCTAGGTATCTAGGATTTTGTGAGCTTGAGCACATCTGCTCCAGGGTTACTCAAGAATGTTCAAAGGTGGGTGCCTGGGTGGTTCAGTTGGTTAAGCAACTGCTTTCGGCTCAGGTCATGATCCTGGAGTCCCAGGATCAAGTCCCGCATCAGGCTCAGCAGGGAGCCTGCTTCTCCCTCGGACCCTCCCCCCTCTCATGCTCTCTCTCTCTCATTCTCTCTCTCTGTCAAATAAATAAATAAAATCTTCTTTTTTAAAAGATTTTATTTATTTTTTATTGTTATGTTAATCCCCATACATTACATTATTAGTTTTAGATGTAAGATTTTATTTATTTGACAGAGAGAGAGAGAGCTAGAGAGGGAACACAAGCAGGGGGAGTAGGAGAGGGAGAAGCCGACTTCCCGCTGAGCAGGGACCCGATGCGGGGCTCGATTCCAGGACCCCGGGATCATGACCTGAGCTGAAAGCAGCCACTTAACCAACTGAGCCACCCAGGCACCCCAATAAATAAAATCTTAAAAAAAAAAAAGGTTCAAAGGTGAGAACCAGTTTTCACATTTGCTCTGGCCCAGAAGACACAACTCCAGCACTCGTGACCATTACACCATTTCGCCTTTTTCTACAATAGTAACAGAAGAATGGGCTGAGAATGAGTGAGATCCCATTTGGGTCAGGAATGTAACACTGTGATAAAAATCGAGAGCTCCTTCCCTGGGGTGTATAAAAGGGAGCTCAGCAGGAACAGATGAAAGCATTGCTTTCGTTTTGAGGATCCACCTATTTAGGTTGGTGGTACCCATATGTAAAACTCTGAAGTTTTTTCAGCAATATCCTCTATATAGGTGTAGCATTAGGCAAGGAGAAAGGTTAGGTTCATTCGAGGTTGGGCTAAGGAAAGATAGTGCTTGAAACAACGGTAGGTGTTCAATACTATAGACTGAATGAATGAATGGACGGATGAATGAAACATCAGGAGGGCAGGCAGCAGAATGAAGCGTGCTGGGAATGAGTTTCCACCAACGGGGACGATGGTGGGTCCAGACTGAGTAGAAGGAGCCGTGAAGCCACGTGGAACACGAGGAGACAGACCACTGAGGCTGATCTGAGTGGGGTCTGAGGTGGGAACAGGATTGGATGGTCCCTGAAGCTCACGCCATCAAAGGAGATGCTCCAATTAATGTTTAATCATGTCATTAAAAAAGATCTGCTTCAAACACGCCGGTTGAAAAACCAGCAACAGTATAAACAGGGAGTTCAGAGAAAAAGGAACACAAGTGGCCCGTAAACATACACAGAGAGGCTTGAGCTAGCTAAAGATGACAGAAGTGCAATAAAACAACAGAATGTTGGCACAGATTAAAGGCTTTATGACTATCCACAAGGGTAGTTTCAGCCGTGCCTTTCCAACTCGAGGCACCTGTGCCTCCGGACCCCAAACAGCTGTTCTCAGCATCAGCCCTTCAGGAACGTGCACACCTGTGTGGGTAGGTGTGTACAGGGATGTTCAACGCAGATGCTTCTTCCGTAGCTGTATCAGGGGCCACTGGGGATTCATGGCCTTGACTTGGCTGTGCCCTCACATTGGCAGTGGCAGAGAACCTGCCCTCACGTGCCCCTGAGTCTTTTCAAAACCCCCACTTCGCTCTTCAGCTCTTTCCCCCATTACTCTCAAGTAGAGACTGAGGCCACGGTGATGTCCCTCACGTTCCTTCCCTCATGTCTCTATATCCAAACTCTTCTCAACTCCTGCTTTTATTGGTCTAGGAGGATGAGCTGGACACCACCGATCCCATCCCCCCCCCCAAGCTAGTCCTTCCCCATGGTGCCCATGTCCTCAGACACTGCCCCCAGTAATTACCCACCCCTGATCATCAATCTCTCCTCCTCTGCTGCCCAGGCTGCAGTTTAGAATAGCTTAGAAGTCCCTTTGGTGCTAAAAACAAAATAGAGCAGCTTCTGAAAACCCTTCTGGAAGAAAAACTAGATTGCCTCCTCTACTCTCTATTATTACCACACTCAGACTTCTGGCCCCCAAATGTGTGGGTTTTTCCCACACCAAGCAGTTTTTCAGATCTCTGTGGACACCAGCTGGGCGTCCAACAATGCAGTTCCATTGACATTATCCAACTGGAGTGGCCATCAGATCCCGCAGGATTCACTCCCGACTAGAGCTCAGTCTCACCAGACTGCCCGACTTCAGACACCCCTGGCAAGTCCAGTATGTTCCCTCTGCTTCTGACCAGTTGGCTCTAATTTGCAGGTTCCCATGATACCTTTGTGGGGCCTCATAATTTGTTAGCATAGCTCACAGAACTCAGGGCAACACTTGACTGACAATTAACCAGTTTATCATAAAGCATACAACCCAGGAACAGCCAGATGGAAGAGATGGACAGGGCAAGATGTGGGATAAGGAGTGCAGAGCTCCCCACACCCTCCCCGGCTGCAACCTCTCCCAGCAACTCCGAGATCGTCAACCTGGAAGCTCAGCAAATCTCCTGGTTCAAGAGTTTTTTATAGAGCTTGATCTCCAGGCCGTTGGCCCCTTGCCCAGGTTGGCGGGTGGGGCTGAAAGATCCCATTCCCTAATTACTTGATCTTTCTGGTGACCAGCCCTGTCCTGAGGCTATCTTGGGGCCCCAACCCCAAGTCACCTCATTAGTATGAACTCCCTTGTGATCTGAAGCTGCTCATTATGAATAACAAAGACACTCCTATCACTCAGGAAATTCCTAAGGTTTTAGGAGCTGTGCCGAGAGCCTGGGACAAAGACCAAAAATATAAATATATTTTTTTAAATTTTATTTTATTATATTGTTAATCACCATACATTACATCACTAGTTTTTGATGTAGTGTTCCATGATTTATTGTTTGCGTATAACACCCAGTGCTCCATTCAATACGTACCCCCTTTAATACCAATCACCAGGCTAACCCATCCCCCCACCCCCTCCCCTCTAGAACAAATATATTTTTAAAGCGCACCTTCCATGACCCTGCATCCTCCATAGAGCTAGCCATTTCTTGACTTTTCTCAGCTCTTTGAAAAACTGGTCTAAATTTCATGTCTCCTATCTTTGATCCCTAATCACTACTCAACTTTTATTATCCAGAGGCTCTCCTTCCCCACAGCACTACACTAAAATGACTAGAAAATTTGCCGACACATTGCCAAAACAGACACTGTTAAAAGTCTTTGCCTTGCTGAACTCCAGCCGGACCGCTGCTTATCATTGAATGTTGAACCCTTTGCTTTCTGTGGTATTACTTCTCCTGTTCTCTTCCCCTCCTCTGACTTTTTTCTTTTCTTTTCTTTTAAATAATCCCTTCTAAATGTTCTCCTTGGCTCCTCTACCTATGACTTAGACCTTGGTGTTTCTCATGGCTTGTCTGTGAATCAGTGTTGCCCACCTGGCCATTCTGTGTGCCCTCCTTGGGAAGATTTAATCCACTCTCAGGGCTTTAATAGCCATTTAACTCCTAAATATGTATCTGTAGATCTTGAACCGTGCCCAGCAATTTGAGCTCTAGATCTGCACGTTGGCCAGTTAGTTAGGTATCTCTGCTCGGGCGTCCCACGGATCTCTACATCTTAACATCTCCCCCAAATGTAATTTATCATTCTCTTAACAATTTAACATCCAAAACCTTAAAATATCACCCAAGAAAGTGCACCCCCCTGCATAATCAATCACTTTTTTTTTTTTTTTTTGATCTAAAGAGTTCTGCCGTCTGTCTCGACACCACCTGTTCGCAGTGCGGTGCTTTCCGCCTTATCATCACCAGCCTGATTTATTGCAACAACTTCATAACTCGGATCCCTGCAGGAGCTCAATCTTGCCAGAATCTCAAATTCATCTTCCATACTGTTGCCAGAATAAGCTATCAAAAACGTAATTCTGCAGTCAATAAAAATGGCAAAAGATCTCATAACATGTAAAAACATTCATGATATATTGCTTAGTGTAAAAAAAAGCAGACTCCAAAACAGTATGTCTCCATTATGATCCCATATTGTTGTTGTTTTTTTAATGTGTATATATGCTCCAAGAAACGAAGAATATACATCTAAATATTAACAGGGGTTATCTCCCAATGGTAGATCAAGTGTGATTTTCTTTTTTTATTGATTTAGCTTTCCAAGCTTTCTGCAATGAGCACACATTACTTTTGAAATCGGGAAAAAGCTTAGTCCCACAAATCTAACAATGTCAATTTCTTCCTTAAAATCTCAAGTGAGCTCTCTGTCGGCAGGAAGAGGTCCAAGCACTTTTTTGGGGTACACAAGGCCTTCGAGGACCTGGCCCTGGCCCCTATTTTCCCCTCTAGCTTCACTTCCCCTCTCACGTTGGAGAGCAGTGGGGCTCAAATATGGGGGTGCCCCAGCCAGAGTTTCAGATTCTGTAAGTCTGGGGTGGGGTCCAGGAACTGGCATTTGTAATAAGTGCTAGAGATGCTGTTGGTCTGGGGGACACATTTTTAAATAATTATTATTGTGGCAAAATATACACAACATACAATTTACCATCATTAACTACTTTTAAGCATACAATTCAACGACATGAAGTGCATTCAATGTTGGGTAGCCATGACTATTATGCACTTTCAGAGCTTTTTCACCCTCCAAACAGAAACTTTGAGGCATTAAATGATTTCACCCCCATCTCCCCTTCCCCTCGCTCCTTGTAAACCTCTATTTTACTTTGTGTCTATGAATTTGTCTATTTGTAGGTACCTCGTATAAGTGGAATTCTACCATTCCATCATTTGTGTATACCACACCTTACTTGTCCACTCATCTAAAGATGTACATTTGGGTTGTTTCCACTTCTGACTACTGTGAATAATGCTATGAGTGTTGGTGTGCAAGAATCTGTTTGAACCCCTCCTTTCCACTCTTTCAGGCACATACCTAGAAGGGGAACTGCTGGGTCATCTGGTAATTCAATGTCTAACTTTTTGAGGACTTGCCATCCTGTCTTCCACAGTCGCTGCACCATTTTACATTCCCACCAGCAACGCACCAGGGTTCCAGTTTCTCCGCATCCTTACCAATGTTTTTTTATTTATTTTTATTTTATTTATTTTATTTATTATTTTATTTATTTATAATGTTTTATTTATTTATTTTATTTATTATTTTATTTATTTATAATGTTTATTATTTATTTTATTTTTTATTTATTTATAATGTTTATTATTTATTTATTATTTTCTGCTTTTTCAAATAATAGCCATCCTAAAAGGTACTAAGTGGTATCGCATTACAGTTTTTGATGTCGCTCATGGACTAGAGACACATTGTGAGAACATCTGTGCGAGAGCACTGCTGAGGACCTCTGTTCCGGGAACACACAATATCGTTCACGGCTTGGTGTTTCCACAGGGCTGGCCCTTCTGCCTGGGATCCTCCTCAGTTTCCTCTACTGACTGTGGTTCATCCTTTAAAACACAGCACAACGCAAATGTCATCTGCAGAAAGTTTTCTCAGAACCTCTAGGTTGGGCTGGCAGACCTCACTAAAGGTCCCCAGAGTACCAGGAGCCATGGAAGGTGGGCACGGTAGCGGGGGGGAAGGAGGGGGAGAGGGCAAGGCACTGGCTGAAAAGCAAGTGGTTTGGTTGGAAGTCTGTGCAGGGAGCTGATAAGCCCCAAGACCCCTTCCCCATGGCAGACAGCCCAGCAGGGGCTATGGAGGTCTCACCACTTGCATTTCCCTTCAAGATGGAGCTTGTCATCCAGCTGCGGCGAGCACAGTTAGCGGACAGCCCCTGTCTGCAGAGTCGTCAGGATCCACCTCAGTTCTTTCAGCGCAGCCGCCAGCCAACGACTGAGCACAACGGGGTATCCGGCATTTTTGCCCAGTTTGAGACTTCTCTGCCAAGCCGTCTTTGCTCTGGGGCTCCCTGTGGAGTTGGCTGGGGTTTGTTTGGGCAGATCTACATCGTGGGCTTAGGCTCTCCCGGCCCACGCTTCCCCTCCCCTTCCTTTCTGCAGCTGTCTGACCTGCACTGCAGCCTGGGGATCCCTCCTGCCCAGATAAGCATCCTCCCTTGCACATCTTTCACAAGCATTCCCCCTCCTACAATCAACTGCTTGCACCCCTACCTCTGTCTCAGTCACCACTCCCCAGAGGATCCAACTGACACAGATGGTCCCAAGAGTTGGTGCAACAAAGCAGGTGGTAAGTTAGGTTTGTTGGCCTGGCTGGTCACGAGAATGCCATCCTGAGTGGGGCGTGGGGCACACGAGCAAAGTGGCAACCCCAATGCCAAAACTTGCAAAAATTCAGGCATTTGAAAAGTTCAGGGAGCAAGTCATATGAGGACCATGGAATTTGCTGGTTGTTCCTGAGTCACATGGATGCCCCACAGCGGGTGAAGAAAAGCTGAGGGCAGTTAACGAACAAGTGGCAGTTAAGTGTGGGGGCCCTATTTCTTAAAACAGGAGAAAAGAAAAAAACCTAAGACCAAACTCAGAACTTTACAGTTAAAAAACTTCGAAGAGTCAAAATCTTTATGGGTATCCACCCAGATATTCCTATCCTGAGTGCCAGGGGCCCAGGTTTTTCCTAACAGCCTGAACTCCTCCTTTAGGGGAGATAGTAAATCAAAAACAAAATCGCAGGGCACGTGGGTGGCTCAGTCGGTTGAGCTTCCAACTCTTGATTTCGGGTCATGGGATGGAGCCCCACATCAGGCTCTGCGCTCAGCTCGCAATCTGCTTGTCCCTCTCCCTCCTCCCGCTTGCACTCTCTCTCTCTCTCTCTCTCTCTCTCAAATAAATAAAATCTTTTTTTTTTTTTAAGATTTTATTTATTTATTTGAGAGAGAGAATGAGAGAGAGAGAGCACACGAGAGGGGGGAGGGTCAGAGGGAGAAGCAGACTCCCTGCCGAGCAGGGAGCCCGATGCGGGACTCGATCCAGGGACTCCAGGATCATGACCTGAGCCGAAGGCAGTCGCTTAACCAACTGAGCCACCCAGGCGCCCAATAAATAAAATCTTTAAAAAAAAAAAAAAAATCACAACTTGGAGGAGCCCATGAAGATGAGCACCACCCTAAAGGGTCGCAAGGACGCAGGGCCGGGTCCCCATCAAGTCACCATTTAATTCACCAATCTGGCTGGATGCTGGAGAATGGCCACAGGCAGTTGCCGCCTCCATCAAGTAGTGGCGCCCACGGCAGCAGCCGTGCCCTGCGGCATCTCTTTTGCTAGAGCAGATTACAAGTTCCCTGGAACATAGTATCCAGCCATGGATCTGGTGAATGTGTTCTTTTCTATTTCAATCAAAAAAGAACATCAGAAACCAGGTGCATTCACGGTTTTGCCCCAGGGCTAGGTTACTGGTTCTGCTCTCTGAAGAGACTTGGGTCTTCTGACCATCATGCAGAATGTCACACTGAGGGGTGCCTGGGGGGCTCAGTCATTAGGCATCTGCCTTCGGCTCAGGTCATGATCCCGGGGTCCTGGGATCGAGCCCCGCATCGGGCTCCCTGCTCCAAGGAAAGCCTGCTTCTCCTTTTCCCACTCCCCCTGCTTGTGTTCCCTCTCTCGCTGTGTCTCTCTCTGTCAAACAAATAAATAAAATCTTAAAAAAAAAAAAAAAGAATGTCACATTGATCTATTAAACTGATGGCATCATGCTGATCAGGCAGGATTAGCAGGAGGGGTTAGCACACAGCTGGCTTTGGTAATGCACATGCAGCCTAGAAGGTGGAAGATAAACCCCATGAATATTCAGGACTTGCCATTTCAGTAAATTCTTAGGAGTCCAGTGATGAAAATCAAATTGCTTTTCCACAGAGAAGGAAGCACAGTGGCTGGGAGGCCTCTATGGATTCCGGAGGCAACACATTCCACATGTAGGGATAATGCTCCAGCCCATAAACTGAGTGACACGGAGGCTGTCTGGGGCAGGGAGAGGGCCCTGCAGCAGGGCCAAGCTGGGGGGCAAGTACCCCCGCCACTTGGGCCATCTGCTCTGGCAGGCCCTGTGGTAGTGGAGGTGTCAGTCATAGACAGAGATGCAGCATACATTTTATGGGAAGCCCCAGTGGGAGAATCACAGTGCAGGTACCTAGGGTTCTGGGGGGAACGGTGGAGAATTTTATGATTTTAGAAAACAGCTCCTGGCAGGTTACTGGACAGAATGCTTGACATCAAGTGACCATGTTTCCAGAACTGTCCATTACATGCTGGGTTCTTTTGGACTCACTGTTATGGACTGAATTGAGTTCTCCCTCCTCCCCAATTCATATGTTGGAGTCCTAACTTCTAATACCTCAGAATGTATTTGGAAATAACGTTGTTAAAGAGAAACTTAAATTAAAATGAGGTCTGGGGGTGGGGCTAATCCAATCCAATCCAATCCTGATCACACTGGGGCGAGCACTGTTCTTATAAGAAGAGTGAATTTAGACACAGACATGAGCATGCACAGAGAGATGACCACATGAAGACAGGGTGAAGGTGGCTATCCACAAGCCAAGCAGAGAGGCTCCAGAAGAAACCATCCCTGCCAACAACTTGATCTCCGACATCCAGCCTCCAGAAGTACGAGAAAATAAATTTGTTGTTTAAGCCACCCGGTCTGTGGTATTTTGTTACGGCAGCCCTGAGAAACTCAGGCACCCAACTAGCCATCGAGTCAGGTGGGCCCAGTAGCAGTCCATGGTAAGATGAAAATGGCCCATTGGGATTGAGCCTGCGTGCAATCAGAGGGCACCAGTAAGCTGCAGGAGCAGGTAGGCTAGACTCTGATGTCACCAGCTTGGTTCTACCTCTCAGCTTATACCTGGGGCCTCGTGAAAGGGCCCGGACAACCCACTGAAAGGGGAGGAAAAAACCCAACGTTCTAGACCAGTTGGCTTGTAATGTACAAGCCACAAATAGATGGGGGCTGCATTAAAACCACACAGGGGTGGGGCGCCTGGGTGGCTCAGTTGGTTAAACGACTGCCTTCGGCTCAGGTCATGATCCTGGAGTCCTGGGATCGAGTCCCGCATCGGGCTCCCTGCTCAGCAGGAAGTCTGCTTCTCCCTCTGACCCTCCCCCCTCTCATGCTCTATCTCATTCTCTCTCTCAAATAAATAAATAAAATCTTTAAAAAAACAAAAAACAAAAAACCACACAGGGGTGACATTAAAAGAATGCGCAAAGGAGAAATCTGTCAAACAGCAGAGCTATGAGCAGTGTACTTGCTCCTGCACTTTGTATAGAAGTGACCTGAGGTGAGAAATGTATGAATGCATAGGCAGCAGTGAATGGCCTGGTTAGCCACTTCGGAAACTTGGAAGGAAAAAGACTAGAGATGCAGAGATAAGAAGGCATGCTTGGAGGTGTGTGAATGGCCACATGGGGTTGGCTGGGGAGTGTGAAGATCCAGGTGTCACACGTTGATGCCCACTAGAAAGCAACCACCGTGCAAGAGGCACTTAACTATCAGGTAGACAAAATGAGTAGGTTAATTGACTTTGGCTAGCCTTCACCATCAACTACCCCAGAACTGCCACAGTGGGCATAGGAATGGACTCACCATAGATGTAGAGATGGAACCTACTCTTGGGCCCCCAGCACGGACTCTCACTTACCAAGGCCAATCTAGCTGCTGCCACTGCCACACACCCAACCTGCTGGCAACAAAGGCTGAGCTCCCAATAGGACACTATTCCTTGAAGAAACCAACCAGTTACTTGGTGGTAAGTTAACTCCATCAGGCACTTTCCAGCCTGAAAGGGCCAGTGGTCTATTCTCACGATACTTTTTCTGTATGGATTTGCCCTTCCTGCCTGCAAAGCCTTAGGCAGCACCATCATCCTGCCCAATCCTGCTTCTTCTTTTATCATTACAGGTGTTAAATTTGAGCATGTTTCTGCACATTCCCTTCAGATTGGCTTCTTTCACTTAATAATAGGCAGGTAAGCTTCCTCTGGGTCCTTTCATGGCTTGACAGTTCATATAATTTGGATGCACCAGTTTATTTATCCATTTACCTACTGAAGGACATCTGGGTTGCTCCCAAGTTTGGACAACAACAAATAAAGTTAATGTAAACATCTGCAGGTTTTTGTGTGGACGTAAGTTTCAACTCCTTTGGGTAAATGCCAAGGGGTGCGATTGCTGGATCACATGGTAAGGGTACATTTAGTTTTGTAAGAAAACTGCCAAACTGTCTTCCAAAGTGGTTGTACCATTTTGCATTCCCACCAGCAATGTACGAGAGTTCCTGTTGCTCCACATCCTTATCAGCATTTGGTGTTGTCAGTGTTCCAGATTTCGGCCATTCTAATAGGTATCTAATCTTTGTTTTAATCTGTACTTCTCTGATGACATATGATGTAGAACATTCATTTTTTTTACACTTTTTGCATAAAGGTTTTTTTTAACTGGTTTATCATTGTGTTCCTAATGCTTGCCAAGGTCATCTCCTGAGACTAGATAAAGGTTAAGCTATATTGAGTATATTGAAGTCTGAAATAAAAGTGTACACAAAAATATGTGCCAAAAAAGACACAGAGAAAGTGTTTTTATTTTGTCATCTACCCTCAATGACCGAAGTTCACCAAAGACCATTTGCTTTCAGTTGGTCCCATTTTCTACCTATAACTTCCTTGCCTCTCCAAGCTCTCACCTCCACGCCCTTGTGCCCATTCCCCGCTCCATTTCTTCTAGCTACCAGCCACCCCCAAGAAGCGCTTTCTTTCCTACACAACTAGGACCAGTGGGCATCACTTCAGTCATTCTCACTCTCAGCCCTCTGCTCCCTCCGTCCCTCCTGACTCCGACTATGCCCACCTCTGGATCAATCTACTTTTACACATCTCAGAATTCTGGAACTACAATGTTCAACTTCAGTTTGTGTTTCACTCCTGTTTCGCAAATCCTCTTATTAACTTTGGATCTGCTTATTCTTTTCTTGATCTCCACCTCCTCAAGGCCCTTACTCCACTCTTATCCCCCTCCTTTAACCACTTCCGAGTTAATGACCTTGCTACCCACTCCACAGAGGAAACAAGCCATCATTCATGCCCTGAAGCCAGAAAGCTGGGCAGTCTTGGACTCCTTTCCCTTTCTCAATGCAATATCCAGTCAGTTGCTTTTTCAAGTCATCTTCAAGTCGTTAGGAGACAGAGGAATTAAAAATATTTAATCAAGTAATATAAAATTTTTTCTACAGCAAAATAAAAACATACCTTACTAAAAATAAAGCCACATTCTACATTAAATACATTAAAATATTGATACTTTTATAAATAAAATCATTTTAAATGGTAAATACATGATAAAACTTCTCTCATACGCTGTTACTTATATATAGTTCAACAACTGATTTCGAAAATATAAAAACTACATCCTTCTTTTAAAAAACATTTAACTTAATATTACAAAATTATCAAAAGTTAAAAAGTGCTAAATACTCGTCCATTGTTCCCATTTTAAAACAATTATAGCACATCAGATCTTTAAAAAAAGATGAATGCGGGCATATGGCTCATCCTATATTGCCTAAAAATGAAAACTTGAGACTTTCTGGGCAGTGGGAGAGGCTGGGAAGCTGAGTTCAGTGCCAGCCAAGGCTGTCATCCATGCAGAGCTGTTTCCCATCCTGGTTCTCAGAACCACGAGATTCCTCCTTCCTGGCCCCCCTTCTACAGACAGGTCTTTCTAGGCCTACCGGTTCCAGACTTTCAGGAGAGAAGGTTTCTGAAAGAATCTTGATATTTAACTCATATGGCAATACTAAAACAATTCTAAATATTGAGGCATTTTTGCATTTGAATTTTATGCAAAAGTCACAAATCTAATTCCATCTGAAGAGGACACTTCATCTGGTCACTTGATTTCATATCGCTTGTTGAGGTAGGATAATTTCTCTGAAAACTGTCCTTTCTATACAAACGGTGGTTGTACTGGAAAGGGTTCTAATGCTTTTTCTGCATTCTTCCAATTGTGAAAATTCTCTCTGTACCAGTCAACTGGTAGGAAAAAAACAAAAGACGAAAATAAAAAATAAAACACTAAACACCAGTTAACCAATATTTACTGGGTTCTTGCTAAGTAAGAAAAATCCTGCCCATCAGCTACTCAGCTAATTTTACTTAGATTCTTAATTTAAGTAAGAATCAGTCTTGCCAAAGGGATGCCTCACGAAGAAAACAATTTGATTCCGAACTAACCAATGTCATTGATCACAAGATGTTTTAATACCCGAAAACTTAGATTTAAAAATCAATTATTGTTTTCTTTTTAACTTCAAAAGTCCTTCAGTGCTGAATTTGCTGGTGTAAGTGTTTAAGACATTCTAAGAAATTCAGGGACAGAGATAAGTCATTTGCACTGGTTTTAAAGTTACAGAAAAAAATGCAATGTTTTGCTCATGTAAATGCAGCAATACTACATTACAGGCATAATGAGATGGTGTGATCTTCCTTCTGGTAATATGTAAAATTAGTTTATGTGGCTATACTACCAGTAAAGTGTTTTTTTAGTTAAAAAATGATAAATTATCTTTGAATTGGCTTTTAAAAATTCAACACATCTACTCTGTGTCAAGCTCTAAATGAACACTTCTTTTCTACATGTGAGTTTATCTTTTCTCATAAATACATTTTTAAACAAAACTTTAACATATATACAGATTTTATATATGCTCATTTTAATGGCTATTTCTGCACATACTAAATTTTGTTTGTTTCAATATAAAGACTTAAGACACTCAAAGATTGCAACTGTCGATATCTCATCAAATCTAAGATGCCACTGACCTCAAAATGGACCATTATTTTACATATTACCAAGAAAGAAAGGAAGATGGAATAATAATAAGACACTTGTGACATTAAAACTCACACCTTTAAAGGATGTGAAAAAAGTGAAAAATTTGCACCTAAGTATCAATGAACTAGGTTTCTGACAAATGCTGATAAGACACAGGAAGCCTAAGCAGAAGTCTGGGTGTGAAATTCAAGATGCTTAGGAGATATGTTACTATTGCTGGAAATATATGAGATGTAATAACTTGAAAAGTGAAAATGATGCATCACGACATTCTACTGAATTTATAGTGTTCTAAAAGTAAATTATGTTCCCTTTAAATTTTTCTGAATCTCCTCTCCCCCCGCACCAAAAGGATCAATGCATAACATACTTGTTTTCTTTATTCCTTCTTTCCAAGGCACTTTGGGTCTCCATCCTAAGCCATGTATTTTTTCTGACTTCATTGGATATCTCATGTCATTGGTAGGTCTCGGAAAACAAAACAGATTTAAAATGACATTGTGGATATACATTTACAAATTTAATACTAAGAGAACTAATGTGTGTCCATGAATCTTTACCATAATTCAAATTTTTTCTTAAAAAATTCTCCCTGATGACACACTTATAGAAAATTTGTAAAATAAAGTACATATTAAAAAAAAAAAGCATCTGTAATCCCAGAGGCCTAACCCTCTCCGTCGCTCACCCTTTTCTGCTTTCAGCCATGATCTGGGTATGAATGCAGTGCCTCATACCTAAATGTTTGATGAATGAATAAATAAATCCACATAAATGTATTAGGGCTCTTATGTTCTACACCCTGGGTACTTTATATACATTATAAATAAGACCTTAAAATACTTCTGTTAACAAGACATTATTATCCCTATTTCACATTCGAGGAGACGTCAGACTTGGAAAAGGTCAGTAACTTTCTTTAGTCACACAGCTAGTAGGCAATAATGTTACACTTTATTCTTTTGACACATAATTAGGAAAAAGTATTTTAGCTGAAAATTCAAGAGCAATAATAGTAGTTTCTGGTTAAGTCCATATATTTTAGAATTGTATAAGTATCTAAGATTTCACAACCTTTCCCCAATGTTTTAACTTGTAACTCACCTATCATTAACATAATCCACCCAGTTTTCCATTTCGGACTCTGAACTGGTCTCTTTGATCTGTCAAAATGGAGAAGGCTTTTGAGTCAAAATTACAAAACAAGACCAGAGAATAACAAAGGTATTCAATAGCTGATTAAAAAGACAAGAAAAACAACCCCTTGGGGTGCCTCAGTGATGCCCTCTGTTAACACCTAACTCTTGATTTTGGCTCAAGTCATGATCTCAGGGTCGTGAGATCGAGCCCCACGGAGTCAGCTTGAAGATTCTCTCTCCCTCTCCTCTCCCCTCCCCTGCCCATGCGCACACTCTATCTCTCTCTCTCTCAAATAAATAAATAAATCTTTACAAAAGAAAAATAACCCCTTCAAAGTGGAGGAGACAGCTAAAATGAAGAGCATTTTAGTAACACTTTCCATGCTTTATAACCCACATTCCATCTGAAGCTCACACAGAATACACGCTGCATAAACTAGGGGAGAAAATTAATTTTTTGACTCTTGGTTATTAGTCAGTATGATACTGTAATTTATGATATGAAGGATGTATTTGGTCTTTATCCAAGTTCCTAAACCCTTGGAATTTCCCAAGTGATGAGAGATAAAAGTGTCTTTTGCTATTCATAACAAGCCCCTTTTAAGCACACCAGAGTTTATGTTAATGAGTGAATTTTGGAAAGTCCCTAAGGATGGGGGCTGGTTGCCAAGGGAACCAACCCTGTGCTCTGAGGGCTGGAGGTTGAATTCATAGCCAGTGGTCAATGATTTAACCAATCATGACTACTTAATGAAGTCTCCATAAAAAAACAAAACAAGGGGGTTTGGAGAACATCTGAGCTGCTGAAAACATGCAGGTACTGGGAAGGTGGCAAGCCCAGAGTGCATGATCAATCCACGCTCCTCTCTCATACCTCGCCCCAGGCATCTCCTCCCTCTGGCTGTTCCTGACTTCTATCCTTTGCAATGAGCCAGTGAGTCGTTGTGTGTGTGACTTCTGTGAGTCACTCTGGCTAAACACCTCTGCCCTATCGCCAGTGGTCAGAAGCACAGGTTTTGTGGTTGGCGCATGAAGCAGGGGATCGTCCTTGGGAGGACTAAGCCCTTAGCCTATGGGATCTGAAGCCGTCTCCAGGCAGATAATGTCAGAATTGAGTTAAATAAGAGGTCACCCAGCTTGTCTCTGAGAATTTCTTGGTATGGAAAACCCACATGTTTGGAGTACAAAGTATTCTGAGAGCAGTGTAAAGGAAGAGTATTTCAGTACACCAAGTCTCCCTTTCTACTGAATCCTGAGACTGAGAATTGATGTTCACTCATACATACATACACTCCCAACTATAATTACTTACAGGTCATCGATCCTTAAGATTAGCACACACAGTTTTGTATTCTGACATTGAGGTATTTGTTATAATGAATATCTACACTGAATGTGTTAGGATTGTTATTTTCCTGAAAAGCTGTTATAAATGAGTGATAGAACGTCCAGTAATGACATATCTCCATGTACTTTTCATTTTTTTACTCATTCACTTTCCAACTGAGTAAATTGTAAATTGCTGATTTTGACTAAATGATTAGTGCCACTAATTTAATGACAATTCTGAAAACACTACCCTTTTGCAATATATACATACCAGTTGTATTAGTTCTTTGGCAAGCTGGAGAACTGACATTTCAAAATTGGTTCCGATGTTGTAAATTTCACCTGGCTTCCCCTTCTTGAGGACAGTGAGAAATGCTTCTACTACATCAGTCGCATAAAGGAAATTTCTTGTTTGAAGCCCTGATCCATGAATGCAGCTAAAAAGATTAAATGAAAGGGATCATAAAGTATAAAAAGTAAGCTCTCCCCAACCAGGGTAACACAACTCCAGAGAAGCCAATTCCCATGGGGAGCCTAGAAATCTCTTACTGAAAACACAAATTCTCATGACTTTTCTAAATTTTATCGGTAATTTTTAAATGACCACCGAACCTCCTACAGCACTCAGGGGGTAAGTTGCAAACATATAAATGACCCCTGAGAAATAAGTTATTCATCAATTTTCTACCTTAAATTCATCTTGAAGAAATATGTATAGCTCTGTGAATTAGATAAATCCTTTGGAAAAGTAAAATTATATAAAGACTGATGTCAGATCTTAATGCGATAATTCAAAGTTCTAGGATACATTATTTAAGAATTGAAATTATAAAAAAAATTCAAGTTATCTAAGTAAATTATAAAGATGAGTAACAGATTGTAATTATTTAAAGAACCATCACATTGATTGTAGAAGGAATTCATAAATTTGTTGAAACATTCCATTCTCTGGCCTTCAACTCTTAAGACTATGATTTTCAAGAAAGGCTGTCACTGAATACTATCCACATACCAGAAAAACATATGGGTACAAAGGTAAATAATAACATACCATTTCCTGTTGTGTTGTAGTAAAGATATAAATTTTGGAATAACCTAAAAGAATATTTAAATATCATTTCAGACATTGGAAATTCACTCATTAATATGAATCTAACTCATCTTAAGATTAATAGAAATTAAGAAATATACATAGAGGTAAATTCTAATTCTTATCAGTTCAAGAAAAAAGCTATTGTAATTTTGATAAGTGAGAGAACTCTAAAATAGCTTCCTATTTCACAAAAACAAGATATCTGCTGGACAAACATAAAGACAAAATGATACAAATAGTGTAAAAATTCAGAAAAAGTCTTCATGAACAGTTTGGTCTCATCACAAACGCTCACCTTTGATTTCATAAGGGCAGGAATCATATCTTATTTATTGCTTTGCATACAGCACCTATTCAATCAGTGCTTGTGAAATTAATAAGAAGTAAATTCCAGTGCCATTGACCTCAAAGAAAAGTCATGTTAAACAGGATGAGATATATTATTAAACTTACAACGCACCTCTGAAAGATACTTCCCAAATTAAGCAAAGTAGATATTAAGACCAAGAGATCATGACATGGCCCCTTTCTTTGGCCGAATAGATAAATGCAATGAGCTGGAAAGTGAAAAACCCTATCTCCAAATTTTTAGGCACAGAAGGTAATGGTTACTTCAATTAGGCTTAATGATAACAGAACCAACTGCACAGTTGGTTCGGCCTTTTAACTACATTTCTTTATTCACTACTTGTACTACTTTCTGGAAGACATTCAGGCCAGCAACAGTAAAGAGGAGCTGGGGAACAGTGAGTCAGCAGACGGGAAGACAAATTTCTGTACAAGCTTCCCGCAGGACTCTCTAACTAGCTCTCAAATTTCTAGATTGCAAACCAGGAAGGAGTCTTCAGCAACATGACAGAATGCTCTATAGTGCTTCAGAACCGTGAAGAGCACCAGGCATTTCCGCATTATCATCTCACTGGACCCTTCAAAGATCCCTTCTGAGTGTTTTCATTTTCCCCCAATTCAAAGATGATGCTCCAAGGGCCTCAGGTCACGCCATCTGGTGTCAGGTTGAGACTTGAACTCAGGTCTTCAGACTCTAAACCTGATGAGATTTGCATGTGTGGCCTATACAGTGCTTATAATTACGTACAATTACAGCAGAAATTATTCCAGACAAATAACTGAAGAGAGATTATCTTAAATAATGAGGAGCTATAGTCACTAAAAACACACCATGGATTCACAAAATGTACCTTTTCTGGATACTGATGTGGTCCGTAAACATTACTGCTTCGCGTGATGACGGCTGGAAACTTAAAAAAGTAGTCAATGTTAATGCAATAAGAGGTCCAATTGTAATGATTTTCTGAAGATAGGCAGTCCTAAAAGATGGACACCTGCAGCTAAGTAACTCCACGCACCTTAAGGACAGAAGCGAAGGGATTTTTTTCTGATGTAAGGTTCCTGAAAATATGGGAGAAGATAGGATTCAGAGAAAGGCAGAGGCTCGTAAAAGGAAAAGGAATATTTTCTTTCCTGGGACAAGAGCAGGATGAATATAGATGGGGGCAGGTTAGTTAGGTTTGATAGCAGGAAATTAAGGGAATGTCTACCCGATGATTTCAGAGACTGCGTCTTGGACCTTAGGTTTGGTTAGATGTGAAACTTCACGTTGTCTTTCCCTGATGCACCAACACTTACAAATAAAAAGAGCTACTACGAAAGGGAAAAGGGCCGGTGCTATGGAAAACAAAAGGCAAGAAAATGTCAACTCCCATTCACGAGGAGCCAAGAGAGGTGAACCATGCAGAGACGAGCATGTGGCAGGTCACAGAATCTGGCCCCCACTGTCTCCCACAGGATTCTGGGAATCAGGATATTCCAAGAGGGCTTTTCCCTACACCTGTAATACTCTACGTACCACTGAAGTAGAAAACATATACATAAATTATTCCTTTAAGTGGTGAACTGAACAAGAAGTAGGTCCTACTTTGTCCACACAATATAGGAAATAAGTATTTTAAACTCCTTAATATATAAACTCCTCAATCTATGTCTTCAACTCTAAAAATGGAATGTGGCTAATGCTAACTTGGAGTTGTATCACCTAAGTCAAAAGAAAAATGATTCAAAAGGAGTTCTGAAATCAGTTCTTACTTTATATCGTTCCCAGTATGACTGTACAAAACACTCAGCAGCTGCTTTAGATGATGCATAAGGATTTGTAGGTTGTTTGGGTGAAGATTCATCAAATTCCTAATTTTAAAAAGATGCATTAAAAAATACACCTATTATGCACAGTTTCTAAGCAGAAAAATCAGAAAACATATTAGAAACCTGAAATGTTAATTACTGCACATTAGAAGACATTTACTGAACCCCAACTATGTCCCTGGCATTTTTCTAAGCATTTTTTATAGAGCAGCATTCACAACAACTCTATAAGGCAGGCAGAGAGAACAACAAGTGCAAAGGTCCTGGGACAGAACTGTGTCCAAAGGAGGTTGGTGTTAGAGAAGAGAAACAGGAGATGAAGCTGGAAAGCTAGAGGGAGGCCAGAACATGCAGAACCCTGAAGGCCTGCGTCACAATATGAACATTTTGGAGTCCTCAGTGTGTATAATGAGGGGATGAAAAAAGCCCACAAAAGGTTTTAATAAGACAGATTTGCATTGTGGTCCATGGTAAGTAGGTGAAACATACCATTTCTGAGCTTACCTTATCAAGACTGCCTCCGTATACTTCATCTGTGCTCACGTAAATAAACTTCTCCACTCTGGCTTCATGAGCAGCACTTACCAAAACATGAGTGCCATAGACATTAACATACGTAAACTCAAAGGCGCGTACAAATGAAAGATCTAAAAAAAGAGAAAAAGCTTGAACAATTCCATCCAAAGGAAAAAACAAATACCCAACAGTAGACTCGGGTTTAAGGAAAGCTCTATTCACTTCTCTTCATTCACCACAACTGCAATAGTTTAAAAAAATAACAAAAATACATTGCTACTTATGATTGCTTTAAGCCTAAATTATGAAGTACATGAAAATTCTTACAACCTAGAAAACTATCAGTGCTAAATTTGCAGGAAACACTTTTTTCTTATTCTAAAAAGAAAAAAATGATACATCTAAATTTAAAACATTCTTAAATTTAAAACTTGAAACTTCTAGTTTCTCCTAATAGACGGCAAGGCTTTTCAGATCAATCTGTTATTGCTGAAAACACAATAAATGCTGGATAAATTATTTTTAAAATAAATTTACTTTGAAGAATAGGTTCTCTATAATCTGGGAATGAGGGGAACTTTACTAAAAATGGCTCACAATCCAGAAACAAAAGGAAAAAAAAAAAACTGATCAGTTTGACTATGTAAAAGCTCTTGCATAGAAAAAACAAACAACCAGGAAATCTATAAACAAAGTAAAAAGACAAATGACAAACTGGGACAAATATTTGAACTTATCAGAAACAAAGGGCTAATATATTCAATCTATAAAGAAGTTATAAAAAATAAAAAGGAACAACCCTTTTGGATAGGAGACATAAACAACTAGTTTAGACAAGAAATACAAAGGTCCTTAAGCTTAAGATGCTCAGCCTCAATTACAATAAGGAAAATCCAAAATGAAAACTCATACATACCACTCCTTAACTATCAGACTGGCAAAAAATTTTAAAATTTGACAATACCTTCTGTTGGTGAGGCTATGGGGGCAGATACTTTATACATTAGGAGTAAGAATACAATGCGTTTCAACCCCTAGGGAAGGAGATTTCTCAATATCTAGGTAAATTACATATGCTTTTATCCCTTAAGCCTGGTTATCGGGCTGAACTGTGTTCCCCCAAATTCATGATAGAGCCCTAACCCCAAGTACCTCAGGATGTGCCTGTATTTGGAGATAGGGCCTTTAAAGAGGTGACTGAATAAAAATAAGGTCATTCGGGTCCCTAGTCCAACGTGACTGGTATGCTTCAAAGAAGAAATTTTGACCCAAAAAGAAACACTAGGGATGCGCAGGGGGAAACTATGTGAGGACACAGTGAGAAAGTGGCCATCTGCAAGCCAAGGAGAGAAGATTGAGGAGAAGCCGGCCCTGCCAGCGCTTGGACTTCCAGCCTCCAGAAAGGTAAGAACTAACTTTCTGTTGTTTAAGCCCTCAATCTGTGGTATTTTGTTATGGCGGCCCTAGCAAACTAATCTACCCTGAATTCCTCCTTCTAGGAACCCCTACCCAACATCAATTGACAAATATACAAAGGACACAGGCACGAAGCCATCCACTGCAGTACTTACTATTTAAATAGCAAAATGTAGGAAACAAACACAAATGTGGTACATCTAGGCAATGGAGTATATGAAAATAAAAAGGAATGAGGAATATCTCAATATTCTGTTATACTCTCCTAAATATACTGTGGAGAAGACCAAGGGACATTATAATTTTAAAATCAGGTAATAAGGCAATAATATACTAACTACCAATGAGGATTCAGCAACATTCTATCTTTTGTTTAGGTGATGGCTATATGGGTATTCATATCATCATTACTCATTTAGCTTTACTTCTAAATTCTTCTGAAAGTATGGTATATTGCACAATATAAAATGGTAGACAATTAGAAGATATCTCAGATGCACAAAACAGTATGGATAATAATATAATGTTCAACCGTGTATACACAAGACCCAGCTTTAAAAAAAAAAAAAATTAAAAACACAGTTGAAGGCCCATCTCCCCAGAAGTAATCACTATATTGAATTTAGTTAAACTCAAAGTTTTAAGATAGCATTCAAGGTTATATTTCAACCTACATGAATAAAAGTGCCTGGAAAAGCACCCAGTTTTCCTGGTAGGGCATGGCATGTGCTCTTTCAAAGACATATTAAGCCCCTACTTGTTTGACTTCAATACTGGACTTTGATTTAGGCTAATTAGTCACTGGGGAAAAAAATGCCCTTCGTAACTATAACATAAAACAATGCTTACCTACATGTGTTTGTGCAGCAAAATGTAGTACTATATCTATTTTTTCTGTTTCAAAAAGCAGTTTCACGAAGTGAGAATTACATATGTCACCCTATATGAAAAGCAAACAGGAAAAAGCAAAATTTCATTCAGCACTCCCATTGGTAATAACTATTTTACTACATGAACCCAAACACTGATAAGAAAAAAATTAATCCCCCACCACCACCACCCTGCTTTAATAGAGAATATCTTGAAAATCCAACCAAGGAGTCAAGTAAGTATAGTAATGATGTATTTCTCCAGCATCCTAGGATATAAGATATTCAATTCAAGATACTTTTTTGCAAATGTGTCTAAAACAGTATTTTATCAAACACCAACTACGACTAAGAACCATGCTAGCTTTTTCCCATAACATTCTTGCCAAGCTCATGTTAACAGGAAACCTTTAAAACATATTTTTAAAGTTTGAGGTAACCATTATTGCAATATATTTAAAGTAAGTGTAACAATTACAATGACATTTTTAAAAATGTGTTTCACCACAACTAAGTGAACTTATGAGTACTTTTGATTTTATATGTACATTTAATTCTTCTAAAAATATGTATTCTCAACAATTCTTTGGTGACTGAAAGAAACACTTTCATATAGAAGAGTAGAATTATAAAATGTTTGCTCAGTATATTCTTTATAATTTGTGGTGAAAAAGAGAGTTTATAGATTATCTTTTTTAAAGAAAAACATAAATCATGAGTTAAATAGTTTCATCTGACATTAAAATTTCCCTTTGCAACTTAATGACCTGGCTCTCTGGTTTATACTTTGGACTCTTCTAAGAGTGCCTAGTAAGACTCAGCCTTCCAGAGCCAATCAATCCACCCTCATAGAAGAAGATCATCCCATGGGCTGTATGTTGGGCTTTTTGGCTGTTGCCTGGCCTGATTAACAGTCCCCTTTATACCAATCTCTTTAAATCCCAGCAAGGCCTCATTAAGGCTAGTGAGGACCTAAAAATCATAAACCACGAAAGTTCAATCACCTCCCCATAGATCTGCCAAGGCACCAAATATCACATGCAGCTTTATAGTGGTATTAATCTAAAATCAGTATTCTCGGGTGCCTGGGTGGCTCAGTTGGTTAAGCGACTGCCTTCGGCTCAGGTCATGATCCTGGAGTCCCAGGATCAAGTCCTGCATCGGGCTCCCTGCTCTGCAGGGAGTCTGCTCCTCCCTCTGACCCTCCCCCCTCTCATGTGCTCTCTCTCTCATTCTCTCTCTCTCAAATAAATAAATAAAATCTTTAAAAAAAATAAAAAATAAATAAAATCAGTATTCTCTATAGCACGTGGTACTTCTGGAAATTAAAAGGTCTTTAATAAGCATGCTTTCCAAGCCCACATTACACAAGCTTGCGAAGTAGAAAGATAAAATGTCTGAATGGCTAGAGACACACCATAATAATTACATAATTATAAGAAAAGTTTCATACCTGTATAAATTTGTAGTTTTGTTTATTAGAAATGGTTTCAAGATTCTTCAAGCTTGCACAGTAATCCAGCTTAAAACAATTAAGTGAGGGAGGGGGAGAAAACAACACAAAAAGTGATAATAGTTTTTCCTATAAAATATTTTAAAGACTGTAGATGTTCTGATCATAATATAAAAACATGTCTTCTTAAAGTGTTTGTTCTTTGTGTTTTTAGAAGAAGTCTCTGATATCTTAAAAAGTAAAAAACAAAAACCATGCAATTTTGTTACCTTTTCAAAATAAAAAATTACTTTTTAGAAACCCCTCCTTTAAAAAATTTTTCTGCCCATATTTGCCCCCAGCCACCAGAAAAGCTTACCATTTCTTACTGCAAAGGAATTAGTACTTGAAAACAATTACACCTGTGTTATACATATTATAACTCATTACACTGTTTCCCGAGTTAATTGCTGGTAAATCCCCATACAAAGGGGGAAAAAAATTACTGCCCCTGATAGTAAGGCAGGCAAAAATTGATAAGACCTACAGATTATTCTGTCTATAGATTTTTACTATTACATTTTATGAAACTAAGGTAACTAATCGCATCTGTGTTTAAAGTAAAAAAATCCAGTGATTACCAATCATGGCTTTCAGACTCTCCAGGGAGACTTCAATTATTACAGAAAAATCCTCAAAGCTAAATTTTTTAGTTTTAATTTAAGAAGTAGATGTGTAATTTTCCAGAGGTGGCAGTTCTAATAAAATAATAAATTATAAGTTATAATAAAATAATAAAATCAAATAATGAGAGTATCCCAACTCTGGAAAAAGGTTAATAATCACAAGATTACACTAAATATTTAGGTTGAAGATTTTCTTTTGGTAAAAATACTGCACTTACAACCTTTACTTTATGGGCTATCATAATGAAAAACTTTTAAAAGACTAAGATTAAATACAGCATGATCACATGACTATGTAGGCCCCTAAGTTGTTAAAATGACTAAATAAAAAATTAAAATATCAGCGTGATAAGATTCTAATACTTTAAAAAAATGTACATAAATGTCAGTGCATAAAGCTCATTTTTATAAAACTCACCTTGTCTAGATTTATGATCATATAGTTTGGATAATCTTCTACTAAAGAGACAATCACATGTGATGCGCTTTAAGAAAAAAGTATATTGTGTTAGTAGAAAACTTAACCTTTTCCCTAAATTCTTCACATTTCTTAAATGTTACCTTAACCTGTTGAGTATTAGGAAACATTCAAAGATACCTTTAAGTTTCTGCAAAATAACAGAAATAACATAACTACACTGAATACACTCCTTCCCCACCCCCACTTTTCACTAACTTTCTCACAGTATCAATAATCGGTACTGATATATCGATATCCCTTTGCACTGTGTAGAAAAGAGAATTTACTGGTCCTAGGTATAAGGAAAAAAAATAGTTTAACCAAATGATTTTGTCCATGTGCTTTGAGTGTGGGAGCAAAGCAGGATAAATACAATGGGTGGTGGTCAGTACAGATAGACTGAAACTGTAACATACCTTTTAAGACACTGTAGGTATAACTATGCAAAACTTAAGTTAGTATGAGCATAGGAGTTGTCTATGTTCACAGTAACCCTACTGCAATTGCTATCTCTTGGTACAAGAATTTGGTCGTGTAAACTAGAATCCTCTGGGAGGTTCTAGATTAAACCTAGGTTTCCAAGGCTAATAATGGCTGAGGCCATCCTGAGTTAGAAAGCCATAGTGGCTCCTGGCTTTCCGAGGACCTGAAGTGGAACCAGAGACATCTGTCAGTGAGATGATCCACCAGATTTTCTCATAGACACAAAAACATTGGGCTCCCAGGAACAAGGACAGCCCTTGACCAAATTACGAACTCAGAGTTTGTATTTTGACGGCCCTTTCACATCATTTTCTAGAACTTGCCCTTCCGGGACCAGCATTCTCACACAAGGACCACCCTTTTATGCCCATGCCCCTCTTCTCATTAGATAAACCCTGCCTGTCTGATACCCTCCTCCAAGTTATTGTCAGATTTGAAGAGGTGATTTAAGGTGCTAATGGGGGAGGTGATTCCCATGCTCCTCTTCCACTAGACATTGGGAGTTTCCTGTTGGTACCTGTGCATTTGTCCATTCAATAACTACTGAAGACCTTTGTAAAATAAGCCAGGCATTTTTATAGATGCTGAGTGAACAGTAGTCTCTGCCCTCATCCGGTTGACATTCTACAGCGGGGATGCAGACAATAAGCAAGTAAACACTAATACACAAAATAACTTCAGACTTCAGGTAGTGATTAGTGTGTTAGTTGGGAAAGGGGCTATTTTAGATGGGATGGCCAGGTAATGCCTGTCCCAGGACGTGATATCTAAGTAACCATCCGAACTGAGAGATGCAAGCACTCTAACCAAAGGGGAAGCAAGTGCAAAGGCCTCAAGACAGGAGGAATGGGCCTCGTGTGTTCCAGGAACTCCAAAAAGGTTAAGTGTGGCAGGTACAGAAAAGCAAAGAGGCAGAATGGCAGATCAGGTTGGAAAAGTAGGGCCCGGACACCTGAGTCTTCCAGATATGCTAAAGAGTTTGGATTGTATTCTAAGTTTGACAGGAACCACTGGGGTAAAACTCTTATGCACTTACTTAACAAACACTGACTTCTTTGTGCAGAACAGACTTTAAGGGAACAAGAGGGGAAGCAGTATGACCAATCAGGAAGCTACAGTAGTAATCTAGACAGAAGACAGTAATGAGGACTAGAAGAGGAGGGGGAGGGGAGAGAAGTGTTCGCTTCGGAAGCAGTGAAAGAGGGCTCACTGATTGCATGTGGGTGTGAGAGAGAAAGAGGCATCCCATATCTCATCCAGGTCAAAGCACCAAAAGAGAGTTTTTTGTTGTTGTTGTTTTTAAGCCCTCTGCATAAATGAATGTCCTACTACAATTCAAAACTCGTTTCTTGGCGCTTATACGTTCAAGGCCTGCCTGTGTACGGAGGGGGCGGGATGGAGGCTGGGGCAGTTGGTGAGAAGCTTACTGCAATGTCGGGGCACTCAGAATTGTGTCAGGTGCATCCCGGGCCAGGTGAGAGGGCAGATGGAACCACAGCACCTTGGTTTTGATTGGGAGGCGTCTTAAAGAAGTCGCAGTTTCAAAGGAACCAAGTCTTCGCAGACCGGGAGAGGGGGAAGAAGGTAGGCTGATCCTGTTCGTGCGTTAAGAGGCCCCCCCCCGCCCCGTATCAGAACCGCCCCCCCAAGCTGGTTCCAAGTTGCCAAGAGCAAGCAGAGGCTCAGGAAAAGGTTGGGGTTTCCGGGGAGCCACTACTCGGCCAGCGGCGCCGTTACCTACATGAAACCTGCACCCCCGGTCACCAGGAGCCGCTTCGCAAAGCTGCTGGGAGGACCCAAGGGCTCCGTCCGGACTGCAGCTGACATCTCCCAGCTCAGCAGTGCCTGGCAGCGTAAAGCGCCAGATCTGTACGCCGCAGGTAAGTTCCACCGCGACTTTTCGCGACGCGTCTCGCTGCCCCGACACGTCAGTAGGGCAGGCGGCAGCAGCTTCCGGAGCCCGGCCGACTTATCCCCGCCCACTTGCGGGCTGGGCGGGGCCCTTGGGTGCGCGGGTGGCGCAGCGCTACTGCGCAGGCGCATCTCTTCTCTGCCCAAACCTGGCCCGCTAGGCGTAATTGGGGTGGCTGGGAAGTGGGGTCTGGAACGTTTTCGTGTCAAGTGACACCAGTATAAAATCGGGCTTTACTTAATACGCAGATGGTCAGAGTTATGAATGATTACCTTCTTTTCATTCTTGTACTGCTAAAGCATCTCCACAGATTACTCACCAGTTGAGCTAACTCCAGAAGTTCTCTGCTTGCAAAGTGTGGAAATGGGAGGTTGCAATTGCAAAATGCCTTCTCCTTTGTTGTTAATATTATTACCGACAATGCATGCTGCTGGCAATCATGGTGAAGATGTCCCTAGAGCCTACCCTTAACTATTCTCGCTCATACTCACTGTGCCCCAGCTTGCCTGTCACTCCTTGCATCCCCTTTCCCGAGATGTCTGCCTAGTTTTCACCCTTACTTCTTTTTTTTCCCCAAGATTTTATTTATTTATTTATTTGACAGAGAGAGAGAGACGGTGAGAGAGGGAACACAAGCGGGGAGGAGTGGGAGAGAGAGGGAGAAGCCGGCTTCCCGTAGAGCAGGGAGCCCGATGTGGGCTTCCATCCCAGGAGCCTGGGATCATGACCTGAGCCGAAGGCAAATGCTTAACGACTGAGCCACCCAGACGCCCCTACCCTTACTTCTTCAGTTCTCAGATTGAAGGTCACCCTTGTAGAGAGTCCTTCCTTGACCACCCCAATTAAAATAGCAAGCTCTACCCCAGCCCGGCCTAACAACTTTATCCTTCTTTTTTCTCCATAGCAGTCATCAACATTTATGTTGAACTACTCATTAGTACTGGCTAGGGAGGGCAGGGGCTTTGTTTTGTTTCCTGCTACAATCCCAAGGCCGTGGGACCAGGCCTGGCACAGAATCAATGATCAGTTAATGTTGAATGGATAAATAAATACCTTGGGTTTTTTTTTTTCTCTTTTTTCATATAATGTTTGGCAAAGTATAAGAAGACTGAGAATACCCAGTATATGTGGAAATGTCATTTGTTACAACCTTTTTCAGGGGCAAAAGGGTAACATATAGGAAAAGGTCAAATGCACATAACCTATGATTCCCAAATTCCATGATGCATAATATAGATAATTGCAGAAAAACACAAATATGTTCACCAATACACTGCTTATATGTAATAATGAAAAACTGCATACAATCTAATAATAGTCTCACTTCTTAAATACAATGGATCTGCAAGGGCTACAGGCTCAGAGAGGAGAACTTGGGAGTGTTCAGCGCACTGACCGTGGCTCGGTAAGGATGGAGCCAAAAAGTCGAGATGGAAATTTGAGAGACTTGAAAGCTATATTCTAAAGAGTTCTGCTTGTGTACTACAGGCGATCAAAAACCTTTGAAGGAAGTGATGCAGTCAAATTTCGTTCCCCATAGCTTTCTGTGGCTCTAGGGTAGAGGTGGGCTGTGTGTGGCCAACTGGAGAAAATTAAGACTGGTGGCAAGTTACTTGCCACAGGACAAGTAAGATCATACCATAATGGTCTGGATATCGACATTGACAACTCCTTCCTACCATCGCCGCCCAGAATCATTGAGATGATTGTATGTACGGATGTAAGCTATACTTCCCAGCTGTCTGACGATAAAACTCAAGAACACAGGGAACCTAAGAGGTTAAAATCGGTTAGACGTGCCAAGAGAATTCATGCGTTAAACTTGTACATGTACAGTTACGTGTCTTTGAGACAGTAAAGCGGAAACGTTCAGTAGGTTGCATAGGCACCTCGGGCTTTGCGGGAGCTTTCCTCCCTTCATCAGAACCGGGGCCATCCTGCGATCCTCAGTTCTTCCTGAATCCTACAAACCCCACCCCGGAAAGCCCTCGGGAGCCGTGCGGGCGACCCCACGCATGCGCAGTAGCACCACGCACGGGGACGACGGAGGGCAAGGCTTTTTCCGTAACCTAAAGCAACATCCCTCTGAGTCTCCATAAAAAAGGCGGGAACTAGCCAGCAGGCTGGGGAGTGATGGGACGCGCGCCTCCGCACGTCCCGCCCATTTCAGCCTCTGATTGGTGGGTGTACTGGGCTCGTGGCGGAGGGGCCTGCCACATAGGTTGTCAGTCTCCCGGGGGCGGATCCGGGACGCCGGTCCCGCCCCCTCCTCCCGCCGCCCCGGCTGCCGACGTGGGGAGGGCGGCAGCAGGCCGTGAGGGCCGGGGTGTGGGTGCCGGAAGGGAAGGAGGGGGATGGGGGCCCTGCGGCTGCTGGCGGTGGCCCTCACCTGCTGCTGGTGGCCGCCGGGCAGCCAGGGTAAGACCCTGCGGGGCAGCTTCAGCAGCGCCGCGGCCCGAGACGCTGAGGGCCAGAGCATCGGCCACTTCGCGTTCCACGGTAGGTGCGGGGCGGGGAGCGGGATGCAGGCGCGTGGGCCCATCCCGCGGGCCGCGCCTCTCCGCCTCGCTGGGGGAGGCCTGGAGCCGGCGGCGGCGACGCGGGGGACTGACCCCAGCCCCACCTGCACTTCCCGCGCCGCCGCCGGCGGCCCACCCCCGACCGCAGCTGCGGGAATCAAGGGATGCATTAATGCCAGCCCTGCTGTTGGTGCTCCCCACCCTCCCGCCCGATTAGTGATTGCATTCTGCACTTGAAACACCGTTTCCCGCACCTTCCGCACACGAACGACAGTACGGAGGACTTTCTCTGCTGCATCTTTCGAGATCCTTCCCTCAAGGGAGCATCGTTTGCTCACTCCTGTCTCAGCCTGATTATATACACTAAGGCACTGTACTTAACGTGTGCATTTGAGCTCCAGAACTTAGATTTACTGGGTTTAGTCTTTGTTCTTAAGATAATTTGCTAAAACCTACTTGAAGCAGAGAGGCTTTGGAAACCAAATAAAATACCTGCTAATCTAGTGGTCACAATTGCTAGGACAGTTTGGTTACTCCACTACTAAAGGAGTAGATTTACCATGGACCAGGAGGCCTAGCATTCACTTGGCAGAAATGCATGTAGGTGTGTCCTGGAAGCTTCATCATTTGTATCTGGCCCTTCCGAAAGGAGAACTGCATTTGATTCTTACTTCCTGGTCTCCCTCAAAAATCAGTAAGTCTTAAAAAATGAATGAATTTGCAGTTCATTCTAATTTTTGCTTTATTTGCACTCTCGAAATTTGATTTTCTTGGTACATACTTTTGGTACTGAATTTGACTGGTATTGTATTGCAAATAATTATTTGCCTTGATGACGTTGGTATCCTTAATACAGTTTTTAGCATTAAAAGATGCACTGTCAGATTGTTGTCCCAGGGAGGATTCTTAAGAGAAGATAACAGAAACAAGAAACTATTTTGGTGTAGGAAAGGAATTTAAAGTATTGCGAAATTACAGAATTGGTGGTGTAAAGGGAGGGGAACCTGAAATTTTTTTTAAAAATCGAAGTGTTTAAAATAGTTCAGTAAAGTTTTCCAAAATCCAGTGTGGCACAGACCTTGGGTGAAGAAGAAACTCTAGAAACTTTATTATTTTTTAGGTCACATTTTTAGTTTTCTTAAATCAGCTGTCTGTAACTGTACTTTGAATACTGACAGTGATAGCAAAGACAGTACAATAAATGGCCCGAGCTGGACAGTGCTGGAAATCCAGATATCTCAAGGAAGGTTGAGGAATTGAGTGTTCCAAGTATATTAACACACATACATGCTCTTTCTATGTGTGTGTGTATATATATATTTTTTTATTATTACCAGTCTTCAGTGAATTTGAATTCAGTAAAATAATAAAACTAAATTATACTGAAATAATTAACTCAGAATGCGATTTAAGATGTTAAGCCTTCGAGTCACTTCTAAAATTCTGGATAATTTATAATGTAATCAATTTATGTAGGAGACTTGGACATTGCTTGATACATACTATACATTTAAATTTATTTAAAATGTTTAACAAAATGGTAATTATAATAACAAACATGACAACAGCACAGAAGAGATCTTAAAATGAAAACAGTCTCCTGCTTTACTTCTCCTCACCCAGAGTCCCTTTCCCTAGAGGCAACTACTTTTTGCCATTTCTGTTCAGGGCCTTAAATGTACTCAGTGTGTGCAACCAGGCTCATTCTATAATGTCTCACACCATCTATTGTTCTGCAAGTTCCTTTGTAAAAGTCACAGATGGCAAATTTTTTATCAGGTGTAAAATGTCTACCCCCAAACTAATTTGTTTAAACTTTCTCGCTATTAGCTATGCCAATTTTTTACGTTAAAAGTATAATATTAACACACATGTTATATTAGAAAACAAGAAAAACTTTGGTGGGAAATTTCTATAGATAGTTTATGAACAAATATTAAAGACGTGGAGTGGTGGTAAAATGAGGCAAAAAATCTGTTATAGTGAATGTCCAGATACAGCAGAAGTTGCTGTTTATTCAGTGAAATGGCATCACTCTTCATTGGAAGTGTAAGGAGATACCACACATTAATTTGGATAATTAATATGAATAGTCTTTTGATTTGCACCTGAATGGGATGCTCATTCCAGTATGATCTATCTAGTTAAGTGAGATTTAAGAAAAACTGTGTTCTTGGGTATTCTTTAAGACTGATAAATCACTGAGCTCTACCTCTGAAATTAATAATACACTATGTTAATTAACTGAATTTAAATTTAAAAAATTAAAAAAGAAAAACTCTGTGCTCTTTAAATTCCTATTTTGATAGAGGTGTTGAATTGTCTTACCGTGTCAGTTCCATACAAGACCAAACTAGTTAATAATTTTTGTTTTAATGTCAAGGTGACCATGCTCTTCTGTGTGTCAGAATCAACAATATAGCAGTAGCTGTTGGAAAAGAAGCTAAACTCTACCTGTTCCAAGCCCAGGAATGGCTAAAGCTACAGGACAGCAGTCATGGTTATAGTTGTGGTGAAAAATTATCCAAAGCTCAGTTGACAAGTGAGTATATCCTTTTTTCTTTGATCATTAGATACTTTTTTTTTTTCCTCCTGAATGTTGAAATCTTTGTTTTCATACCAAGATGTTTCATGACACATCACACTGTGATGACATTTTGTCTAGTACATTTTAAGCTGAAGTTTTCCTTGATCAAAGGATAGAATGCCTCTCCCCTCCCCTTCTCATTAAAAATTTTTGAAAAATATCCAGATAGTGTATAAAGGCATACTTTATTTCATTCGGACTTCTTACCAGTAAGTCACATAATTCATACCAGTATGGCAAATATATTTTGGCCCAGTGGCAGCATGGAATGAACAATAGCATTGGTTGAATGCTTATTATCTGCTAGCACTGAGCTAAGCACTAAATATGCATTATCTCATTAATTATATGATTTAGCCCAAGTGATGCTGTTTTGCAACATGTTATTGGAACATGGGACCTAGTCATGGTGACAAAGTGTGTCATTTTAGGATGTACCAGCACCACATAATTTGTAAACTTCCAGATTTGTTTCTGGAGAAGCTCTAATTTTATTATCCTAGTTGCCTGTATCCTTGAACCCTTCCATTCTCATCAACACTATCCCAAGTATTAGGGTGCACTATCCAGAATTAGTGAAACTCTTTTTAATTTCTGTAGAAATGAAGGGCATATACCATGCTACCCATTTTACCCCTTGGAAGTTAATTGGTTGTAGGCGATACTAGAAGTGTGACGCATCCATGAGAAAAAGTAGGAATTATCTCTCTCCTCTCTTTTCCCCCTATTTCACCCCCTTTTCCCCTACCATGTTCTGCATATCAGTGACTTTTAATCTTCTTTTAATCTAGTCAAGTAAAACATTGCCATTTTCTGAACTTTTAGTCTTCCTAGTCTCATCAGCTCTCTGGGTCCCTCATAAGGCAGCTAGCTGAATAGGGATAAGTGTGGGGTGCCTGGGTGCTCAGTTGGTTGAGTATCTGACTCTTGATTTCGGCTCAGGTCATGATCTCAGGATTGCAAGAGCGAGCCCCACATTGGGCTCTACACTTAGCGTGGAGTCTGCTTGAGATTCTCTCTATCCCTCTCCCACCCCCATCCCCCGGATCATGTTCTCTCTCTCAAATAAATAAATAAATAGTTTAAAAAAAAAAGAGTAGAAGCCCCCCAATCCTTGCCACCTCTTGTGGGGATCTCTTATTTAGATTAATGAGATGACATTGACAGTATGCTGAAGAAGTCTTGAATGACTAGATTTAGACATCAAAGAGATAGTTACATAAACTCATTTTACCCTTCCCCTGATTTTCAGAACTTACCTGGGAAATTCGTTTTGTTTGTTTGTTTTTTTACCTGGGAAATTTGTGCAAATGTTCATTATCAGTTATCTTTTCCTTCTATACCAATTTGGTCATCTAAATGTTCCACATATGGATAAAAAGTTCTAACCTTCCATTCCCACTCCTTATAATGTCCAAAACCAGTTCATCATCTTGCCCATCCAAACCTGGTCCTCTTCCTCTTCCAGCGCTCCTTGTTCAGGACCTGGCGCCACCATCTGTCCAATAAACAAGCTAGAATCCAGGGAGTCTTCCAACACTCCCTCTTTGACCTCTCCATCCTCTTCCAGTTTGTCAGTAAGTGACTTCTGAATATCTCTGGAATTCATCTGGTTTTTTTTGTCTCTGCCCCCACCCTGTTATTCTAGGCTGCCATAATCTTTTGCCTGTTGTAGTAGTCTCCTCTCCAGCTACTGCAGCCATGCTCGTGCCCCCTGTAACCAGAGTGATCTTTCTAAACAGCGGATTTGATCATGTCACGTTCACTTCCTCACCACACCTTGAAATATTCCAGTCATTTTCTTTTGCTGTTAGGACAAGACAGATCTCCTTAACCTGATCAGCAAAGCCATCAGGGTCTAGCCATTGTTACCCCCCAGTTCCATCTCACAGCACTGTCCCCTCCTCCCTCATTTTATTTGTAGGCTTGTTTTATTTCAGTGCTATCCTGGGCCTTTGCACAGACTTTGTTTGTTCTTCGCTTCCTCTTTGGCCCTTCCAATACTAAGTTGACATTTGAGTTTTTATAGCTTGTTTTCTCCCACAGCACATATTATAGTTACCACTTTACATCGTATGTATTTGTTATGAAATCAGTTAGAGCAGCAGGGCTCTTTTGGTCTACTCATTCACTCATTCACTGAGCACTTCCATTGTTTCATATACTAGGCAAGGCACCTGTGATAAATCAGGGACCAAAATATACTCTTAAGGTTAGTGGGGATGACAGAAATGAATCTGATCAATGGAATAAATGTGAAATTGCAATTGTGGTAAGTACTATGAATGTTAGTTACATGGTAGTATGAGAATGAAAATTTACCATACCCTAGTGCTTAGTTTACTAAGTGTTTGTAGGATGAATTGTCATAGAGCTTAGGGTTGAAGGGCTTTCATTTTTGTTTTTTTACTTTAATTCCAGTATAGTTAATACAGTGTTATATTAGTTTCAGGTGTATAATATAGTTATTAAACAACTCTGTACATTGCTCAGTGCTCATCATGATAAATGTTCTCTTAATCCCCTTCATCTTTTTCACCCATCCCTCCACCCATCTACCCTCTGGTAACCATCAATTTGTTCTCTGTAGTTAAGAGTCTTTTTTTGGTCTTTTTTTTTCTTTGTTAGTTTGTTTTGTTTCTTAAATTCCACATATGAATGAAATCATATGGTATTTGTCTTTCTCTGACTGACTTATTTCATTTAGCAGTATACTGTCTAGATACAGCCAGGTTTTTGCAAATGGAAGATTTCATTTTTTATGACATTTTGTGTGTGTGTGCGTGTGTGTGTGTATCACCTCTTCTTTATCTATTCATCTACTAGTGGACACTTGGGCCGCTTCCATGTTTTGGCTATTGTAAATAATGCTGCAGTAAACATAGGGGTGTGTATATCTTTTCAAATTAATGTTTTTGTATTCTTTGGGTAAATACACCATAGTGGAATTACTGGATTATATGGTATTTCTATTTTTAATTTTTTGCGGAACCTCCATACTGTTTTACACAGTGGCTGCACCAGTTTGCATTCCCACCAACAGTGCATTGAGGGTTCCTCTTTCTCCACATTCTCGCCAACAGTTGTTCTTTCTTTTTTTTTTTTTAAGATTTTTATTTATTGGGGCGCCTGGGTGGCTCAGTCGTTAAGCGTGTGCCTTCGGCTCAGGTCATGATCCCAGGGTCCTGGGATCAAGCCCCACATCGGGCTCCCTGCTCCGCGGGAAGCCTGCTTCTCTCTCTCCCACTCCCCCTGCTTGTGTTCCCTCTCTCGCTGTGTCTCTCTCTCTGTCAAATAAATAAAATCTTTAAAAAAAAAAAAGATTTTTATTTATTTATTTGACAGAGAGAGAGCGAGAGCAGGAACACAAGCAGGGGGAGTGGGAGAGGGAAAAGCAGTATACTTTATAAATGCATCCAAGTTTTTGCAAATGGAAGATTTCATTTTTTATGACATTGTGTGTGTGTGTGTGTGTGTGTGTGTGAGAGAGAGAGAGAGAGAGAGAGAGAGAGCAGGGAGCCTGATGTGGGGCTCAATCCCAGGACTCGAGGATCATGACCCGAGCCGAAGGCACACGCTTAACGACTGAGCCACCCAGGCACCCAACAGTTGTTATTTCTTGTGTTTTGATTTTAACCATTCTCACAGGTGCAAGGTGATATCTCATTGTTTTTGATTTGCATTTCCCTGATGGTGCATAATGTTGAGCATCTTTTGATGTTTCTGTTGGCCATCTGTATGTCTTCTTTGGAAAAATGTTCATGTCTTCTGCCCATTTTTTAATGGATTATTTGTGGTTTTTTGGTGTGTTGAGTTGTATAAGTTCTTTATATATTTTGGATACTAACCCTTTATCAGATATGTCATTTGCAAGTATCTTCTCCAATGTTGTCATTTTGTTTTGTTGATTGATTTTTCCTTCTTCTCTATTCTTCTGTTGAGTGCGAGGGTATTCTTTGGAATTATTGGAATGGAGGATCTCAGGAAATAGGAATTTGTGAGGAATGAAGATTGTTTTGTTAAATTTTGGGACCTGGAAAAAATTAAATACTGATGATATATATATATTGCTTTCTGCAAATTTCATCAACTCTTTTCCCAGCAACAAAAGCCAAGTCTTAAGAAATACTCTCTAACTTTTATATATTAGCTGCCATATTTATAGTATGTTATTATTCAGGAGCTTTGGTGCGTTGAAACAAAAAGCATATCCTTAAATTCATGACAATGTAGTAGTACCACATATTTTTAAATAATTTCTTGTAGAAATAATTCTCATTTCCTGGCCATTAATGAGACTTTTAAGAATTAGTAGCCATGGGACGCCTGGGTGGCTCAGTCGGTTAAGCGGCTGCCTTTGGCCCAGGTCATGATCCCGGGGTCCTGGGGTCGAGTCCCACATCGGGCTCCTTGCTCAGCAGGGAACCTGCTTCTCCTTCTCTCTCCCTCTGCTTGTGCTCTGTCAAATAAATAAAATCTTAAAAAAAAAAAAAAAAAGAATTCGTAGCCTTTCACCTAGTTGGTAATGAGTTCATTAACTATGCCAAACTCCTCTGTAAAACCTTACTGCTGCTGTGAACTTTGAAAAGACTAGCAGATTTGAAAAATTCTGTAGTGTCGAATGTTGCTTTTGTGTATACATTCCCCCAAATTAATGTTTGAGAAATTATTTTTCAGTCTTTTTTCTCTTTCAGTAAAGTCATAAAACATCAGATTTTTTAAAAATGACAAAAGCTATTTTGTAGGTTTTTAAAGAAAGCAAATGAGACATTTAAAAGCACTGAAAATTATGACTTTATGTAAAAAATTTAACAAGGAGGTTCAGGTTACAAGAGCTAAATATTTTGCTTACAAAACATTTTCAGTATTTTTATATCACACATAATAATTCCTTTTGTACATTTGGTATATTTTATAAATCATTGAAAGCTGTTAGCATTTTATTATCCTGTGCATTTTCTTTTATAACATGATTGGGCAGCTAGCCATGTGACACCATTCTCTGCAGTTCAAGTTTTGTTAATATGTGAGATACTAATTACATCAGCATGGACTACGTATGCTGTGTGGTAGTCTTTTGTCTCAAAAACAATGAACATACAGTTTTGTCAAGATGCTTGTTTCCCAGGCTTGCTAAAAAAGGCCACAAGACAAATAACTGAAGGCCAGTATCACTTTTTAAAGCATACTTTTGTTTTTATTTTATGTAAATCTGCATAATTGAAAATGAAACATTAAGAAGTATATTGGTGAAAAATGTAATGGTTAATTTTTATGTTGTTTTATCTAAGAAAAAAGTGCAAGTGATAAATGGCAACATATCAGAACCTTTCTATTATAAAGTTCGGATTATGTAATTGTGAGCTGCTCATTTCAAAAGCCTAATTTCTGAGCCACTATTGCTCATACATTGAATTCTTATTAAAGGTCTTCAAATATTTAACAGAAACTAGAGTCTTTGCTACATTTTTCAAGAAGCTATACAGTAAAAAAATAAACCAAAAACAGTAGTATAAATATCAGCTAAATTAATATACCCCCCCCAAAATGCTGTGGCATTGTTAATAAAAATCATCTTGTCCCCTTTAACTACTGTTAATGAAATTCCCAGTTGTAAAGTCTAAGTCCTCAAAATTTGAATCCTGACTAGATAAATCCGTATCTCATTTATAAAGACAACTTAAAAATAGTGTTTTTTAACATTTTATTCAGGAAGTTTTCAATTATACAGGTAAGTTGAAAGTGTAGTACAACTAATATCAGTATATCCTTTGCTTAGATTCAATATTTGTTACTATTTTGCTACATTTGCTTTACATTTGTGTGTGTGATTTTTGTTTTTAATCAAGGCATGGGAAAATAAGCTGTAGGTGTCATGAACAATTCTCCATAATAACAATACCATCATGACACCTAAGAAAATGAATAAGTTCATAATGCCCCAATGCAGAGCCCCACGTTTATCTCAGAAAGTGTCTTTTGTTTATTAAAAAGCATTTTTCTTCAATTGAGAAAAAGATCAAGACTAACTGGCATGCTATGGGGGCAATCTAGAATTGGGAATAATCTTATATTTTAAGAATACTCTACTTTGTATAGAATTAAGCTCTTCATGTAGGATTTTCAGATACTGTCTCATTTGCTCCTCACAAGAACTCTGTGTTAAACAGGTCAGGTATCTTAATTTTACTACTGAAGAAACAGATTTCGAGAGGTTAAGCAATTTATTTGCTGAGCCGCAAGGTTATTAAGTAATAGCACCAAGACTTCCTCTTTTAACTCTTCTACTCTTTGTATTATACATAGCATTTGAGACACTATTCTCCTACTACTTCGTGGTAGTGTTAGTGAGTGCCTCAGAATCATAGTTTCAGATTTGGAAGGCATCGTAGACATCATTAAGTGTTTCTCAGAGGGGGTACTATTGGCATTTTGGGTGGAACAAGTCTTTATTGTATGAAACTTTACCTTAGATTGCATGAAGTTTAGCACAGCCTCCCTCCAAGGACCTTCTTAACTATTGTGACAGCAGAACTGTCCCTACACATTTTCAAATGCACTGGAGGGGAGCACAATTACCCGGGATTGAGAATCATTTATTATGCTCAACGTCACTAGCCATCAGGGAAATACAAATCAAAACCACAGTGAGATACCACCTTACACCAGTTAGAACGGCAAAAATTAACAAAACAGGAAACAACAAATGTTGGCAAGGATGTGGAGAAGGAGGAACCCTCTTACACTGTTGGTGGGAATGCAAGCTGGTACAGCCACTCTGGAAAACAGTATGGAGGTTCCTCAAGATGTTAAAAATAGAGCTACCCTACGACCCAGCAATTGCACTACTAGGTATTCACCCCAAAGATACAGACGCAGTGAAAAGAAGGGGCACATGCACCCCAGTGTTGATAGCAGTAATGTCCACAATAGCCAAAATGTGGAAGGAGCCAAGATATCCTTCAACAGATGAATGGATAAAGAAGATGTGGTACATATATATACAATGGAATATTCAGCCATCAGAAAGGATGAATACCCACCATTTGCATCGACATGGATGGAATTGGAGGGGATTATGCTAAGTGAAATAAATGAATCGGAGAAAGACAATTATCATATGGTTTCACTCATATGTGGAACATAAGGAGGACCATAGGGGACGGGAGGGAAAACTGAAGGGGGAGAAATCAGAGAGGGAGACAAACCATGAAAGACTCTGGACTCCGGGAAACAAACTGAGGGTTTCAGAGGGGAGGGGGGAGGGGAGATGGGGTAACAGGGTGATGGGTATTAAGGAGGGCATGTGTTGTGATGAGCACTGGGTGTTATACACAACTAATGAATCATTGAACACTATATCAAAAACAAATGATGTGCTGTACAGTGGGTAACTGAACATAATAAAAAAAAAGAACCATTTATTAGTATAACTACCTTGTTTCAAAGAAAGGAAAAGGAGAATTAACCTTCATTCGGCAATTACTATAGGACAGGTATTGTGGTAAATGACTCCTGTAACTTAGTCCTTCCACCAACTCTTTGCTCTAAGTACTATCTTCATTTTACAGATGAAGAAAGTGTCATTACTTACATAACTTGCCCAAGTTTACACAGAAGGTAAGTAAGTATTGGAGCCAGGATTCAAACACAGATCTGTGTAATGCCAACATTCATGAGCCTCCCCATCCCCCCACTGTGTAGACCTGACCCAGTAGAACAACTCTTATATTCTGGTAATTTCTACTTTTCTCCTTTCAGTACCTTTGTAAAGAATAATCAATGAGAAAAAGATTTGGAAAATCTTTTGAAAGTATTTGTGGGTCATAGTTTTTGATCTAATGAATCCCTGAGTTGAATGCTCCATTTTAAATTTAACTCAAATATAATTTTCAAAAATGTCACTGTAGTTGTTACCCATTGTCATGAAGTTGTTACACTGTGAATGTACTTAATGCCACAGAGCTAACTGTATGCTTCGAAATGGCTAAAATGGTAACTTTTGTGTTTATGTATATTTTACCACAATAAAAAATTCTTAATGTTACTAATCCACTTGAAAACTTTGAAATATTTAAAATTCAGATTCAAAACTTCATTGAAACCATTCTACTCATTTGTGGTGTTTCACAGTACTTTTATAGTGACCTCTTTGGTGAGGATACATTATTTTTTATCTGCCTTATGATTTACAGGCCTTATTCAGTACTACACCAGGGCTTCGATTTTCAAGACCGAACAAAAGAATCTAACTCTTGAGTTGATTATATGACTGAAACAATGAATATATTTGAGAGTTTTGCTTTGAAAGTGCTATTTTCTTTCTCTTTAAAGTGACCATGAATCAGACTGAACATAATCTGACCGTGTCCCAGGTTCCATATCCACAAACGTGGCACGTGTTTTATGCTGACAAGTATACATGCAAAAATGACAATGAGAATTCTCAGGCGGAAGATATCCCATTTGAAATGATGTTACTAAACCCGGATGCTGAAGGGAATCCATTTGATCATTTTAGTGCTGGAGAATCTGGTAAGAATATATACTTAAATAGATGTCCTAAATATAGAAAAAACTTGTGCACAAATATCTTCATGTTATGTTTTTTGAATATTAAAAATGAAGAACAACTTGTGTCCAACAGTATGCAGATGGTAAGTGAATCCTCTTATAGCATTTTAATAATAGCCATACTATTAAGTTAGAAGAGCAGAACACTAAATTTTATATTTTATGATTTCAAGTATGTTAAAAAATACAGAGAATTAAGCAGAAAGAAGTACAAAAATAGTAGTAGATTGTTTCTATATTTTGGGGAGTAGAATTATGGATTTTTAGTTTTCTCTATGCATTCTAAACTTTTTTTGATAACCTAGCACTATTTTTATAAACAGAAAAATGCTAATAAATTGAGCAATCTAAATTGGAAAATCAAGGTTTTTTTAAAAGATTTATTTGACAGAGAGAGATAGCAAGAGCAGGAACACAAGCAGGGGGAGTGGGAGCGGGAGAAAGGAAAATCAATTTTTAAGTGAGATGGAACCTGCACTATTTTGTATGGCTGTCCTTTCACCAAGTTGTTTAAAGATAGTAGGGATTGTCTTCATGGGAGCAACCTTTTTAGGAATGATCAAAGTTTATAATGTTTTCCAAAATCTGTTTTACTCCCATAAAATATTTCATCAAAATTTTAGGGTTGGCTGCGTATTGCCCTACAGAAGTAAGATTCATAGCCCAAACAGAAATGAATGACTTCTTTTGATTAATGGTAAACATGCTCTACAGTATTATAGCAGATTTGTAAATTGACATGTCAGAATGAAGACTAAGATTGTAGGATGTCTATCAAAGAAAAGGACTAGGAGTTTGCTTCTTAATGAGTTCATTACCCATCTGGAAGAATCAATCTGCTTAGAAATTCAGTCCCATTAAATCTCATTGGCCATCAAGGTGGGTGGGTGCAGGTAGAAAGAAATTGAGGCTACATTAGATGAAACCGATTGTTTAATTCAAAGTGTAAATTGCCACAGCTAGAAATGTAACTCAAGGGGCATATGTTATGGACAGGAGGTCACCAGTAACTTAATGTATGAAGAGATAAATATTTTTTAGTATCTTCTAGTCTGAAAGAAATATTTACATAGCAACAGAATGGAGAGCCAAACATTCTTAAATAGTTAAATTTAAAAGTTCTTTCTGTGAAGGAAATGACAGAAGGGTAAGCTACTCAAGTTACTTTTGAATGCAAGTGAATTTAAAGGTTAAATTTTACCTAACAGTACTTTGGATCAGTATGGATCATTATTGGAAGTCAATTCAGGGGCACTTGGGTGGCTCAGTCGGTTAAGCGGCTACCTTTTGCTCAGTTCATGATCCCAGGATCCTGGGATCGAGCCCCACATTGGGCTCCTTGCTCAGAGGGGAGCCTGCTTCTCCCTCTGCCTGCCGCTCCCCCCTGCTTGTGCTGGCTCCCCCACCCTGCCGTGTCAAATAAATAAATAAAATCTTTAAAAATAAAGAAAAGGAAGTCAATTCAGTCCTACCATTTCTTTTATCTTTATTTTTTATTATTATTATTATTATTATTATTATTATTATTATTATTTTAGAGGGGGGAGGGTGGGAGAGGCAGAGGGAGAATCCCAAGCAGGCTCCAAGCCCCCAGCACAGAGCCCAGCATGGGGCTCGATCCCACGACCCTGAGATCATGACCTGAGCTAAATCAAGAGTCAGATGCTTAACCGACTGAGCCACCCAGGGATCCCATTTTTTTTTATCTTTATAAAAGATGTTGACATTTATTTTCTGTAGTTTGGAAAGGCATCGATGAAACCCAGGTCTAACTGATAGCTTTGGATGGATAGGTGGACTAAATTGCTTGTAAGGTCTCTTTTAACCCTAAGTCTTTATTATTTCATATGACAGTTATTTTTAGGACTGGTAAAGGCTCAGCAGGAAGTAATACTCTGCTGCATTCACTGTATGTGCAAACACTACAGCCTATAGTGTAGTCGGTCCAAAAGCCCCTCCCCCTCTTGCCTTCCTGGCAATTTGCCTGTAGCTCAAGAGGTTGTTTTATTTATTTTGTGGACCCATGAGACTCTACTAGATCCTGATATACTTTTTTTTGCTTCCTTATCCAGGCTCCCATTTTTGGTCACTTTCCTCATTCCCAATTATAGACATCTGAACATAGACTGTAGGCCATAGAGTGATCACATTTGTGGCCTGTACCACCCTTGGGCCACTGAATGTCAGCCATACTTGCCCAGGCTCATCCTGAACCTTGCCCATGTCTTCCAGTGTTTTTTCCAGCATCCTGAATTATGGCTAGCTTTTTCTTTAGGGTTCACAGGAACCATTCTAATTCAGCTCTTAGTCCGGACTCTTTCTGACCTGCCTTCTCCAAGACTGATTTTGATTTGATGCTTATGTTTATGTTTAAAATCTGTCTTATACTAGAATGGAGAAAGTTACATGGTCATGTCACCAATAATATTTAAATGAGGGATAAAGCCTCACTACAGTATGTATTTTCATTAAGCATGATTCTGTGCAAGGCTAATCTGTGGGGATTGATTATTTACAAGTGCCAGACGTACTCAGAAGTATTCAGCTGTTATATGGCTGGCTTAATTCCTAGGGATCACATCATTTTATTGATTAAGGTACGTAAAACCCTTAAAATATGATTAATTCTACATTGTCATGACATATGATTAGTTCTACATCAAAGTCTAAATCAGTGGTCTTCAACCCATCACTGTGCATCCGGAGAGCTTTAAAAAAAATACAGATCTCCACCCCCTGAGACTCAGATGGATTTGGTTTTGGAGTGAAAGCCAGGCAGCTGTGGTTTGTTGAAGCTCCAAGTTGATTCTAATGTGCAGAACCAGTGATCTGAAAGTCCATATCCCAGGTGCCTGGGTGGCTCAGTTGGTTGAGCGTCTGCCTTCAGCTCAGGTCATAATCCCAGGTTCTGGGATCAAGTCCCACATTGGGCTCCCTGCTCAGCGGGGAGTCTGCTTCTCCTCCCTCTGTTCTTCCATCTCGTGCTCTCTCCCACTCTCTCTCTCAAATAAATGAATAAAATCTTAAAAAAAAAAAGTCCATATCCCACATTGCTTTGTTATATTGGTTTTACAGTAGAGCCTTGAGAGGGATTCTTCCTATTCTGTAGCCTCAGGTATGGAATTTCTTTCCAGGAAAGAATCCCCAGTTAGTTTATTTTAGAAACTTTTGCTCATTTGTCTAATTTTCTGCCCTAAGTAGGGAAAATTGATTTGCTATGGTTTTTAGTGATAATTGACTATTAAGCTATGTGTCTAAGGAGTTTGAATTAGAATAACCTGGTACAGATAGCTGCAATTAATGTTACATGTTATTCTGGTTAGATTTTATAATTTGTTTTCTTTCAAACAAATTATTTTGTATCTATCAGACTTTGGTTAATCTCATATTTTACAGATTGGTCTAGGTTTAAAAAAAACACTAAGGCAAGGATGATGCCACTTGACAAAATACTACATAGGAATATTATGTTTTAAGGTAGAATAAAGTAAAACTGCTTCTTAAAAAAATTAGAATCTTCATTGACTATATTTGTGCTCTTGTTAGAGACCAAAAGAAGTACTCAGAATCCCAAAAGTTAAAGCATTATCATCTAAAGTAGGCTGGTTTTCATCAGAATAATATTGTAATATTATTCTTTGTCACATCTGCTATCTCATTGTTTTTAAGATTCCAGATATTAGCTCTGGTAACATGTTGGAATGCTTTTGATTTAAAATAATGGAAAACTCTCATGCAAGCGGTATAGACAATAAGGAAATTAGATTCTTACGTAACAAGAATTTCTGAGGCTTCTTCACAGTGGTTTATTCAGCATTTCTGTACCCTCCTATCTTCTGACCGTCAGCTTTGTCGTTAGGCTAGCTCCTTCATGTTCAAAGGTAACTGCAGTTCACTTTGTGGGCTTCACACCCAGATAATGACAATATTCAGTAGCTCTTTTTTGAGAGCAAGGAAACCTTTCTCAGAAGCTCCCTCGTCAGATTTCACTGGCCAGAGCTAGGTCACGTGCCCTTGCTCTACAACATCATAAGACAAATATAAGTGAAGGTGTCAGAAAGAGATGAGGGTAGATTAGTATGTCCGAGTACAGGGTTAGGCTTACCTCTTATTGGCAGGGGTGTTGGAATTTTCTGTGGTCAGTTGAGGCTAATCAGGATATATTTTGAAACACTTGCGGGTGGCATGGGCATTGGGGTAGGCAGGAGTGTTCCAGTGACTCTCCCCTTTTCTTACCCTCTTTTCTCCCATCTCCCATCATGTAGCTGGAACTGTTTTTTGAAGCTGTCCTGTAAGTTTTCTTCCTGCTGAATTTTGCCAGTGCTGCTTCACGTTAAGCTTGCCTTAAAATCTACACATTTCCTTATACATGTTTGCCGCCTGTTGCATGCTCATTTGACAGTATTTTTCTTCTTTTGTATATAGGTGAGAGTTAATACTTAGTTCCCACCTGTCTTATAATTAGAATTTAATTTCACAGTGAACAAATATAGATTGTTTTCTTGTGAAGCATGGTGACAGAATAAAGTAAAGTTGGTCACTGAAGAGAAAAAAACAGACTTCTTTCTTCTAGAGGGGATTTATTTAAGAGAACTGCGTGCAGAATCAGCATTTTATCTTTAGACTATCTTGTGGACAGGGTCAAGGTAAGAATAATGAATGAATAAAGTATAGGATACAAATGTCCTGAGCTAGTTCAAGTTATTTAATATATCATCTGAATGAAAAAATTTGTTGCTTATAATGTTAGCTTTTCTGGAAGGTCCATTTCATACTGAATAGTCCTGTTTTGTGCAACTGACATGGGTCTTCTTTCCACAAGTACCTTCCTCTTACATTATTCTGATTACTCAGTAAATAGTCTGAGGATTTTCTTTTCGTCATAGATTTGTAACCTGATGGAGTCTGAAACTTTATCTTGTAATGGATACTCTGTAAAGTATTATAAGTAAATAAAACAAAAGAATGCCATATTTAATTCTTTATACTAAGAAGGAAAAATAAAAACTAAGATTCAAAAGACCGGACCACATAAAGAATTTTACTGACACTCAGTGATAATATGTTTAGTGTATTTTCTGTCTTGTTCTATTACTATAACAATCCCAGGCTTATCATCCCATTATTTCTAAAGCTGGAATACTTTCTATGTAAGGAGTTTAAAAAGAGATTATGCCTTTTCAGTTATGTGATCTTCTCTTCCTGAAGTCTAAACATGATTTTTCACCTGGATGAGAGAAGTAACTAGTGACATTTTTGTGTGTAGAGCAGGAGAGACACCCAGTGGCTGAAATACTACTTCTCTCTCTTTTTTTTTCCTCCTAACCATTCCAAAAACATGATTGAGATTGAAGTGTTTAATGACTGTTTTTCCTACCGTTTGCATCTTCTGGATTGCTTTTTCAAGATTAATACGCCCTTCTCTGCCTGTTGATTGGAGCTTACCTCACATGGGAAACTGGAGCAGATTCAGCACTCGCAATTGGATGGGAGTGATCGCAGTTTAGACTGTTCATCCACAGATTCAGCAGAGGCAGCCCCCTTCACGGCCACCGGCACTGTACTCCGGTGTTATGTAGATACAATATAAAATCCTAGTATTAGGGACTAGCTTTAGATGTCACCAAGTCGGTGTAAGTAAGCTATTCAACTCAAAGCTAGCCCTCTAGTTTATGATAAAAATTTTCTGAAATTTCTGAAAAATGAAGACACAGTCAAAAGATTCCAGGTACTGCAGAAAAAGGGGGTGTCCATCCACGTGGATGCATGGACACTGCACTAGAAAGCTGTTAGTAGGAACTAGAAGCTGCTTAATGACTGGCACCGTTTTTAATACAAAGTCTGCTCGTTTACTTTGTTCCTGTCTTTACCAACCAACTCCCTCTGCTTATTCGAAATTTCTGCTTACTCAAAATATTTATTTCACTGTGGCCTGATCTGATGTCTTTGGTCTGTCCCAACATCAGCTCCTTTCAGTTTCAGTTTCTGTTGCCTAATTCTTTCCATGTTTTGTGGTTTCATTTCCTGAGAGAATATGATTAGCCTGACTTATCTTTGAGACCCAAATTACTCTGGTGGTCAGTGGCTAGTCTTCAGATTGGTGGCCGTTTGGTCAGGTCTTAGTTTTAGTCAACTGTGGAATGGAGTCTCATGGTCTCCATAGGATTTCCTCTTTGACAAGAGCTAAAGACAGTTGACTTCAAAAGGGGACTCTGGTCATAACAGTTATTTTGAAACTGTCTAGCTGGAAATGTAAGGTAATGGTACATCCCAGAGCTGTGCTTTTGCCATCAGAATCACCTGATGGGCTTATTAAAATACAGTTTGCTGCTCCCCTCTCCCAGAATTTCTAATACAGTAGAGCTGGGATAAGGCCCAAGAATGTGTGTTTCTGTTTCTAACAAGTTCCCTTTGGATGCTGCTGGCCCAGGGATCGCACTTTGAGAACCATTGTCAGGGTGTATTTAACTATTGTTGATGAAATCTGTTCCTAAATTTCATACTAAAGTCATCCACTTTGGAGGCAAAAAGTATGTCTAACTGAATGCTAAAATCCTTGTTTTAATTTCCTGTTTTTTAGCAAAACTGTGCTCTTATGGTTAGTCTTCTGGCTTATCCCCTGACCATGATTATAGACCATTTTATAGATTGACTTTATCTACGTTAGTTTAATCTGCCTTCTTATATTTAAATCTTTATCCCAAAGTAAAAAATTGTTTACATTTTAACAGTTTCCCTTTTTTCCATACAAAAGGGAATGCTGTGACTCCCAATTAAAATAGCAAGTTCTAGAAATATATTGAAGGAAGATTTGAAAGCAACCCCACGCTGTCGCTGGCTTTGTACTGAAGCAGACTCCTTTCTTCTCTCCACAGGGTTACATGAGTTCTTTTTTCTCCTAGTCCTGGTGTACTTTGTGCTTGCTTGCATTTATGCTCAGTCATTGTGGCAGGCTATCAAGAAGGGAGGGCCCATGCACGTGATCCTAAAGGTTCTGACAGCCGCACTGCTGCTACAGGCCGGCTCGGCGTTAGCTAATTATATTCATTTCTCCAGGTAACTCGAAACCACTAAAACTGTGTTCGCCATTGCGTCTAATTAATCCTAATTAGTTCGCCAAAATTATGCTCGCTTTGATTATGAACCCTCTTCGCGCATTTGTAATTTACACTAATACTCTTCTCTTCAATTCCTCAGTTACTCCAAAGATGGAATAGGGATACCTTTTATGGGAAGTTTGGCAGAATGTGAGTATCCTTCTGAGATGTGTTTTTTGAAACCTAACCTTGCTGTCTGCTTCTGGCTTGTTTTCCTTTTTTTGTAAATTATTTTCATCCTGATACAATTTTTCTATCCAGGGTTGGTTAGAATTCAGCCCAACTGTAAAGAGGGTTACAGATTTAGTTCCCATCTGTCCCATTTAGTTTCTTCTGGATAATAGGTAAAATGTGTAGTTCTTCATTGTTTTTGGAGCTTACTTACATGCATTCCCTCAGTTTATCTCAGGAAAAACTCAGTGATGTGGAGATGTTTATCCCTAGTTTGCACATAAAGCATCTGGGCTCATTGACAGGAAGCGCATTTCCAAATGTCAGCAGCTGTTACGCGGTAGAGACCAAACTCAGACCCAAGTTTTCTGATCCCAAAGCTGAAGGTGGTTTTCCTATTTTCATCCCTTTTTTTACTTTTTCTGCTGCAGAGCCAGAGAATATACCTATAATTGAATTGATCTCATAGCTTCTTTCCTTTATTTATATGAAGAATTCTGATGAGATAATTTTTCAACTAAGCATGATGGGAAAAATATTTAAAAGTTCCCATGATCTATAATGCCATTCTTGGTCCCAGAAAAGTAGTCAAGATTTGCTCTAAAAAAGCAAATTCTGAATATGAGACCATTCCAGGATTTACTTTTTAAAATATTTCCATAATTCTCTTTTAGTCTCATCTCTATTTAATAGGGTAGCTCATGGTAATCTCTGTAATGATCTCAGGACCCATTTATCCTCATTTTGCTGCCTATTTTAAGATTTTAAACCTACTACCTTTGTTTTCCTCCTAAAGAGGATGTGTACTGGTCACCTCTTGGACACGAACGCGAGTTGCTTCTCCTTTTTGAACAGTATTGAGAGCGCTGGTTTCTCCTGCTCTTGTCTCTTAGGTGACTCAGGATGTTTAATAGAACCATAGAATTTTAAAGCTGAACAGAACCTCAGAAATAATTTAGCTTATGCCTTTTGAGAAGCAAAGCGCACAGAAGCCCATCAGTGGAAGCTACTACTAAAATCAAGGACTTTTGAATTTTTGTGAGTGTTTGCTGCATACAAAATAGTGTTTTAGGTTGTCTGGCATCTTCACTGTAGGTTAAAAAGCAAAAGTTTTTGTTTTTTTTTTAATTAAGCTACAATAAATGCTGCTAAATTTTGGTGTTCTGATAACAGGTTTGATAAGTTAAATGATTAAAACGTCAAGATTTTTAGTAAAATCACACAGAATGGGATTTTTGTGTGACCTGTATATTTTGTCTACAGTTAGGTATTTTTCAGTGACAGCAGATAAGCAGTGTCTTATCTACCCATGCTTACAGTTACAGTATTCTGTCAATATGTGTCTTACTTAGTATACAGAGAATTGAGCCAGAACATCAGAGGTTCCCCCCCTCAGGTATTTGTTTTTGCTAATTAGCAACTTATGCAGGACTATTCCTTTGGCTGACTTCTTTAAATAACTGAATATTTATTTGTGAGATGTTTAATAAAAGTAATTGGCATCACAATCATTTACAATCTGTGATGAAAGAAAACTGCTTGATCTGAAAGGCCATGACATTTTGTACCATTCAAATGTAGTAACAGTTTATTATCAGAATTTACTATTACAAATATGTGAGCACAAATGTCGAGTATCCAGTTTTAATTTGCATGGCAGAGTAGAGGGAAAATGGTCAAAATATATCTGGAAAAGTGTATCATTAATAGGTTTTCAGCTTGTAACTTGTTAATATATTATAGTACAGCTAGTTTTACCTGTTTTTGCAAGAGTATCTTTATATAAAAGAAGTAAAAGTTGTAGACATCAAAGGTATGGCTGGCAATTTGAAGAAAGTTTCACTTTGTTAAATTTTGATCACGTTTATTCCAAAATCCTCATCAAAATACCCGATGATGAGAAAGTGATCATCTTTTTTAAGTCAATAAATACTAGTTTCCAAAATAAAAATGCATGGAACTTGGAGTACTTATATATACTGTTGTTTTCTCCGAGTCTGGAACTGGGTGGGTGGTCCTGTTGCCTCCGTTTTTGAAGCCCCAGGCGTCCCCTGCAGTGTCCGTGGTGGCCACCTGGTGGCGTGTCACACTAACACACGGACCGTTTTGTTCGTCTTCGGGACTCCAGCACCAAAGCCGACATCATTGAATGTTACAGTAGCCGTGTGTTTTATTGTCATGCTATTTCTGATTAATAGTTTTAGAAAATAAGTTCACATTATATAGTTCAACCATCAAAAAATAATTAACAGCCTGGAAATGAAGGCACTAGTATTCTCCACATTGCAGAAATTACATTTAAAATGTGTTTATTTTTAATAAGCAGTCTGTTATAGAGAACAGCATTATGTAGCTAGAAAAGCTAAGAAAAATGGGAAGCACAAAGAGATTTAAAGTTGGTCTTAATAAAGATATATGTATATATATAGAGAGAATATTGCCAATGTTCTATTTTAAGAAATGTTTACAAACTTAATGGCAAAATTTTAATTTTTAGAGCTCTACTTGAATATCTCTTATTATTGAATTACTGAATTTTATCAACTTCTCTTTGAAAATGCCTATCTTTTTGTGTTTAAAAGAATAATTATATTCTCAATGCAAAAAGGACTAAATCCTTTGTAATATGAAAACTTGGTTGACTTTGGTTTTCATTTCCCATTAGTTTTTGACATTGCTTCCCAAATTCAAATGTTATACCTGCTTCTGAGTCTATGCATGGGTTGGACAATAGTCAGAATGAAGAAGTCTCAAAGCAGACCTCTCCAGTGGGATTCTACTCCTGCATCCACTGGCATTGCTGTATTCATTGTGATAACACAGGTGAGTATTGATACTCAGTGTTTGTACTTTACAATATGCAGAAATGCAAACTTGAACAAACCTCATTTCAAAAGTGAAACTTGGGACTCATGAGGAATTTGTCATTTTGAAGAATGAATTTAAAGAGTGATAGATCTGGGGCGCCTGTGTGCCTCAGTTGGTTAAGTGGCTGCCTGCCTTCGGCTCAGGTCATGATCCCAGGGTCCTGTGATTGAGCCCCCCGTTGGGCTCCCTGCTCGGCAGAGAGTCTGCTTCTTCCTCCCCCTCTGCCTGGCTCTCAACTTACTTGTGCTCTCTCTATCTCTCTGTCAAATAAATAAATAAAATCTTAAAAAAATAAAGAGTGATAGATCAAATAACCTGTAATCTTCCGAGTGCTGGTATATGTAGATTGCAGAATTTAGTTGTAATTTACTTGAACTTGAGCTTTCACAATCAGTTTATTTAAAAATATGCAGAATGCTTAATATTAGGATAGATTCTTATTTCCTACTTAATAGCTTTCTTTCATATTTTCTAACACATAGTAAGAACTCAACATTTTAAATGAGTGAATCAGTGAATTTGAGATTCATCCAGGGGCAAGGACTTTTTTTTTAGGTCCAGTTCTGTTACCTTATACAGGAAAGAATTCAAATGAATATCTGAGGTTAATGAAAAAGCAGAATACAGAATGAGAAAGAACGGGATCTAGTTTTTGAAAAATCCAAAATCAAATTTAATCTTTTAGAAAATTTAGTTCTCTTAGCCTTTTTTTATTCGTTTTCTTCTCTTCTAGGACCTCCATATGCCTATGTGCAATGGATTTTATAAAAATTATTAAGGAAAGTATAAACAAAAATTTATACTGAGCTTGTGACCATCATTAGCTATAGATGAAAATGAAATATATATGTGGGCTCTACAAAGGACATTATAATCTTAAGTTTTAATGCATTAAATAAAGTGAAAAATTCATTAATGAAGTATAAGTCCTGTGCTTTATTCATCTTTATACTCATTGTATGTATTTAGTGTAGTAGGTGCTAAGTGAAATAGGTATATTGAATTTCATGATTGAGTTAGAAAGAGACCATATCACAGGTGGTGATATTGAGTTAGCAAATAATGCCTTTCTAAGGCATTAGAACAAAGGGCTAATGACAACTGAATTAGAAGTGATTAAAATAAGGGCAAGATTCTACCGACTTGATGTTTTTGATCCAGGGCTTATGGAGAGTAGTGTTAATGTTGGGTTAAATTCTCATTTCTCAATAAATAGCTTTTTTTAAAATTGAATTTTCATTATTTCATTGTAATTTTAACCCATTATCATAGACAAATAAGAACTGAGATGATGACACTAATCTAGAGTTTATGTAAGCATCTGGGAAGAATACATGAGACACGGCCCTGGTCCTCAGCAACCACCCAGGCAAGGTGCACGCAACTACATAAATACATGCGTATTTTCCACAGGTCACATGTTATATACACATCTGAAAATGTGGAGTTTGAATCTGTAAAAATGTGAATCATGGGAAGTGACAGGGTTTTTATTGGCTTTATTGGGGTATAATTAACAAATAGAAATTGTACATATTAAGATATACAGCTTGATGTTTTGGTATATGTATACGTTGTGAAGTGATTGTTCACCAAAATCAGGCTAGTTAACATATCCATCACCTCACATAGATATCAGGAGATAGTAGTTGTACAATAGCACGTCCTTATTGCAAAAGTTAAGTTTAAAAATAGAGGTTAAGGGGGCGCCTGGGTGGCTCAGTTGGTTAAGCAACTGCCTTCAGCTCAGGTCATGATCCTGGAGTCCCGGGATCGAGTCCCGCATCGGGCTCCCTGCTCAGCAGGGAGTCTGCTTCTCCCTCTGACCCTCCTCCCTCTCATGCTCTCTGTCTCTCATTCTCTCTCTCGCAAATAAATAAAATCTTAAAAAAAAAAAAAAAATAGAGGTTAAGGAATTGTGAGGGTATAATAATTTGGGGGGGGTGAAGAAGTAGCCCTTCAGTAATGGAGAGCAAATATTCAGCCTAAGAAGGAAACGCACTTGTCCAGGATGACAGAGGAGTTCAGCTGTTGAGCATGGTAGTAGGAGTAAGACCAGGATGGAAGATTTGAGAGTGAGAAGAGGAAGGGGTTGCTGACAAACCCCATAAAGCCTAAGAATTGGATTTAATGACGGAGTTTTGATCTGAATTCTTTGGAAGCCGCTGCAGACCATTCTGAGGGCTGAGTTGGCAGATGAAGGAAACACATGGCTACTGACGTGTGATGGCAAAAACATTATGGTAATTTGTGATTGACGTTTGGTAGAGATGGAAGGAATGTGTTTCCATTGAATAGCAATAAACAACAGCTAATGAGGAATTGCTGAGCTTTTTACTTTAATGGTAACAATATGGGGAAAGGAAGTCAACAAACAAAAGGATGAGTAACTACTGGTTATTCATAAATAACCTGGTTGCTTATAGTGAATATTAAAAATATAGTCTTCTTCAGGGCACCTGGGTGGTTCAGTCAGTTAAGGGTCCGACTCTTGATTTCAGCTCAGGTCATGCTCTCAGGGTCCTGGGTTTGAGCTCTCTGTCTGGCTCCACACTGGGTGTGGAACCTGCTTGGGGTTTCTCTCCCTCTCCCTCTGCCCCTCCCCACTGCTTGTGCGTGCGCAAGTACTCATATTCTCTCTCTCACACTCAAAAAGAAGTACACACACACACACACAGTTCCCTTTACCCTGGGGAGTGACATCTGAAATCAACAATTCTGACTTGTTCCCTTCTGGATTACAGAAGATACTGAGATATTTCAGAGTTATCCTGAGATAAGGGGCTTGAATACATTGATTCCTAATATGGTGCTGAAGGAAGAGAGATTTAGAAGAAAGTTCGGGTTTCTTCTCTTAGTATTTTCAACTTATTTTCTTTTTTTTTTTAAAGATTTTATTTATTTATTTGACAGAGAGAGACCCGGCGAGAGAGGGAACACAAGCAGGGGGAGTGGGAGAGGGAGAAGCAGGCTTCCCGCCGAGCAGGGAGCCCGATGCGGGGCTCGATCCCAGGACCCTGGGATCATGACCTGAGCTGAAGGCAGACGCTTAACGACTGAGCCACCCAGGCGCCCCTTCAACTTATTTTCATCCTTAGAGATGTCTTACTTGAATCGTGGTCACAATTGCACTTTTTATCTTTTGTGTGTGGTCTTATTTGATAAAAATCCCTTTTCTCTAGCTTAGGGTATCACAGAGGAAAAGTCTATCCCTGATGCCTGTGCTTTATTAGTCAACAACCTTTATAGTCTGGTAAATCTTAGAACCTCTTAGGAATGTTTATATACTCTTTAAGGGGATGTTTGAAAAGAGTTGACAAAGTATGTATGAGTAGACAGGATTTTTTTTCTCTAAATGTAATATTGTATTTTGCAGAGTATTTTGCTACTTTGGGAACAGTTTGAAGATACCAGTCCTCACAACTACCATTCACATCACAACTTAGCAGGGATCTTGCTAATCATTTTAAGGATTTGCCTAGCATTGTCATTAGGCTGTGGACTCTACCAGATCATCACAGTGGAGAGAAGCACGCTAAAAAGGGAGTTTTACATCACGTTTGCCAAAGTATGGGTTTGGGTAGAAAATGGCTTCTTCTGCTTATCACGTTTGTTCTGCTGTTTTGGGGAGGTTGAGCAACCCCGTGCTAATGTTGGTTTTTATGATGTGCTGGAGCACTAAGATATGCCCTTTATGTGCTTTAACTCATTTAATCTTTACAACCTATGAGATGTAAATGATATTATCTCATTTTACAGAACCTGTGGAATAATAGTTTCCATGTAATCTTAGGTAGGTCGGTTGCCTGGATCATAATTTCTTTATCAATAGGAATTTCACATTTTTTTCCTGTAGTATCAGAGTTTTTAAAAAATTAAATTAGAAAACAGTTTACATTTCTCAGAAAACACTTACTAATTATGAACTGTTACCATCAGAGTTATGCAGTGTTTTCTAACCATGAGGAGCTGTCTTTAGCATAAGTCAGATGAAGCAGGAGGCTGAGGACATACTGTGTTTCAGCCATTTCAGTACCTCCGTGTGAGGTCACATTGACTTTATTCCTCCGTTCTATGTCCTTCTTATACAAGTGGGATCTCAAAGCAAATTTGATTTCTTTTCTTTACCCATTTAACAAAAGAAAAGATGAGAGAAGTCGGGGTAGTAACACTGCAGGAGCCTACCTCCCCGGAAGGTTCTATTTTTCTGTCAGATTGAGAGAATCCGTACACCTTCATCCTGGCACCTCAGAACGGCATTCAGATAAGCTGTTCGTCAGCATCCCCCCAACCCAGGTGCGCAGTGCTCCGCATTCCAAGGCGGCTGTGGAAGGAGGGCCAGATTCCTTATTCCCAGCGTTCAGCATTTTAAAGCTGCTCCTGCAGCCCCAGGAACCCACTTCAGCTTTCTGAGTACCAGACAGGCAAGAAAATGCCACTTTGCTTTTTAATTTTTCACAGGGATGGGAGTGCTTTTTGTTTGGAAAGATAATATATATTTAAGATGTTTTCAAACTACATTTCCTGTTTTATTCTGTGTTTAAAATTGGTCCAAACTTTTTTCTTGAACTTAAGGAAATTATTTTTATATGTTTTAATTTAACTTTTTAAATGGGTTCAAACATCTGAAAGTATTTAAAAAGAACCAAAAGTATTTTTTACTTCTCTCCCATCTACTCAGTTATTATCTCCTCATATAATCACTGCTCTTAATTCCTAACTTACCTTTCTAGAGAATTTTAAATATTCCTGTGTATTTCCCTCCATATTTACACAAACAGTAGCATGCTAAACACATTTTTTTTTTTTACATCTTGTTTTTTCCTTTATCTTCAATGTACTGAGCATCTCAACAGCTACTATTTATTAACTTGTTCTTTTACTTCAAATTTAATTTTGGAAAAGAAAAACATGGCCATTCTTGGAGAAATAGAAAAGAGATGCTTGAAGAGTATAATGCTAAAAAATTTCCCATTCTTACTTGCCCAGTTCCACTCTCATATACTAACCTGCGGACGGGCCACCACTATTACTCAGTGTTTCGGGTATTCTTACAGAATTTCTTTGTGTATCTCTACATGCAAATACGATTGTGCGTTCTTTTTTTTTTTCTTTTTATAGGAATATTGCACATTTGTACCTTGCTTTTCTCAGTTTTTGATGTTGCTTATATTAATGTATTTTCATGTTTAAATTTGTAATATATACACTGTAGTATATTAAAATGTGTACATATAAGAGATTTACAAATGCAAAATTTAAAATCCGCATTTGATTAGAAACAAAATACTATCATAGCAATAGCAAATTTATTTTTACATTTTATTAGGTAGAACTTCTAAAGACCAATTGAGGTCAATCAGGACCTCCTAAATAGGTTAGTAATGTTTTTTATCTGGCACATTCTGGAAATAAACATACAGCTGTACTCATTTGACTTATTTGTCATTTGTTTCAGGGCTGTATCTTGTGGTTTTTATGCCATCCAGGTCTTGCATGTATTTCTGTCATTTTTAGTGACTACCAAAGAGATAAGGTAAGTAATATACATGATCACAGTAGGTTTTTGTTGTCTTTATTGAGAAATTATTAAAGTAGAAAAGCCCTATTTATCCACTGATCAGGTTTTCTGAATTCTTTAAAACAAAACTTTGAAGCAAAATAATTGAACTGGTGAGTATATAAATAAGAACTTCAAAATATAAAAGAAAAATGTTTAATTTTAGTTAATTAAAAAAGGATGAAAATCACTTTTATTATTTCAGCCTATTTCATAATACTGTTTTATAAATTAGACAATCCATAATCCATCTTTGTTACGAACAATTGATTCAATTTTTGTATGACACAGTGGTTACAAGTCAAGACAGATTTATGAAAAATCAGTCTAGCTGCTTTACAGACTGCGGACTGGAGCGCCACGCTCGAGGGGCCCCACGGGATGGTGTTGAGCCCTGCCTTCTCAGGTCACCGGCGCCATCATTTCAGCAAGCTCTGCCAGCCACCTCTTACAAGCGACACTGTGTGGGCTTGAACGCGCAGGGGGCTCTTGGACCTGAGGTGTCTGCAAAGGGTAAATAGATAGGAAGGTAGTCTGCAAAACTAAAGAAGCAACTTGAGAACATTTGAAAGGGCTTTTAGAATACTTTTCAGGATTCAGGTGGGGCCTGCTTTCCTCTTACCAGATTAGCCAGGAACCTGATTTTTCTTACCACTTTCTGTAGCGTGTGCACCTGAGGAGAGAATGGTTTAGCAAACTGAATGTGTCTTATTTTGGAGTCTGTAAACTTAACTGTTCAATAAATTTTGCCTTTGAACAATTACAGTTCTGAACATCAGTCATATTTCCTATTGAAAATTTCTTTAATAAAATGTACCCATGGTAAAGATAGAGGATAGAGCAGGATACCTACATATGTGTTTTGTATGTAAATGGGAAGTATATAGGCTCCTGATAAATTGAATGTAATTTGTCTGTTTTGGCATGCAGTAAAAGCATTCCCTTTCTTTTCTTTTCAGGTTATTACAATAGGTGTTATCCTTTGCCAGTCTGTTTCCATGGTTATACTCTACAGACTCTTTCTGTCCCACAGTTTATACTGGGAAGTTTCTTCACTTTCTTCAGTAACACTACCACTGACCATATCATCTGGGCACAAAAGTCGGCCTCACTTCTGATACTTGATTTTCTTTAAAGGAAAAGTGAATTGATTTAAGAGTGCAATAAGGATCCAAATACAGTGACTTTTTTTTTTCATACTTTTGGTATGAAAAATTGAACAAAGAAGGCAGAGCATGTTATTTATACAACTGCATTTAAGCAGTATCAAACTGAAAAAAGGTAATAAATGAAATGTTTTGAAATATGCTTAATAAACTTTCAAGGAAGTGTGTTGTTATAAGGTGACTTATGCAATTTCTCTGTGGAAATTAAGATGAAAAAGAATTATATGATATTTTGGTAAGAGATTCACCACTTGTAATGCCTCATCTTATATCAATAGTTAACTCAGGTTTGATAGTCCTATAAAAAGTAATCAGTTAAATGATTACTTGCTTATGCATATCTAAACTAACTCCAATTATGAAATCAGTGTAATGCACTGATTAAAAACTGCTTCTTCTTATGCTTTAAGGAAAATGCATTTCATATTGGAGTTTAAAGGAATTGAAAATGAAATTACTTCAGAATGTGAATGTAAAATATATTTATAGCTAAATGAATAAGTTTTTGTTTATTTATGTGTGGGGTGCTTCTCCATTTTCTTCGATCGCTTTTGGCTCTAGTTCAGGTTCTGGCTTGATTAGCAAAGGGTTTTTGACAGATAGTTTATGAAAAATAAAGCTTAGATACATTACATTGGTTGTTCCTTATGAAGAGTTTTAAAATCTGAGCACTTAGGTGAAGGGACAAGCAGGGTAACGTGTTTAAAAAGAAAGAAGAAAAACGTACTATATGATACGGTACTAAAATTTTAATCCTGATATAATTCATTTCTCTTACATTGAATCCCCAATCATAATTAAGCCGTATACACAGATTAAATTAACAGAAGCATTTCACATAAATGTTGGTTTCAGTCATCAACTATCCATGAATTCCTGCCCAAGGATACTTAATCAGGATTAAATTTTCTATGAATAATTGAAAAACAAAATACTCACTGGATTTGTTATAATCCGTGTTGGCACTGGATTCTAAGTAGTTGCCATCTTGAATCCTTTGTAATAAAGCCATATTTTTTTGTGTATGTGATGCCCCAGTATTGAGTATGCTAGCGACAAAATACTCTATCAAGTGCCTGTGTAAGGAATTGCTAAGTGGTTGTCAATACCTGCTGTATAAAATGAGTATTCCCGTTAGTAGTCACTGATTGGAAATTATTCTGTTTCTGTGTGTCATGCTGTTCAGGCCTTTTCATTTTTACATCTGGCTTATTTTTTTTATATTTTTTATCTACTTCCAAAGGTATTACATTTTTAAGCAAGAAATGGTGTGCTGATCTGGTAATTAAAGTTTTTAATTAAATAGTTAAAATAACACAGCATAACTTTAAAGTACCTATGGCTTCATCTTTGTTCTTACCTTACACCTAGTCTCATTGGAAATGAACAGTATTCTGTTTCATTTTAAAGGCAAAATATATATGTTCATGAGTGACAGAGGTGACAGAGGTCAGCCTGCTCGTTAAATCATCCTTTAACGGTTCTTTGTAAGTTATTTAATAAATGAGGGCTACATGTTACCTCTAAGAAGTCTGAGGTATATTTTAGGTTTACATGATCTGTTGTGTGATCATGACCCTTCCTTTTAACCACATCTCACTCATAACCCCAGGTACTGTCTGTTGTGTTCAACTGAGGTACAGTGAATTAAGCAGAATAAAAAAGGGGAAGCCTTTTCATAAATTTTATGAACTTGGCACCAGTAGAAATAGGGAACAATTTTTCTGTTACTTTACACAAAGAACATAGAAACTGTAATCCAAATACATGAAATGTGTTACTGCGCTTGCATATATGAAACTCTTAACAGGTCTTTTTTTTTTTACTTTATTATTTTTTAATTTATGGTTGAATTTGATTATTTTGTTATTCAAGAGCCATTGTTAAATGAAGGAAAACAGTTGTTAATAATTAATGAATAACGTATAAGACATTGTTAATAAATTTAGTAATCAGAGCTGAAAATTTATAGTCCGTAAGTCACAGCACAGCATCCACTCTTCTCTTGCTGAATGTTTGCATGGAGCTCTGTCGGCTCAGAGCCTGGAAGGATAAGCATATACTGCAAACTCTCATTAAAGATCAAAACTTTCCTACTTTTCTTTCTGTCAGATCATGCTTTTTTAAAATCTATTTTTACATTTTTTCCTTAAAGAAGATGAATGGTTGTGTGCAGAGCTCTTTTTTTTCTTTTTTTCAGAAGCATTTTGTTTCTTTTCTTAGGAAGGTGTAGAAGATACTTACTTTTATTGACACATGTAATATTAGCTCCTACTTAACTAAATGTCTGTTGTGCATCAGGCACTTACTCTCGTCACTGAGCCCTATTGTGCTAGCAGAGATCCCCTTTAACTGAGTATAAGAAGAAATGATTTCTCTAAATGCACCAGACTTCTCTTTCACTTTTCTACTTTTTACCCTCATGATTTAATGAGCACCTATTAGGTGTGTATGCTTTTAGTGAAAAGGCATGGCTATCCATAGTTAATTTTAGTTGATTTAATGTTAAACCGGAATTGTACCGGAGCCAGAAATGAGCTTGTGTATCTCTCTGTAAGTGTGCACCTCAGCACATTTCAATATTTGAACCTTGGCTTTCAGCTAGAGGGAGAGAGAATCTAGGCAGAAGAGCTTGTTTTAGGAAGGTTTTCTGTGGTCGCAACTTGTAAGCCAAGTCTATTGAAAAGACAAGATCTGTAAGTCTGAGGCCAATTATAATGTAGAGACTGGAATATATACCTCAACATGAACGGTGGCCCTTCAGCCTGTTTCCCTTAGGAGGCTGTGCCTATTCCCTAGAAATTCTTAGGAAATCTGGAATTATTTGTGTAACATTCTTTTTTTTTTTTTTTAAGATTTTTATTTATTTATTTGACAGATAGCGAGAGCAGGAACACAAGCAGGGGGAGTGGGAGAGGGAGAAGCAGGCTTCCCGCTGAGCAGGGAGCCCGATGTGGGACTCGATCCCAGGACCCTGGGATCATGACCTGAGCCGAAGGCAGACGCTTAACGACTGAGCCACCCAGGCGCCCTAACATTCTCTTTAAATAGCTTCCGTGGTGTCAAATCTGTGAGATTTTCTGTTTGTTTTTGAGAAGTAATGCAGTAACCAATCAATTTGAGACCAGATCTAAGAGGTAATACTGGTTTTTATTCCAACATGAAGTCAAGAATTGAGACAGATAACAAGATTGGTTTTCCTGTGAAATCTGCAAACTACTGTGGAAGCACACTGGCCTGAACTCCTTGCGGTACTCCTCGAAAGAATATTCCTGCCTCCACACTTGGGCAGCCTTTTCTGCACAACCCCCAGGGCATCATGCACATTGCCCTGTAGGAGTGTTGTTCATGTAGGACACCAGGAGATGGAGGAGTCCTAGAAAGGAGTGGCACTGCCCACCAAAGCCCATTCTCTGCAAAGGGAAGGGAAATCAGTTGGATAATGGAATTCTTCGTGCTAATCTTATGCCTCTTTTTAAGTTTGAAATTATTTTAAAATAAAGTTAAAAAAATATAAATCTGATCAAACTACTACTGGCTTGTTAAAAACTCTCCATTTGCTTCCCATTGCACTTAGAAAAAAAGTGATCCATGCTCATTACCGTGGTCTACAAGGCCCCACGTGATCTGGTCCCTGCCTCTTATCTCTGATCTCATTTTGTACCACTCTCCCTCTCACCATACTCCAGCCTCATCATTAAAAAATACCTCATTTATATCACTGCCTCAGGGCTTTGCAGTAACTACTTCTTCTGCCTGGAATACTTTCCTCCAAGTCTTGGCGTGATTGTATGGCTGAATCCTCCTCACCCCCCAGGTTCTCGGCTCCAATATCTTTCAGAGACTTGACCGTCTGTAGTGGCTTTATATAGTGCCTATGGGGCTAAGCTGGAGATACGTTCCTCTTAATTCTCCCTGCATAATTTTAGGATAGTGTGGGTCACAAGAGATGGGTGGTGTGAGATATAGAAGGCAGAAGTTAAGTAGCCAGATCCAGCTTCTTTTTATAATTGAAAGGTCCAAGCAGGCCATGCATTTTTGCAGCTCACCCACATTATTGCTTATCTGCTGGCTTATCTTTTTGGTCTGTGGGCCAACAAGCAGGCACACAGGAACGGCAGCTCCTACTTGATCACCTCCTTTATTTTCTCCCTGGCCAGGTGCGTGTTTCACTCTGTGACAAAGGGTGCCAGGTTCTGCAGCACAGCCCCGTCATTGAGATTGGAGGCTTGGAGGCAGTGAGAGACTGGCATGAATCCCCATGGGTTCTACTTACCCTGGCAGGTCCCAGTATGTTTTCGTTTCCCCCACTTCACACCCATCTTCCCTCCCACCTGCCTGACACAAAAGAACAGCCTCCTATAGTCCCTTATTTTATGTATTATTTTATATATTAAAATGGTGTATGTGTGTGTGATATCCTAGTGGTTCTTCTCTGATCAGCTGCTGACTGATCGATACCCTTTCTATGGTGCTACCCTGTCCTAACTACTCCATCGCATTTCCCCTTTTCTTGTTACAGTACTTACCACTTTTATCTCTGCCTGCTGCCTCTCTCCTCAGAGTGTAAATTCTGAGGAAGTTTGGCCCATGTCTGTATTCATTGGGTGTATCCCTAGCACCTCGAACATTCCCTGATGCACATTAGATGCTCAAAAGTATTTCTTGAATTAATGAATGAAAGCAATTTTGAAAAAGTTTCAGGCATGTACTTAGCAATATAGTGTTAATTAAATCATAGGACTTCCCGTAATGGCTTAAAATAATGCCTTGTCTGTTCTTTATTCAATTACATGGAACCAAGAATTTGTAAAAATCTTGCGTAGTCATGTAGTTGTTAGGAAGTTTAATCTCTAAAACTCACCAATTATGAGAGGCTTCCTCAAGTTGTCAAGGAGGCAGTTTTCCTCTATATAGTATTAGGACCATGTGCCTTGTTTCTTAGCCCACAACAACTAAAAGCACCAATGTAAAAAGTTTGAGTCAACTAGAGGAAGAAGGTTGATGGTAGTGAGAAGTAGCTGGGAGAAGTCAGAAAAATTAAAAATGACAGTAACTCATATCACAGGAGTCTGGGGTCATTTAGTGTGGATGAAAACAGCTCTGTGTGCCTGAATAGACTCTTAGAGCCTTATTGTTCAATATAACTTACGACAATGGCTCTTAGTAGATTAAATTATAAATTACTAAACGTTATGTTCAGTATCCTCAGAGAAATGTGCAAATACATTGTAATGTTTTATTCTCAAACAGGTAATGTATGCATGTTGTGCAAAAATCAGAAGGTTGAAAAGGGTAAAAAGTTCTTTCAGCCATCCATTTCCTTTCCTTGGATCCAACCTCTGCTATCAGTTTCTTGTTTATTCTTCCGGATGGCCTCCTATATATATAAGCACACACATATATATGAAACACAGATTATAGTATACCATACACAATGTTTTGCACATTCAGCAGTTTATGCTGTATCCCTATCTACAGAATTACTCCATTTTTTTTCATTGGCCACATAGAACCCCATTATATAGGTGTATTTTAATTTTTTAAAATCGGTTCTCTGTCACTGGACAGTGTTGGTTTCCACTCTTTTGCTATTACAGGTAGCTTCTAAACAGGAATAAAATGAATAAAAAATTTGCCTGGCCCTCTTGCCCTCTTCCCAGCACCACAGCCCACCCCCACCTTCCCAGGATGTAAATCCTTGGAGTTTCCTGAGTGTGAGAAGTGTCTTTGTTATTCATGGTGGATCTGATAGTTTATTCTAATGAGATGACTCAGGATGAAGACTGGCCACACCGGAAAGACCAACCTTGTGATTAGAAAGTTGGGCCTTTGAGTCGCAGTGATAGCAGCCTGACCCCTGGGGAGGGAAGAGGCACTGGAGATTAAGTTCAGCCTTGTGGCCAGTGATTCAGTTGGTCCTTCGTATGTTTAAAGTTTTGATCCACCTGGAATTTATTTTGCTATAAAAATAAACTAGGGATCCAACTTAATTTTTTTCAGATGATTGCCCACCTTTACAACATCATAGATTGTGTATTCTACCTTTTCCTTATCGATTTGTTGCTAGTCTATTTCTGGACTTAAGGCTGTTCCGGTGAACTGTTTGGTTCATGATCTAGAACCACACCATTTCAATTATTGTAGCTTTAAAATATGCCATACTGTCTGGTAGGGAGAGTTACCTGTTAGTGCTCTTGCTCTTCTTTTACAATTTTTATGATTATACCTATTTTTTTTAAGATTTTTTATTTATTTATTTGACAGAGAGAGACACAGCGAGAGAGGGAACACAAGCAGGGGGATTGGGAGAGGGAGAAGCAGGCTTCCTGCAGAGCAGGGAGCCCGATGCGGGGCTCGATCCCAGGACCCTGGGATCATGACCTGAGCCGAAGGTAGATGCTTAACGACTGAGCCACCCAGGTGCCCCCCTACTGGTTTCTTATATGAACTTTAGAATCAACTTTTCTGATTTTCCAATGAAAAATCTTGCTTACTATTTTTAGTTTAGTGAATTAAATTTCTTTATCAATTTAGGGAGATTTGACTTCCTTAACATGTTGGATGTTAATCCCACAGATGGTTGCTGATCTTTTCGGCTCCTTAGCAAAGCATTTCATTAACTGAACCTGTGGTTGCTCTCAGAGTGATCTAAAAAACTGGTATGAAATACCTTTCTATTTCTTTAATGTGAACATGTGTTTGTCAGTCATGTTTTAAGGACTTCCTTATATAGACCTTATACATTTCATGATACCCTCTGGATATTTTAGTGTTTTCTTTCATTGTATCTTGCAAATGGCTGTTATTTAACACATGAAGCCTGTTGATTTCTGTATTTTAATTTTGCTTCCAATCTAACTGAATTCTCCTAAAAGTTGTAATAATTTTCTAGCCGGTTCGCTTGTATTTTCTAGGCAAACAATTGTGTCAGCTGCATATAGTGATCATATTTATTCTCTCCTTTCTCTTTTTTACCTCTCATTTTTACCCTCTTATTGCTAATGTCTTCAAACCGTGTTAGTTTTGGTAACATGGCAGTAAGATTTCTACATTCCCCATGATGTGATTCCAAGTAGACTTTGTTAAAAGTTAAATATATATATTGTGATCCCTAGAGCAACAACTACACACACACACACACACACACACAGAGCAATTGTTTTGTCAAAATTACAATATGAAAATTTAAATGGAATGCTAAAAAAAAAAAGTTCAAATAACCCAAAAGAAGAGAAGAAATGGGAAATTAAAAACAAAATAAATTTTGTTTTTTAATTAAAAACAAAAATAAGCAGAAAACAAATAATAAAATGATAGCCCCAAATCCAAACATATCAATAATCACACTAAATGTAAATGTTCTAAATTTAGCAAGTAAGAGGCAGAGATTGTCAGAATAGATTTTTTTTAATGTCCCAATGGTATGCCATCTACAAGAAACTCACTTAAATGTAAATATAATGTTAAGATGACAGGAAAGATATACCCATGCATACAATAATCAAATGAAAGCTGGAATGACTGTATGAATACCAAAGTACACTTCAGAGTAATGAAAATTACCAGGGATAAACAAAGGATGGAAAGATAGAAGAGATGATTCACCAAGAAGACCTCACAATCTTAAATGTATACACCAAACAGCAAATCTTAATACATACAGCAAAAACTGACAAAGCTAAAAGGAGAAATAGACAAACCCATATTTGTAGTTGGAGACTTCAACACTCATCTCTCAGTCATCAATAGAACTAGTAGAAAATCAGCTACAATACAGAACTGAAAAACACCATCAATGAGATCTACTTGACATTTATAGAGCACTCAGCCCAACAGCACATAATATAGTCTTTTCAGGTACACACAGACCATTCATCAAGATAGACCATAACCTGGGTCATAAACCATAACAAATCTAAAAAAAACCTGAAATTATGCCAATATGCTCTCTGATCATAATCCATAACAAAAACATAGCTGGAAAATCCACAAATACATGAAAAACAATACTTACTAAATATATTTTGAACTGACAAAATGAAAATACACCATATCAAAATATATGGAAGGAATAATATTGCTTAGGAATAAATTCATAGCATTAAGTGCTTATAAAGAGGGGTGCCTGGCTGCCTCAGTCAGTAGAGCATACAACTCTTGATCTCAGGGTTGTAAGTGCATGCCCCACATTGGGTGTAGAGATTAAAATTAAAAAAAATAAAATCTTTGGGGGTGCCTGGGTGGCTCAGTCAGTTAAGCATCTGATTTTGGCTCAGGTTATGATATCAGGGTCCTGGGATTGAGCCCTGCATCAGGCTCCCCACTGAGCAGGGAGTCTGCTAGTCCCTCTCCCTCTGCCCTTCCCCCCACTCATGCTCTCTCAAAATCTTTTTTAAAAAGTAAAATAAAATCTTTAAAAAACAAAAATGCTTATAGAGAAAAGGAGAAAAGTCTTGAATCAATAAGCTTTTAACTTAAGAAAACAAAAAGGAAATAAAAAATAAACCCAAAGCAGCAAGAGGAAGAAAATAGTAGAGTAGATATCAATGAACTTGATCACAGAAATCCATGGAGAAAATTAATGACTGGTTCTTGGAAAAGATCAATAATATTAATAAGCTTCTAGCAAAATTGAAAAAGGAAAAAAAGGGGTGACATGAATTACTAATATCAGTCATGAAAGGGGATGTATCAGACTTGGCAGACATTAACAGGACAATAAGGAAATACTGCAAAAAAAAAAAAAGTCCTCTAGACAATTTAGATTGAATAACCAATTCTCTGGGAAGTATATGTCAAGAACTATGAAGACTCCAATATTTTACCATACTTACAAGCTAGGTAGTTAACCTGTTACTACTTCATAAAGGCTGCAGAACACACGAGACTCCTAGGTCAGAGATGAAGGACTTTGTTACTCCTAGTATAGCAAATATCATGAGCTTCCTGTTGGTTGGCATTAGTTACACATAACTCCTAAGTCCATTGGGACAATAGGTATAGTCTGTGGTGAGACTAGATAGATGTTACACATACAGTGAGATTCATGTGGTCCCCAAGGAACACCAAAATTGGGAAATTTATCTCTTTTATAACTGGCACCATGGGGATGCCTGGATGACTCAGTGGGTTGAGCGTCCAACTCTTGATTTCAGCTCGTCATGATCTCAGGGTCATAAGATCAAGCTTCATGTTAGCGCCACACTGGTCATGGAGCCTGCTTAAGATTCTCTCTCCCTCTCCCTCTCCACCTCCCACTCTATCTAAAAAAGAAAACAAACAAAAAACCCTGGCACTGTGTTGAAAGGAAAATGTTACCTCATCCTGTTCCCTGCAAACACAGCCCTGAGAAAGGGCCCAGAGAAAGAGTGGTTAGAGCTTTGCATTCTTGGCATACCCAGCAAGGGCATGCAGGGATGCCTGGGACCCAGAGCATATCACTAGAAACACCAAACTACCGAAACCCACTCAAGATGAACTAAATGTCCAAAATAGTCCTGTAACAACTAAGGAATTCTTGTTTAAAAGACTTCGGAAACAGAAATCTCCAGGCCCAGATGGTTTCACTGGTGAATTCTACGAAATATTTAAAGAAGAAATAGCACCAATTCTACACAATCTCTTCCAAAAAATATAAGAGGAGGGAGAGAAAAAGTAAAGGCAATTCAATGGAAAAGTGAATGCCTTTTCAACAAGCAGTGTTGGAACTATTGGACATTCATACGCAAAATAAATGAACCTCGACTGCAACCTCCCGTCTTACACAAAAATTCACTCAGATTTAATCAAAATTTAAATGTAAAGCATAACACTATAAAACTTTTGGAATACATAGGATGAAGTCTTTGTGACCTAAGGTTAGGCAAAGAGTTCTTAGACACCAAAAGCCCAAACCCCAAGAGAAAATATTGATAAATTCAACTTCATTAGAATTCAAAACTTTTGCTCACAAAAGACACTGTTAAAAGGACAAACAGACTAACCACAGTCTGGGAGAAAATATTTGGAAATCACATATCCAGTAAAGGACTCTACATAAAAAACGTATGGAGAATTCTTAAAATCCTACAGTGAGAAGATAACCCAGTTAAAAAAAATGGACCAAAGTCTTCACCAGACCCTTCACCAAAGAGAGTATATAGATGACAAATCAGCACATGAAGAGGTGTGCAACATAATTAGTCATTAGGGAACTGTAAATTAGAATCATGGTGAGATAGCCACTATGTACTTATTAGAATGGCCAAAATAAAAATACCAAAAATACCAAGACCTGCCAAGGATGTGGAGCAACAGGAACTCTCGTACATTGCTGGTGGGAATGCAAAATTGCACAACCACTCTGGAAAACAGTTTTGCAGTTGCTTACAAAGTTAAATAAATTACCATATGACCCAGCAACCCCACTTCTAGGTATTAACCCTAGAGAAGTGAAAAGCTATATTCCCACAAAAAGCTGTATGCAAATGTTTATGGCAGTGCTATTCACAATCATGAAAAATTGGAAACCCAAATGTCCTGAATTGACAAAGTATAATGTATCCATACAAAGGAATACTATCAGTAGTAAAACAAAACAAAAACAAAAAACAAGCTATTGGTTTACACAACTTGAACGAGTCTCAAAGACGTTATGCTGAGTAAAAAAAGCCAGTCTTGCCACACCTGGGTGGCTCAGTTGGTTAAGGGTCTGACTCCTGGTTTCAGCTCAGGTCATGATCTCATGGATTGTGAGATCAGTCCCCACATCAGACTCCACGCTCAGTGGGGAGTCTGCTTGAGATTCTCTCTCTCCCTCTCTGTCTGCCCCTCCACCCCCAAATAAATATATAAATCTTTTTTTTAAGCCAGTCTTAGGTCATATATTGTATGATTCCATTTAGATGGCATTTTCAAATAAAGAAAACTGTAGTGATGGAAAAAAAGATCAATAGTTGCCAGGAGTTACAGGTGGGAGGAAGGTATGACAACAAAGGGGTAACCAAGGAGTTTTTGAGGGGTAATGGTACTTTTCTCTATACTGATTGTGGTTGTGGTTTCATTGAATCTATCCATGTATTAACATGCAAAGAACTGCACACCAAAAAAGTCAATTTTGCTGTGTCATAATTTAAAGAATAAAATAAAATTTTGAAAATGGATGTTGGATGTATTACCTAATCCTTTCTGCATCCAAAAATATGATAGTACAATTTTTCTTTTGTTCTATTAATATGGTGAGTAGTGTTAACAAATTTCCTGATGTAGAATTATCATTCAATATATTTTTGGAAGTTTTACCACCCCAGTCTGATAAGATTTTTAAAAACCTGGGATCTTAGGCCACCTGGGTGCCTCAGTCAGGGAAGCATCAGCCTCCGACTCAGGTTATGATCCCAGGGTCCTGGGATTGAGCCCCGTGTCGGACTCCCTGCTCAGCGAGGAATCTGATTCTGCCTCTCCCTCTGCCTCTCCCCCTGCTCATGCACTCTCCCTCCCTCCCTTTCTGTCTCTCTGTCAAATAAAATCTTTAAAAAAATAAAAATTTAAAAAATAAAAATCTGGGATCTCTAATAGGGTAGAAACTTCAGGCAGTTTAGAGAATGGAAATATTCAGATCTCTTACTCCTTTAGGCTGTCTTGGAAAGACAAGACTTGTGTTTGCTCTGAGAAGTACATTTAAAGTCAGGTGTATTATTTTGAATGTTTGCTTTATGTGTCACTTACATTTGGTTTATTGCCAGTAAGTGCTTTAGAGTATAGCTGGTTAGGTATAAAAGGTGCTGAATTCTTTTATTTTTAGGAGGTATTATGACCCACTGGAAAGAGCGGGGACTTTTTGGCACAACAGACTGATTTCAAATCCTGACTCTGCCATGTTTCATTGATTTTCTCATATGTAATCTGGTTTTGGAGCAAACAGTGGCTCTTTTAGCACAGAGAAGGGGTCCTCCTGACTAGAGTGAGGAATGGCCAGATGTGAGGGACGGGTTTTAATATTACTAACTCACGGGATTGTTGTAAAGATTATGTATGGTACTCGTGCCTACTCAGTACAACGTTCTTTATTTACAGACCTGAAGGTTGTGTGCAAAACTTTCAGTGAACCTGAGGTTCTTCCTAATCTATTCATTCATGGAGATAATATTTAAATGTCCATGAGATGAAAGTGTTTGCTTTAAATAATCATACATATGTGGTTAGAACAGAAAGTAGGCTTGATTGGAATACGTTCAAGATTCTATCTAATTTACACACGACTACATTCCAATTTACACCCACACAAAATAAACTTTTAAATCTCTTGCCTAGCCTGTGAGCCTTATAGATCTTTCAGAAGATAAGTTTTTAAGACTTACCCAGAAGTTTGAGTGTCTGTAAAAGGTTTATGGGGGCTGGGGGAGGGAGGTGAATTTTTTAAGTGAAAAGTGGTTTTTCCTCAGATACACCAATTGTAGGACTGAAGTTCCTTATCAAATTAGTAAACTGTAATATTCTTTATTTCCTTTCGTAAAGACGTCAGGTTTTGTAGAAATAAATGATATTCAATAGTTGTTAACGTTTAATATTTCTAAACCAACAATACTTTTAAACCCCTGGAGAGTCTACCTTTGATGGTTCCTCAATGCATATAAAATTGTTCATAAACTTAACCTGAGAACTCAAAGAGAAAGCGCTTCTGACATAGGTAGGGATTTAAACACAATAGTAAAAATCGCAAATTACGGCTCCCATCTGGATTTCAAGATCATAGATCTCTCGCCTCCTCAAATATCGAAATTCCCTTACAGAGAACAACACTGCACTGCCTGGTCTTCAGCTTCTGGGTCTCCGTCTCTCACATGTGGTCAGCCCTCACTCTCTCCAGCAAGACCCCCTCACTGCACTGAAAGGATCACTGTTTGCTCTGAACCAGATGTTTCCCCCCAGGGCTCTGCTTTAAGTCGGTAAGGTAATATTTCCTGCCCTTTGTCTTCTTCTTATTTTTCATACTTCTGCTCTTTATCATAATGTTGTTTTGGTGTTTCTGGTGCTTGATGATACACCACTGTCAGCTTAAGCTTATGCTATGAGTTTCAACAGCTGTGACATGTCTAAACTGCATTATCTTGAAAGTGTTGGCACTAGTGAGAAATAGAAGGAGCCAAATTAATAAAACAAAACATCTCAAAGGGTTCCTATGGCTACATCCTGCAACCAGGAAGCACCCATTGGGTTCAGTTGGCTCGTTCCTTCTGCAATAGTCTGTGCTGTGCTCCTGCATCATTTGTGTACACACTGGGTAATATGGGCTTGGGGAGATTGGAGCATCTGATGATTGCAATCACATCACTAAAGGTGTGCCTTTTTGCCTATAAAACCCATTCTTAAACGGCTTATTGTGTTTGAAGTGATTTATTACAATCTTTAGAGATAAAATATGAATACTGTACAAGGGGTGTGGAAACCAAGGTACAAAATGGAATGTTTTATGGAGGGGAGTAATCAGAAAATAATGAGTATGCATTCTAATAAGGGCAAAGTCACTGCAGAAGATTGAAAAGACTTCCTTTTATTGCAAGTTGAACCTGTGCAGAGTTGGACTCAGGCAGTAATAAAGTGGTGCTACGTTCCTTTGCATCTGATTTTATGAGAACTTTATGTGTCAGTGTGACTGTCCTCTTTATGTATTCATATTTTAGTTTTAATATATTTGCGTAGAGTTTGATTTTTTTTTAATGAGGTAAAGCTTCAGGGTATGAATGTAAGTGCTACTGTATAACCCCTGAGTTATGAGTGGCAGGGGAAGAGTCTGGAAAAGAGGAATACATTCTGAAGTGAAGATCAGCTTGTTTGCCATTTAAGAAGGAAATGCTTTTTATCTCCATATATGTAGTGACTTTTTTTTCTGGGTGATTTACCTATACCTAACCTTTTCTGTTCTTCATCTTTTCCTTTATCCTTCCTAAGAGTTTTGCCTGTAGTATATATTGGAAATATTTTTTCTACTTTGCAATTTGCACTTTGGTTTTGTTTGTGATGTTTTTCGGCATTCAAAAATTTAAAGGTTTTTATGTAGCTAAATATATGAATATTTTCCTTTGGTATTTCTGCCTTTAGTGTTCTTTAGTACCCTAAGATTACATATATAGTTATATTTTAGTTATATTTTTATTCACTAATTCCACAGGGTTTTTTTTTTAACAATCATTTCTTAATCTATTTGAAATTTATCTTTATGTAAAGCAATAGTTCTCATCCAGGACTATGCCTTAGAATTAAATGAGAAAAAGAAAAAAAAAACAAAACAAAACAGCAACTCATGCCTAGATCCCATTCCAGAAAAACTCATTTAGAATCTCTGAGGATAGGGTCTGGCCATAGCATTGTTTTAGAATTCCTGCAAGTGATTTGTGACATTCAACCAGAGTCAAGAATCAATAGGTAGACTCAGGTATGGATCCAGTGTTTTGTTTTTCCAAATTGTTCCAATCCACCTCTTCAGGATGTTCTGAAGAATATTTACTGATATGAAAATGGTCATGATAAAATGAGCATAAGTGAAAAAATATTGATATAAACTTTATATGCATGCACATATGCCAGTACTCTCTGATTCTAATTTTATACTAATGTATATAGTACTATGTAAAAGGCTAAAAAATACATTCAAATTTTAATGGCGATTATCTCAAGGTAATGAGATTTAAATTTTCTCATTTATCTTTTTCTGCATTTTCCAAATTCTCTATAAGCAGCATGTATTACTCTTTATAATGAGAAAAAAATGGTTGCAAAAGAACTTTAATTTTTTTAAAAGATTAATTTCTAGTCATTTTTTAAACAGTACATCAATGAGTATGAGAAATGTTTTAATTGTGACAAAATCATAAGGCTGTAGTTTGCAAAGGTGGGTTGTTAGATGAGGACATATGCACTGGTATACATAAGGTTTGCTTAATAGATGTTTATCCATTTTATATACACTTACTGATTTAATTATAACTGATTTTAAATTTATTAAATTTTTTACTTCACTTATCTCTGAGAATGAAATACAGTTTGGGGATGATTGATAAAAAGAATCTATATATTTCAGTTTTTGATTGCTTTGGTCAATGAGAGAATCATAACAGTAGGTATGGTTTTATCTTAGCTTGTGTTAGCACATTTGCTCGCTTTGTATAGGGAAATCAATTTAATAATAAGATCTTACATTCATATAGGATTTCTAAAGGCACTAGGGACTAGGAACTTTAGATAATGGTCAGTCCATTCTCCTGTTTACAATTGAAAAAAACTTGTTCAAGATCATTTATTTCCTCAGAGCCTTACAAAAACCCCTGTATTAGGTTGGCAGGATTTTACTGTATTTAACTCAATCTAAGATTCCATTGCTTTTAAGACTCACCATTAATTTTACTAAGAAAGAATAAGTGTTGCTAATTAAATTATGATGCAGTGTTTTCTAACACACTGACTGTAGATGCATCCAATTTCAAAATCTTAAAATTTGAAAAATAGATGCATCTTAGAATCAATGAAACATAGACGTTATTCTTTCAAGTGAGAATACAGAAAGATGAGGAAACTTTCTAGTCCAGTACATCCAGGATTTGAACTTTAATATCCAGACTGTTCTACACACTAGAGTGAAATTGTAGATGTTATAACTGAGATTAGTGAAGAAAGGTTTCATATGATAATTTTTTAGGAGAATTCTTTAGTTCAAGTGATGATAAAGGTATTATGTTGGGGGATGAACCTGAGACTTATCAGAGGCCATGTCTTCCTACCAATCCGAGTAACATTCGAATGACCTGTTTGGAGACATTTGTTTTGCCATATTAAGTGTAACGTCTTATAGCTAGCAAGAGTTCTTCTGCCAAAGCATTGAGATTGGTTAAACAACTCTGGCGCCTGCTTTGCCATAGCTTTGGCACCTTCCCCAAGTGCTAGAGTAGAGTGAGGATATGTGAGATATTTTATCCTAAATATTTGACTTGTTAGAGCTGAGCACAGTAGCAATTCTATTACTTAGTCAAATCTTAAAATCATAGATTCGAAAAGGAGTCTTAGAGATTCTCTTGAAACAATCCACTCATTTGATGGAAAAGGAACCTAGAGAGCCTCCGGGGGTAAATAATTTGCTGAAGATCACGTGGTCACATAAAGGCAGAGCCCAGATAGAAGTCAGGCCCCTGGGTCCCATTCTAGTATGCCCTTTCTGCTATTTCATACTCCTGGCATTCAGGGACATGATGAAGATTGTGGTCATTAAGTAATTTTGAGAGTGCTGAATTTATAAACTATGTGGTTATTTCGCAAATGTGTTTTTAAGTGTTTGCTTTATCTACTTTGGGAAAAATCTGGAAAAAAAAGCTAGCATTGACGACTTATTCATCACTTGGAGTCCAAGGCAGTGACCAAGTGCACATTATTTAATATAATCCTCTCAACAACCTTGAGAGGAAATGAGTTCAAATAGATTCAGTAATTTTCCCAATGTTACACAGGTAAGACAGAATGGAGACTGTGTCAGGCTCAAAAGCTTATGAGCTATGGGCACCTGGGTGGCTCAGATGATTAAGCGTCTGCCTTCGGCTCAGGTCATGATCTCAGGGTCCTGGGATCGAGTCCCGCATTGGGCTCCCTGCTCCTTGGGAGCCTGCTTCTCCCTCTGCCTCTCTCTCTCTGTCTCTAATGAATAAATAAATAAAATCTTTAAAAAAAAAAAAAAAAAGCTTATGAGCTGCTACACTCTACTCCCTTCTTGTAATTAAAACAAACTTTGAGTGAGCTATTTTTTACTGCATGGAAATGAGCATCCTGGGCATCTTGTGTTTGCACGAGATACTTTGATGGACTTGCCAGAACATCCACAGTCCCTTTGGGGAGAAGTAGGAGGGGAAACACTTGATGGGAGGAATCTGTCACTGCTTCTGTTTGCATTCCATTTTCCCAGGTCACTGTATGTCTGATTTTTATTGGTAGCATTGCCTCTTTCTCATCAACCGGGTCATTTTTCATTAAATATTATCCTTTCCTTGAGTTATGTTAAAGAAAATTAGATTCTTTTCTTACATTTTGTTACATGTTTTTAAGTTGTATATTTCTTCATCCCATTATTAACAAGTGTAGCTTTTCAGCATTCTTTAAATCTCTTGGCAAATATGTAACCTTGTATTCCATAAAGAGGTTGATCATAGCCTCAAAAAGAGGTGTGTCACTTGCCAGGGCTGTAAAATACTCCCTTCAGCAATAGCACATCAGCATTGTCACGTGCTTCTCTCATCACAGTTGCTTTTTAAAATATTTTTAAGTGAAATTCTAAAATTTGACTCAATGTTTGTTCTGTTCACACCCATCCCTGAATAGTTTTATGTACAAATATCAATGTGGAATATAAGGCTGCTAATCTATTTAAACAGACTTGGCAAGACCCTCAGGACATTATTTTGGCTAAAAGAAGCGTCTTGGAACTGTTTGTTTATTAAAATTGACTTTTTTTCAAAGATTATATTTATTGTATTAAACAGTATATAATTTATTTATTATTTATTTATTTTTAAAGATTTTATTTATTTGTTTGACACGCAGAGAGAGAGAGCATAAGTAGGGGGGATCAGCAGGCAGAGGGAGAGGGAGAAGTAGGCTCCTTGCTGAGCAGGGAGCCCGATGTGGGGCTTGATCCCAGGACCCTGGGATCATGACCTGAGGTGAAGGCAGCTGCTTAACCAAGAGAGCCACCCCAGGGCCCCTTAAACAGTATATAATTTTAAAAATGTAGAAAAAATAATCTTGAAAAATAAGAACAAAACTGAACTCAGATGATTTTAAGACTTACTATAAAGCATCTGGGTGCTCTGTCAGTTACGCGGCTGCCTTCAGCTCAGGTCATGATCCCAGGGTCCTGGGATGGAGCCTGCCTCTCCCTCTGCCTGCCGCTCCTCCTGCTTGTGCTCTCTCTCTCTCAGTGTCAAATAAATAAAATCTTTTTTTAAAGTTTAAAAAAGACTTACTATAAAGCTAGAGTAATCAAGATGATATGGCTTGCTGTAAACATAGATCAATGGAACAGAAGATAGAGTCCAGAAACTGACCCACACTTACATAGTCAATTGATTTACAACAAAATGCCAAGGCAGTCAAACGAGCAAAGAAAAATCTTTGCAACAAATTCTACTAAAACAACTGCACAGATGTGCAAAAAACCCCAATGAACTAATGAACCTTGACTCCTATCTCATACCACACCCAAACAACTAATTTGAGAGGAATAATATTCCTAAAATATAAAAGCTAAAACTACAGAACTTCTAGGAGAAAACTTTGTGCCCTTTGGGTAAGCAAAAAATTTCCTAAGACCCAAAAAGCCCTAAGCATCAGAGAAAGTTGATGAAGTGGGCTTCATCAGAATCAAAACTTTTGCTTTTCAAAAGACACCATGAAGAAAATGAATGGCAAGCCACAGACTGAAACTATTCACAATACACATATCCATCATAGGACCTTATCCAGAATAAATAAAGGAGCCCTACAAATAAATAAGAAAAAGTACAATCTAATTTATAAAAACAGGCAAAAATCTTCAACTGACACTTCACAAAGAAAGCTATATGCATGATGTATAACTGCATAGAAAGATGCTCAACAACATTAGCTATCAGGGAAATACAAATCACAGCCAAACACTACTTCACATCCACTAGAATGGCTGAAATTAGTGAGACTGACAGTTTCTAAGTGGTGAGAATGTGAAGCTCAGACTCACATACATTGCTGTTGGGAATGCAAACTGACACAGCCACTTTTGAAAATTTATTGTCCGTTTCTTGTATAATTAAACATACGCTGATCTATGATTCCACTCATAGGTCTTTGTCTTAGAGAAAAAGCCTATATGTCCATAAGACATTTTACTTGAATAAGAATGTTCATAGCAGTTTTATTCATAATAGCCAAAAGCTGGCAAAAACCATAAATAGGGGAATGAATATATAAATTATGGTATATTCACATTATGGACTATTACTCAGCAATGAAAAGGAACAAAGTATTGATATACGTAACCACATCGATGAATCACAAAAATATTATGGTAAACAAAAGAAGACATACATGATGTGTCCTCACATTCATACAAAGCTTTAGAATGGGCAAAACTAATCCATGGCTATAAGAATATGAACAGTGAGAATTGGTTAGAAGGGGACACAAAAGAACTTTCTGGGCTGCTAGAAATACTCCTATCTTGATTGGGATGTTATGCAGATGTGCACATTTATCAAAATTCACCAAGTTGTATGCTTAAGATCTGCACATTTTACTCTATGTAAATTTTACCTAAGGAATATTTTTAAAAAGCCGGCATTGTATTCATAGCTATGAAGGTAGCAAACAAAGTTGCTTCACATAAGATGGGGGCACAAGTCAGTAGACATAAGGTATAGAAGCACAGTCGTATTGGAGTGCCATGGAATATGACCAAGCAATGCAGTGGATTCCTCTACAAGACCCGGCTATGTTTAATAGAGGCATCATACGGGAAAGCTGGAAATGCAATATTTTGTTTTGCAGAGTCTAGGTGTCAGGTAGGTTCCATTGGATTTTAGTATTTTTAGAGGATGCAGATATATTGAAGAGGGTGGAAGAAACTTAATTAAAACAAGGTGAAGTCAGTGCTGTGATGAAGGGTGAAAGGAGTGACAATTACAAGGGTTCAAGCAAAGCCCGAGGGGGCTCCTTAAAAACAAACAAACAAGCAAGCAAACCTTGTAAGTAAAAGAGAGACTGTATGGGGAAAATAGCTCTTCCATGTTTCACAGATGACACAATGATATGCAGTAATTCAAAACAACAGTAAGAGCAACTTAGGTTAAACTTTTAGTAAGAATTTAGAGATTGAACATGCACACTCCCTGTCAAAAGTATGACACGGGAGCCTCAAAGCTCTCTGTTGGTGGGGCCATCTGCAAACACAGAAGGAATACGAGCACCTTGGGAGCTATCACCAGGCCCAGCCTTGAACTAAGGCATCTACGAGTTCAGGTTAATGGCCTCAGTTAAGTCAGTACACATCCTCATTCGTTTTGGTTTTCATGAACTATGGAAGGAAGGAAGGTGTTATTTTATTTTTATTTTTTTTTTAAAGATTTTATTTATTTATTTCAGAGAGAATGAGAGAGAGCACATGAGAGGGGGGAGGGGCAGAGGGAGAAGCAGACTCCCTGCTGAGCAGGGAGCCCGATGTGGGACTCGATCCAGGGACTCCAGGATCATGACCTGAGCCGAAGGCAGTCGCTCAACCAACTGAGCCACCCAGGCACCCTGGAAGGTGTTATTTTTTGTATTAAGAAATCTCCTGACTTTTGATCTTTGGGGCTCAATTTAAGTGTTAGTTCCTCTGAGAAGCCTCCCCGGCTCTCCCCCTCCCAGGCTTCATGCTCCTATATATGGGGTCTTGCCTTCCTACACTACATTGCATCTTCCAAGTGTCTTCCTCCACTCTACACTGTGAACTTCTTGAGGGCAGGAATTTTATCACTGGTATATTGCCAAAATTTAGTAGTAGGCCTAACATGTAATAAGTACTCAGTAAATATTTGTTGAATGAGGACCACTTATCTAAACTTTATCTGCAAGAACACTGATCTCCTACTGGCCATGAGCATGTATAGAGAAAAGCATTCATGTTATTTTATTTATTTCTGAGAGAGAGAATTCATGAGCAGGAAGGGGCAGAGGGAGAAAGAGGGAGAATTTCAAGCAGGCTCCATACTCAGTGTGGAGCCCAACGTGGGGCTCCATCTCATGACCCTGGGATCACAACTTGAGCTGAGATCAAGAGTAGATGCTTGCTTAATCAGTCAGACTGAGCCACCCAGGTGCCCCATTCATGTTATTTTTTTTAATCAGAAATTCCTTTTTTTAATATATTCTGCTTCAAAACTAAATATGTAGGAAAATTAGAGGAGTTTAAGGGAAGAAAATTTTAAATATAATAAAAAAAGAATATTCCAAACAAAAACACATAAAGCTCTATGTCCAACAACCAGATACCACTGTTAATATATTTGTTTTTTTTTTTTTGGGAGAGAGAAAGAGTGAGAGTGGGAAGGGGCGGAGGGAGAATCTTTTTTTTTTTTTTTAATTTTTTATTGTTATGTTAGAAGGAGGGAGAATCTTAAGCAGGCTCCATGCTCAGTGCAGAGCCTCACTCAGGGCTTGACCTCACAACCCTGAGATCATGACCTGAGCTGAAATCAAGAGTCCCACACTTAATCGAATGAGCCATCCAGGTGCCCCTTGTATATGTTCTCAAAGATTTTCCCCTTCGGTCAAGTATAATCTAAATACCACACTACACACATATGAAATGGGATACTACTATAATATTATTTCATCATGTTCTGGATATACTAATTTTTAGCATCAGTTAAAGATTTATTTAAGAGAAAGAGAGCATGAGAGAGTACAAGCAGAGGGAAAGAGCAGGGGGAGAGGGAGAAGCAGACTCTGCTGAGCAGGGAGCCCGACACAAGGCTCGATCCCAGGACCCAGGGATCATGACCTGAGTCAAAGGCAGACTTTTAACTAACTGAGCCACCCAGGCAACTCTTTAGCATCAGTTAAAATACCCGAACATTATTCCATTGTGTGAACATACCACCTCTTATTTAACCAATTCCTAGACATCTGGTTTAAACAATTGGATTTTCTTCAATTCTTCGTTGTTATAAAATGTTGAATTATTCCTTAAAGATTTGTAAAGGCAAGCAGTTCTTTTCAAAGAAGGTAGAATAACAAAAACACATCTTCACTAAAAGTTCTGCTAGACTGGGTTGGACATGTTCTATTGGCATCCTGTCTCCCTGTCTGGGACATGGTAGGCACTCAGGGACTTTTACATCACAGCATAGAAGAGGGAATGGATGAGTTTCTGTGATAATGGTCTTTCCCATTTGTGGGTGAAGTTCTATACTTATCCAGATCTGCGTATTTTAATGCCCAAATTAATTTTCTTCCTTTCTGGTGCATAGCACAAATTTAATAATATGTCTGCTTTTTAGTCTTTAGTTTGTCTTAGTTTTCTTCCTACTTGTGTTTCTGTGATTTGTCTTACATCAGCAATATTAGTTAATGATCTTAACTTATTGTGCCTTTTAAATGTTTCATGGTGTGTTGCACAATGCCAAATCTAGGTGGAAGTTTTATAAATAATATTTGACTAGGATAGTGGGTTCTACTATGTCTTTTTTGTATTTGTGTATTTGTACTTACTGCCTGCAGTGTACCAAGCAGTGTGTTAGGGGTGGAGAGATGAAGGAATGTGAAAGGAGATAGAGGCTCTGTCTTCAGGAAGCTTTTATGGATAAAGGATAGGCATGGAAGGGCATGCGACTCTTGATCTTGGGGTCGTGAGTTCGAGCCCCACATTGGGTGTAGAGATAACTTAAAAAAAAATAAAAGACAACAGAAGAAAGATAGGCATGGAATCCAATAATGATGTTACGTTGAGGTAATAGTGAAGGAGTTATGGCCAAAGTCTGATGGAAAAACTGTAGGGGAAAGCAAACTACAGGTCTGCGGGTGGTGGCCAGGGAGGGCTTCAGTGAGGAACTGAAGGATAAGGTGAAGATATTTGAATCTTGAGGACCGGAGGAGGAAGTTTTCCAGGTGGCCCACAAAAGGAAGGATGTTTCAAGCAAAGTGAATGGTCTATGCAAAGCACAGAGGTTTGAATGAGCATGCGGGGAGAAATACAGTCATTTGGTAAGGCCAGCGAGCACAAAGTCTAAGTTGGAGAGTGCCAGAAGATGAGGCTAGCCAGCAGGGTGGGTAATAGATCAGAAAGAATTTTGAATATCAGACCAAGAACACAAGGGTTATCCTAATGTATTTTAGGAGGAGAGCAACTTGATCAGTTTTGTGATAAAAGAATGCTGGCCTCAGATTCTGAAGTATTGGTTATTGAGGTTTGACTCTACAGTTGGAGAACCTAGTACAGCAATCTAGGTGAGAAATACTACAGACCTGACAGAAAATAATGGGAAGAGGAATAAAAATATATTTTGGAAGTAAGATTGATTGTGAATAATCATGATCAAAGAATGGCTGAGAATGACGCCCAAGATTTCTGCCTTGCCTTGGGAAACTGGGGAGATAATATATCAGTTTTCTATTGCTGTTTAACAAATTACCACAACCTTAGTAGCTTTAAACCACACCCATTTATTATGTTAGTTTCCATGGAGAGCCCAGGCACGGCTTAGCTGGTCCACTGCCCAGGTCTTACAAGGCTATAGTCAAGGTGGCAGCTGGCTGTGTTCCCTTTTGGAGTCCAGGGTCTTCTTCCAAGCTCATGGATTGTTGACAGATTTCAATCCTTTGCCCTTGTAAGACTGAGGTCCTGTTCTCTTGCTACCTGTCAGCCAGGGACTGCTCTTACCTCCTAGAGTCCATCCACAATTCCTTGCTATGTGGCCCTCTGACAGGTCCTTTCCCAACATGGTAGCTTACTTCTTCAGAGCCAGCAGGAGAATCTCCCTGACTACTAGACCCTCTTTGAAAGGGCTCACCCGATTATATCAGTCCTGCCCCAGGTTCATTTCCTTTTTGATTAACTCAGAGTCAACCAGTTAGGGACTTTACATCTGCAAGATCCCTTTGCCTTTGCCACATAGTGTACCATAATCATGGAAGTGATCCCATGAATATGATCCCGTCATATTCACAGGCCCTATCCAAACACTGATGGGTATTGCCAATTGGGGGACATCTTAGAATTTTGCCTACAACAGAGAGTTTGTCATGAATTGAAACAGAAAATACATGAAGAGGGACAATTTTACTGAGATTAAATATTGAGTTTAGCTTTTGATGTATTGAATTTGAAATGCCTGTGTGTCATCTGGGTATAGAATACTATATTCAGTGACTTTCTACATGGTACCTATGGGCTTTGGCACACAATCCATTTCAGCACAAACACTGTGAAATCATCTTCTGAATGACTGTACTAATCTAATTGAACAAAAGTAGTAATAGCACATATGATAAAAACATCTTAAGACTTCTTTGACGGAATCATTACAGTCATAGTATAAAATTTTCATTTTGCACACTTTAATTTTACTTACAGTTCTGTGTGTACACACACACACACACATCTTGAAATCACATAAAGTTATTTCCCATATTTGCTTCTAAGCAGTTTGAGATATCCTATGAAATATATATGCACAAATGACTTATTTTACATATTTCATCAACAGGATGCATTTATTTCCCAATATTTTCTGTGTTCTCTGGCTTCAGGACAGAAACCAAATCACATTCTTTCTTATGCTTTGAATTCTCAGAAGAAGCATCCTCATAATGATATGTTATGATGAGTTCGTGATCTCATGTAGTAAAATGTAGTTTATGTGATACCTACTATTATATAGTTGATGTCCATGAATATTGTGGTATTTTACGTTTACAGCGTGTGGGTTGGCATTTTACAGGAGTCTGTGTTACAGCTACACAGTTGCCCCACAGCAGTTGAAACAGTTGCCAACTGAGAGTAGGGACTGCCTGAAGCCTTTCAGGGCACTCTTTAACTAGGAGAACATCAAACAAGATGGTGGATGGCTTCATTAGCAGCCTGTTCGAATAGCATTTTCTCACTTTGAGATAAAAATGTTCTGAAGAGTTTGTTTAGGTCCGCTAATGAATATTTCATCCCAGATGGAGAAAGCACACAGGGGAATGCCACACAAACAACTCTTCCATGAACTCACCCACCCTTTGTGTTCGAGTGGTGTGTATACTAGAGAGGATGGGGCTGCATAGTCAAGAGCCCTGACTCTTTTCAACATGGTTTTCGTGTTGTTGTTTGGTTTTGTTTACAGCATGAAAATCCAAATTCTCACTTGCAGCCTAAGAATATGGTACATATGTAAGAAATTAAATTAGACCAGTATTTATTTATAAACATCTAATTTTAGGAATTTTAAAATCTTCTCCCCCAAAGACTTTTATAAGGTTGAAACTTTACATGGAATATGAAATTAAAAGGTTTGCAAATAAGTATGTCTTCCTGTGTTGTATGAGGATTTTAATTTATGAGTTTTTAAACAAATCTTTGAAGTGTATCAGCCCTTACATGTTCACAAGATCTGGAGGATCAAGCCCTTCATTTGCATTTTGTATTTTCTTTAGCTGAAAATAGATTTGATTAAAAAACAAAATTTGGCACAAGATTAATCCATAATAGGATTTTATTGCTTCTCTTTAAAAAAAAAAGCAATGTTATGCTTTGAGGTGTGATTAGCACATAAGTAGAGCGGTTACTTTTCAGATATGTCTCATTTCATTTTATTTTGGAATTCAACCATTGGATTCCACATTGGTGGAATGGTGTGTTGAAAGTATAAGTTTAGTTCACCTTCCTTACATCTACCAACAAACACAAAATTTAGTACCATTTGCTTTAGCCGGATTGCAACAAATGAGTCCTCATACTTACTAGATGTGGGGTCTAATTTATTTTATTTTATTTTATTTATTTATTTATTTTTTAAAGATTTTATTTATTTATTTGACAGAGAGAGAGACGAGGAGAGAGGGAACACAAGCAGGGGGAGTGGGAGAGGGAGAAGCAGGCTTCCTGCCGAGCAGGGAGCCCGATGTGGGGCTCGACCCCAGGACCCCGGGATCATGACCTGAGCTGAAGGCAGACGCTTAACGACTGAGCCACCCAGGCGCCCGAGGTCTAATTTATTTTAAATACTAATAGGCTTGCCTAAAAGTACACCCAGTAGATATTTGAATTGTAAGAAATTTAAAATTACAATTGAAATGCTAATATTAAGTGTCCAACCCTGTCTCAGGAACATACACTATAAGGGCCAGATTTTGCTCTATTACATGTCTATATAAAGAAGGATTACAGTAATCAGTATACTTCCTGTAGTGTGTAATCTACTTGTTCTTTTTCTTCTAGTCTTATCTTGGTTAGAAGAGATGAGATATAGAATAACTATTGGCTCTGTTTTCCATAATGACCAGCTTAATTTTTCCCTCGTTGTGACTTCTGATTTTGAATTGTTTACTTTGTTTCCTGTAATGTTATGGTCACAATGTAGTATTTCTTGAGTACAATCTGAGAATTAAACAAGGTTCAAGACTGGAAGGGAAACTTGGTCCTTGGATTTATGATCTCTATTAGGCTTCAAAGACAAGTTGTTAAAACATGTAGTAAATATGTAAGACTCATTACCCAAAGAAGCTGTGTCAGCCATATGTATTAGACATATCTGTGAATTACATACACGCCTGACTCTCTACCCATTCTCTTTTACCTTATTTATATTTGGATAGATGTGCATATGTGTGTGCATACGTATATGTGTATATATGAATTTATGCCTATACACACGTGTGTACATGTATACATATATACACAAATATGATACAGGACGAGTATGTAAAAAGCAAGGCATGTGTATAGTTCACATATTTTAAAATCACAACAGTTTTAATCTTAGTGGAAAGACCATGTGTGGACATTGGCCTCTTATGTTCAAGGATCACTCCAGCTCTATCACTTAATGACGTAACTTTGGACAAGTTATATTGTATTCAAATTCTTATACATTTCTGAAGGGAGAAGGGTCATTTAGGAAGGTGTCTTTGGGGCATTTAATCCTGCTACCTTCCCACTGATCTGCTCAGTAGAATATCACCGTTTTCCACCCCAGATAAGGGTTGGACACAGGTGCTCTGTGTAATGTTGCAGCGGAGGCCACTGCGCATGTGTGATAGCCGTTCTCAGGCACAGATTCGAGCAGTGGGACTTCCAGCTCACAGACAATGCACGAGATGACCCCAAACTATCTTTTACAGTGGTTCTACCAAATTATTCTCCATCTAGCAGTTTATAAAGATTTCCCTTGCTTTGTAATCACTCTTCACATTTTTCTATAAAGAAATGGAAGTGGCTTCCTCAATTTTCTGCTAGGAAACCACCTCCTACTGTTTTCTTGATCCACATGGTTTTAATGGGGGATAGCCTTCTTTCCACCTGCCCACTCCCCAGAGTGCATGCAGCCCCACTCTGGTCCATTAACCCAGGCACAAGGCAGAAGGGACAAGTTGTGCCTCAAGTTGGCCTCATGAGACTGGATTTTGCAATTTGGGTTGGAAAGTTTGGGGAAAAGGAGCTTTTTTTTTTCTCTGATTCTGGGGCTTCTGAGCTAATAGGATGTTTTAGAGGTGCTAAAATGAGTGCATGGATTAGACCTACCTGAGAGTGAATCCAAAATAGAAGTAGAACCAACAGAGGAAGAGATTGATTTCTAGATCCAGCCCACGCCAGAAGCCAGTTAAATTCCTCTGGCTTCTTTAGTGATATAAGTCAGTGGGTAACAATATCCACCCTCTACCTCTGGGCCTGATTTACATATGATTAATTCAACAAGTATTTACGACCTACCCATGCTGGGTTTAAAGACACATGCTCCATGAGTATGTGCTTATTTTGATTTTTATTTGAATGATCTTGGTATTGAGAATATATTATAGTTTTAGCCTCTAATAATCTTTAATATAGATACTTATAAACAAACTAACCATTTCAAACTTCCTCAGAAGGAATTGGTCAAAATATTTGTTTAGTATGTATAGAATATGAAACTAGGACTCTGGGGTGGCTGGTGGCTCAATCAGTTGAGCATCCAACTCTTGATTTCAGCTCAGGTCATGATCTCAGGGTCAGGATGAAGCCCTGTGTTTGGCTCCATGCTCAGTGAGGAGTCTGCTTGAGATCCTCTCCCTCTTCCTCTGCCTTCCCCCTGCTCACGTGCAGGTGTGCTCTCTCTCTTTCTAAAATAAATAAATAAATCTTAAATAAAATAAAATATGGAACTAGGACTCTTATATTCTGGCACAGAATATAAAGAAGAGACAGTCCCTCCTGTGGAATAATTGTATCATCTAATGGAAAAGATAACACAATTGCGGAGGAAAAAAATCCTCAAACTTCTTAACACCAACAATACACACAGCACAATATATAGTTCAGATAGAGGGAGAGAATGAGCAGGTTATGTGCAAATCCTCAGAAGGTTCCGGACTGAGTAGATGTCCACACTGAGTGAAACAATAAAGGGGCTGGAGCACATACTAATTCTACCCTCTACACTCTGGGGGACCCTCCTTAAGAAGACGATTGCGAAGTTTGGCATGAGGCCTTAGACATGCAGGATACAAGGATGTGCCCTAAGGCCTGAGCCTCACTAGCTTCTTGGTGAATTTGTCCCTGCAGGAGAGGTATGTGTGGGTGTAAAAACCTAAGCCATGCTTCAAGGAAGAGCAAACAGGTTGAAATAGCTATGGGCTGGAGTTTAGAGGGAGTAGACAATCATGTTCCTAGGTGGCTAGTCCTTTGAGAGGGCCTTAAAGCGAAGGAGAGGAAGTTTCATGATGACGTAGTTGGGAACCAGAGCCCATTTCCAAGCAGGACGGTTGCGTGGTTAGGTAAATATTCCTTGCTACCAAGGCTAAAAGGAGTTAACAAGTAAATGAAAGGAGGCACGGGGACTCCTAGGGATACTTTTAGCAAGAAATGCTGATTTTGTGCACCTGGATGGAGTTTAGAAACTGAAAGGAAGGAAATGAAGCCAAGTCCAGGCATTACTGAGGGAAATAGTCTAGATATTTGGAAGAAATATCCTACAAATCTGCAAACCTTCAAGGCTGAAGTGCATGGAAGTTGGCAATGGATTCATTTTTATATGTTAATTTTTCCTGATATTGTAAGCTTCTTGTGGGTCAGGGCTTAGGGTTTTAGGATTGTTTTGCACTATTTTATGTAAATGCATATTTAGTAAACATCTAATATTTTTCTTCTCCCGTATTCTAGTGCTATGCTCTGAATGTTGTGTCTCCCCAAAATAAATATGTTGAAATCCGAACCCCCAGTGGGATGGTATTAGGAGGCGGGGCCTTTGGGAGGTGATTGGGTTGTGGGGGCAGAGCCCTCATGAATGAGATTAACGTTCTTAGAAAGGAGAAACCACAGAGACCCCTTCTTCTCCCACCATGTGAGGATACAGTGAGAAGTTGGCAGTCAGAAGAGGACCTTCACCAAAACCTGACCATGCTAGCACCCTGATCTTGGTCTCAGAGCCTCCAGAACTGTGAGCAATAGATTTCTGCTGTTGATGAAGCACCCAAGTCAGTGGTATTTTGTTATAGCAGCCTGAACAAAATACCCAGGAACATAAGAAATCTTGAGGGGCACCTGGGTGGCTCAGTTGGTTAAGCATTTGTCTTCGGCTCAGGTCATGGTCCCAGGGTCCTGGGGTCGAGCCCCACATCGGGCTCCCTGCTCAGTGGGGAGTCTGCTTCCCCTCTGCCCCTCACCCCACTCATCTTCTCTCTCCCTCTCTCTCTATTAAATAAATAAATAAAATCTTTAAAAAAAAAAAAAGAAATCTTGATACTGTCCCCATCGGAGCTATCAAGGGGCAACACTACATAACCTCTTCCATTATAAGTGCATGTGCTGGATTCCGTTTCTCCATAGTCTGGAAAAGGAGCATGCCTGGGAACATGGCCAAGGGAAGTGGAACTAGCTTTCAGGTGAATGGGATATCCCCTGTCTCAGTGTTCAAAGCTTGAAATACTTAGGTGGCCCCAACTCAGTGTCAACCAGCCTTGTGCGCTGGCAGAGGCCTAGAAGGAAGTTGAGGAGAAGGTTGGCAGTTCATGGCAGGTGCAAACACTGAAGGAGACAGGATTTCCCACCCTTAGTGCACAGAGTAGAGAAAAGGCTTGAATACGGGATGGGGACGATGACCAGGCATTTTCTTCGTGGACACTCGAGAAACATATAGGGTTTTTAATCATGTAAAGGTAATTCTCCTGAAGAATTAAAATAATCCAGTTTGGGCCAAACCTTCCTGTAAGAAGGGCACAGACCATTTCTGTGATTCACTTCTTTTGCCTTCAGGAACCCAAACCCAGCACTGGAAATATTAGAAATCCTGAGTGCATCATACCCCCAGCCATCCACTGATTTCAGTGTTGAGGGCGTGAGCCCCAGAAAGCTGAGGTTGTCAGCTCAGAGAACACCCTCGAGAGAGGAGGCTGGCTTTGTGGAAGGATGCAGTCCCATCTCTGTGCGGGGAAGCCAGGCAGCACCTGGGCATCATCGGCGAGAGGCAATCAGTGGAAGCTCATCCCAGCTCTAGTCCGACTTTGGTTTTGGTTTTTTGCAGTTTCTTTGCTATGAACCTATAAACAAACCAAGCAGGCCGTTTTTGGAAAGGAATGTGTTCTTAAATCACAGTAACAGGAAACAGACCACTAGGGGGGATTGTTAAGCCATTTTGTGCAAAAAGAATGACTCTTAACTTTTGAAAATGACTGCAGTCTCATTCTTTCAAATCGTCATTAGTCAACTTGAAGCAGGAGCAACCCACCAGAATTGGAATCCAATCTTCGCGAGCAAACTCGCCTCTCCACCGAAAGTGATCAAACGCCAGTAAACATCCCTTTCTTGTTTTAATTGCGAAAGGATTAATGCCGGCTTTGAAGAAATCGCTGTCCCCACTACCTGCTTCCAGAAGCAACTGTTCCCACAGCATCTTGGCAGGTGCGGCCCAGAAGCTGGGCCCCGCCCTCATCACATAGCTGGCCGGCGGTATATTTGCGGGGCCCAGTGTGTGCTCAGCTCTGAACTAGTCAACTTTGTTATCCGAACTCTCCTAAACCCAAAGCCTAACAAAAAAATAGCAAAGAGTAATTCCCCCACAGTGATTACAGAGGGGCAGGGATCAGAGGGGCATTCGGGGGGCCAGATTAAATGGAGTATTTTTCAGACAAAGGGGCAAGACTCTAGATTTGAGAGAGAGAAAAAGGGTGGGTGGGTGGCCACTAATGCGCACGTGTGGGGATTGTTTGAAGGACACACCAGTATTTTTAGAATTGCTCCTCCAGTGGGTAAGATCTCTTCCTTGCAGTGTGTTAATAATCATTTCCAAATCAGTAACTAGAAGTCGCTCTGGGTAGGTCCAGGGCTTGGTGTCAGTGAGGAGACTCTTGGAGGGTGTATTGACTGGAAGGCAGCGTGTTTGGGAAAGGCCAGGGAAGAGGCTGGGGGCGAGTCCAAAAGGCTCACAATTGTTTCAGTCATTAAACAGCGATATTTAATTTGAGCTTAGTAATCCAGGGCACTATTATTTGTGCCCCAGCAAAAAGGAAAAAAAAAAAAAAAGAAAATTAAATAAGTATAATAAAAGAGCGAGGAGGGGCCAAGCTGCTTTGGGCAAAGAAGGACAATAAAGGAGTCTTTATAACTGCTGGATGGTGGAATAGGCTCCCCCCCAAGCAGAATGTCAAATTCTGTCCCCCATTTTTTCCCTCTTAAAGCATGCTAAAAGGAAAATTCTTCACAGAACCTTAAAGAACTTTTTTTGACACAACAGCTGCAAAATCTATTTTCTAAACAAAGATTTATACATATTTATATGAGCTTAATCCAGATTTTTTTTAATAAATCATCCTCAGAACTGCAGAGGTAAACTATATGTAAATACCTCAAGTAATAGGCTTGTAGTGCAAATCACATCATTTTATCTTCAATTTTGCATTCGTTTTTCTGGCTTAAAGGTGCATCAGAGATATGCATTTTAGCATATTCAGAACACGGGGCGTGAAATTAAATGTTTGACAGAGTGAGAAAAATATACAGACTTTGGAGATGCCTTAAAAATAGTAATTTATGCAGATCTAGAGGAGTGAAATCATTTGCAATGGAGTGACCCTCTCTCCAGGAATTTTGTGCTCAGTGTTCTTCCCTAATCTCCCGCTGTATCTTCATTTTTCATTGAACTAGCCAGTTTTCTGCGAAGCCGTCTTGTAGATAAGGGGAGTGCTAAAGAAGAAGAAAGAGGACGCTCGGTGGGTCCGTTTCCATTGCACTTTTACCCAAGGCAATGGGCAGAATTTAACGGATTCCTTCCAACATATGTTTTTGCCAGATAAGTAAACAGTGTGTGTCGGAAATGAAAAAGCATTTGCAATTTAATGACATTACAGCTCTCAGCTTAGGCTGGCGTGCTGCGAGGCGAAAAGCAGAAAAAGAGAGGAGAGTAGAAAGAGAAAAAGAACAAAGTTCATCTTCCCTTTTGTGCATTTTTATCAAGGAAAATATTACTTCTTTCCCCCCTCGTTCTCTTTTTCTTTTTCGTCTTTCGGCTTTTTTGTCTCACTCATTTACATTTTTTTTCTTTTCTGCCTTTCTGTCCTCTGTTCACTTTTACCTTTTTCCTTTATTGCCACTGACTCATTTCCTTTTTCTCTCCATTGTGTGTCCTTATTCATCTATTTGGGCCATTCAGTTTTACCTTATAAGAAGCCGTTTATCCCACAATGTATCTTTTTTGCCTTGTTGTACTCCTAGTGCTATAGCTCATAGTCAACAGGATTGTTGGAGGGATTAGAACGTTTCATTTCAAAGCACTACAAATCTGCTCTCTTGCCTTGGGTCCCTGCTCCTGTTTCCTCTGAGACTTGTCATTTTATTTCACGTTCATTGCAGTCTTTAGTTTCATCCCCAGACGTTACAGCACCCTGATGTCCAACCACTGATACTCACTGTCTCTGCCTTGCGTGTTGTGTCTGCAAGTTTCCAGAAACCTAACCTTGAAATGGCAGACCCACTCCCTCACGCCCTCGGCGGGGTTTGGATGGGCATGGACAGTGAACATGTGGTCAGAATTGGTCCTTCCGATGCTGGATGGCCAGGGCAGGGTATCTTGGAGGGGATGCTCATAATGGGCCATCTTCCAATAGAAAACGAACTCCATACACTACAGCCGCATTTCCTTCTACTTTCCCTTTGTGTGAGGGTGATCACTGAAATATGTGTATACTTGAGTTCTGGGATTGTGTAATTGAGTGCGACTGTGCACGTGTGTGCGTGTGCGTGTGCGTGTGTGTCTCTGTGTGTGTGTGAACTGGACTGTGTGGTAAGTGTACAAAGGAGGGCGTATAGAGTTGCTTAAGGCAATGTAGTAGAAGTCTTCGATGACGGGCATATGAAAAGACATGACTATCTTTCAGCTTCGATTTTACTTTAAATTCCAGAAGCAAAACTTGAATGGAAAACCAGTATTTTCTCCCTACTGAGGTCCATAGCGTTTTTATTCCTAGGATTATTTTGACTGCACCTTTTGCAAGTAAGAATAAGATTTTCCACCCTGTCTCCCTGTTGTTGACTAACTACACAACCCCACTTAGGAGTAAGGAATATCTCTGAGTCATTTTTGCTACCTTAAGTTGTCAGTCTGTCAATGCAGGCAGTTCCTGAAGAAACAACTTCCAACGTGAAGATCAGGATTCATCGTTGTCTTCTTATTTTTGCAAAACAAGTTCACAGATTTCCAGTATTGTCATCATGAACATTTGAATACTGGTACTCCAGATGTTAAACGTAAATCCCATTCCAAGAATACACTTGATAGTTACCGGTTAACCTGCAGGTTGAGCATAATTGAAAGGACCTGTAATCAAATTTCAAGTCCTATCACGGAAATACTGTACAGACTTTAAAAAGATGCTTAAATAAAATGCTCTTGTCTAAAGACACGTGCATGTTTTTACCATAAAATTACATCTTCCACATCTTCCAGATCCAGCACTTGGTAAGTAAAACGAAAATCTATTTGGACATAAGGATGTAAAGTAGCTGGAGGTGGTAATTTAATCAACCAAGGATATATTTCAATGTTTTTCTGGTCTTCTAGGCATTAGCACTTTAAATTCATTATGTTGGTTTGACAGATATATGCAGCCTTAAGGATCTAAAAATGAAATCCTAGAAGTATAGCCTGCTAGAGGATACATATTGAACTTAAGAGATTAAAATGGTATAACCATTGCAACAGAATGGAACATATCGCGTTTCTCATTTTTTCCCCACTAAGCATGAGTATTTTGCAGATGTAAAATACAGTCTTGTCTAATTATAAAACCTGGCTCAAGAACCAGAGCTTTCTAAATTTTATACTGATGAAGTGGATATTAGAAAGAAAATGTTGGCTTCACATGCAGTCTGAAGATGAAGAAGTCTTGCATTTGGCATTTTCTATATCAATAATTTATTAAGGAAAATGACACAAGTGGTCACATGCAGCCTGCTGTTCACAGGCAAGCATCATGCATGCTGTTCCTAGTTAAGGCAAATAACAAAAGAGCCAAATTATAAAGCAGGTCTTAACATAACTGCGACGTTCAATCTAGTATATCATTATGCCAATTTAGTGACGTTAATGATCTGTAATATTAATTCATCATCCTGGAAAATGGGGAAGAGTTGCCATAATTAACTGTATTAAGCCACAATTAAGAAGTCATCCAAGCTGTTGTAAAGATTCTGGTGATGATAAGGGCGTTCGTTATATTACAAACCTTTCTGACCATGTACATTTTGTATGTGAGTCTTTGTTACAAACAGCCCCTCACTCCGAATTCAGATATGTCAAAAGAGCAGCCACCCACGGAGGCGGTGACTGACTAGACGCCTTATCGGCCACTTCCATCGCCAACTGCGGTTCAACACTTTCTTACAGGGAGAATCAGCTTTGAAAGAGGTACAACCTTTTAGCATATCTACTTTAATTCCTCACAGGGAAGCGAAAACAGGCTGTCTGGTGAAATTCACATATGTCGACAGACTATCTCTCCCCCGAGATTAGGGTCATCTTTGAAAGTCACATTTCAAACCGCACCAAATGAACATTTTGATGTTTTAAAATGGAGATCCTATAACGTCCAAGCCTAAATCCAAGTTACCTATCACCAGATGTCTATAAGCTCTTAATTCTCCTCCCCACCTATTTGAAGTCTGTATTGTGACGGGAGTCTTTAAGGCACAGACAATATCAGGTGAAGAGATAAATGGGACCATGAAAGAGGTAAGATGCAGCCAGGGGGACAACTGATTCAACCGGCCAGTCCAAAGGACTCCCTCCCTTTATGCTGGACTGGACAGATCTGCTGTCAATAAAGGCCGATTTCCTCTTTCACCCTGACTTCTCTTTGCACCCATATTATTATCACCGCCATTAATGATCATGAGCTCTTCCTCCCTAAAGCAACACCGAGTATTCAGCTATCTCTACGCATAAGTCACCCCCTAAGTGCATTTAGAACCAGGGACTGTCCTTGCTGTGCTGAGCCAAGTGAATGAGGAAGCTAGGTAGTAACGTGCACACACGTGTAGCTGAAAGTAATTCATGACAACTAAAAAACAAAGCACATCACCAACTTGTCCAGAATAAGGGGCCGAGGATTTATATTTGCAGAGATTCATAAAGAGCTCCTCTGTCTATTGGTGTGGCTCTGTTTTATGCCCGTTAAGCCCAAAGCCCTGCTGCAAATCCAAAGTCACATCTGACACAATATTGCTCGGCATTTGATCAAGATTTTCAGTGAAAAGGAACTGCAGTGATTTCCCCAGGAGAGTTTCCCCCCACCCCATGTGCCTTTCTGTCAACATTATGGTACGTGCCTCTGTGAAAACACACATACGCTCAACACTGATTTCCGCAGGGTGACATGTGCCAGAAAAGTCTCATTGGCAGCGTCAGACGAGGGACAAATCACTGGACAATCTTAGCCTTCCTGGTTTGAGTAGTGACATCCCATTCCAACATTCTCACTCAACAGGACCCAGTAAACTGCTCTCAAGAGAAAAATCTCTGCTCCCTTCTTGTACTCAAGCAGCCGGTTTACACATCCAGCCTCGGAGAGTCAGCTCCCTTCACGGGATGCTGGAAGCTTCACGACTGTTGGCCAAACAGAAACCCCTTCAAATGTGGCACTGTAGAGGAAAAGAGCAGTTACTACTTCTGATGTGAGAGGGTCCAACAAAGCCCCTCTGCCAATACACATTGCCAGGAAAAAAAAAAAAAAAAAAAAGCAGGTGTCTGGGGGCGCCTGGGTGGCTCCGTCGGTGAGCATCCAACTCTTGATTTCAGCTCAGGTCTTGATCTCAGGGTTGTGGGATCAGGCCCTGCGTCAGGTTCTGTGCTTAGTGCAGAGTCTGCTTGAGAGTCTCTCTCTCCTTCTCCTCCTCCCCCTGCTTGTTCTCTCTCTCTAAAATAAATAAATAAATAAAAATCTTAACCAAAAAAAAAGCAGGTCTCTTATATAACCCCTCTGGGAAGGTGGAAAAATTTACCAAACCAAACCTACCTTCACTCCCACCCTTTGGAGCAATTACCATCAAGAAGCCTGATTTACCCTCCCTCAGGAAAGGATGTGTGGGGCTATCAAAGTGAAAAAACACGGTTTTTTAGATGAGTTTACAAAAAACCCTAGCACTAGCCTGGCTGAGATGTTGGAAAGGAGAGGGTCTTGCCAAGTCTTCATTCACAGCTACACATGGGTCTGGTTCTATTCCGTGTCTTCTGAGGATGGATTCAAGGATTCAAAAGGAAGCCAGATTTGGGGTACCTTCCTGAGGCTCACAAGAACCTTTCTATTCTATATGAACTGGAATCCTTATGAAAACCTGTTAAAGCAAGTGTTCCTAACAGCCATTAATGTGTTCACAGTCACAAAAAGACTCTCATGAGTTATAAACTACTTTGTATGATCCTTGTTCTGAGAAGACAAAACTCAGTCTCTCAGCCCTGCCATGAGGCATCTCTAAGTCACCCTAGTGAAGGTGGCCAGTGTCTGCAGACCTGACCAGTCTATCTGGAGCGGCTCTTCCTCCATACTTACGTGGATACTTATCAATGGGTTTGTGCTCCTTCAAGTTCACATAGACCTTTGGTTAACCTTCCACATAGACCAACAAGTCCCTCAAAGGCAAAGGCCTTAGCTCTCATGTCCTTTGTAGCATCGTTCACACTGCAGCTCCCTAGTGTTTGTGAGTAGAGAGGAGGCCATTAAAAGGAAGGAAAGCACCTAGACGTGCTGCCTAGTATGCGTTTCTCTAGGTTTTTCGTTTCCTGTGAGTGGACCTTGATATTTCCCTGACCCCACGGTCCACTGTGTGTGAGAGCGAAAGTAACACTTATTGGCAGGTCTCTGTAAAATCAATGGATCACATAGTGTGCAGACAGCCCGGATTAGGGCCTGAGGATCTTACTCTGGGGCATTTGAAAGAGCTACTTCTTTCCCTGTCTCAGGGATGCACCATGAGCATATCTCACCACACCCTCGAGTGTTCCGTGCTAACTGATACGTAGGTCTGGGAAGGAATTAGGGAGCATTGTCCAACCCCCTCATGAGGATACCGAGACTAAGAAAGTTAATGATCTGCCCAAAGCCCTCAGCTATCTGGGGGAGATCATGCATAGAACTCTGTCTCTTATTTAGTCCTGTGCCCCTTTTCACGGCATAGCTTGGCAATCTGTCTTTATAAGGAATCTTGACTTGTCAAAATCAGACTCTACTAGTAATTTTTAAAATCAGCCTTTTTGAAGGTTTTGATCATTTATTTTCAGTCGGTGGGTCAGGAAAAGTGAGTTATTGGCTCCCCCATGACTATCGGCTCTCATAGCATCTTGTGTTACATTACCCAGTGTGATACACCTTCCTGTGACTGGATTTGGATGTTTCTGGACTCAAACATAGACTCTTCATTAAATAAAATCCAGGTTAGGTTAGGGAAAATCAGCTCAGCGTGGCTTCCCTTTTTTATTTTTTAAAGAAATTTTTTTTTTTAATTTATTTATTTATTTGAGAGAGAGAGAAAGCATGAGCGGGGAGAGGGAGAAGCAGACTCCCCACTGAGCAGGGAGCCCAACATGGGGCTCCATCCCAGGACCCTGGGATCATGACCTGAGCCCAAGGCAGATGCTTAACCAACTGATCCACTCAGGCCCCCCAAGGCTTGCCTTTTTTAAACCCAGAGGTATTTGGACCATTTGTCCAGTCACCCCTATTCTGAGCTGAATTGTGTTCCCAAAGAGATGAAGTCCCAACTCCCAGTACCTGTGCAAATGACCTTATGTGGAAATAGGGTCTCTGCAGATGACCAAGCTAAGATGAGATCATTAGGAAGGGCTTTATTCCAATCGGATTGTGTCCTTATAAAGGGGAGAAATTTGGACAGAGGCAGACACAGGCAGAGGGAAGAGGATGGGAAGACGCAGGGAGAGTGCCGTGTGTAGACGGAAGATCGGGGTGATGCTTCTACGAGCCGCCGGGGATGCCCAAAGTTGCCAGCACACCACCAGAAGCTTGGAAGGGATCTGGAACAGATCCTTTCTCACCGCCTGAGAAGGAACCAACCCCGCGGACACTTGCTCTCAGACTGCCAGCCTCCAGGCCTGTAAGACAGAGCTCCTGGTTTGTGCTACTTCCTGCAGCAGCCTTAGGAAACGAATCTACCTCCCAAAGGAATAGGAAATGCAGGTTTCCTTTTGTGGATGCCTTCGTGTGTGTTTCGTCTTTTCTCTTGTTAAAGGCAGCTTTGAGGTCAGAGGCTTTAAATGTATTTGGAGAAAGGCACCCTGGGTGATCTTAAAACTAAATGACATTTGTAACCCTTAGTTTGTAGCTATCGAAACTCTGTTCTTTGGGGATTCTTTGAATTTCCAGTATTATTTCATCTTTATTTCTAAATATGATTTGATAACCACCCCTAGAATCAGTTATTTTGCTTGGTTTTTAACGTGAGGGATGCTCAATGAATGAATTATTTAGTAAATTTAATAAGGCTCCATTTGACCTTTTGTTTGAAAGTGCTAGAAAATACTTTGTGTGGCACATAGTAAGAACTTTATCAATATAGAGTTTATGAATTACAGAAGAGGCACACATGCACATATATGATAAGCCAACTTGTCAGAATATGTGACTCTGTAGCAGCTAGAGTTAACCTTATTCTATTTTAGTTCTTTGCAGACCAGAGATAGTTTGATTTTTTTCTATTATTTCCTAGATTATTTCAGGGATGGGGCAAAAGACTTTGCGATATTATTTAATAGTATATTAACAAAAAGCTACCAGCTAAGTGTTACTGAATTTGGAACATATAGTAAACAAACTTCTTGACACTTGTCCACACTTTTGGGAGGTGAGGGAAACATGGCAGGGGAGCTTGTACCTTAATATGATTTCTAACACCAATAGAAAATTACCAGCAGCTGGTATCTTTACTTGACTCAAAGATCTGAAAAGACTAAATTTTAGGTGCTACCCAGAGAGGTTTATGTGAGGCTACCTCAGGAGGCTGAAATGGGCAGCTTTTAATGGGCAAGAGTTGAGTCACATCTCTCTGCAGGGCACCTCAGCCTGCCAGTACAATGTTTCCCCGGACAGCAAGCATCTTCCATGGCCCCTGGTTTTCTGACCTCAACTCAGCCACACCCCCTCCTGTTACCTCATGTTGGCCCCCTCACCTCGTCCAAAGTGGCTGGGCCTATGGCCCACCTCAGAGCCTTCCCACTGGCTTTGGGCTCAGATACTCACCTGGGATCGCTAGATAAAATACAGGATGGCTAGTTAAAGTCAAATTTCAGAGAAACAACAGAAGTCATGGACACAGAGAACAGATTGGTGGTTGCCAGAGGCAGGGGATAGTGGATGGAGGAAATGGGTGAAGGTAGTCAAAAATACAAACTTCCAGTTATAAAATAAAATAAATAAGTCCTGGGATATAATGTACGGCATGGTGACTATAGTTAATATCGTATTGCATATTTGAAAGTCGCTAAGAGCATAGATCTTAAAAGTTCCCATCACAAGGGAAAAAACTTGTAACTATGTCCAGTGATGGATATGAACTAGACTCTCTGTGGTGATCATTTCACCATTACACAAACATCAAATCATTATGTTGCAAACCTGAAATTAATATAATGTTTTATGCCAATTATATCTCAATAAAACATTTTAATTTCAGAGAAACAACAAATACTTTCTTAGTGGAAATATGTCCCAAATACTGCAAACTTACACTCAAAAATTACTTGTTGTTTATCTGGAAATCCTACCATGCCTGACTCATCACCTGGCTGCCTCAGGTTCATTCTTCAGGTGACTTAAATGTCACTTCCTCAAAGATGCCTCCTGAAGACCCAATCTAAATTATGCTATTATTCTCTTTCAGATCACCCCATTCTTCTCCCTCATCTCCTTCACATCAATTTGTAGCTATATTTTTATTTTTTGTGTTTATCTGATGCTAGTCTGTCTTCTCCATGAAGGCAGGGACCATGTAGGTCTCTTTTGTTTGCTGTTATAATACCTGGTGCCTGGTACTTACTAGATACTCAATATTGGTTCATGAATGGATGAATGAATGAATGAATGAATGAATGAATGAATGAATGAATGAATTAATGAACAAGGAAGAGAAAATTTTACTGAGAATTCCTTACCTTGCTTTATTTCTAGTTAATTTATTTGGTAGACTAACTAGTGATTTAAATAGGTTTACAGAAAAAAAATGAGATTTCTCAGGAAGTTAATGGAATTATCACAGAATATGTTGAGCATAGTGTTAAAGTACCTCAGATCATGTAGATGTTATGTTATAAAGTAGATGTTATGTTTACATTATAAAGTATATGTTCAAAGAATCATATATATGTTCAAAGATATATATAATCATGTAACATGTGATTACATGTTACTAAGTATATGTTCAAAGAATTACATATTAAGCTTATAAGTGTCTAATAAGCTTAACTTAATTCAAGTAATGTTGCTAATAGATCTGCTATTTGTTCTAAGAAAGAATTTTGAATAATTTATTAGCTCCAAGTCAGCTGTTAAAATGGTCACCTTGAAGCAATCAGCATTACTATTAATTGAAGAATAAGCTGCAAATAGCTCATTCAGTTGGACACAGAAACCCATCTAGTCCATGTAAAAGATGCCTTGTAACATACAATAATTTTAGAAAAGAAAACAATGATAAAATTTCATGGAGAATGTTAGGTTCTCCCCAGCTGTAAAGAACTAAGCAACCAAAATGGCTCACACTTCTAGAGAAATAACTTCAAAATCATATATAAACAAAGATTTTCTCATTCTGCTTATAGCTCTAGCAAGATGAATATTTTCTTTGTTTTTTTTAAATATATATTTTAAAGATTTTATTTATTTATTTGACACACAGAGAGAGAGATAGGAAGAGAGAGAGAAAGAGAGAAAGAGCACAAGCAGGGGGAGCAGCAGGCAGAGGGAGAAGCAGGCTTCCTGCATGAGCAGGGAGCCCGATGCGGGGCTCAATCCCAGGACTCTGGGATCATGACCTGAGCTGAAGGCAGCAGTTTAACCAACTGAGCCACCCAGGCGCCCCAAGATGAATATTTTCTAATTGAGAATCCAAGATCCAGTTCTGACTGATGTGAAGTTTTTTTCCCCCTACTTAATAATCCATTACTAAATGTTGGATTGTAGTTATTGCTCTAAGAACAATTTCACAATGGACAGGTTAGGGTGGGTCAACTCAGATGAAATGAAGAGAATGGTTGGGACAACAATTTAGATGGGATATTGGCATGAATTTAATTTACTGGAGGATGGTTCAATTTCACTGCTTTTTAGCTTGTAGCCGTGTGACTAGTTATAAATCAGATATCATTCAACAGTTGCAATTGTACATATTTTTCCTTTTTTTTTTATAATGCCAAAACCAACTGTCAGATAAATAAAAATCTCTCACCTTAGTCCATTCTTACAGGATAATAGCCTCAACACTGATTCTACCCTATTTTATAGTTCTTTGCTAAAATCACAAGCATCTACAGTAAAAGATAGAAAGGTATGTATCTAAAAATCTTCAAACACCCTCACTTGAATTTTTTTTCCCACTGTCAGCCTCTATTCAGTGTAATACTTTATGCAACTATAAATAAAAATTATAAATACATGTCATCTAATAATTGCTGAAGTTATTTATTTAATATTGTCTATTATTTCTATATAAAATATAGAAAATAAAAGATAATGCTTGGTATTAGGTACACCAATGAACACTATTAAGATTAAATTATAGGGGCACCTGGCTGGCTCAGTTGGTAGAGTATTTGACTTTTATCTCGAGGTTATGAGTTTGAGCCCCACGTTGCATGTAAAGATTACTTAAAAATAAAATATAAAAAAAAAGATTAGATTGTATTTAGGCCACAATCTGTGGTTCATGTATCTAAAATATGCAAAATCCTAAACCTGTACTTTTATTTTTTATTATTATGCTTTAAGTATTAAGCAGAAATATATTTTCCCCTCAGTATTCATCCAAAATGCAAAACAGTAATATATGGTGGGGGTGTGGTTTTTATTCACTGAAGGGCTGTTCAAAATTTCAAAATGAACTTGAAAAATTGCATGTACTTGCTCGGCAAAAGCTGTCTGGTTTGCTTGTGTATCGCTTTGTTTCAATTTTGGGGAAACAGTTCTGTTTCCGGGGTCTTTCACCTAACCATAAAGTGGTCTGTGGACAGAAAAAGTTCAACCGCAAACAGAGGCAAAAAAAAATCTCCAAGACTACATGATATTTTTCACATTTTTTAACCAGACAGTTTGGCCTGGTTTTAAAATAACCTCAAAGCAGATTATCATAGTTTTTGAGGTGTGATGAAAGGTATTATGGTAGTCTGCCCCCCCTGAACACACTGACAGGTGGCCTGGTGTCATGGGAACATTGACAAGACTGGCCTGATGGTTCTGGGTCTGTGTCTCTGTCATGACAATCAGCAGCATTTGGTGCAGGATTCCATGTGTCTTTCCTCTCCAAGCCTTGGAAGATAATTTCCACATTTATGGCAACCTGAAGGACATGTCTTACAAGCTTTGCTTTGTAACTTTTAACACCTATTTAGTTTTTTTAATTGGCATGTCCAAGAATCAAATTAGTAAAGTTCTTGGTAAACCTTGTTCAAAGAAGTTGAATACCATTGATTTAAGTGTTTGTTTTCTTCTTTAAATCAATAGTTGAGGGGCACCTGGGTGGCTCAGTTGGTTAAGCGTCTCCCTTCAGCTCAGGTCGTCATCCCAGGGTCTTGAGATTGAGCCCTGTGTCAGACTCCCTGCTCATCGGAGAGTCTGCTTCTCCCTCTTCCTCTGCCCCTTGCTGCCCCCCCCCCCCACTTGTTCTCTCTCTCTGTCTCTCTCTCAACCTCAAACTCAGAGGAGGCTTGTGTATGTGTGTGTTTGAGATGAAGTTTCTGTATGTATCGGTCTACATTTAGCAGATGGGTACTTTTACTTGGAGAAAATTCTTTAATTCTGTGGAGACAAGGCATTATTTTTCTTTGGAAATTCACAATTTTTTTGAAATTAGTAAATTTAATGTAACTTGGTGATATTGTTTTTGCCGACATGAAACAGCTCTTTGCAACATGAATATGTGCCAAACGCTCTTTTTTAATATGATTTTTTGATTAGCAACACATTAATATGGTTTGAAAAAAAGCAATATAATACAGTATAGAGTGAAAGGTCTTGTTTCTGTCCCCCTACACACTATTCCCAGCCCTTCATCCATATCCCTTTGTCTTCCTCCAGAGTTTTGAAGATGTTCTTTATATTTGAAAAATAATGTATCAGCACTTTGAAAATATACACGGTTGAAAAGAAATCTTAAATGGTGATAAAAATATTGAATCTTTGGATTTTCTCAGTTCACTTGACTAGTCACTTGACTCTTAAGTTAAAATTCTTTGTTAAAATAGTTAAAATGATATACATATCTATGTGAACTTAAAGTAATCATTCCTCAAGGAGAAGTTAGACGAATACAGTTGGGGGTTGTTTTGTTCAGGAAGTTTTGAAGTGGAATTTCCTCACTAGGTGGCGCTCGTGTGCCTGGAGGTCTGGGAGGGAGTTGCCCCGCCCCGCTGTCCCTGGATGCACAGTTCACCAATTAGCACACAGTTACTATGGAGACCTCCCAGTTCACACAGAGGGAAAGGCCTCCATATTTTCTCCTCTCTAAAGAATGATTGTTCTACTCTTATTTCTGCTCTGCGCTATATATGACCTTACAACTGGAGTGAAATTGTTGTAGTTTCCTCTTTAGACTGAGAGGTGTGTTATGGAAGATTGGTGCCCAAGCAAGAAAAGGTCACTGCAAGTGTTACTTTGACCTGGGGATAAAACCCTGGGAAAATTCAACTTACCAGCTGAATCAGAACTTTAGAGAAGTTCCCTGTAGCACATCAATGATCTGAAAGTTGCCCTCACCCTTTCCCTGAAGACCTTAATGTCCATCCAACAACAAAAAGCTTTTAAACATGCTTTGGTGGTATTATCTTCCTTAGCCATTGACATGGCCTCTCTACTAAGAAGGGATCAAAGTGCTTTCTCCTGTCTGATTCTCACACTCACCATGAGGCAAGTAAAACATTACAGATGTGCATAAAATAATAATCTAGGGATTTCCAAATACTGCTCAACTCTGTCAGAAAGTCAAGAAGTCCAGCAAGCAATAGGGGAAGAAAAAAAAATTTAAACCAAGATTGAAGAAAGTTAGAAATATGCTAGCTAACTTTTTATTTGATATATTTGATCCTGCAACCATTAATTTTTTTATGCATTAACTCAGACATTTACTGCCCACCAACTATATGCTTGGCACTCTCCTGGTTGCCATGGATGCAAAGATAGATGAGACTAACTCCCAGCTTCAAACCTGTTGGGAAAATGAACTTTCATCCTGAACTCTTTCTTGATCAAGCTCCCATCATCCCCATAAGAATTACTCTGATTCGGGGCACCTGGGTGGCTCAGTCGTTAAGCGTCTACCTTCGGCTCAGGTCATGATCCCAGGGTCCTGGGATTGAGCCCCCCATCGGGCTCGCTGCTCGGCGGGAAGCCTGCTTCTCCCTCTCCCACTCCCTCCTCTTGTGTTCCCTCTCTCGCTGTGTCTCTCTCTGTCAAATAAATAAATGAAATCTTAAAAAAAAAAAAAAAAAAAGAATTACTCTGATTCAGCTCCATGTCATTTTGTACACCACTCTCTTCCACTTTTTGATATAATATGCATCAAAATCTTGCCCAAATTTACCCCTTTTAGGACACCATCTACCTCAGATAACTTACTTAAGCCACATACTCAATTGTATCTGTAATTTGTAAGTATTTATATGTCACCTTAACCTAGGGACAACCTCAAGTCATGTGAGTGTCAGTTCACCTGCTCAGAATGATTTCAAGCTTTTTAAAAAAGATTTTATTTATTTATTAGAGAGAGAGAGAGGGCATAGAGAAGCAGATTCCCCGCTGAGCAGAGAGCCCAAAGTGGGGCTCAGTCCCAGGACCCTGGGATCATGACCTGAGCCGAAGGCAGAGGTTTGACCGACTGAGCCACCCAGGCGCCCCTGATTTCAAGCTTTTGAAGACAATGTTTCACACATACTGTGACCTCAGATCTCATTGACTGAAATATCGTTTTTAATGTTTTATTAGGAGAAACAAAAGCCTGTTGCCGAAGACCCTTTGGGAAACATGGGACGATCAGGTCAAAGGGCATCAGCTAATCTTTGGGCGCTCCTTTGAGTGACAGCTCAGCAGTAGGGACACAGATAGCATGGAAAAGCCTCTAGCTGGTGCCCAGGGTCTTGCCAACAATTGTGATGATTGTTTGTACCTCTGGCTTCTCATAACAATGCTAATGCACAAGTGGCCCAGATTCCTGTTTCCCAGTGGAAAGAAAAATTTTTAAGAAGAACCAAAGGGGGAAAAAAGAAAAAGGAATGAAAAAAGAAAACTCAACATCAGCTATCTGGTGTTGCTTTTTTGATGAAGCCTTTTTTCTCCATGGTTCTTCCCCCAAAGTGAGAGGAAAGTAGGGGAAGACAGGAAGGAGGCATTCTCTACTGAGATGATTCTAAGGAAGATTTTCACTCTTGTGATGATGGCATGTGAGATTATAGGTGCCCCATCTCAGGAGAGCAATTAACTCCTACGGGAACACGGTGAGTTGAGATGAAGTCTAAGAGGGAAAGGTCCTCGAGGTGAAATGCACTGCAGGCTAGCAGAGAGCAGGAAAGACACTGTCTGGTTGTCTTTTTTAAACCATGAAAGTCTTTTCAGGACAAGGTAGCTACATTCTAATCAGAACCGAAATTCAAAAGAGAATCAGGAGAATCACCTGCTATTTCTCCCTGCCGGGTATACCGTGCCTTACTCCCGTGTGAGTCTAGCATAAGTGCAAACGAGGGCAGAGCTACACCTTTCTGGGCACTTAGATGCGAATTATCACTTAGGCATTAACACTGTTGTGCCTGCTTTGCCTGCAGCCTCCCCCACATTCTGCAGCTGTGCACAAGGGATTTGCTTTCATTGTATTCCTTTGTCCTTAGGGGTGGGGAGTAGCACAGTCTTTTGCTACAAATCCTTTTCCCCAGCATTTCTCTTTCTTTTAGTAGATCTCTTTGGGATTGGATGAATTTAATTGAGTACCTGTTCACACCAAATAAATTCCCTTTATAATCTGGCATGCCAATCACCCAGCTGGGTTGTCCCAAATAAAAAGGACCACAGTGGACACACTACACCAGTTATTTCCTTTGGCCATCAAACTCCAAACATCTTATAACCAAATCATATCATAACTGGTATTTATTGGGATTGGTGGGCAATGAATGGCGGTGGTGATAATAATAAGAGGGAGATACAAACATGTATCTGGAGCAGTTCTTGATATTAAGACACAGGTAGTCCAAGTAGACAGAAAACACAAACACTTCAAAAACTGAATAATGACTCAGGATAGGCTTGATATGAGACACCGTCCTAGGAGCTCTGAGGAGGACACAGTTGCCTGGGGAAGAAGCCTCATAAAAGGCAAAAGAATTTGACGTGGGCCTCAAAGAATGACCACAAATCCCAGTGAGAGGCTGGAGAAACCATTCTGGGTGGATGAAAGGTGTAACTAGACAGGTTTTAATGGAGTCTACAAAAACTGGGGAAAGAGTGGGCAATAAACTGGAAATGTGGATTGAGGCCAGATAGTGGAAGGAAACTAAGGAGCTTGGACTTTATCCTGGTGGTAATGAAGAGATAATGAAGATTTTTAATTAAGGGTTTGGCATGATTAAATGGTGTTTTAGGGAGATTACTGTGGCAGCAGTGAATTGGAGGGGGAGAAACAAGTAAGCGATTAGTTAGGAGGCTATTATAATCATCCAGGCTTGAAGTGGCAGGGGTATGGGGGTAATGGGAATTGAAAGGAGAGGTGGAGTGTGAGAGATAGTGCAAGGGAATGCCCAGCAAGCCTCAGGGACTCATAGATATTTGGGACAAAGGAAAGGAAGGTGGAAGTGAGTGCTGGTACCAGACACACTGAGGGGAATTAGGAGGGGGAGTCTTTTGGGAGCAGAGGGGGAGATTGGAGCAGTGTTGAGTTAGCTGGGCTGTGGGGTAACTACAAGGCAGCCAGGTTCAGAGGTCCAGCAGCTGGGTGGAAATGCGAGACCGAGACTCTGGAGGGCAGCCAGGCTAGGGACCTAGACCTCTCTCTTTTATAAGTCAATCGAACTCCTTTCCCAAGAAAGAACCCGAAATACAATGACTAAGCAATCAGGATAGAAAGTGAATATTTTAGGGTGGGTCCTAAACCATATCAACAGGAAGGAAGAATCCAGGTCATTCTTCGAATATTTTCAACTTCTGGAAAAGTGCTTTTAAAAAAATCAGCCAAATATTTCAAATGAATATGTTTTAAAGCTAAGTTTCCCAGATAACATTCCCAAAAGTTCAAATTTCTTCCTTCAGGGAGGCTCAGCTTTGGTGTCTAATAAAGTTCAATTACAGAATGATTCCGTGTTGAATGTGGTGGTGATTTGCACTATCTACATGGAGGTTTGTGACCAAGATGTGGCTCCAGATGAGCAGCACAAGAGCCTTTGTAATCCCTGTAGGCCCTTTGCCTAATTCTCTCATGCAAATTAGAAGGAAGAGAGGTTTCCAGATGTCATTTACCAGGAAAGTGCATCCTTCTAGCAAAAGGAATCCGCAAGAAGAAGCACAAGTGTCATTTAACGTATGCTGCTTAACCAGTGGCCCGTGGCCACATGGACTTCCATGAGACTAAATGCCAACTCAGCCTTTCCTCCAAAACGTATGTTGTAGATCCAAATGTGAACATGGTGGAAATAAAACAGCTTTGGATTTCACCCGTGGGTGTGTGGACTCAGCTGCCAAACTCCTCCCCACACGACTCAGATGCTAGTGATTATTGTTTGAGTTTTGCTGTGAAACTCAAGAGACCAACCAAGTCAGTCAAGTCAGCCATTATCTGAAAATCAAGGGAAAGTAATCTTTTTTTTTAACCTGAAAATCAAGTACTGGTAAAACAATTCGCTTCCAAATCTAGAAGGATTCCTCGTAATTCACAAATGCATGTCAGTAGTGCTTGCCCTCCTGTGAGATTTCTGAGGAGGGACTCTGAAGGCTCTGATGTCATCGGTGAATTTAGGAGCTCCATGGTGTTTTAAATGTGTGTGTGTGTGTGTGTATAGAGGGTGTCTCAAGAGCAGGATCCTTGTCTGTCAGTGGAGTCGTAACTACCATGTCTGGTTATCACCTGGCCACAGAGAGCTTAAAATCTTGTCTACTGTTGTGGATTCCCTCAGCAGAGCACACACCTGCCCTTATCCAGAGGTAAGCTCCCCAGACTGCTCCAGGAGAATTTGTCAGCACCTTGAACCATTTCTAGATGGACTAGAGAAGTGGTAATGTTTCTCTCCTACAAGACATGAAATTTTAGCTGAAGCCCAAGCTTAACCCCCCAAGACCCTGGGAAACCTGGAAGGGAATGTTGAAATCTCTTGGGCATTACCATCTCCCATCACCAACCCCTCCTTACTCGAGAAGCATCTAAATTTAGCAAACACTCAAATTTCTCAATATTATCTGTTAAATCCAAGCAATTAATGAAGAATCCCATATAGAAATTCTGCTTTATTAATGATCAAACCTTTCTATTGGTAGATAACAAATATTAAGTAAACAAGTTTACCACACCACCCAACCAGACTGGATCAGGTTAGGGAGGAGCTCCTTCCTTCTCCACCTCTCCTATGATAAGAATCTTTTTTTTTTTTAATGCAAGGGGGTGGGATTAAATAACTTTTAAGGGTCCTCCCAACTCTGAGATCCGATGAGTGTTGATTAAGATGAAGATACTTGCACATTTCCATAGGTCTGAACTCAATGGAAATGCTGCTTCTGACCTCCCCAGTAATGGCCTCAGCCCTTGATTTTGGGAAGCCCTTATCAGTAAATGTCTGCTAGATGCTCCAAGCCTCAAGAAATAAGGAGTAACACACGCACACTCACGCACACACACATACATTTAGTTTAAATTGTAACTGAGTTGATGCCAAATTTTCTGATTTACCTAAGATTTAACTTTCTCCATATTTAAATAAGAACTTTTAAATCCTAGTATTAAAGTACATACATCTGTATATGTTGTAGCTTGCTAATAATCATTTCTAAGCAACATATAGGAAGACATGTAAAGAAATTTAATCCTGGTTAATTCAAGGTAACCCAAGTTGATCATTTGATTTTAGCTCTTCTTCAGCAAAGAAAGACAAAGGTCAAAAAGTAATCTTTTTTCAGTCATTCTTGGTTGAAAATAAATTCTGAATTTCTCTTTTATTAATATGTTGCCCTTTTTTATGTGTCAGAAATAGAAATGGTAGAGGGTTGGAATGTGATCTTGATATATGATTTTACTGCTCTTTGTACTAACTGCTGAATTATTATCATTTCACAGAAATTACATCTGAAAGGGAGGAATGTGTTTTTAAATCACATGATTCCAAATGAATAACCTTTGTGAAAGTGATTAGTAATTTCTCCAAGCGATGAGCTTGAAAAGACTCCATTTCAGGGGTCTATATAACCCTTTCCTTCTTCCTCTGCTGTGGTCACACACAGGACAAGAAATGCACAGAGAGTGTCTACGATGTGTGGAAGGTTTCTACTTTACTAGGTATCAGGAAAAAGAAAAAAACAAATAACCAACAAGTTACTCTGGGGGAAAAACAGTGGAGGGTGGGGTGGGTTGAAGATACTGTTAAAACACTTGAATTAACAGAAGTTAATTCCCTGGCGGTGCCTCTATATATTAATTGTATGAGAGTGCCACTCCATGGGCAAATTTAACTTCAGGAAGTGACTTAGGCCCTGGGAAGAATAGGCCACAATATTTCATCAAATACAGCAAAAACAAATTACCTCAGACTCAAGACGCCTGAGACCACTTTCTAAAAGTGTGAGCTGCTTGCAGAAGGACATTCCTTTCTCTGGGAACGGGAGACAGAGGGTGTAGCAGGGAGTGGGAGGTGGCTTCCAGCCCATTCATGCTCACCTCCTGAGGGGACCACAGTTGGAAATACCAAAATGGCAGCCCCTGGGTCCACCCCACTTACTCCTAAAAGCGACTGTGATATGGACTTTCTTTTGTTTTGTTGTGGGTTTGAGTGAAGAGAGGGTGACTTTCAGGTCTGTTCAGAGACCCTGGGAAGCCTTTAGGAGCAAGTTTGTCAAAGTCACACCTGTAGGCTTGACTTGAAGACCCAGTGATGGGTTCTAGTAGGACATGAGTGGATTGCAAATGGCTCTGGAAATCCACTCCTATTTCACCTCCTAGTATTTAAGAAGAAACCCACTTGGCTGTTTTAACTCCTTGCGTCCCAGGAAGTATCACCCTTGGATCCAAGACAGAGTAGCCACCCTGTGTCTTCTTGCCTTTCTGGTCTCTAATTATAAGCAGGTCTGTGCCTGATAGGTGGAGAAAAGACAGGACGTTACAGTGGTTAAGATCACGGACTCTGAAGCCTGACTACTTGGGTTCAAACCTTGACTCTACACTTAGGGCTGTGTTACCTTGGTCTAGAGGCCTAACTCTCTGTGCCTCAGTTTTCCCATCTGTAAAACAGGGATTCATTCACCCATTCACTTTTATAAACATTTATTGAATCCTCTCGTGCAGAGATGAAAAAGACAGTGTCTGCTCTCATGGAGTCTCCATTATAGTAGGAGGAAAGGCAATAAATAAATAAAGTAGGATGTAACAGGTAGTCATAAGTGCAATGAAGAGAATTAGAATAGGTTTATGAAAAAAAATTAAAAATAAAATAGCTTTATGTGGTAGAGTGACAAGATGGCTGCTTAGCATGGCCTCTCTGAAGAGGTGACCAGAATGAGAGTCATCCATGAGGAGATCATGGGGAAGAGCTTTCCAGGCAGACGGAAGAGCAAGTACAAACCCTAAGGCAGAATGAGCGTGGTGTGTTCAAGTCAAAGAAAGGCCAACGTGGCTGGAGCAATGCGGATAAGCAGGAGATGGGATGAAATCAGGCCAGGCTATTGTAGTCTAAATCTAAGGAAGCCACCAGAATGTTTTAAGCAGGGGAATGACATGATCTGACTTACACTGACCACGTTGTGTGCAGCATGGACTGTTGCAGGGCGAGAATGGAAGCAATGAGACTAGTTCAGAGGCTGCAGCAGTGAGCCACGTAAGAGGAGAGTGATGCTGGGGAGACATGGATAGAGGCTGGGTATGTTGAGTAAGAAGAGGCAACAGAAGCTCTTAGTGCATTTGGATCTAGAGATTAAAAGAAAGGATGACTGCTTGGATTTGGGCTCAAACAACTAGGTCCTGTAGATGGTAGTCTCATTTACTGCAGTGGGAAGGACGGCAGGTCAAAGTCGGGGAGGGTCAAAGGTTCTGTTTTGGATGTGATACTTAAGAGGCAGATTAGGTGTGCCAGTAAAGAGAAAGGTCAGGCAAAGCCTTGGATACACGACTCTGAGTTCTGGGGAAGCATCAGGGCTGGCAATTTGAGGACTGCAGCATATATGTGGCATGTTAAGCCATGGCACTGGGTGAGATCAGCTGGACAGGAGTTGCTGAGAGGGAGGGAGAAAACCAGAAGTGTGTGGTGTCCTTACAGCCAAGGGAGGAGTTGCAAGGAGGAGGGAGCAATCAACAGCGTAAAATGCTGCAGAGGGTTGGGTCATACAATGACTGAGGATTGTCCCTGGGTTGGGTTTGCCAAGCTGAGGTTGTGGGTAATCCCTGGAGTAGCATCTGTGGAGGGCTGAGGACTAAGCTTGCTCGGGATGAGCTCACGCAGGGCCAGGCCAACTTTAAGGATACCCAGGTCTGTTCCCGGTGTGTGGAGAAAGGCAGAACGTTGTCGTGTTTAAGATCGCCGCCTCTGAAGGCTGACTGTGGGACCTGAAGTCTCTACCACTTGGGGGCTCTCTCAAAGAAAAATAATATAGAATTAATACAAAATTAGTTGCAAATGTAAAAATCCGTTTGGAATGAGAAATTATAAAATAAACTTTACATTTTAAAAGTCTGACAAGGGGCGCCTGGCTGGCTCAGTTGGGAAAGCGTGTGACTCTTGATTTCAAGGTTGTGGTTGTGAGTTTGAGCCCCACGTTGGGCATGGAGATTACTTAAACACACATACACACACAAATAAAAAATAAATAAATGAAAGTCTGACAAATTCCAAAAAGAAAAATAACAATATTTTTCTTAACTTACTGCCAGATGCACCTCTATAATATTTCCCTTTTTTTTTGTCTAGATACCCTTCTTTATATGACAATGATTTTTTCATAAATGGCATGTATATGTGTCTATTACATATATCTATATTTATACACGATCTCTCCACTTACCTTCTGGATCCTATAAATATATTTTTTTTATATGGCTGGAGTTCACTGTAGTCACTGGTGGGATTTTGAGCACTACTTGTTAATAGGAAACAGAAATCTGAACTATTCTCCACTATCACCTGGGGGTTCAGCTAGAGAGGTTGAACCAAATAGTTTCAGCCAAAGCCTGTGAAATACGCTGAAGATTAAGGATAGGAAAAGTCCCTTTTGGTATCCTATTATACCAGCATTTCTCAATGTTACACTGTTGACATTTGGGGCCAGAGAGTTCTTTGCTGTTGGAAGCTGTCTTGTGCATCATAAGATGTTTAGCAGCATCTCTGTCCTCTACCCACTAGATGCCAGTAGACAACCAAAAATGTCTCCAGACGTGGCCAGATGTTCCCTGGGGGGCACAGTTGTCCGACTGAAAGCCATCGTGTCACATTAAGTGTGTGTGGTCCTTTGTTGATCTTTTCACGCTGTGAATTTGTGGTTCAGGATTATTTGTATGTATCCCAGAGTTCTTCTCTAGTCTTGCTCTTTGATAGAAGCTTGACTTTTATCTCTACAAGAAGTGACGTGGGGATGAAATGTCCCGGCACCTGTTTGCCCTCCGTGCATTTCAGTTCAGACCCAGAACCTGTCCCTGTCGCTAGAGCCAGGGCCAGAGGATGCTGAAACATGCAGAACTCTCAGAGGACAACCCCTAGCACGACGACGTATGTCCACAGAAGCTTGAAGAGTGAGGAGGGGTTGAGTATGAAAGCCCTCAACTAATGGATGATTACCAGTAAGGCATAACTTGTGAAAGTTGAACTAATCTTTTTTTTTTTTAATGATAAAAGCAAGCCTCATATTAGGCAAAGAGTACATGAAACAAGCTTGTTACTCTAAGAAGTGATACAAGTTGAAAACATAAAATAGTTTTAATAACTGTTTAACAAATATATGACTAATATTAAGACAAAGAAGATGATAATGAATATTTGGAGGGAGCATCCTTAAACTTTCTGACATAGAAGAAACAAGCAAATCAAATGCCACAGCAAGATACCACGTCATGTTCCCTAGGACAGCTGGAATCAAAGAAAAGTAAAAATAACAAGTGTTGGTGAGGTTCTGGAGAAATTGGAACCTTCCTACATTGCTGGTGGGAATGCGAAATGGTGCTGCCACTGTGGAAAACAGTTTGGCTCTTCCCCACAAGGTTAGACGTAGAGTTACCCCATCACTCATCAATTCCATTCCTAGGTGTGCATCCCAAGATCATGGAAAACGTATATCCACACACACTTGTACACACATGTTTGTAGAAGCATGATTCATAATAGCCAAAAAGGGGAAACAACCCAAATGTCCATCAACAGATGAATGGATAAACGAAATATGGTATACCCATATCCAAATAATGGAATATTGTTCAGCCGTCAAAAGGAGTATGTGCTACAAGGAGGAACCTTGAAATCATTATGCTAAGTGAAAGAAGCCGGACACAAAAGGCCACAATGGATGTTTGCATTAAAATAAGCAGATCCATGGAAACAGAAAGTAGATTAGTGGTCGCCAAGGGACAGAAGGGCAAGGGAATTAAGACTGACTCCTGGAAGGTGCGGGGTTTCTCTTGGAGATGATGGAAATGTTCTGGAATTAGGTAGTGGTGATGGTTGCATGACTCCATGAATACACCAAATACCAATGAATTGTACACTTTAAATGGTGAATTTTATATTATGTGAATTTAAAAAGGCAACAACCAAAACCTAGGATTGGAAGGGTGCCTGGGCATCATGGGGTACAAACTTCAAGTTTTCTCGTTGAGAGACCTTGAGGATATTGTCCAAATGATTATCTTTAAAAACTAGTTTGAAGTGGATTTCTACTTTACTTAGAACCATTGAGATGTCGGAAGGAGAGCTGGCATTAAAAGCAGTCTGAGCCCCACAAGGAACAACGTAGACCGCCTCTGTGGATTCATCATTTAAACAGACACATATTTATTGAGGGCCCACTGTGTGCCTGGCACTTCTCCAGGTGCTGGGAAGACAACGTGAGCAGCGCACAAAAAAAGGTCCTGCCTCCGTGGAACTTGGGTTCTCACAGAAGCCCTTCCTGGACAGCTCCTTTTAGAAGCTGTGTTCTCAAACTAGTGCCCACTTAGAAATCAAAAACAGCGTCAAAAGGAATGGTCGAATGAACTGAGAGAAAGAGAAGATTGAGGGAACACATGATAAACGCCTTCCAAGTGTTTGGGAGGGAGAGGCGTTTCATTCTCCGCTGCTCCCAAGAGCCGTGCTCTGTGAAAGGGTGAGCTTCCGAGAGGTGGACTTGGGCTCTCATCAAGGAAGGCAGGCAACTCTTGGGATTATGTGCCTACTTAGTAGCCGGTGTCCTGGTGGGCATTTTCACCTGCATTATCTCATGAATCCTCACAATATCCCTACCAGGTGCCATGACAGGCCCTATTTTTAAAGAAGAGGAAAGGGAGGCTTAGCAAGATTATGTAACCAGTCCAGGGTCACACAGCCGGTCAACAGCGAGATGCCAGTCAGACCTTTCCCTGCTGACCACTGCGCCATGCTGTCTTCCCACCGATTAACGCTTTCAAACACGTGCACATGTGTGGAGAGGAATATTGCTTGGGATGTCAGGGTGGACCCGATGACCCAAAGCTCCTTTCCAGAAATACTGTGACACCTGGCAATGTACTGTCACACTGTAATGTCTCATTTGGCTCACTCGGTGAAAAGGGTTAAAGTGGTCAAATGAAATTAATAATTCACAGATGAGATAACCTATGTACAGAATCTAGTACCGTAACATCAACCTTATTCAGCAAATGTCTACCAAGAATCTGCTGTGTGCTAGGTCCTCTGATGTGACACCAGCCTGGTCTTCAGGGGGCTTACAGTTTTGTCTGACAAATAGAGGGCACTCCATGAGGTGGAAGGTCCTACTCCTTTCCTCTGGTCCCAAGCCCACATTCCCTCCACGCAGGGCAGGCTGCTATCCCCATCTCATACCCATGTATTCAGTCAGCGGACAGTTACTGGATGCCTTCCGTGTGTCAGGCACTGTTCTAGGCACTGGAGATAAAGCAGTGCACAGAATGGACAGAAATCTGTACTCTATGGGGCTTGCTTTGGTGCTTACAGTAAACAAACATAGATAAAATATTTATTACATTTGGGAGTGAAAAGAGCTATGGAGAAAACTAAAGTCTGGAAAGGGTCTAAGGGAGTCCTGGGGAGTGTGGAGGTTGCAGTTTTAAATAGGTGATCAGGATAGGCCTCACTGAGAAGGTGGAATCTTGGCCTCAACTTGAAGGAGAAGAGGGAGTGAGCCATGCAGTTACTGGGGGGAAGAGAGTGTGGGGCCAAGGAAGAGTAAGGGCAAATGCCCAGAGGAGGGAGCGAGCTTGGTGGGTGAGCGACAACAAGGGAGCTGAGGTCAGAAAGGTATCGGGGATCCAAGCTGTGTAGGGTACACGGGGTATCGTGAAGATGTGGATTTGCTCTGAGTGAGATGGGAAATTACTTCTTAGGTCCTTTGAAAGAAACAGGCTAGATGATCATCAATCCTCTTTTCTTCATCTTGGTACACCAGTAAAATATATTTCCCAGCATTCCTCGTAACCAGGTTGACATGTTAGCCAGAGAAACATAGGCTAAAGTGATGCCCCTCGTTCCCAGGCATGGCTATAGGACCGCTGCAAGGGCATGAGCTGTCTGTGCTTGTCAAACAGCTGAATGCAGAGAATCCAGAAGACCCTAGGCAATGGCCTCACTAGAAAATGGAGGAAGTTTGGATCCCAAGTCACTAGTTAGAGAGAAGCCACATGTCCTGCCTTAGACTGTGATATGCATGAAAAATTGTGTTGAGCCACTGAGATTTTGTTTTTTTTTGTTATAGCAACTCACATTAATAACTCCAACTAATACAGGTTCTTCTCATATTGTGTGTCCAATGATCTCCTTCCTTCAGCCCTTTGTATGCCCCACAAGATATAGAGAAGAAAGACAAGATATGAGCCCAGAAGATTGATGACTTAATCTCATATTTAAATGCTAAGAGTTAGGCTTTTTTGAAGTAAATCTGGCATTTAGATTTGAACTAACTGAAGAGCTCATAGTGAGACCACACATAGTGATATCAGAAGAGAAGAGAAAGCTGAATGATTAAAGCTAGAAGTGTTTCCAATTGTTGGTGGGTCCAGAAGGATAGAAGATATTCCAACACAGAGAGTACATTATTACAAATATTTACTGAGGACCAGAGTCTGAGCTAGGTCCTAGGGGAAGGAGAGGGGCTGAACTGATACACAAAGCTAAGTAAGACATCTCTGCTTTCCACACAATTGTGTTGATACAGACACAGAGAATTACTAAATTCAACTCAGCAAGTAAGTGCCTAATAGAAGAACAAAAACAGGGCGCCTGGGTGGCTCAATAGGTTAAACATCTGCTTTGGCTCAGGTCATGATCCCAGGCTCCTGGGATCCAGCGCATTGGGCTCCTTGCTCAGCGGGGTGTCTGCTTCTCCCTCTCTCTCTCTCTCTGCCTCTCCCCCCTGCTTGTGTGCTCTCTCTCTCTCTCGCTCTGCTCTTTCAAATAAATGAATAAAATCTTTTTTTTTAAAGATTTTATTTATTTATTTGACAGAGAGAGACAGCGAGAGAGGGAACACAAGCAGGGGGAGTGGGAGAGGGAGAAGCAGGCTTCCTGCTGAGCAGGACCCGATGCAGGGCTTGATCCCAGGACCCTGGGATCATGACCTGAGCCGAAGGCAGACGTTTAACAACTGAGCCACCCAGGCACCCTTAAATAAATAAAATCTTATTTAAAAAAAAGGAAGAACAAAACCAGAAGCAACAAAAATACAATGAAAAACAGAAGGGAAAAAAAATCCAAATGGCATCAAAAGTTGGCAGGGTATGAGATCTAGAAAAAGATGAGATCTGAGTAGATGTTTGAATGATGTGTAGGACTTTGGAGGGGGGCCAAATGTAGGAGAACTACAACACCAGGTCCTGAAAGAGAGTCATTCGATGGGGAGTGTGTATCAGAATGAATTATGTTTGTGTGTGTGTATGTGGAGAGGGTAGAAATAAGTTTGGTAAGATGGAAGGCAAAGCGGAAGCTACAGTTTGACTTTTTTTGGGGTGGGGGAGGGGAGGGAGGGCACAAATGCAGGAAATAAGAAACTCATTAAAGCCCTGCAGAAGTACACTTTCAAATCCTGCAGTGAGGTTATGGACCTTCCAGAAATCCTCAGTAGCGACAGACTGCCTGGCAAGCTGTGAATTCAGAGAGGAGATGGACATTTTTATTTTATTTTTTTATCAAAGCTGGAGATGAAAGGCAGAGCTGCAAAGCATCACAAGGCTTTCCCAAATTTGGCTGCACCTGCAAAGCAATAGGAAGTCTTTTCAGTTATGGGAGGTAAAAAGACCATTGGTTAAGTCAGGGTGGTTTAGCCACATTTTCTTCCAGATAACATTGTCTCCATAAGAAGGAGCCCAGTTGGTAATGTTTTCTTTTAAGATTGAGGATGTTTAACATAAAACCTATTGAGGTGGTGTTCACCAAGTTCACCTCCTGGGCACATGGTAGGGATTGTACTTCTGTGCCCCTTTTGAGGTTGGTGTGGCCATAAGACTTACTTTGGCCAAACGAATGTGAGAAGTGATGTGCATAATTTTTAGTGAGAAACTTCTAGAGCCATTGTATGCTTGTTATGCTGTATGTCCCCTGCTGAGGCAGTCAGGGAAACAGGTCAATATGGAATCTCTATCAGCCTGGATGAGCACAACCCCCCTATTAACCCACCTCAGAGTGAAAATAAACCTTTGTTGTGTTAAACCATTGAGATTAAGGGTCTAGAGGTTATGTCAGCTTAGTCTTGCTCATACTAACCAATAAATCTATATCACTAGTTAGGAAGATACATAATTGACATTATCATGGTTTCCTACTGAAACTGTTAAAATCATATCCCAAGACAATTGCAGTTCCTTTGAAGACTGGAGAATGTCTTAGTGCATTCCAGCTGCTAAAACAGAATAGCATAGACTGGGTGGCTTATAAACAACAGAAATTTATTCCTCAGAGTTCTAGAGGCAGGGAAGTCCAAGATCAAGGTGCCAGCAGATTCATTGTTTGGTGAGGACCTGCTTCCTGGTCCACAGACCACTGTCTTCTGGCTGTGTTCTCACATGGCAGAAGGGGCAAGAGAGCTCTCTGGAGTCTCTTGGCTCTAATCCCATTAATGAGGGTTCCATCCTCATGACCTAATCACTTCTCAAAATCCCCGCCTCCAAATACCATCACGCTGGCATCCCAATCGACCATGAATTTGGGGCAGAGGGACACAAACATTCAGCTCTAGCAGAGAAGATTGATTGAATGAATCCCGATCTTTCCTGAAAAAACTTGACAAGAGGTTGGAGAGAAGTGAAACCAGGAAGGGAGACTAGCAAAGAGGTAGCAATGAGGTAGGAAAAAAAACAGGTAAATGTGGTGCCTTAGCAGCGAAGTTGCTTCTGGGAGGAGCGATCAACTCCGTCAAATGCTGTAGTTGAGAACTGACTGATTTATGAAGTCACTGGTGACCTGGGTCAGAGCAGGTTTTGGTGCAGTGGTCTGGGGTGGGGAGGGGACAAACTCTGACTGGAGGGAGTTTAAGGAAAAGAGGAAACAGGGAATTAGAGATAGGGAATAGAGACATCTTTTGTTTCTTTAACGAATTCACTGTAAAGGGGAGCAGAGAAGTGGAATGGTAGCTAGAGGGGAAAACGGAATCATGAAAGGTTTTTGTTTTGTTCTTTAAAGAAAGGATAGCATTTATTTTTATGCGGCAAGAATGATTCAGTAGGGAGGGAAAATTCTATTGAAGGAGAAAGGGGAGATTTTCTGGAGCCACATGATACATTAGTTATCTCTTGCTGCATAACAAATCATCCCCAAACTTAATGGCTTCAAACAACAAATGTTGATAATCTCATGACTTCTGTGGGTTAGAGATCCAGGGTGCCTTGTTGAGGGCCTTTGGCTCAGGGTCTTTCCCAAGGCTCCAATCATGAGTCAGCCGCGGCTGCTCTCATCTCTAGGCTCCACTGGGCCAGGGGCCATTTCCATGTGACTTGCTCTATTGGTGGCAGGCTTCGGGTCCTTGCTGGGCCTCTCTATGGAGCATCTCACAAAATGGCAGCTGACTTCCCTCAGAGCAAGAGCTGAGAGAGAAAGGGGGGCGGGTCATCATTTTTGTAATTTCATCAGGAAGTGCCCTCCCATCACTTTTTGTTAGAAGCAAATCACTAGGCACAGCCCACACAAAGGGAGAGGTTTACACAAAGGCATGAATTGTACGAAGCAGGAATCATGGGGGGCACCTGAGAGGTCACCTACCAGAAAGGAGATGGGGGTCTAACGCCCAAGTAGAGAGGCTGGCCCTTGCTGCAAGCCGTGACTGTCCATCTCTAGTCACAGCAAGAAGGCAGTGTTTGTGGGTGCACAGCTGATAGGCAGGTGGCTGTGGGGGTGGAGTGAAGGTATCTGCTCATTAGCACTGAGCCTCTGGGAGAATGTCAGGAGATAACAAGAAGAAGACCCAGAAGATCCTTTTCCTTTCTTCTCTCTCTGTAGTCTCAGCAGAACCGGGATCTAAATCTAGCACAACACAGCTCCACCCTCTCCAATTCATAACAGTGATGCATTTAAAGCACCCTACCCACGTTTACTCTTTTACTTACTCCCGCCTCATAAAAATGTCAAAAGACCCACAGGGAAGCATGAGTAGAAGGAAATGAGGAAGGGAGAGGAGAGGTGTGGCACCATCTGAGGAATTCACTTACCAGGTGGGTTTTCATGCATGGGTTTCTCTCACTTTTCAAAAGCCCTATTAAGCCAGAAGCCTTTGCCTTTGCACATTGGTAGTTCAAGAGGAAAGGCTTCTTGGTGGTTTGTTCTGTTGAAGCAGAAACGTGAGACAAATTTTTTTCTTTTTTTAAAACTGAAGAATAATGGCATGCCATATTGATTTATGTGCACAAGTGATTTAATGTTTCTATATATTATAAAAGGGTCATCACAATAAGTGTAGTTACCACGTCACCATACAAAGTTGCTACAATATTACTGAATATGTTCCCTGTGCTGTACATGATATCCCAGTGTCTTATTTATTTTATAACTGGAAGTTTGTACCTCTGATGCCCCCACACAACTCCCCTCTGGCAACCACCAGTTTGTTCTCTGTATCTGTTAGTCTGTTTCTATTTTGTTTTGTTTGCTTGTTTTATTTTTTAGATTCTGCATATAAATGAATCATACAGTATTTCTCCTTTTGGGTCTGACTTATTTCACTTAGCGTAATACCCTCAAGTTTCATTCATGTTGTCGCAAATGGCAAGATTTCATTCTTTTTGATGGCTGAGTAATAGTCCATTGTATATATAAACGTGTATACCCCATCTTCTTCATCCATTCATCTATTCACAGACATTTAGGTTGCTTCCCTATATTAGCTATTGTAAATAATGCTGTCATGAATAGGAGACAAACTTTTCTATCTTGACTAAGAGCATCCCAGATGGATCCCCACAGTCATGATAAAGTGAATTTCAGCTTGGAGAGTAGAGTACATCACAAACAGCATATTATCAAGGGGCTTCTGGTTTGATTTTTAAGGATGTCAAAGGGGAAATCTTATTGTTGCTAAGGGGGCACCATTTACACAGAATACAATGTGAATGATGCTTCCTGGTCTTGGGTATCTGATGGGGCTCACTTGGCATAAAGTAGCTCAGGAATAGCAGTTGTTAATTAGTGGCTCATCCCCATCTCCAAATGACTTAGTGTTCTCCGCCTTGCTATTATATGGATGACATTTATCCCAGAGTGTTCTGTCCTGCTTTGCCCCCCATATTTTAGTCCAAAACCCCAAGTGCCTTCATCCATTCCTGACCTTTCTTGTGAGGGCATTTCCCCAGCCAGGAGCTCTCCTGAGCCAACGGAACCATTTGAATTCTCCAGACTTTCCCCAAGTCTTGCCCTATGCTTCTAGAACTACCAGCCCCTGTTCTTCCTGCAGGAAGAAGAGCTTTCAGTCGCATACTAGAGCGGCCTTTACATCCACCTCACTGGTGAAGGTAATCCCCCAAGCCCACTGCGGCGGACAAGTCATTATTTTCAGCGGACACTTTTTGAGAAAGCCTCCAGCGGTAGGATCTGGGTAGAATCTCGGCCTCGACCTGGTCCTAAAGCTTTAGCAGGAAGACAAACCCTGCTCTTTATCTCAAGGACCTCATTCTCTAGACCTCTGGCAAGCGCTAGCCGGGTGGGGTCGGGAATTCCTTCCACCCACCGAAACCAGCCTCTTGGTGGTGCGAAGCGCTTCCCACCCCCCAGCGCTTCTCTGCGCGGGGAGGGGTCACTGTCCCCGGCGCTCGGCGGGGGGCGGGGGGGGTGCGGAAGCCGACTTTCCTCCTCTTACACGCAAGGTGAGGGCGAAAGTGGCAGCCCTGGGTGCGAAGTGGGGTCTGGCATTTCCAAAGCTGCGGGAGTCTGAGCCTTGAAGGAGGCCTCAAGATCCAAAGAGGCTTGGATCTCCGCTGGTCCCCGAGGGCCTGGACCCGGGGCAAGCCACGCCTCTGCCCTCGCCTCCTCCTGAGCCCCAGGGCTGCGCTGCGGGGCCATGGGCACCCGATTCAGGCCCGGCCCACGCCTGTCACCCAGTGTGCGCCTGAGAGGAGACAGAGACGTGGGGGCCTTTGGCTGGTGCGGGTGGTGAAGCCGCCGAGGCCTGCGTGTACAGTCAGCTTTGTTATTTCTTCGCTCAGCTTCCAAAGACGAAGACGCCCTGGCTCCAGGGAGACAAAGAGGCCCAAGGGCGACTTTTCCCAGCGGGAGGTGGCGGGGGCTTTGGGAGTATAGTGGGTGGGTAATTATTCCCCGCGGCCGCCCCTCCGCCCGCAGACATCAGAAAACAAACGCCTTCTGAGAGGGCAGTCCCCTCCCTGGAATGCGCCGCTCGAAGTTTTCTTTCCCGCAGGTGGGTCACGACCTCCATCCGTTACACCCGGGGACAAGTTCAGGGTTCTCTAGTTTTGCGCAGAGACTCGTGTTGAGCAATGCTAGCCCCAAATTTGGAGAGGGAGAAGAGCACCCCCCACCACCAGCACCTCCAGGTGCGAAAAGTCTGCACCTCAGTAACACAAGTCAGGGCAGCTTTCTAGAAAGGCAACGGTGTCCAAAGAACCCGGGGAGTGGGTGCATGCGCATCTGTGCCACCCGCCGTGCGCTCGGGCAGCCAGGTCGGGAAGGGTGTGTAGCCGGGTGTGGGGGCTCAGAGAGACCCAGCGCTGCTCCAGCCGACCCACGATCCCCGCCGTATCAGGAATGCGAGACTCGCCGGTTCCGGCTCCCCGCGCCCCAGAGAGGTGAAAGGGGGCTGGTGGGCGCTGCCACCGCGGGCTCATGTTTATTCACGCAACCTTAAACAGCCCGTTCGAATACATATTCATCAACCGCTCTAACTACTTACTCAAGTCTAGGTTTGCAGGGGAACACCGAGTCCCTGAAAAGGCAGAACAGCAGCTTGGGCTTGGGCTCTAGAAGCGCAAAGAAACCTTGGTCTGGAGCAAAGCAGCCGGCGCCTTTGTCCCGCAGCCGCGTCCCCAAGCGGCCCGAAGTGGGGAGGTGGCTGAAAAGCAGGATTGGGGCGATTAGCTAAGGGCCTTATTTATGCCCCCAGGCTCACGCCCAGAAGCTGGGAAGAGCTCCCAGGCTGTCCTACAGGGCCACCAGGGCAGATTTCCCAGGAAGAAACAAGAGCTTTATCGCCACAGTACCACGATTGCTACCGACCCCTCTTCTAGAGTTCTACCATAACTGTGATTTATTTTTCCTAAATAAGTTTCAGGCAGCACATAATGTGTTTTCCACTGTGGGTCTGCAGGGATTAAACTTGTGGAGGACAGGCTGGCCCCAATTCCAGAGACTCCGCTTTCTAATGTGGCTCCAGCCACAGAGCAAGGCGTTACAGGGACTGGGGTGGGGGGTACTTTCAGGGCCTTCCCTCGCTTCCGGATCCCTCAGTTCCATGCGGAACCTGTCAGAGCCTGCGTGATCATCGCTTCCCACTCCCACCCTCCCCAACGGGGCCGCTCTTCTCAGATGCGGCTGAACCCGCAGGGACCTCGCAGAGGAGTCAGGGTTGGGGGGCGTCTGGAAGTCTGGGGTTCTCCGCCGCCTCCTGCTGTTTGGCACGTCCTATCCCTCACCTGCCCTCGGCAGCACCTTTCCCAGGTGTTGAACCTGAAGGCAAGAGGGAGTGTCAGTGGTGCGCTTGTTCTATTATCTTTCCTGTCCTGATTTTCTTTTTTCTTTTATCCTCCCTTTTCCTTCCGTTTCCCTCAGCACCCACTTTTCCTACTGCCTCACTGGAAAGGTTCTCCATCTCCTCTCCCAGGCTCTACCTGCGTTTTCTCATTCCTCCTCACTGAGCCGCTCCATACAGGCAGAGTGAGTCCATGTAGGCCATCATTCAGGTGATCCAGATTAAAGCAAACACGCTTACCAAAACTTCAGCGAAGTAGGAGAGAGTGAGGGGCAGCGCGCACGAAAACGTTGTTGGGCAGATTTCCCGTGTGTTTGAGCCCGGCCATAATTCCATGCAATTTCCTCCTCCTCTTGATACACGCCCGCATAGATTTCCAGTTTGTCGGACCCTCCGCTGCTGTTCCCAAACCCAGGCTTTACAATATGGTGGTAAATAAAGCGGGGTTCGCTCCAAACCAGGTGTGTGTGTGTGTGTGTGTGTGTGCGCTCCCACGCACAAACTTTTGGATGTGAAATGGGCAAATGGGGAAAGCGCTATAAAGTTCCCCAAACTCAGTGCCAGTACTTGCGGGGAACTCTAAGGAGGAGAGGCTGAACTCCTGCGATGTCCAGGCGGTGACATTCTAGGAAGCTTGCTTTCCCCCCAACTCTGAGCCACCCCCCCGCCCCCGCCCCGTCACACACACCCTGGGTTCCTGAGAGTCCTTTTAAAGGCATTCCCTCTTCTGCAAACAGACTTCTCTCCACTCCTGACGTCATGAAAAAGGTAGCCCCAGTGTAGGCAACCCATCTGAAAAGCCTCACTTGGTCTCTGTTATCCGAGGCTGCGCCTCTCCTTTTGAGATTTCAAGCTTTCTGCGAGTGGCTAATTACCTTGGGGTGATCCCGAAATAAAATACTAAGGCTGGGCTGAGTAGGGAGGAGGGTGCTCAAGTGAAATTGACAATCCAGTAATAAAATTCCGTGAAGAGAGTCTGAAGACGTCCTCGTAATTTCCCCCAAGAAATCTGGTTTTACTGGTCGATCTCAGTAGGAGAATTCTTTGCCTAGAGGCTCGAAATGAGTAATAGGCCGTGTGTCTCCAAGTGCTCGGCTAATATGATAATAAATACATTCAAAGAGAGCAACGGGTTGTTTACAATTAGTACCTTAACTTCTGCTGTTTGCAAAAAGTCCCTAAATAACCCCTCCCCCAATCAAGCGAGGAGCCCCAAAGAGGTAGAAATCAGGTGGAAACATCTTCAAAAGGAATTAAAAAGCCAAAGCTGATTTTATTTCCTCCGGTCAAGTGTGAACGACGGGGCGGCCGCAGCAAGGGTGTTGGAGTCTACCTGACAAAGCGTTCAGTGAGGGGCTGGGGTGGGGAGAGGGACGGCGCGCTAGGGGTCACAAAAGCGAAGACGTCTTCGCGGGTTGCCTTGTAGATACCACTTCCCTGCTTTGCGTCCAGGAGGTCGCCGAAGGCCCAGCGGCCACCTTGAACCTGGAAACCCAATCCAACAGGTCGCTGCCTCCCGCACAAATGCCCGTCACCCCAATCGCTGTGAATTTTATCACCTTAAAGTGACTTCCAACGGGTTTATCCCGGATAGAGCTCTCCGCAAGTTTTTCAGATTTCAGTTTCTAAGAATTTGCATGTTTTAAGCGAAGCTGAAACCGCGAAGTCTCGGGTTACAGTTTAAAATATGCGAGGCTTCCGCGCGGCCCCCGTCGCTTGGTAAGGCTCAATTGCTTCTCTAAAAAGAAGAAGGGGGGAAACCCCCACTGCTTTTAGAGTTTGGGATTCCACTCCCCCACCCCCGCCGCGCCTTTTGTCACCACAATTCAGAAGCAGTTGTCACTGCTTCTCAGAACCCAGTTTCCCGCCAGCCGTCGGGGAGGTTGGGAGCGCTACTGCTCCGAGCGCCCTCGGAGCTTCTGCGAGTCCGCGGGACCTGTCAGCTCCGCGGTCTGTAATTTGCATTATTCATTTAAGTTAGGCAATTCAGAAAGCGACTGGAAAGCCCGACGGCTGGGTGGCCCAGCGGCCCGGCAGGCCTGGTGGTCAACCATCGAAAATAATTGACTTCGTTGGCCGTAAAGGCCCCTGCGGACGCCCGCCTCCGGGGCAGCACAGGAAATCCAAGGACAGCCCAGATCTCGGCGGGTTCGCGCCCCGCCTCCGCCGGCAATTGCAGCCGGGAGGTTCCCCAGTCCTGTGGAATTGGGTCAAAGACATGGAGACAGGAAGGGAAACGGGGCGGGGTAAGGGGAGAAAACGGAGAGAAAGCCAAGCTTTAAGTGTATTCAAATTCTTTAAACGGGTGGGTACAACGTTTCTACACAGCCAGGTGGGGCTCCTCAAAGGCTCTGCCTTTGGGGTGGATTTAGGGGTGAGGACAGAGATGGAATGGGGGGGCAGGACTTGTTCGTCGCCTGTTTGGTTTTTATGTCTTTTCCAGCGGCCCAGATGGACAAAGAAAGAACCCTCAGAAAAGTGGGGGCGATCTTCCCTCCCGGACCACTCCCCTCCCCTAGATAGGGGGCGGGGGTGGCAGGGGGCGGTGAAAGGCAAATCGGCCTTGGTATTCTCCCTCCCCGCTGCATCCATAGGAGGCCCGGTTTCCCGCATTAAATTTGTATTGATTCATTCCACAACTCTTCTTTCGGCACCTACCAGATACCAGACACCGTATTTGACCCTCAAAAACGCAGCATAAATGGAAATCAGGCCCCAAACCCAGAGCCGAAGGATTGGCTCCCTGAAATGTTCTAAGATCAGCAGGCATCTTGGAATCGCCAGGCTTGCAGCTCTACAGATTCCAACGCTGGGCAAACGGACACAAGGAAACATAACTTCTGCATAACTTTTACTTCTCCTTTCCTTTTTTCTTTTTTCAAGTACCAAAGCACCATTAATTAGAAGAATAATTACTGCTACCCTATATTATCCCAACCTGTTCAATTTCTATCTGCTGCAGACAATGCTAATAATGGCAATTATTGCTTCTATAAACATCCCGAGGCAGCACTCTCCTCCCGCAGTGTGTGTGTGTGTGTTTAAAGAATATATATAAAAAGTTCCCCCGCTCATTTGCATAGCTTCATCTTTACCTTTTCCCATTCAACCCTTGCAAAAAGCATATCTATTCAAAGCCCTTGCAAAAAGCATATCTATTCAAAGGGCATTTAGTCCATTTCTTTCTTGGCCGGTAAACCTATTCATCAATTGTTCTGCCTTGTAGATCGCATTCTAATGCTAATCTAGCGTGTTAAATATCTTTTTGTTCCCCTTTCACCGTTTTGTCATTCAGTTTATCCAGTTTTGGTCACCCATTTTATTTATTTATGCGCCTGCTCCTATTCAGGGGCTCATGTATTTTTTATTATGTTGTTTCACTGTCACGCAGTGTCAACTTAGTCTATTCAATGGGGGCTACTTGAAGGCCGGAGGGACAAAGCGTGTACACATTGCACCGCTATTCATTCCGGCCAGCTGGATCGGCTGAAAAAAAAACCTTGTGAAAAGAAACGCCTCACAATGGACACAGAAGAAGTGCACAATGCTAACAGTTTTCCAAATACCACTGATTGGTTTCTTCACAATGAGGAGAAAGCCGCCGCTTTTTCTTAGGTCCACTTCAACAAACAACACTCTCACAAAACCTCCCAACCCTGCGTTTTGTTCCCGGACAAAACCTCCTCGACTGTCTAAACGCTCCCACTGAAGGACAAAAAAAAAAAAAAAGGATGGAGGGGGGAAGAAAAAAAGCTCTTTCACGATTTTCCCCCTTTTCTCCCCCTGCAAGAGAGAAAAAAGAAAGGGGGGGGTGTCAGTGAATTAATAATATCAGTCTTTTAAAAGAAGAGGGCTGACCTTTGAGATGCACCGGGCTGAGGGAGAAAGAACGGGGGAGAGATTAATAAAGTTTGGACGGCACTCTCTCTGCCTCCGCTGGGCTGTGGGCGCAAGAAAGACACCGACACTGGGGGCGGGCGAATTGCGGGGAACTTCCCTCGCCCGCAGGGGGCGGCGGCGGGGAGCGACCGCGCCGAGCCGCACTCTGATTGGCTGGCGCGCCGGTCCCTATCTGCTCCGGGAAGACGGTCGGATCATCTCTCCATCTTCTGCGCCCCTCGCGGAGGCCGCCCGGGGTCGGGGGGTGAGAGGGAGACCGGCGCTGTTTTGTTCTTGTTTCTTGCGGTGGGCGGGGAGGGGGGAGCAGAGGGGGAGGAAATTGTCAAAAGAAGTGACAATAGCGGCCAGCTCCACTGCTTCCCGGAAGCCATCTCTCGCACGGCAGCGTCCCCCAGCTCCGGTTCTTATTGCTCAGAGTAAATTCCACCTGTTTGCGCAAAGCCTGAAGGCAACACGCCTGGCCCTTCAGATGTGAGGCTTGTTCAAAGCCTTTGGGCAACCGTGACTACCTAAAAAATGTGTCGTGGATTTTTTAAATCTTAAAAAAGGAAAATGTAAGAAGGGAGGAAAGGAAGAGAGAGAGGGAGGGAGGAGAGAAGAAAGAGAGAGAGAGCGGTAGAGAGAGATAGAGAGACCTCAAGCCCGCATCAGCTCTTTGCCTAGTCCCAGCTGTGCATTTGTGGGCCACTTTCAGACTTCTACACACACACCTAGCTCCTTCTCCACGCTCTTGCCCTAGAGTCGCTCCCACTTACTTCTGCACAGTCTAACTTGGAGGGAGGCTTTCTCCAGACGCACCTTGTTGGCAAGAACACCGGAGTCGAAGGGGTGATAAACTAGTCACCCCTGGGGGGCCTGTGGACATACTCAAACAACCAAACAGCCTCACAATCTGTTGGCGACGTGACCCTGTGTGCGCACCCCCGGCAGCTTTCCCCCTCCCCTTACTCATCTTACTAGTCCTCTTCTTATTCATCAACACTCCGGAGCGTTGCTCTCAGAAAGCGCTGATCTTTGGGAAAAAGGGAGGGGGTGGGAGGGGGCGGGGAATCTTCGGGCCGGTGGGGCCGAGCTGGAAGGCTCAGGGAGGTAACTAAGATTTAGGGCTGGGGTGATTTCCAGCAAGCCGCAGGAAGTTCCGTGTTGAGAAGTGATGGGCTGCTACAAAAGGGAAAGACGAAGCCTTGAAAGGATTTAATTAACCGTGTCAGGGATAATTACCCCTGGACAGTCCAAATTAGTTTTGCATAATCGCTCAGAACCATATGAATTAACTTATAATATTGCAAGGAGCTCAGGGAATAACAGGAGAGGGATCGTTTTAATTAGTGAATCAGGGTCAAACCAGCAGAGCCTATTTCTCACATTTCCAAAACTTTTCATGGTTTTTAAAATATTATTCCGTTGGGGGAAAACAATGACTTTAAAGAGTTGGGTCGCTTATAAAGACGTGCAGCTCTCAGAGATGGTCTCTGTCAATGGGGAAACTAGTTTAGGACTAGTTGAGTCCTGTATCTTGAGAATTTCTATCTCGGTAGGCAGAAAATCAAGATCTTCCTACAGTTAATTTTTTTTTTCTCTGATAGTCTTCCTGGTGCCCTGTCATCTCCTTTCTAAAATGAAAATCCTTTATGTGAAAACTTGTCTAGCCCTGGAAATTCAACCCTCTCCTGCAGAATTTGTAATAATTATATTTTAATGCCATTTAGTATGACAGAATAAAGCCCTAAAGAGGCCAAAAGTTGTACATCATCGTTAGCAGTGATTAGCTTTCCAAATAAAATCTTAAGGTGTAAACAAGGAATATGCCAAAGATACGTGAACACATTACACTGACTTAAGTGGTGGGGCTCTCCCACTAACAAGATCAAGTGGTCAGACAACTTTCCTCTCTTAAAATGTTACTGGAAACTCGTGAAATGCTTTGAACCGTCTGGATGTTTTCAATGGGCTCTGTTCTACTGGTTCATGAATGCCCTTTTTTTCCCCCCCAAGATAATACAACTACTTGGGTTGTTTTTTTTTTTTTATCTTCTTTCCTATTCATGATTAAAAATGTGATAAATCAGGTTTTTGGCTCTGAATAACAATGGCTTGATTTAGATTTCCTAGTAAATCTATTCAAAAGTGAAACAAAGGCTGCCTTTGGAGGATACCTTACACTTCACCTGGACCAGGCACGTAAGGGCAATTCAGATAAAAATCTTGTTAGGAACTCAACAAGAAATAGAGGATTTTCTCTTTTCCCTGGTTCAGGCTTTATTTAAACTCTTTGTTCAAAAAAAATGAACAGAGTGATAGTCGGATTCTAATTTACAGATATAGTTTAGACGTCTAATATTAAATTAGAAGATCACACAAGAAAACCATTTACACATAAAGGTTAAAACCAATACTTAAACTTTTTAAAACTTTATATTACATAAAGTCAAAATGAAACTAAATACATGTTAGCCAACTTCATTCACAAACATTAGTCAAAATATATACATTTAAAAAGAAACAAAAAGCTATAATTGAGGTTCTTTTCTCTAAAATGTGTTTTATCATAATTTGCAAATGAATTGCAGGTAATCTAAAAAATAAGCTAATTAGGGAGGGAACTCCAAAACACATTTAAGCGGTTCAGGTTGGTGAAGAAATGCTAGCTGAAAATCAGAGACATCTGTCAAACAATTCTGTTTTTTTTCAGTTTTGCTAAATAATAAATATATCATTACCACTCAGACGAAAAAGTCTGATTTAATCTTAGATAAAATTGCGATTCTGAAATAGCCCCGCAATTTTTAAAAACTTAACTTTGACATTCGCTCAAAATGCTTTAGAGTCTAAAACCGACTCAAATTTAGGGCAACGCAAATAACACATTTTCAGACTCCATGTTTTCACGGACATAGACACATTTACAATCTTAAGGTGAACTCAGCCATAAGGGGAAAATAGGAACAGTGCCTTTTATTTTTCTGTAAACTGTGTCAGAAATCCAAGCAAGTGGACTCAGGGAGAGTTATCAGTTTTGGGTTTTTTTTCCCTAAGGGATAAAATCCAATTGACAACTTTTCATCTCGCGCATATTTCCTGTTTGCATTCCTTGCTCTTAAGAGCTCTTGCTCTCATTTGCATATGACGTGATAAACAAAAGAAAGCGTGATCATCTCACATACAAAAGGCCAGATTCGAGCCGGTCACTGGTCAAGAAAGGATCCGGTCTGTGAGTTCTGCTTGAGAGAACAGAGATTTGCAAAGTCAAATAGTACAAATAGGGAGCAAGGCCGCTCCGAGCCATCTCGCTCTGAGAACCCAGTGACACAGATCAGCTTTTCCCTTGTGCCAGCCATTTCAGACCTAACACTGGAACAGAGTGCATGCGACACAGACCGGGAGGGGGGAGAAAAAAAGATAATGAGAAGCAAAAACAAAACCGACAATTAACTTCCAACAAACAAAACTGCAAAGCCCAACATGTCAAAAAGTTACTCCTCCACCTCTGTGGGCCCAAACGCAACAGGTTCCGAAGTGCAAAGCAAACATCAACTGCTGTCGGATCCGGCCGCCCTCCCTAAAGTGGGCTGCCGCAGTGCGGGTCTGAAACGATCCTGTGAATCCACACGCACACTCGCCCGAGCACTCGCGCGCTCTGCCACTCGCGCCCCGACTGGCATCTCTGCCTCTGCCTGCTCCTATACATCTTCTGTACATACAAACCGGGGCCCCCGTCGCGGGAGGGCGCACGGGGCGGCCGCGGAGCTCGTACCTATACATATGTACACGTGTGCACAGCGGTCCTCGCGAGGCGGCCCCGCGGGGTCATAGCGCGGCGGCGTAGGCCGCGGGGTAGGGGTCCAGCTGAGGCTTGCCCATGCCCGGCAGCAGGATGTAGGCGAGCGGCGGCTGCAGCCCGGGGCTGGGCCACGCGCTGCAGTTGCACGGGATCATGTAGCCCGGGTTGCCCGGGCTGGGGTGCGAGTGCGTGTGCCCCCCGGCGGCCGCGGCCGCCGCTGCAGCCGCCGCCGCCGCGCCGTGGAAGGCGCCGGCGCCCGCGGTCGGGTAGCCCAGCGACGACGCGTACGGGAGGCCGGACGACGACGACGAGATCTCTGCCATCTTGGAGCCCAAGTCGAGCAGCGAGTAGGGACTGCCGGCGGCGGCGGCGGCAGCGGCGGCGGCGGCGGCGGCGGCCGACTGCGGGAAGAAGACGCGTGCGGCGGCGGCGGCGGCGGCGGCGGCCGCCTTCTCGGGATTGGCGAGCAGCGATTCGGGCACCAGGCCGCCGCCGGCGCCCGCGTGCAGCCCGGCGCCCGCCTTGAGCGCCGGGTGCTCGGCGTCGGCCACGCCACCCAGGCCGTAGGGCACCGGGAAGGCGAACTTGTCCTTCTTGAGCAGCGTCTTGGGCTTGCGCCGCGGCCGGTACTTGTAGTCGGGGTGCTCCTTCATGTGCATGGCGCGCAGACGCTTCGCCTCGTCGATGAACGGCCGCTTCTCCGACTCGGTGAGCAGCTTCCACTCGGCGCCCAGGCGCTTGCTGATCTCTGAGTTGTGCATCTTGGGGTTTTCCTGGGCCATCTTGCGCCGCTGAGCCCGTGACCACACCATGAAGGCGTTCATGGGCCGCTTGACGTGGTCCACCGGCTTGGACATGCTCTCGCCGTGGCGCGGCTGCAGCCCGCCGCCGCCGCCGCCGCCGCCCGGGCCGTCGCCCTCCGCCCGGAGGAAATCAATGTTGGCTGTCCGCGGGGACCCGTTCGGCCTGCCCGCGCTCGCCGCGCCCCACTTCGCGCCCCGGCGTCGCTCCCGCCCGGGAAGAGGGGGCTGGGGGCCGAGCCCAGGGCCGCGCCGCGCCCCGGGCCTCCCTGGTCTCTCCCGCCGATCGCCCGGGAAAATCCTCTCGGGGGCACAGGAACTTCTCGGCGGTGCCCCCACCGCACGGTGACAGTTTGCCCTTTGCTTTCTTTTTGTCCTTCCTCTCCGGCTGCGTTTGCTCGCGAACTCCCCGCAGGTAGTCGCTGCCCCGCAGAACTCTCCTCCTCCTCGGTCTTTTCTCTCTTAAATGCAGAGCAGCTCGGAAAGTTGCGTCGCCAAGACCCCACCAAGTTGAGCCGAGGAGCCCGCCGCCGCGTGCTGCCAAGTGCCAAAGGGGGCCCTCGGCGGCTGGAGTGTTTGGGTTCTCCTCGGTGACTTTCTCATTTGACAGTAGCAGATGGGGGTGGGGAAGGAGGGGAGGTGGCCCCGGAGGAGGAAGAGGAGGGGGAGGCGGAGGAGGGTCCGGGCGCAGCAAGGGAACAGCGCAGCAATGGATATAAATACAAATACAGCAGCACCAGCCGGTCTTCCTGACTCGCCACAGGGCTCGCTGGTGGGAATCCCCCCCACCCCCAATCGGCTGGGGGTTCTGGGGGGGGGATGTCTGCCGCCCCAGCACCTGCCTCGCGGGTCTTCCTCTCCGGCTGCCGGTCCAGGAAGGAGGCTGGAGGCTTGAGCAAGCCTGGGGTCGCTGGGCCTCAGGGAAAATCCTTCCGGCTCGCCGAGGCGCCGCGTCCCGTAGTCCCCCGGGCCATGCCGGCTCCGCTCGCTCTGAGCTCCTCCAGGGGCACCGGCCGACTCGGGCTCCCGGAGCGCGCCGGGCGTGGAGGCGGCGCTGCCGCGGGCCGGAAACCCGCCGCGACCCTTCCCGGTTCGTCTCGGCCGCCGCCCGGCACTTGCAACTAACTTCGCCCAAGTTTCCTGCGCCCGCGCCGCCGCGCCCCTCTTGGCGCGCTCGCCTCGGTGCGTGCGCCCGCGTGTGCGCCGCGCCCGGGGCCCCGCTCTCCCGGCTTCTCCGGCCAGAGCCGAGCAGGCGCCGGGCGGAGGTGCTGGAGGAGGGGATTTAAGGAAAACGCGCCATCACCTCTATTCGCAGGTCCGCGCTGGGGCTGCTCCCGCTTCCCCCACTCCCGTAGCACAGTGGGCCCCTTCCTGGCCCAGGCCGCCACTCCGCCGCTCCCGAGGCGGCAAGAGCCCTGTGCACGGGCTCAGGTGAGTGTGGCTACCTGCGTGTGCACGCGCCCGGAGCCGGCGCTGGGTGTGCATGTCCAGCCGCGACTGAGTGTGTGTATATCTGCGGGCTTGCGGAGGAGGTGGAGCCCAAGACTCCAGGAGGGAGGAGGGACCAGCGGAGCCTCCTCCTGCTCCCACACCCCCAGGACCGCGAATTAAATTGGATCCCCTCCGCCTCCTCCATACTCCTCCTCCCACCCCTCTTCACTCGAGAGCAGGTTGAGGCGAGCGGAGAGCTAGGAGCGCGCCGCGGAGTCTGCGCACTGTTTGGTGTTGGCAACCCCTGGTGTCATCCCGGCCACCCTGTCACTGGTCGCGGCTCTGGGATCCTCTGCCCGGAGGAAGGAGGCGCGCAGGAGGAGGAGAGCCTCTCCAACTACGGCAGAAGAGGGGACGCACTCTAGAAAATGTTGGAGACTTTTCCTAGGAAGAATGCTCATTTTCCTTGGAGGTCCAGATGTTACTTGCAACAGATGCTGCCCGCATTTTCTTGCGCTGGTGACGCACCCAGTCTGAGGTAGTGAAGTGAAAAATAACTGAGGAGGAACTGAGCGTGCTCTTGGCAACCTTCTCGGAAAGGAGCTCGCCCAGGCTGAGAATAGGCATCCTTGGCTGACTGTTCAGCTCTTTGAAAAATCTGAGTGTTTTGTTGTGTTTCTATTCTGGTCGACAGAGCCATCTTTATGCTGATCTCTTTAAGGTACAGTTAACTTAACACTGTCTGACTTAAATGCACAGATAGGGTGAAGGTATTCAGAATCAGAAAGTGTCAAACGTCGCTCTGAAAGAACAAAGTAATACATACCAATCACTCTGTACTGAAATAGCTTTATGCTGTTAAGCTCAGTTTCCTTTAGAAAGAGCAGTTTTTTCCTTATAATTGACATGATGCAAAAACAGCATGATTTTGTTTGCGTATTTTTATCACTTCTTGGTATGCTGCAATACACTCATAGCATGATCAGTCTGGAGGTTTTATTCACAAGTTGGCCTGTCCTTCAGGGACAACTTGCTTGTCTTCTTTCTTTGGCAGTTAGGATTAGACCTAGCCTTGTGGTGTGTGCAAGTAGGAAGTTCTGTAAGTGGTTAACTCTTTTAAGACTTCCCTGCAGTATATGTTCATCCCATACACACACACACAGACACAGAGTACTGATTGTAGTAATAAAAACTGTTTGGGGCCATTAGATTTATTTAAAAGTTAGGCTTGTTTTATTGCTCATTTTAAGAAGAGTGATTATTGCTTTCATTGTAGTTGCTGTGACATACAGAAATGTGAGCCAATAGTGAAATGTATGGGAGTCTGTTTTTCTAACAATATCGCAGTTACAAATGTTTACTTTGTATTAGTTATGTCCTTGTATTGCTGAAATAATTGAACTGATTTCTGTAGAACCATATTCCTTTACAGGCTCTATAAAGCCACCCTGTCATTCACAGACTCTGGGTGGAGTAACGTTAAAACACTAGCAGGTGTAATTACATAGACTAGAATATTAAATATACTGTTTTGTGATGATAAACTACAAAATTATCATCCCTGAGCTTTCAACCTAACTTGTATAGTAGGTTTGAGACAAAAATATTATACACTGTCTTATGAAGAACATATGTGTGGGGATGCAAGATTTGGAAAAACTGTTATTCACTAAACATTGTGAATGAAGTTGAATCTAATCATAAAAATTATCTTGACATATACAGATAAGGACTGAGAAAAGATATTTATATTGGTGAGTTAAATTATAATCTACTCTTTTCAAATTTACATTTAAAAATCTATTGTAATAAATTATTACCATGGAAAAATGCTCATATATGCCATTGAAATGTGTGCTTATTTGTACAATGTCTTATAAAAAGTAAAATACATAAGCTTCCTTGGATATAGTTTTATAAATTGTGCAGTATTGCCTGTTTAGTGATATTAAATGACCCAAATTTGAAAGTTCTTAAGTCCAAGAAGGGTGAACTGTAGAAAACAAAGGTGCTTGCCATACCTAAAAAGAAAATGGCTCCTTGTGTGTTTGTTTGCCTAGTCACCAAATTAAATTTCACACATTTCAAAACAGGAGAGATTTGCTTTTCAATTTCGATTTTCAGGGGATCAACAGTCTTGGCCTACGCCCTTCCCAGCCAACGCAGGGCCCTCACAGTTAAGCTGGGAGTGAAAGGCAGGCAAGGTGGCCCTGATACTGTGAACCAGCCTTCACACCTCTCCTCTGAATCTGGCTGAGCTATTCACAAAGTTTTTATGCCATCCTCTTTCTTACGTGTCAAAAATGGAAATTCAGTTTTAAAGTCCACAGATCTTATGCTTGAATTGATATGACGTTATATTTTTGTTCTTTTTTTTTTATCTAAAGAAGAAAAATACCAAGATATAAGAGAGAGAAGAGTCTGTGTGAGTGAAAAGTGAAGGCAAAATAAACTGAAAGAGAATTATAAGTTCGATGGGCTTTTGATCAGTAGAGTCTGTGTGGGCTCTGTATTTTCCTTGTGGCCATGTCATACCCGTGATCACAAATCTGTCTCATGAGAAACTGAGAGGCAGACAATCTCTCCGAAAAAGTTTGTGAGTCTGTGTAAATTCAGTTTCTTCTTTTCCCCCTGAAGTCCTCCCCAGTAAGTGGGCTTTTTTCAGTTCTAAAGCTTTCACTAGGAGGCAGCAATGAGGTTGTTGGGGAATTAAAAAAACAAAAAAACAAAAAAACAAAACCCAACCTTGGCAACACCAGACCGTCTGGCTTTCTTTCTCTTTCTCTTCCACAAAAGAGGGGAGAATATCTGGGTGTCAAAGGAAGACAAGGGATCAGAATGAACGAAATCATTTTCCTCCATCCTTTCTGTCCCCACTCACGTACTGGATTTTCACCAAGCTGGCTCACCACCACATTTTCTGAACACCATGGAGGTGGTGAACCATGGCACAGAAAGCGCACTAGTGGGGGACCAAGAGGTGAGCCGAAGAAAGTGGCTGGGCAGTAAAGATGATGCCTTCAGAGTGCAGAGGCTAAGTCTTTGCACCTGGGAACACTAGCAGCGACAGCTAAAGAACTTCGTCACAGTTCTCTAGTCCCACTCCTCGACCTCCCTAGCTCTTCTCCATCAGCCCCCCAAAAGGGGGCAAACCCCAAACCTGGGGTCCACAGAAAGCCGAGGAGACAAAAGAGGCCTTGGACCAGGCACGCCGGGAGCCAACCCCAGCTGCACAAATGGCCCTTCACTGGTTCCTGCTAAGTTTTCATCTTTTTGAGATGTCTGTCCCTTTCCCCTCACTGCTCCTGCTGTACGTGGAAACTGGGACTAGACAAATCAACCATGGAGACCTCTTTCCTCATCCCTCCTTAGCAGTGCTCACGCAGGCTAGCATTTTCCAAAAGGAGCTGTGCCTAGATGACAGAGCAAGAAAAACAAAACAATAAACAGCGCGCTCTCTCGGCTTCCCTCCTCCCCGCCAAAAACACCCAAGGGAAAAAAAGACAACGCAAATAACCCAAGACAGACAACTGCACAAAGGGCTGATTTCAGATCCCAAGACTTTCTTCAAAGCAATGGAGAGATTTACCTCTCTGAGGACAAGAGGTTCTTGAAGTGTGAGGGAGCCAGCGGTACCCCGTGGCCCGTGTAATGAAAAATCATCCCAACCCATGCGCAGATGAGGAGACTGCATTCTGGTGTGGTGGGGTTACTTCTAAATTTCATCACCACATGAGCTCTGGTTGGTTTCAGGAAGGAACAAAGCTGAGAGAGGGAGTACCCCGTAAGTGTTCCAGCAGGGTGGTGAAGAAGCCATGCTTTTGGCTTTCCAAACATCCCGTCTTACTGTCCCCCTTCCAGCGTCCATATGGCCCCACCCTGAGTGTTCCTCCCCCTCAGATTCAGTCTCCTGTCTAAGGATGGGTCTGCTTTCGAGCTCAATTGCTGAGCAGATCGGATCACTTTATAGCTATCATATATTCAGTTCTTAAGATACCGTACCTTTTACATACATTATCTTATTTACTTTTTAGGAGAGCTCTGTAAGGTGACAGCTACCTCCATTTGCAATGAGGGAACCAAGCCTCAGAGCAGATGAATAACCTGCCCAAAGTCCTACAACCCCAAATGGAGGAATGGCCTTTGAATTAAGCTGATGTTCCTCAACACCACCGCTCTGAGACCCGGCACAAGACTCAGCCCCCTCCTGGCACAGATTCTTAATTTCCACCTACATCCTCAGGCCTTCTGTGACTCACTCCATGCTCCACCGCTCCTCTGAGGGAGTGCCTAGTGGCAATCTCCCCAGGAAGGCATTCCAAACCCACCGCAGCACCCCAATCACCTGAGATAGTCTCTCGAAGTCCCGTGCTGGCTCCTGTGATTATCAGCACAGATTGGGCCTCAGCTGCAAGCCTCAGATGCAAGCCTCTGTGGGCTTCCCACTGCAAGCACCCCAAAGTTGCAACCCTGAAAGAACCCAATCTCTACCCTCTCTCAGGGGGTAGAGGGCCGCTAAAAGAGAGTCTCCTACCAGTGATCTCTAATCTCAGTCTTTCTGTTCCCTCAACATAAGGGATGTTCCTTGTCCATCCCACCTCCCTCCTTCCCTCTTTCCTTCCCTCATCCCTCTCGACCTTTCTTTTGTAAACTCCAAGTACACAAAGTTGGCATAATCGCAATTCCCACCCAATTTATGACATGCTCCCTGGATTGCTCCCTCAATGGTCTGTTTGTTTAATAAGGTAATAATGAATCCACCACTCAAAATAAAATCTGCAAGTAAACCTTTATCAAGCCAAATGATCTCCCCAGTGAACTATGTACTTGCCTCCCTAACCCAATGTAACAATTTTCATTCCTTTGATTTTTTAAAATATAGCTATATGTTTTTTCATCTTTATGTATCCTTTAAAAGTACATTTTTATTTTAACTTTTTATGTAATATCTATTAATGAATTGTTTTAATTATATTCTTTGGATCAATATTACTGCATATCGCTGAGTTTATTCATCCTAGATGCTATGTAATAGTCAATGATATAAATATACCACAGTGTATTTGCTTATACTCTCCTGTTGATGAGGATGTGGGTCGTTTCCGGTTTTTAACCATGGGTACTGGCTGCCAGAAGTGTTCTTATTCATGTGTACTGTACACATGCAAGAAATGTTACAGGCACAAAGCTCTGAAGATGGGAAATACCTCGTGCTGTACCCCTTTTCCAAGTGTGTCCCTTTGTGTTTCTGTTTCCTTTTGGTTTTTTCCTGAGCATTCAGAGAAGTTGTCTTTTATATTTTGTCTCAAGTTTATGGTTATTCTCTATGGGCGGGTTGGTCTTATAGGAGCTCTTTCTCCATTTCCAGAATCCATCTGAAATTGCGATGAGGCTTGATTTTTTCCCCATTAGGATACTCAATTTTCTAGAACCATTAATTGAAAAGACTACTTTTTTATACTCCTCATTAGTGCTACGTTTGCCATCCGATGTGAATCGGTTTCTGAGTTCTTTATTTTGCTTCATTATTATTCAATTTTTCTATTTTTTCACTAATATTGCACTAATTCTGCACTAATATTTGCACTAATTCTGGCAGAACAAGGCTTCTCATCTTGTTCTTACTCAGAAGTATCTTGGCTACTCTTGGCCTTTGCATTTCCATATAAATTTTAGAACAGATTGTTAGGTTCCAAATATTCTTCAAAAACCCCAAATTTTTAAATTATTTTTATTTTTAACTTGAGGTATAATTGGCATATAACATTATATTCGTTTTAAGTATACAATATAGTGGTTTTAAGTGTACAATATAATGGTTTGGTATTTGTATACATTAGGAAATGATCACCACCATAAATCTAATTAACATCTGTCATCATAATTACAAAATTTTTTTTCTTGTGATGAGAACTTTTAAGATCTCCTAAAACCCAAACATTTTTAAAAAGATTTTATTTATTTATTTGAGAGAGACAGAGAGAAAGAGAGCACACACACAAGTTGGGGGAAAGAGGCAGAAGGAGAGGGATAAGCAAACTCCCCACTGAGCAGGGAGCCCAACATGGGGCTCAATCCCAGGACCCTGGGATCATGACCTGAGCTGAAGGCAGTTGCTTAACGGACTCGGCCACTCAGGTACCCCAAGCCAAACATTTTTTAAAAGCCTTTTATTTAAGATTGCTGTAATTCTTGAGGTTGATTTAGGGAGAATTGACATCTTTACAATTTTAACACTTGGAATCCACGAGCCTAGTTTCCTTCCCTTAATTTTGTTGTTCTTTAATAATCTGAGTGATATCTAACAGTTTTCTAGTAGAATTCTTATTCATTCATTATTCCTATGTTTTTAAAACTATTTTTGATGCTATTATAAATAGCATATTTTAAAGATATCTTTTTAAAAAGATGGTATCTTAAAAAAATAAAAAATTAAAAAAATAAAAAATAAAAAGATGGTATCTTTTAAATAATTTTATATTCTATTGTTGGTATGCAGAAATACAATAGATTTTTGTATATTGACTCTAAGTGGCAACCTTGTGAAACCATTTTTAATTCAAGTAATTTATTTGTGGGGTTCTTTTGTATTTTCTACATACAAAATCATCATCTGTGAATAATGAGAGTTTTCTTTCTTCCTTTCCAATCTTGTACATTTTATTTCCTTTTTCTTGTCTCATTGCGCTGTCTAGACTCCCCAGTTCCTTACTTAACAGAAGTTGTGATAGTGGGCCTCTTTGTGTTTTTCCTGACCTGTGTATGGCATAGTGGGGGAAAGGACTCATGGTACTCTTTTTAGAACTTTCGGCTGTCAGTGATCTAGTTCTGTCCTGGTCCCACTGTCATCCAATCATACACCCAATCCCATTTTCCTGGGATTCTGCTTGGTTATGCTTTTCTTACTTTGGACGGTTTGTTCAACCACCCAGTCTTTATCTCTAGAACAACAACAAGCCCACCTGGTTGGGTCCATGAACTCTGCACACTGGAAGAATAACTCCATTGGTATAAATTCCTGCATCTTCCATTCCTCTAACAGCCTGGCAGAGGTATTCACCAAATACGGTTGCTCATGCCCTGCTTGGTTTTCATGTGAGACTGTTTGCCCTGACCTGTCTTAATGCCACTTGGCTATCTGCATCTTGCATCAGGAGCTGTAAGCCTCTATGCCTGCACCATTAGGGGCTAGGTGGTGGGGCTCGTTTTCTCTAGTTTCCTGTACCACCTGTGGAGAAGGTCACTGCTTGTTTCAGCCTCAGTGCTCAGTGTATTGAGGACAGGACAAGTCCTCCATTCACTCCACATGGTCCATGCCTAAATCGCAGTGTTTGTTTTCCCCAGCAGCATAATGTTCCCTTTCCTTCTTCTAGAGCCACAGGAAAATAATGCACAAGCAAGCAAATGACCTAACTCCTTCTAATTTTTGTGACTTCAGTGTACTGAGGATATAAGGCAGCAATCCAGAAGCATTAAGGAATGATGGTTAGTCTGATAGCAGTCAGCCCCTAGTCATTGCAGCTGCCTGAAAAGTTGACTCATGACCTAAGTGGACTTATCGCCACCCCCGCACCCCGCCCCGCGCCCCGGTATTTGGAGAACCGCATTGTATTGTAACGCTTTGTTTGAGCATGAAAGCGTTTCTATACACTAACTTCCTAGTTGACGTGCCCTTTTGTTCATAATCAGCCTCTGATTTCACATTCTAGTCAGTTGTCAGGAGTGGCCGGACTCTATGATCACATCACTTTTAAAACAGTATTTGACGTCCATGCATGTACATTGTTTCCTAGCAAACACATCTATTGCTGTCAAACAAAGCCTGGTATTTGATAAAATTTGTCTTTGTTTATTTACTTGAGGTAAAGAGCCCTTTCATTGTGTCCCAGGGCGTGCTTTTTAATAAAATACTGCCTTTACTATTAGGACCCAGGAGAGTGAGTCAAGAGGCTGGCAACCACCTGACAAGAAAATATGATCGGATTGATTCATTAATAATAACTTGGAGTTGCTTCGTTGATAAACATAGCGTCAAGAGGCTGGGTTGACTGCCCTTCGCTTTACGGTTCTCCATGCCCGGCCCAACTGTTACTCCAATGCCAGCGCCTCTTGATTTCAACTATTAACTCATTATGTGTTCCCTGACTTCACTTTAAACATCCTAAGGGCAGAGACCGTATCTTATGGATCTTTGTATCTCAGTGCCTAGTGAGGCTCCTGGCACCGAAGAGGCTCGAAATAAATTGCTGAATGAATGAATCGCCCCACGCTGGAGGTCCATGCGCGCACTGCCAAGGAGGGGTTGAGGCCCTAACTGCATGATTCAGGCACAGGATTACGAAGCTAATCTTGATCAGTTATTTAATTAATTAATTTAATGAAGTCTAGAGTCGTGCTGGAAATGAGGCGACCTCGGTAACGTCTCTGATAACCCTAGTAAAACTCCCACATTCTTGCCTTCTGTAGCCAGGAAGCTTGGTTACTATTGAAGTTCTTCATCTTACATTGCAACCGAGGGCACGTCTGTAGCAAGGACACCAGCTTTTAGCTTTCATCTGGAGAAGCTGTTTTCACCTCTGGTTTCTTGACGTTCCTTGACTATTAAATGAAAATGTACGGTCAGATTAAATCAACATATACTTTTATATTTCTATAAAATGAAGGAAATACTTAAAGCACTTAAAGGTGATTGTACATCTCATTGGCTACATTCTAAACACCACATGCTTTTTCCAGGCTTTTATCATGAATGATAGAGTTTTTAGTCTAAGAGCCTGAGGCAGTGAACCCTCAGCCCTTCCATCCAGGGTGTCAGACTCACAGGTATGCCAAGATTAACCTTTTTCCAAAAGCTGCATTTGAATCACAAAAGCTGCTTTTAAATCTTGGAAAGAGGGCAGGTCAAGGGGGACTTAAAGAGTTTGTTCTGAATTTCTGCTGTGGGCTGAGTTTGTGTCCCCCCGCCTCCAAATTCGTATGTCGAAGACCTAACCCCCAGTGTGACTGTATTTGGAGTTGGGGCCTCTACAGAAGTAATTAAGGTTAAAAAAAGGTCATAAGTGTGGGGCCCTGATCCAATAGGATTAGTGTCCTTGGAAGAAAGACACCAGTGAGTGAGCTCACTCTCTCTTTGTGCACTCAGAGGAAAGACAACGTGAGGACAAAAACACTGACTGCAAGCCAGGGAGAGAGAACCTGCTGGAATCTTGACCTTGAACTTCCTAGCCTCTAGAACTATGGAAAAAAAATTCTGTTGTTTAAGCCACTCTGTCTGAGGAATTTTGTTATGGCAACCTGAGCTGACTCAGGTTCTAATGTACACTTCTATAGTGTTTGATATTTTACATCAAAGATGTATTTTTGTTTTATTTTTGTCACCAAAAAAAAGCTAATAAATATAACCCACATCCACTGACAACTTCACTCCACCTCACCCCAGAAATGAAATAAATCATTCTGGGTAGATAATATCCTTCATTATTTTCAAAGCATGCTGGTTCCATTTATAAGTACAGAATAGTTTAATGGCACAAACTGTGAAAATTGGTAATATTTTTTATCTTTGCTCTTAGACCAGCAGAGGTCTGGGGTTCCAAGCCGGGACTGAGAAGCCCTATCCACGAATCTCAGGCGAGGGTCTTTGAGACAGGACTGGGTGACTCTGCACTGCTTAGGGTGATGATCTCAGAGGCAAAATTTGTGAGGGTGGGTGAAGAAAGTTACTATGAGCATTCACACTGCACTGCTTTTAAGGAACTACTGCAATTAAGTCTACATGGGGTTGGGGTGGCAGACTGAGGGTTGAATGTGTGAATCTTTAATTTTGTGTTGCCATAGAAATTTAATTGGCTGCTTCCACCAAACTGCTCAATGACTACAGACTTTATGGTAGATGACAGATTGAAGCAAATTCTCTGTTACTCCTTCATGGAGAGAGAGGTGAAGTGGTAATAACTCACCCAGTGAATCCAGGCTTGGCTTAGTGATTGGCTTGACCAAACAGGCCACAAAAAAAGTGTTATTGTGGGATTTCTAAGCTTTGCAGCTTTCGCCTGGGTGTCTTGGTCTCTGGGAGCCCTGAGCTTCCATGTGAAAATTCCAACTACTCTGAGACCCTCTAGTTAGAGATACACTTTCATAGACAGGACCGTTTGATTCAAGCCTTCTGGGCTTCACTGCCGAGGGGCCACCATTAGAGTAATGATGTCTTGGATCCTCCGGAGTGGCTCAGCCACCCACAGAATCCCACCACATGACCTTGGTCAAGCCATGTGCCACAGAAGAATTGCCCAGCTGAGCCCTGCCCCGGTACCTGACCTACACAATCATGAGATAGGATGCAATGCCCCTATGACCCCACTAAGTTTAGGGGCAGCTTGTGATTCAACAATAGAAAACCAGGAGAGCCTTCATCTGGACATCAGTGTCAAGAGGATAATAATGAACTTGCCAAATCAATCTACTACTGTTCAAGTTGATTCTGTTGAAGATTTCTTAGTTCCCTTTGACCTGGAGAAGTCAGACTTAATCTATCAAGTAAAGGAGGAAAACGGAGGTGGTCAAGCCTGCAGGGGGAGACTGTCAGTGCAAAGGGAAGGCTTAATAGCTAGAGAAATTCTGTATCTGATAGCCGCCTCCCCACCAACCTTATGACATTAAATATGGTTTTGCAGGGAGGATGGAGAAGTTAGGAGCCCCTATGCATAGCTGAGACTACTCTATTGTAAGCCCTTCTGGTTCCCAGTAAATGGGCCTTCATTTTCAATCCTGAAAACAAGTTCATCGTTTTTTCAGTCACTGCCTAGAAAATTAAGTTTTCTCTTCCAGATTTTCTGGGAGTAGCCAGTCAGCCATATACCCTTTGCTCTCCACAGGAGAGAGACAAACTTTATATGACCACATATGCCACTTTTCATCTGTATGATTATGGTTTAAAGGAAATTCTTTAAAAACCCAATGCTTCATGGAGCACTGGGTGTTGTGCACAAACAATGAATCATGGAACACTTCATCTAAAACTAATGATGTAATGTATGGGGATTAACATAAGAATAAAATTAAAAAAAAAAAAAAACCCAATGCTTCAAATCTAGAGTATTAGAAGATCTCAGTTCAGGGTGCCTGGATGGCTCAGTTGGTTAAGCGACTGCCTTCGACTCAGGTCATGATCCCGGAATCCTGGGATCAAGTCCCACATCTGGCTCCCAGCTCAGCGGGGAGCCTGCTTCTCCCTCTGACCCTCTCCCTTCTCATGCTGTTTCTCTCTCTCTCTCTCAAATAAATAAATAAATAAAATCTTAAAAAAAAAAAGAAGATCTCAGTTCAAAAGACAAATACACAGACTTCAAATATTTTATATTCCTTGTTAATATTTGTCTGGTGTCAGGAAGGTTCTAGAGTCCCTAAACATAGTCCTTGTTTTAGAGATTATATTCAGGATTACATTTCTCTTTCCTTTTAAAATCTAAATTTGGGGTTTTATTATTTTTAAATATATGTGAATAAATTATCTTCATTGCCCTGAGACAGTATTCTGTTATTTAATGAGAGCCAATTGAACATCTAACAATGATACTGTTAAAAACAAAACAAAACAGAGTAGCAGCCGAAGACATCCCTAGAAGACCCAAAAGCTTTACTGAAAAATTAACATGTAACAAAGGACTTTGATGACATTTATTTGGGAGTGGTCCCACCTCCTTTGCTTTAGCCATGAGCTTTTCACTTTCATCTCTTTGCGGGGATGTGTTGCTTAAGGAAAATGTTAGTAATGTCTGCAAAGATGGATTAATAAATTCCATAGCCAACCGGACTCCTACTCAACCTGATGAATCAGTGGTTTTGTGGTTTCTGACATCAGCAGAGCCCATCAATTAAACTACATACTGCAATGAATGAGTTTTTAATTATAAACACTCTGAATAGGACACTATCATAGAGAATAAACAGTATGTATCAAAAAGGCAGGTAGGAGCAGCACAACGTAAGGAACACTCAACCGGGAATCACATGCTCTGTGTTTGAGCTCCTTCTCTGCTTGGGTTCCAGCTTAATTTTTGGAGCCTCGGTCTTATCATCTGCAAAATGGTCATAGTGCCACCGATCTTAACAAACTTGCGAAGTTGTTGTAAAGATTAGAATGAAATGAGGTGATGCAAATGAGTGGTAAAGTGTTATTTTTCAGAAAAATATCTGTTAACTGGCCAAATCAAAGGTAGAGACAGAGGTGTATCTGGTTCCCCTGGGAGAGCGCGGGGCAGATGGCTGCACATTAGGTCTAGTGCCGAGAAACCTCCAGAGCCCCTCAGAGGTTGAGTTGGCTGGAACTGTTCATGCTCTTTTCCCCCACAGGATGTTTTCCATGTTAAGGCACATTGTAAGGCTTGTTTACCCTGCCTGGTCTGTAGTCACTTGATGCTCAACACCCTTTCTCATCCCTCCCAGGATCAGTCATCAGATTGAACGGTCATGTCATATTGTACTTCTTTAAAACTTCTTTATTAGGATATATTCCACTGTGCCATACAATTCACCCACTGAAAGTGTGCAAGTCGATGTTTTTTAGTACATTCACAGAGTTGTGCAACCATTACAACAATCAATTTTAGACCATTTTTATCACTAAAAGAAACGTTATTTTTTTTTTTTTTAAGATTTTATTTATTTATTTGACAGAGAGGGACACAGCGAGAGAGGGAACACAAGCAGGGGGAGTGGGAGAGGGAGAAGCAGGCTTCCCGCTGAGCAGGAAGCCCGATGCGGGGCTTGATCCCAGGACTCTGGGATCATGACCTGAGCCGAAGGCAGACGCTTAACGACTGAGCCACCCAGGTGCCCCGAAACGTTATTTTTTTAAAAAGAAAGAAACGTTGTATTCGTTAGCAGTCAAGCCGCATTATACCTCAGCTGCCTCACCTCCCCTCAGCCCTGAGCAACCACTAATCTACTTTCTGTCTCTACAAATTTGCCCATTCTGGACATTTCACATAATCATGTAATATGTAGTCTTTTGTGAAGGACTTTTCACTAAGCACCATGTTTTCAAGGTTCATCTACGTTGTAGCATATATAAATGGTCTATTCAGTTTTATTGTCGAATAATATTACATTGTATGGCTAACTACATTTTATTTATCCATTGATCAGTTGATGGACATTGAGGTTGTTTTCTATAATGTCGCTATTATGAATACGATTGTCATGAACAGTTATGTAGAAGTTTTTGTGTGAACATAGGCTTTTATTTTTCTTGTTTATGCCTAGGAGTGGAATTGCTAGTGATATGGCAACTCTCTGTGTAACCTTCTGATGAACTCCTCATCTGTAGAATGATAATGTAATAAGGGTCCTAGCTAACTGTTTAGCTATTTTCCAAAGCAACTGTAGCATTGTAAATCCCTATTAGCAGTATATGAGGGTGCCAATTTTTCCACATCCTCCTGGCTAACCTTTGTTCTTATCTGTCTTTTTGGTTCCAGCCACCATAGTTGGTATGAAATGGCATTTCACTATGGTTTGATTTGCATTTACTTGCTAGCTAATAGTTTTGAGCTTCTTTTTAATGTTTCTTTGATCAATTGTATATCATCTTTGAAAAAATGTCTATTCAGATTCTTTTTTTTTTTTCTAAAGATTTTATTTATTTATTTATTTGAGACAGAGAGAATGAGAGACAGAGAGCATGAGAGGGAGGAGGGTCAGAGGGAGAAGCAGACTCCCAGCCGAGCAAGGAGCCCGATGTGGGACTCGATCCCAGGACTCCAGGATCATGACCTGAGCCGAAGGCAGTCGCTTAACCGACTGAGCCACCCAGGCGCCCCTGTCTATTCAGATTCTTGTGCTCCCTTTTAATTGGGCTGTCTTGACAATATTATTCTTCTTATTCTTCTTATTATTCTTATTATTATTGAGTTGTAAGAGTTATTTTTAAAATAGGGGAGTGTGAGTCCTCCAACCTTGTTCTTTTTCAAGATTGTTTGGTTGTTAAGGGTCCCTTGTATTTAAGTATTAGTTTTAGGATCAATTTGTTGATCCTAAAAAACCCAGCTGGGATTTCTATGTTTATTGTGTTAAATCTATAGATCGATACACAGTTTTGCCATCTTACCAATATTAAGCATTTGGAAACATGAGCATAGGATGCTTTTTCATTTATTAAGATCTTTGTTTCAATAGTGTTTTGTAGTTTTTAGTACAGAAGTTTAACTTGTTAAATTTATTCCCACATACTTTTTGCTTTTTGATACTATTGTAAATTGAGTTGCTTACTTAACTTAATTTTCAGATTGTGTGATAATAATGTATAGAAATATGACTAATTTTTGTATATTGATCTCATATCCTGCAATCTTTCTGAACTCATTTTTTAGTTCTGATATTTTTTTGTGGATTCCTTAGAATTATCAGTATACAAGGTCATATCATCTTCAAATAGAGAAAGTTTTACTTCTTTTCGAATTTGGATGCCTCTAATTTTTTTTTTTTTTAATGACTAAATGTCCTGGTTAGAACCTCCAGTACAAGGTTGAACAAATGTGGAGTGTTTTTAGTCTTTCACTGTTAAGTATAATCTTAGCTCTGAGGCATTTTATCAGGTTGAGGAAGTTTCTTTGTAGTTTATTGAGGCTTTTATTTTTTAAACATGAGGTGTTGAATATTGTCAAATGCTTTTCCTTCCTCTATTGAGATGATCAGATGGCTTTGTCCTTTCTTTTATTGACATAGTGTATGACATTGATGGTAGAACCAAATTTGCTTTCCTGGGATACGTACCACTTTGTCATGATGGATAATCTTTTATATATGTTGCTGGATTCAGTTCCTTAGTATTTTATTGAGGATTTTTGTGTTTATATTCATAAGAGATATTGATCTATAGTTTTCTTTTCTGGTGATGTCTCTGTCTGGTTTTATTATCAGAGTAATATCAGCCTCACAGAATGAGTTGGGAAGTGTTTTCCCCTCTTCTGTTTTTTGAAAGTGTTTGTGAAGAACTGGTATTAATTATTTAAATGTTTGGTAGAAGTCTGCAGTGAAGTCATCTGGGCCAGGGCTTTTCTTTGTGGGGAGTTTTAATATTATTAATTCACTCATGTTTGTTAAAGGTTCTACTCAGATTTTCTATTTCTTCCTAGATTTTGTCTTTCTAAGACTTCTTATGTCTTTCTAAATTTATTCCATTTCATCTAATTTGTTGGCATACTATTGTTTATAGTATTCCCTTACAGTTCTTTTTGCCTTTATAATCCATTACTGCTATTAGGTTGGAAGTCATGTTCCTCTTTTATTCTTTTTTTTTTTAATTTTAAGATTATTTATTTATTTATTTGACAGAGAGAGACACAGCGAGAGAGGGAACACAAGCAGGGGGAGTGGGAGAGGGAGAAGCAGGCCTCCTGCGGAGCAGGGAGCCCGATGCGGGGCTCGATCCCAGGACCCTGTGATCATGACCTGAGCCGAAGGCAGACGCTTAACAACTGAGCCACCCAGGCGCCCCTCCTCTTTTATTCTTGATTTTAATAATTATAGTCTCTCTCTCTTTTCTTGGTCAGTTTAGATAAAGGTTTGATAATTTTGTTGATCTTTTTAAAGAAACAACTTTTGATTTTGTTGATGTTATCTGTCAATTTCTATTATGTATTTCACTAATTTCCATTCTAATCTTTATTATTTTCTCCCTTGTTGCTTTAGGATTAAGTTGCTCTTCCTTTCTCCAGTATCTTAAGGTGGAAAGTTAGGTTACTGATTTGAGATCTTCCTTCTTTCTTAATATATGGTTTATTGCTATCCATTTCCCTCTAAGCACAGCTTTAGCTGCAAGCCATGTTTAGTTATATTGTGTTTACATTTTTATGCCTTATAAAATATACTGAATTTGTCATTACTTATTAAGAATATGTCATTCAGTTTCCACATATTTGTGAATTCTCTGATTTTCTGTTAGCGATTTCTAATTTTACTCCATTGTGGTCTGAGAATATACTTTGTATGATTTCAATCCTTTTAAATTTATTACAGATTATGTTTTGACCTAACATAAGGTATGCTAGAGAATATTCCATATGTGCTTGAAAAGCATATGCATTCTGGGGGCCCGGGGGGATCAGTCAGTTGAGCATCTGACTCTTGGTTTCAGCTCAGGTCATGATCTCAGGGTCCGGAGATGGAGCCCCACCTCAGGTTCCATGCTCAGTGGGGAGTCTTCTTGAGATTCTGTAGCTCTCCCTCTCCCTTTGCCCCTTCCCTCGCTCTCTCTCTCTCTAAAATAAATAAATAAATCTTAAAAAAAAAAAAGAAAATGAAAGCATATGCATTCTGCTGTTATCGAATGGAGTGTTCCATAGATGTCTGTTTGGTTTAGTTATTGTGTGTTCAAGTTTTCTGTTTCCTTGTTGATTTTCTAGAGTTGTTCTCTCCATTACTGTAAGTGGGATATTGTAGTCTCCAAATATTATTATTGAATTGTCTATCTTTCCCTTCAATTCTGTCAGTTTTTGTTTTACATATTTTGGGCTTTGTTGTTTAGGTACATATATATTCATAATTGTTTTATCTTCCTGATTGATTGACTCTTATCACTACCTAATGTCTATATTTATTTCTATTAAGATTTTTTTCTTTAAAGTCTATTTTGCCTGGTATTACTATAGCCACTCCAGCTTTCTTATGGTGCTGTTTGCATAATGTATCCTTTTCGCTCCTTTTGCTTTCTACCTATTTGAATCTTCGGATTTGAAGTATGTCTTCTATATACAGGATACAGTGGGTCTTATTTTCTTTTAATCCAGTCTGACAGTCTCCCTTTTTTGATTGTATTGTTTAGCCAATTCAAATTCAATGTTATTAGTGATACGCTTGGATTTATGTCTGTCAATTTGCTTTTTATCTTCTATGTCTCAAATCTTTTTGTTCCTCTCTCCCTTCTTAACTATTTTCTTTTGCACTAAGTGAATATTTTCTAGTCTAGCGTTTTCACTCCTTAAATTAATTGCCAGCTGGAATGGGGCTCAGAAAGGGTGGTTTATATGTATAAATCTATCACCACTACTGGGTGAATTATTCAGGTATTTACTCTCAATGGGGAGGGAGATAGTATTAGATAAAATAAATAAAAGTAAGCACTGTTCCCATGGCATGAAAGAATGCAGAGAGGAAATACAGACCTTATTATATGAGACAGGATATTCTGCTTAATTAAAAATATTATGATTGAATATATTGAGAATCAACTTAAGAAGGAATATTTGTCTATGAAAAGCTGACATATAATTTATAAAAGCCACACGAACCCAAATTATTAGTTGATGCAATTATTTTCTTAGAGCTAGTGTAATTTATCAATGTCCATGGAATTTTATGGAATCTCCAAAGATAATATTTCAAATCTGGGGGTAGATTCTAGATCTACTTCTGCCATTATTCCCTCATTCATTTATTTATTCATTATGCTTAAAACATTTTTAACTGTTTAAAAACATTATTTTTAACATATAGTTAGAAACATTTTAACTATATTACTTTTCTTAGACAAACTATTAAATTTCTTTATTCATAAGATAAAAGGATTGGATTTGGTAATCTCCAAGGATATTTCTCCTGCTCTAAAATCCCATGATTCTAAATAGCATAGTTGAAATAATCATTCCTTCATTAATCCAGCAAATATTTATTGATCTACCAGGGGTGAAGCATTGTGTTAGGAACAATGGACATAGTAGACATAACTGCTGCCTTCATGAAACCGTCAGGCATTGAAACAAGAAATAACGAGAGTGACGGTTTTCATGAAAGAGAAAGTGTAGGGTACTGTTGGGATATAAGTCACAAGTTTTCTAACTAACCCTGGTGGGACAGAGGATCTTTCAAAGAAGGTTTTCCTGAGGAAGTGGAGTTGATGCTGACATTTGAAGGATGAGTAAGAGTTAACAGAAAAGCAACAGTTGAAAAGGGCATGATATGGGAAGAGAGTTCTAGAAAGTGGTATGTTCAAAGCTGAGGGACAAGAGATAACCTAGGGGGTTTGAGGACGTCATAAAAGTCAAATATGTCAGAATTCAAGACAGAAAATGAATAGAAATGAGGCTGGAGGGAGAGGAAGAGAGATCACAGAGCCTTAAGTCAGCTACTTAAAGAGGTTGGTCCTTCACCTGTGGACAGTAGCAGCCTATCTAAGCTAAATAAGATTCATCTTTAAAAAAATGACTCTGTCTGTGGAGCAGAGGGGAAAGTGGGGGTCTATGAGGTATCCAGATGGTCTGCTCTAGGGTGCATGTGAGGATGGACTGAAGTGAATGGTTTGAAAGATATATAGAAAATTAAGTGGATAATATTTGCTAATAGATTGGATGGGAAAGCTAATTAAATGGCTAATAAATTAAAACTTTACTCTGTGCCTAAAATGATTTAATACAACTTACAAAGATGCTTATAACTTAGTTGGGCAAAACATATTTGCATGCTTTCTAAAATGAAGACAAGGGAAAATAAGAATAAAAAAGTTAGCAGCCAGGAGGAAGATTAGTTCTTGAAATGAAAGCCCTCAATTCCTATTCTTTTAGAAATGGATAACACATTCAGGAGACTTGGGCATATTTATGATTATCTTGAGAATTGAGAGGCAAGAAAACGTTTTTGTCTGAGGAGATGATTTTTAATAATGGTATAGTTGGTGCTAATCTCAATTTGCATTCTTGGGTGTGTAAGAAATACTGCTCCTTTCTATTTTCTATGAATGAACTTGTTCTAGGTTTTCAGGGCAGCCAACATGGTAGAATATTTAATGTTAGTTGTTACTGGTGTCTCATCAAATTCCTGGTCTTTATGCTGTTCCATTTGACCCTTCAGTTCCGCAGGCCATCGTGGTTTCCATGCTGCAGCCAGGACTCAGGAATCTGAGTGAAGTATGGGACCTAAATGACAGTAAGGTCTCATCAGGAAAACAGAAACCACACTAGGTTTTTCGAATACAAAGCACTCAGTAATGGAATCTGTTACACGGGAGATGGAAAACTGAAAGAACAAATAGGGATCACTGAGTAACCAGAGATACTGACTTAGGAAATCACTGCCACCCCTAACACTAGAAAAATGAAAGGAAAATGGGGATTACCAGAATCTAGGAGCACAGGAGGGGTCCAGCAGCGTGGGTTCTCAGACCTCTGAGTATGGGGTACCACCTGTCTGCTACTGGTATCTCTGGAATGGTGGGGCTGGTTCTGGTTGCATAAAAAGAAGGTGGAAGCTGAAGCCAACTGCTCTTGCTGGGGTCATGCTAACGAGACCCACCGCCCCAAAGAAATAGGGAGTATTTTTTTTTCCTCCTTCAATCTTCCAGTCTGCCTCAGAGCCTCCTATTGGGAGAACATGGCAAGGATGCCAGATGACAAAGGAGTCTGGGAAAGGAAATTTGCCAAGCTCTAGTTTCAGCATCACAGGTAGAACACAGAAGGGTAGATGAGAGCTGAGATGCACCAGGTAAATAACAGGCTCACACAGGGACCATGTTCCTGGCAGCCTTGCTACTCCAGACTCATAGGTCTCTCTCCTTCCTGCAGTCTGCCCTCTCCCCTTAACCTGTGGGCATTCCTTTCTGCAGCTGCCTTTTCAGAGTCTCTCAAATCCTCCCCTGTCTTCCCCAGGAGCATTCACAATAAATATTGGTGTCCATTAGTATCGGAGCCTGAATCATTAACAATCAAAAGATAGTTCTTCTTTTCTTGAGGACAAATCTTCCAGGAGGTGAGGGTAAATGTTTACATTTTATCCTTATAGAGAAAAGAAAAACAGGAAAATCAATAAGGTTACCTTCCGTAATAAAGCAGAACAGCCAACAGCGGACACAATCACCATACAGAGTGACACGGGCTCAATCATGGCCCATAGTGATGTCCAAAACCTCATCCCTGGGACCTGTGAAGATGTCACCTTACAGGCGAAAGGGGCTTGGCAGGTGTGATGAAGTTAAGGACTCTGAGATGGGGAGGTTATCCTGGATTCTCAGGGTGGGCCCAATGTAATCACAGCAGGAGGAAGCAGGAGGGTGGGAGTCAGAGAAGGACACGTGACCGCAGAAGCTGGAGTGACGTGGGGCCTCGAGTCAAGGAATGCCGGTGACCTCAGGAAGCTGGAAAAAGCCAGGAAACAGACACTTGCTTAGAGCCACCGGAAGGACTGCATCCCTGCTGACCCCTTGAGTGGAACCCTGTGAGACTCATTTCAGACTTCTGACCTCCAGAACGGTAGGATAATAAAGTTGGGTTGTTTGTGGCAATTTGTTATAGCAGAAATAGGAAACTAATGTGCCAACCATTTACCATGTGGCTACAACTGAGCCTCGGGCCCTGAGCTCGAATTTGCGCAAACACCGATTACATTTAATGCACTCAGCCACTTGACGAGGCTGAAGATTATTATTCTCATTTCGCAGATGAGAAAAATGACTTAGAGAGATAAAATGAATAGACCTCCTATCCTGCCTGATAGATGGAGCCGGCATTTGGAGGCTGTGGGTCTGTCCCCAAAGCCTATACGTTTAACCACTAGAGAACTGCCTCCTCCCTGGAGCCTGTGACTAGAACCTCAGGAAGAAGTCCTCTTTCACATCCTTTAGGGACTATTAAAGGCAAACAGTTCTGCGTGTATGTAGACATTTTTACATATTAACGATTAAAGCAGCAAAATGCTAAACATCTTGGTTGAAATGGCACCTTGAAATTTTATTTACTATATTAATTTTTGAAGATCTCTCTTTTTAAATTTAAATTCAATTAATTAACATATAATGCATTATTGGTTTCAGGGGTACAGGTCTGTGATTCATCAGTCTTATATAAAACCCAGTGCTCATTACAACACATATGCTCCCCAACGTCCATCACCCAGTTACCCCATCCCTCCACCCCCCTCCCCTCCAGCATCCTTCAGTTTGTTTCCTATGATTAAGAGTTATGGTTTGTCTCCCTCTCTGGTTTCGTCTTGTTTCATTTATTCCTCTCTTCCCCTATGATCCTTTGCCTTGTTTCTCAAATTCCACATATCAGTGAGATCATATGATAATTGTCTTCCTCTGATTGACTTGTTTCGCTTAGCATAATACCCTCTAGTTCCAGCCGAGTTGTTGCAAATTGAAGATCTCTTTGAAAAAAAAAAAAAGGTGGCGGCAGGGGTAAACTTTAAGCAGTATGGATTGATCCATAAACTCAGGGCCAGTGGACTCTAATAAAGCAACTCCATTTTTATGGCCTGACATCATACTTCTTTGGAATACAAGTTTATGTGGAATATTATTTCTTTAAAACTGATAGGAAATTTAAAAATTGCTATAAATCAGGAGATTGATAAAGATTTTTTGAGGATTATGGACCTTAAAAAAATTCTTTTTAATTCAAAAGTGTGTGGGTATTTAGAAAACATAGACAAAAACCAAGAAAACAGGTATTAATTACTTATAAGCCTATGTTCCAAAATTAATACAAAATGAAAGATTTTTGAGATTTGTAACAGGAACATGAATTTGCTTACTCCACAACGTAGATGTACATAAAAATATAGTTTCTTTATTTAATTTAAAATCGATCTAGTTTTCCTAATGACCTCTCACCTCCTGGGATGCCCAATACTATTTAGACATTTGTCTAAACTAATAATTTAAACAATTGCTTTAAATAATGCTCAGTTTTCTGAGATAATTACATAATGTTCTGACTTCCTCTGCTTGTCCCTCGAAGAGCATCTGGTTATACTGGGAAGCAGGGCTCATAGGATCTCATAAAAGCCAAATGAAAGGATTCTCTGATCTAGATGGTGTTTTTCCACCTTCACTTGACCAAAAACACCTCAAGAGACACTTCAGAAAGGAGGAAACTGAAAAGGCCAATATACATATGAAAAAGTGCTCAAAGTCAGCAAGCAATCTACTGGGACTACACCAAAATAAAAGCCTTTTTATGGTGAAGAAAACCATCAACAAAACAGAAAGGCAACCACCTGAATGGGAAAAGTTATTTGCAAATCTTAAGGGGTTAATATCAAAAATATTTAAAGAATTTATACAACTCAACACCAAAGAACCAAACAATCTGATTACAAAATGGGCAGAGGACCTGAATAGATATTTTTCCAAAGAAGATACATAGATGGCCAACAGACACATGAAACGATGCTCAACATCACTCATCATCAGGGAAATGCAAATCAGAACTACAAGGAGATATCACATTGCGCATGTCAGAATGGCTAAATTCAAAAAGACAAAAATTAACAAGTGTTAGGATGTGGAGAAAAAGGAACTCTTGACTGTTGGGAATGCAAATTAGTGCAGCCACTGTGGAAAGCGGTATGGATGTTCCTCAAAAATTTTAAAAATGAAAATCCCAAATGATCCAATAATTCCACTGCTGGGTATTTACCCAAAGAATATGAAAGCAGTAATTTGATTTGATATATGTACTCTTATGTTTATTGCAGCATTATTTACAATAGCCAAGATATGAAAGCCACCTAAGTGCCCATCAGTAGACGAATAGATAAGGAAGATGTGGTGCACACACACACACACACAGGAATATTACACAGCCATAAAAAGAATGAAATTGTGCCATTTGTGACAACATGGATGGACCTAGGGGGTATCATGCTAAGTGAAATAAGTCAGACAGAGAAAGACAAATACCATATGATTTCACTCATAGCTGGAATCTAAAAAACAAAACAAATGAATAAGCCAACAAAAAGCAGAATCAGGCCTATAAACACAGAGAAAAAAACTGATGGGTGACAGAGGGGAGGAGGAAAGGGCGATGGCAAAGTGGGTGAAGGGGAGTGGGAGATACAGACTTCCAATTATGGAACAAATAAGTCACAGGGATAAAAGGCACAGCATAGGGAATATTGTCAATGATATTGTATAGGGTTGTACGGTGACAGATGGTAGCTACCCTATGGTGAGCAGAGCATAATGTACAGAGAAGTTGAATCACTCTGTTGTACACCTGAAACTAATGTAACATTTTGTGTCAACTACACTCAAATAAAAACATTTAAAAAAACCCCAAAATGCTCAAAGTCATTAGCACTCAGGGAACTACAAATTAAAAATGACACTGCACACCCATGACATGTGCTAAAATTTAAAAGACTGATAGTTATCAAGTATTGGAGAAGATATGGAATTCTGGAGCTCTCATTCACCCTAGTGGGAGAGTAAATGAATTCAACCACTTGCAAAACTTTGGAAAGTATCCACTAAAATTAAACATATAGTGTTTTTTCGCTTTTGGCTCTTCTCAGACTTTTGATTCTCAGCAACAATAGTAATACCTACCCGTTATGGGCTGAGTATTCGTGTCCCCCCCAGATTCATATGTTGAAGTCCCAAGCTGCAATGTGATGACATCTGGAGGTGGGGCTTTTTGTAGGTAATTAGGTTTAGATGAAGTCATGAGGATGAGGCCCGAATAATGGGATTAGTGCCCTTATAAGAAGAACAGACAAGAGCTGCTCTCTCTCTCTGCCTTGTGTGAATACAGCAAGAAGGTAGCCATCCCCAAGCCACACACAGAATCTGCTGGCACTTTGATCTTCAATTTCCCAGCCTCTGGAACTGTGAGAAATAAATGTCTGTTAAGCCACCCAATTTATGGTATTTTTCTTTTATAGCAGCCTGAGCAGGCTAATACACTATAATATCATATACTGATCTGTAAGGGGAATTCATCATAAATTCAACTAAAGTCATGCCCACAAAAGGCTAGGCAAATCAAGGGTGAGGAGAGAGAATTTTTTTAAATGCTCAGGTAGGCTTCCCAAAAAACTTCTTATGATTGTCCCACCTTCAGTTTTTAGCAATGGCTATATGCAGATTTTTGTGATTCTCAGTAACTTTTCTCATGGATCAAAACTCAAAATTTCCCCCGACGCTGCTATTTTGACTCAGATAAGGACTATTTCCTGTAATAAGAAGATAATTTCACTTGTTAATGATCAACCAGACATTATAATGTATTTCTATTTATTTTAGGACATGTATATTCTCCCTCTCTCCTCTTCCTCTTCTTCTTCCTTCTTCATTGAGAGCTATGTATTGAGATCTATGATAAAAGTTGTACTTGAATGAGGTCTTTTAATACTCATCACTACTCTAGGAAAAATGTACTCTTTCATTTCACAGAGACCCCAGACTCTGAAGGTTTAGTAAAAATTCTAAAAGCTGAGAAGAAAAACCTGGTTCATACTGTTTACATATGACAGCTCTATGTTCACCCACCTACCAAAACCTCCACAGTTGAATGGTCAGCCTCAGCATCTGTTCTTTTTTGACTTTTTTGGCAGAACCGCTGACCAGGGTGTGGCCAGACAGGCAGACAAACTGTCTTGGCACAAACTAAATAGTCTCTGGCGATATTGTCCTTCCTGCCAAAAAAAAAAAAGATCTTAAGCTTGGTGGCTTAAACAACAGACAGTCATTTCTCCCAGTTGCAGAGGCTGGGAAACTGAAGATCAAAGTGCCAGGGATGTGTCAGGGAAGGTGGAACAAGGTATTAGATAGGAAACCCTCTGATGCTTTGCTTTATTCAGAGCAAGCACACACAGGATCTCAGACAGAAAAGGTATCCTTGTTCGTATTCAGCATCACGCGGTGAACCTGACAGCTTTCTTCAGTTCAGCCATGGCTTACAGCGTTGAGAGATTGGCAGCCAGACTTTCTATCTTCAAAGAGACAATGATACACTCTAAGTGCTGCTATGCCCATAAAAGGAAAAGTTTTAAAGACAGAAAGACCATACACATGGGCTCTAAGGGAGTATGGACACCGAGAGTGAAGGTTAGTAGGCACGGAACAGGGTAATCTCATACTCTATTCAGAAGGATTCCAGAGGGTTCACAGGAATCCCAAGGTGTAGCATGCACACGAGGGACAGCGGCAGGTGTGAGCCCTCAGTTCAGGTGTTAACCTTTCGCCTCATGGCTTGCACATGTTCTCCGTGTTCATTAAACTGCTGAATCCAGGGCGCCTGGGGGGCTCAGTCAGTTAAACGTCTGCCTTCGGCTCGGGTCATGATCCCAGAGTCCTGGGATCAAACCCTATATGGGGCTCCTGCTCAGTGGGGGGTTTGCTTCTCCCCCTCCCCCTCCGCTCATGCCCTGTCTCTCGCTTTCTCTCTCTCAGATAAATACAATCTTTAAAAAAAAAAAGTTTTCCAACAGAAGCAAAAGCAGAGAGAATAGCATGATGTGCCCATTGCCCAGTTTCAGTAATTCCCAACGTTCTGCCAGCTTCTTCATCTTAGTTATTTTGCATCTCTTGTCTTCCACAGTATGTTAAAGCAAATCCAAGAGATCATGTAAGCTCACGCGCTACACTTCAGGATATATCTCCAACATATACAGACTTTCTTTTTCTCTTAGCAGAACTACATCTTAGCACACTCAACAAAATTAGCAAGTACTATTCAAAGACCCAGTCAATAATCATTTTTTTTTGAATGGTTCATTTGCTCAAATCAGAATCCAAACAAGACCCGTATGTTGCGTATGATTGCTACACCTCTTTAGTGTTTTTTTCTGCCTTGTTTTCATGCTGCTTATTCCTTGGGTGGTTCGTTTGAAGAAGTGGGATGGGAGATGAGATGAGATGAGAACCAAGCAATTGGCTGAAATAACTGAGTTCTTTTCCCATTTTCAGTTATACATTTCATAACTTTAAATATCTGGTAAATAAAGTTACTTTGCCTAGTTATAATACTAATATATTATAATATATTAATATTACATTATAATATTATAATATAATATATTAGTATATATATAATATATAGTATATATATATAATATATATATAATATATTAATATATATATAATATAATATATTAGTATATATATATAATATTATGTACATTATAATATTATAACATAATATTATGTACTTTGCCACCAGGTAGCTATCTCAATGCAGTTTCAACTAGTATTGCTGTATTATTTTTGAGGCCCAATAACAGCTACTTGAAAGGTTTTTTTTTTTTTTCCACACTGTACAATTAAGTGTTGGTAAGGTGATTTCAGTACACTACTACATCTTGAGTTTATAACCTTTATTTTCAAACTACACACAGGTATTCAGATATTTCTTTAAAACATAAATTATACAGTTTAATCATGTTATTCCTTATAGATCCAAATTCAATCCAAAATGATTTGGTTTATCAATTGTCACTGTTTTATATATTTTTTATTTTTTTTAATTTTTAAAAAATTTTTTTTAAAGATTTTATTTATTTATTTGAGAGAGAGAATGAGATAGAGCATGAGAGGGGGGAGGGTCAGAGGGAGAAGCAGACTCCCTGCTGAGCAGGGAGCCCGAGGCGGGACTCGATCCCAGGACTCCAGGATCATGACCTGAGCCGAAGGCAGTCGCTTAACCAACTGAGCCACCCAGGCGCCCTATATATTTTTTAAATTTGATGACACTGGGTTCTCTCTTTAGATTGCTCATTATGAGCAGCTAAGGATTCAAGGCAGATGGTCTCAGAAAACATACACATATAAAGATATCAAACAGAACTCCTAAACTGATGGTATGTTTGATATAAAGAGATTGAAAAATGTCAGGAGTCACTTGTGTACCCAACATAGAACATGACCATGTTCTGCAGAGACCAAAATCCTTATCCATTGCCTCCAGCACCATCATGAACACGTGACCTCTTCATTCTGAAGTGGACTGTATATGTCTACTCCCACTTTTAAAGCCAGGATCGAACTACTGGATATTTACCCCTAAGATACAAATGTAGTGATCCGAAGGGGTATGTGCACCCCAATGTTTATAGCAGCAATGTCCACAATAGCCAAACTATGGAAAAAGCCAAGATGTCCATCAACAGATGAATGGATAAAGAAGATGATATATATATATACACACACACACCCACACACCCACCCACCCACACACACACACACACACACCCACACACACAATGGCATATTATGCAGCCATGAAAAAAACCCTAAATCTTGCCATTTGCAACAATGTGGATAGAATTAGAGGGTATTATGCTAAGTGAAATAAGTCAATCAGAGAAAGACAATTATCATGTGATCTCACTGATATGAGGAATTTGAGGAACAAGGCAGAGGATTATAGGGGAAGGGAGGGAAAAATGAAACAAGATGAAACCAGAGAGGGAGACAAACCATGAGAGACGCTTAATCTCAGGAAACAAACTGAGGGTTGCTGGAGTGGTGGGGGGTGGGAGGGATAGGGTGGCTGGGTGATAGACATTGGGGAGGGTATGTGCTATGGTGAGCGCTGTGAATTGTGTAAGACTGATGAATCACAGACCTGTACCCCTGAAACAAATAATACATTATATGATAATTTAAAAAAAATAAAAAATTAAGAAAAAAAAAGCCAGGATCAATTTCTGATGCAATTGGTTTGTATGATTTTATTTTATTTGAGAAGTTTTTACACCATGAACTTTTCCTTCTGTGAGAGACAGTAACATTATCCAGTAAAGAAAAGAAACCAACATAGCAACTGGGATGTTTGACTTTCACACAGTTGGCTTTCATTAGGTACAACATTATGGGTCAAGTAACTACAGCAGATATACTACATATATGCTACCAGGAATACACATATAAAGCATACCAGAGCTTCCTTATTTGAGAAGGAGATCACAGTAAAGCAAGGAAGCACTGTTCTGAAGTTTATTTCTCTCTGGGGCTCTCCTCTACCCATTCTCTGCATGTGTGGGTACGGAGGGTTTAACCCACAGTGCTGTTGAAAGCTGATGGAACCTCATTCAGTTATGGGATGGGAGGAGGGTTCAAGGAAGAAAGAGAAAATGGGAAGTTTATAAAGAAAAGAAGAGGAGGGTCAAGAGAGACTATAGGTCATGAGAAAACCAGTGGGGAAAAGGAACACAAAGCGTCTCAAGCCCTGTTAGCCTGGAACTGAATTTCAGGAAGAGTCACTCAAAAGCTTATTAACAAAAGTTTGTAAATTGCAAATGTTGGGTTTAATTAAAAGGTAATCCTTGCTAAAATCACAGCAGACTTTTCTCTTTCTTTTATTCTCCTGTTTTAAAGTCCCACTGTATTCATTAGCTCAGCTTTCCTTTATTCTTAAAAAGAAAAAAGTCAAATAGTATTTTCATTGGTTACAAGGTTATTTTGTTTTGTAGATATTATTTTACAGATGTAACCTTGGCTACCTTTTGTTGCTGTTATTTATATCAAATAATTAAAAAAATTAAAAGGCAACTTTTTGCTATCTCACATTGTATTCATTCATCTCTACCCTTTGTTAGACAGACAGACAGACATACGTGCACGGACTCTAAAGCATGTGCAAATTATTTTCACCTTGCTGATGCTAAGCACCTGGTCCTGCACTATTTTTAAATACTTAGCTTATTATTTATACATAAGCTCTTGAGAGAAATCCATGATTTCTTCTTTACGTAAAAATTAAGTAATAATTTCTATAAACTATAAGTTAAACATTTTTAACTGAGCCAAGAGTGTAAAGTTCAGCTTATGCATTCTTGAGCTATTCATAAGCCAGTTTTCAATACCCTTGTGTTATAGAAGGATTAAATTATAGCTTTGCAGTAGATTAGGTTTCTTTGTATTATTGTATTTATACATCTGGTTGGTCTATTATGCATTTTCTCCATACTATCTTATAAACTGATTAGGACATAACTCCTTTTCTCTTGTATTCATAATAGCCCACCATAGCATGGATTACAAAGCAAAATTAAATACCCAATATCTCTGGCTTAGAAAATCATTGGTTCTCAATTGCTGTATTGTAATTCTGTCTATAGATCTACCTACCTACATTGAGCTTTAAAAAGAAAATGCAATTAAAGACACAGATTGCTGTGAACAAGGAATTTTATTCTACCAAAAGTAATGAGTAAACTTTCCCCATTCCTGACCCTGGATAGGACATCTGTGAGCTTTGCTATAGAAAGACTTGGGTGATGCTCTTATGTCTTAATACAATACATAATATATAAGAATGTTCACAGATCAGTTGGCATTTCTTTTGGCTTTAAGAAGCTGAACCTTTTGTCCTAAAATTATAGGCACATAATCCTTGAATCTGCTGTGTGGCAAAAAAAAAAAAAAAAAAAAGTCAAGCATGCTCTTTTTGTTTGCTGAGCACTCAATATGCAATACGAAAGCAAAATGCTTAGTATTTTACTAAGGAACAAAATGTCATTCAAGTGATAATACCCTCCACAACTTAACAGTTTCTGGCTTTCATGTTTAAGAAAAACAGTCTAGATGGACTGGTTAAATCCAGCCAAAGGTCAGGGGCTTTGAAAGTTCTTCCTTATGATGTTGAGGATCTGGCTATAGTCTGCTCACACTGGTATACCAGTTTAGAGCGGCAGGTTGGGCAGAAATGGCCACTGGCAAAACGCATATGTGGGAGTGGCCGGATGTATAAAATCTGGTGGCATTTTCATTTGAAAACAATGAGCTGTGTTAGCTGCAGATGTTTCTGGTGTCTCTCCCCTGGGCTTCCAGTGGTAGCCAGAACTTCTTACTCCTTTGTGATTGGTTCTTTACTTGCCTCTCTGCTCTGGTCCTCTGGGAACTCCTTTGGGGCAAGGACCCAGTTTATACAGGTGGTTGGCCCAGTGCCAGGCACTTAGTAGACGTTTGTGAAAGGTTTGCTGAAGTGAATGAGTGACTACAACAAACTTCTTTTTTTTTTTTAATTTAAATTCAATTAGCCAACATATAGTACATCATTAGCTTTTGATGTAGTGTTCAATGATTCATTAGTTGCATATAATACCCAGTTCTCATCACATCACGTGCCCTCCTTAATGCCCATCCCCCAGTTACCCCATCCCCGACCCATTATCTTCTTTGGAAATACTCTTTCACTCCTGTCTGAGAGCTCCACAGACCAAGCCTTTCACTATGTCTAGCACATCATAAATACTCGTAAGTTTGTTGCCTGATGGACTGAGACGAGCAATCAGAAGCATTCAAATTTGTAGACTGGAAACTAAAAGTGACTGATAACTTACATTTAACATGCTTTTGCTTTCTATGACTTAGGCTATTTAAATAATAATTGTCCCCAAGGCCTTTCAGAGCATACACTTACTTTCTTTGGAAGAAAATGCAGGGGCCAAAATGTGGCCTCTATTAGCTTATATTGCTTTCCTTGGCTGCATAGAAAAGTCTAGAAAATTATAATTAGTGTTAAGAAGTATAAAATGAGGCTTGCAGGTTTAGTAATAAATCACCCATATTATTTCATTTCTTCTCATCTTCCTCCTTCCTCCTTTGTCCCTCATTTCCTTTTCCATAACCTCCCTTCCCGCAAGACAACACTCTTGTCTGCCTTTGACAGCAGGAGCTTCTCTCCCTATGAAAATGTTCATTGGACCATGACCTGTACAGTCCCTGGAATTGTTCTCAGGGTGAAAAACCTTCATGAGTATTAGAAACAATTACCATTTCCATTTACAACCAGACGCAAAGTTTTATGAGTAGCAGAGATGTAAATTTATTTTAACCTTAAATCTAAAGTATAATTTTTGTGTATGGGAAACCAGTAGTAGGAGATCAGTGTGATTGGGAGATACATTTCAATTAATTCTTCCACCAACACCTTATCTCTTCTGCATCAGAACTTTTATAGTGTTAAAATGAACAATTATGCAGCTGATGGTTGGCTAAACCCACCAGGGGACCAGGAGAGAGCCTCAGATAACACGACACATATAAATCATTCAGGAGAACAATTCATGAAAGAAAAGTTATCTGTGTTTGGGATGACATTGGAAGAACTAAATAGGAGTCAATTTGAAGAAGGGACATTTCGTCCCATTGTCCAGCTTGCCTTTTTCTTTTTTTTTTTCCTAATTGTGTCATAATATACATTTTTAAAATTAATTATCCATTCGGTGGCAAGATAAAGGTCTCTTCTTGTGCTCAGGAAGTAGTGACCTCCGTGGTCCAAGATTATTTCACATGAGTAGCACTTGTAAAGAAAGCTGTTACCAGATAAGGTGGCAACTGTTCTTTGAAGAAGCACAATGAAGGGTGACAGGCAAGCCCATGTTTACCAAACTGAATAGAGAGGCCTGCAGATTTCAGCCCCCTGATCAGTTACATAAGCAGAGAGCACCAGGTCGGAAATGATGTTACACCAAACCACATAGAGCACTGAGTAATAAGTACTTCACAATATAACAACCCATGAAACTGGGTCCTAGAGAGGACCAAGCACTACTTTCAGGGTCTCTCCACACAAATATTTGTCAAGTACCTCTAGAATTGGCTTCATGCTTAAACCTTCATCACCTTAAAAGAGGTATATTGCAGGGCATTTTATAATGTTTATAATGAAAACATTATTATTTTTTAAGTAGCCTCCATGCCCAACGTGGACCCCAACGTGGGGCTTGAACTCATAACCCCGAGATCAAGACCTGAGCTGAGATCAAGAGTCGGATGCTTAACCGACTGAGCCACCCAGAAGCCCCTAAAACATTTCATAATGCGGGCGCCTGGGTGGCTCAGTTGGTTAAGCGACTGCCTTCGGCTCAGGTCATGATCCTGGAGTCCCGGGATCGAGTCCCACATCGGGCTCCCTGCTCAGCAGGGAGTCTGCTTCTCCCTCTGACCCTCCTCCCTCTCATGCTCTCTGTCTCTCATTCTCTCTCTCTCAAATAAATAAATAAAATCTTTCAAAAAAAAAAAGAATGTTTAAAAAAAAACATTTCATAATGCTTATGTATTGCTCTTGATGCAGGGAAAATAAATACTCATACACATATTCTGGAATAAGCTGGAATTTAATAGGACTACAGTCTTGCAAATGATCTGTTTTATGTATTTATATTTTTATTTAAATTTTATCTTTATATATCATTTATCCCATTGATACTTCAAAAAAAAATCATATCTGTGTGGTCTTGATTCATCCTTCTTGGCTCCTGGTTTGGATTTTAAATTTTACTCATAGTCAACAGAAATATTCAACCTGCAGTTTGCACATATGGAATAGTAACGAGCTTCAAAGCTTTAATAAGCACAGAGATGACAAAATTGTCCTATAATTTTCATTTCCTTAAAGTAATTTATTCTTTTCCCCTCACTCCACACCTTGCTACTAACATGCCGAAGAAATAAAAGTCATGAGAGGAGAAAAAAAGATACGGGTTTTTGACAAGGTTCAATAACTATGTCACAGTTTGGTGAACATTTTACTATTCATTATTCTTTAGTGAAGTATGAATCATGGTTGCCTTAATATTTATTCGCATCCAAAATATGGATAAAATTTATTGTTTTGTTTTTGTAGCCCATTAAATTGTGCCTAAAAGTATTTATGATGACACACAATGTTTTTAATTATTTGCTCTGATGAACATATCAATTATAATTTCCTTCTAGTATTTAGTTCTTTGGGAAGAAGACATAAATGTTTGTGATCAAATGTTAACAATCAATAATGGTGCAAAGATGTCATTGATTTGTTTAACACCCTCATTAACGTGTGGAAAATAATGTTTAGGATATAGACATAACCATCCCAGAGCAGATGTCATGAAGACTCTAACAGTGTCACATAGGAGAGGATTGACAGAAACAGAGAGAAGACAAATCCAGAGTGTTCTATAACAGAAACTGTTCCTTCAACAGGCCTTGCATTCCCCACTTCAGCCTTTTAGTGGAGAGAAACTGAAGGTAAACATCAGAATCCACTTTATAATTTTTAGACTATGACATTTTCAGGTACCAAGAATACAGGCAGATATGACAATATTTTGTAGGTAATAAAATATACTTGACCCTCATTACATACATTGCAGTTTGAGTCATTTGCTGTTGATGAATCCTTTTGTTGTTCCTATAATTTCAAGGCTAAAAAACTCTTCCAGGTTTTGTCACTGAAGGATGGTTGGACTGGGTAGAACCTGCCCGAGCACTTCTCCCCTTTGTCTCAGGAGACCTCTAGCATATGGGTCTTGTTCCTCCGTACTCTATTCAAGGATGATAATTAAAATTTGAAAAACTAGACATAATTCACATATCATAAAATTCACCCATTATAAAACGTGCAATTCTGTGGCTTTTGCATGTCCACAGAGTTGTGTGGCCGCCATCACGATCTCATTCCAGAACGCGTTCTTCTGCCCAAAAAGAAACCCTTACCCGTTAACAGTCACTCTGCATTTCCCGCAACTCCCAACCCTGGTGACCCCTCATCTTCATCCTGTCTCGATGGATTTGCCTATTCTGGACATTTCACATACATGGAATTATATGCTATGTGGCTTTTTGCATCTGGCTTCCTTCATGCTGTACTATTCCCTGACATAGAGAAAAAAGATTTTCCTGCCTTCGTGGAGGTCGTAGTATTGTAGGACAATCCGGCTAGATAAATACATACTATACACAGAACGGGCAATGCATTTTCCTCTTGATCCTGTCTCAGTTTCTTTGGTGTACTATGTATAAATACAAAATAATGACCCCCATTATGTTGTCGCTGGGTGATAATGCCTGCCGAATTGGGATCCACTTTATCTTCAACTCTACCTTCAACTTTATGCTCAGTTTTTACACTCAACTCTCTTTATTCCTTAGCCGAGGATCAGGAGAATATAAAGACACAGGGTGGATTCATGGATCACTTTCAAGTTGCCTTTAATACAATGGACAGACTTGCCTTTTGCTCCCCTGTTCACAGTTTCGTTCCCCATCCACTCATTAAGCTTAAAGATGGGGCCATTTTAGGTGCCAGGACTAGCACATAGAATAACGCATCACCCCGGAGTGCCAGCCGTTTGTACGATGTGAAAGATGATATTCTGATTTGTCGAACCCAAAGCTGTCTCTTAAAAGTCCACACAACCACCCCAAACCCTCTCTTACCGCCTTTAAAATGTTCTGTGAACATCTTCAATGCAAGTAAATAAAATCACTTTTCTACTTGCACGAGTTATAAAAATTCTATGTAGGAAACTTGAAAGATAAATTATACAGAAGAATATAAGAATCACCTATAACCCTGGCAGGTAGGGTAAACTAATGTTGACATCTTACGTTTACTTTTCTCTGTTTGGGGGCACATATATTCTTTCAAACTCAATAAAAATTACTGAGTACCTTTTACGTACAAGTGGGAAATTGGGGATAGATAAGAACAAATCTCTTAGGGCGCCTGGGTGGCTCAGTCGTTAAGCGTCTGCCTTCGGCTCAGGTCGCGATCCCAGAGTCCTGGGATCGAGCCCCGCATCGGGCTCCCTGCTACACGGGGAGCCTGCTTCTCCCTCTCCCACTCCCCCTGCTTGTGTTCCCTCTCTCGCTTTGTCTCTCTCTGTCAAATAAATAAATAAAATCTTTAAAAAAAAAAAAAAGAACAAATCTCTTAGAGTTCGGCAATGTATGAAAATTAGGATCATCAGGACGCCTGGGTGGCTCAGTAGGTTAAGTGGCTGACTCTTGATTTCGGCTCAGGTCATGATCTCAGGGTTGTGAGATTGAGCTCCCCATCGGGCTCTGAGCTGGATGTGGAGCCTGCTTGGGATTCTCTTGCTCCCTCTGCCCCTCCCCCTACATGCTCTCTCTCCCTCTCTAAAAGAAAAAAATTAAGATCACCCCTCCCTCTGCCCAGCAATAAACATTAGGGCAAGTATATTTTCCCATACCTTGAAATATTCTTCAAAAAACATATTCATACCTGCATGTGAATGGGCCATAATTTTCAGACTGGTTCATTTATGTTGTTTTCTATTTTTTTAACCATTAAAAATAATGCTATGTTAAAATTGTGTTGAATAATCTTTACATAAAAAAGCATTCATAATTAAATTCTGAGAACAGATTGTTGATGGGATTGCTAAGTCAAAGGATATTTTTGTTTATCTTTCAGCATATTTATGGATATTGCTAAATTACCTCTAACCTATTGTGTTAATTTATACTCGTACTGGCTTTGACTAATAGTGCTCCTTTTCCAATTTCCTGGACAAAACTGACATTATAATTGCAAACATTCTTACCTAAGTACATAGGCAAAATGTTATCTTTAATTGTTGGTAAAGTTGAATATTTTTATATGCTTATTGGCTCTTTTTGTGTGTATATTATGTATGATTTGACTATTCTTGTCTTTGCCTGTTTTTTTATGTTGCAGTATTTTTTTATTGGTTAATAAGTGCGCTTTATATATCAAATAATCTGTCAAATATTATGTAATATATACTTTGCTTTTTGCTTTTTATGGCTCTTTAAGAAAATATATAGAGGAGTACCTGGCTGGCTCAGTCAATAGAGAGTGTGACTCTTGATCTTAAGGTCATGAGTTCAAGCCCCATGTTGGATGTAGAGCTTACTAAAAACAAAATTTAAAATTAAAAAAAAAGAAAAAAATATAGAGGTTTTAAATGTTTTCATAAATTACATTTATTAATATTTTTCTTCATAGTTTGCCTTTGATTTCATGCTTGAGTGTCCTTTTCCAATCTAAAGTAAAAAAAAAAAAAATCCATATTTTTTCTTCTAGGTGTTGTTTTTAATATTTAAATCTTTAATCTATCTGAAATTTATGTTGTCATATAAAGATGTAGGCATTCAACTTTCTTTTTCTCTAATAGCTCTCCAATTGCACATTTACTGAATAAATCTTTTTGTAAGAGATTTATGACATCTTTATAAAACACCAAGTTCCTACATAAACTAGAACACATCAGTTACTTTCTTGCCTGGGTACACTGAAATCGCATGCATTTTGCTATTCTTGTCAATTGTTCTAGGAAGAGCTGGGCACAAATCTTACTATGAAAAATAGGGTAAAATCCTTGTCTCCAGATTCTACTTTTCTCCGTTCCTATCTTTTTTTTTTTTTTTTTTTAAGATTTTGTTTATTCATTTGACAGAGAGAGACACAGCAAGAGAGGGAACACAAGCAGGAGGAGTGGGAGAGGGAGAAGCAGGCCGCTCACCGAGCAGGGAGCCCCAATATGGGACTCGATCCTAGGACCCCGGGACCATGACCTGAGCCGAAGGTAGACGCTTAACGACTGAGCCACCGGGGGCCCCATTCTCCGTTCCTATCTTTAAAAAGAAAAAAAAAATGTGACCGCTTTTTAGCTTCTTCTGTGTAATGTCTGATTCAGAGCCATGCTTACTCTGGGTCTCCCGAGTACCTGAATGAACAGGCTCCAGGAAAGCATCTGTGCATGTGACATCACGGTGGTCAGAGGCGTGCACTGGGCAATCTTCAGGAGTCACACAGAGCCCAGCTGTGAGGTCATGAGACCGGAGCACCGGATCTGCTTCCCACAAGGCAATCAATCACATAGCTCGCTCTTAAGTTGTGCGGTCTTCAGTGAAACCTTTCCCTTCATTCTTTGATTCCAACCTTCCCAACATTCCAGAACTTCTTCTACTTGCGAGAAAAGTCCTGGCAAGAATGTCTCCATTGCGTGGCTTCAGACATCATCTTATGCAACTCCTTTTTCTCTCTTGAGTCCAGCCCACCCTCTTTCCTCTTTCCTGTCCATTTTCTTCTATATGCCAAGGGACTGGATCCCTTGAAAACTCCCTTTGTCACAAAAAATGAAGCCCTTTGACAAATTTTTAATATGCTAAGTTTTAAATTTTTGTCTAGTTATTATATTGAAAATGAACACTTTTCTGGGCCCCTGACAAATTTTCCAACTTTTGAGAAATTGGCTTCGGCTGCTACCATGTGTGAAATAATACAGGCAGTCCTTAGCACACACTGCATGGCCCTTGTCAAAAAGTTACCCCCAAAATGTGAGTCTCCTTCTGACCTTTCCTATATTAAAATGCATCTATTTCTCCCCATGAGACCATTTTCTCATTGGCAGAGATGATTTATCACCTGACTCCAGTATCTAGGGGCACCTGAGTGCCTAGTTGGTTAAGTGTCTGTCTTCGGCTCAGGTCATGATCCCAGGGCCCTGGGATCGAGCCCCACATCGGGCTCCCTGCTCAGCGGAGAGCCTGCTTCTCCTTCTCCTTCTGCCTCTGCCCCTCCCCCTGCTTGTGTTTTTTTCTGTCAAATAAATAAAATCTTAAAAAAAAGTTTAGGGGCGCCTGGGTGGTTCAGTCAGTTAAGCGTCTGTCTTCGGCTCAGGTCATGATCCCAGGGCCCTGGGATCGAGTCCCGCATCGGGCTCCCTGCTCAGCGGAGAGCCTGCTTCTCCCTCTGCCTGCCACTCTGCCTATCTGTGCTCTCTCTCTATCTTTCTGTCAAATAAATAAATAAAATCTTTTAAAAAATACATTCATTAATTAATAAACTCCTGTATCTAGCCCAGGGCTTGGTGCTGAGTCAAACTTAAATAAGTATATGATGATTGAATAACTGAAAGAATGAATAAACAATAAATGAATGATATAATTAGTATCAGTCCCATTTTTTCAACCTTAATTACTATTTGTCAACAAAGTCTACTAATTCTGCTGGCCCACATTTCTATAGTTACATTCCAGACTATTCATATCTATATCATACTACATATACTTTAATTCCATTCTCTTTCAGATTGATGCTTTCAAAGTTACTTTTACTTTACTTCCAGTTCCATCACTATTTTCCAAGATGCAAATGCAGTTCCTTTCCATCAACGTGTGTGTGTCTGTATGTCTGTGTTGGTGTGTGTGTTTCTGTGTGTGTGTGTGTGTCTGTGTGTCCTAAGCAAGACCGGAGCTAGGGTAGGTGCTCAAGTAAGAGCTGTTGAATTTGAAATCCGATTCTTTTCTCTTCCCCAATCTTATTAATGATCCTATGTCGTCTGCACTAGGTCTTACGTGTTTCGAACAACTACGTTTGAATAGCTACATTACCTTCATATATTATACTAGAGCTTACATTGTTTCTCTTCTGGTACTTAGACTTATCTCTAGTTGTTTTAGACATAATTTTTACATAATATTAACATTAAGAAGGAGCATGCCTTTAAATTATTCTTTTACCGTATTTCGTGATCCCAAAGAGCTCTCAAAATTTTTCTGGCTTCTTAAAATAACTTGGGTGTCACACCCGCTCTTGACCAGAGGTGTGTTGTTTCCTGTATTCTTCCTTCTTCTGGGGCTCAGATGCTACTAGACTTGCTTCTTATCTTCTTTGGTCATTCCATTTATTGATGTCTTCCTCCCTTCTTCTCCCCTCCCCAACCCTCCCCTTCCTTTGGCTTTGCTTTCTTTTTTTTCCCCTCTTCTCTTTCTTTTTTGGGACACTTCAAATAAAGCTCTCCCTTCTAAGGAAGTGTTTTGGGTTTTTTGTTTTGTTTTGTTTTTTAAGATTTTATTTATTTATTAGAGAGAGAGAGACAGAACATGAGCAGGGTGAGGGGCAGAGGGAGACGCAGACTCCCTGCTGAGCAGGGACCCCGATGCAGGGCTCAATCCAGAGACTCCAGGATCATGACCTGAGCTGTAGGCAGACACTTAACCGACTGAGCCACCCAGGTGCCCCTAAAGGAGTTTTTTCTATCTTGTTCTTAATAACATTTAGGTAACTTCTATCTGCTGTTTTTTTGACTGGTTTCCAAAGGATCATTGTTTCACTTTCTCCTGTGTTCCTTCATGAAATTTATTTTATTAACCTTTCCCCGCTATGCTATGTCATCCCCATTCTCTTCTCCCTATTTCCTTCTCTTACACCCAGGAAACTTGGGCTTATGTTACCTGTTTGGGTTTTCCTCAGCATTTTCGTTGTTGGCCCTTAGAGCTGGTCCAGCAAACCTGCCTGGGCTTAGCAACAAACCTGTGTCTGTTTTTATTACAAAGAGTAGACACAGCCCCACAGCAAAGACTTGCTGGTGGAGGAATTTTGTGTGTGTGGTTTTCTGTATCAACTTTAATCTTTTGCTGACTCTTCAAACTGAACCAAATCAAACAAAACCACAAGACAACAACAACAAAAAACTGACAATCTTTTTAACAGTAATATTCTTGTTCCCCTCAGTTCTATTTTATATCTGTATTCCCTTGTTCCAGTCAAAGGTTTTTTGTTCTTTTTACTGAAATCATTAATGCAACAAAAATATCTTTCTATTGTGGTCACAATGTTTCCCATACCCAGAGTTTTATTCTCCAGGAGAATGAATCGCATTCTGAATTACCAGGACTGTCTTCCCAAAGTGCCTACCCTTTCCTCCTAATGCTGTATCCGAAGTAAATGCTTGTATTATTTTCCTGGTAATATGAATCACCCATCAAATTCGTTGTTTCCTGGGATTTGAACCGAAAAGTTTCTTGCATAAAGAAAAAGCTCAATAAATTTTTGTTGGATGAATGGGTGAACCTTGATTTGTCATGCCAGTTGTAATAATAATTAATATCTTCATCTCCACCAATATTACCTCATCTTTACCACAACAGCTAGCATTTACCTGCTTTGTGCCAAGGACACAAAACACGTTAGAGGCATTATCTAGTCATAGTAGCTGTGTGTAACTTTGTTTTTCTTTAGGATAATTTAGATTTCATGACCTCCTTCTACCAGTAGTGTAGATGCTTTCTCTCAGATACTTCAGGGTTCCCCCTTTTCCTGAGGTCATTTCTAAAAATCAAGGTTGTAATGGACACTGTTCTTAACCAATATAACTCCCCCACCCTCCTTGTTAACAAAATACTGATCTACCGGCAGCAAAGTGCCCAGCTCAGTCTCTGTTTCTCTGAATCCTCTGTAGCTGGGGTAACTAATTCTGGCCAATGAACATAAGAGGAAGCCAGCTGGAACTTTCTAGGAAAGCTTTTGCTTCCACATGGGTTGATGCTGGCTCCTCCTCTCTCCTCCTTCCTGCTTTGATCTCAGATGTGATGCCTGGAGCTGTGGCAACAATCTTGTGACCATGCCAGCAAGTCCCTAAATTGCAAATACATTATCGAACTGTAGAACCAATTTGAGTATTCCTCTGTTTTTGGACATCCTATTCTGTGAGAAAAATGCATGCCTCTTTTTAAAGTCCCTGAGGTTGTCTTTTATGCTACTTGCTGCTGAATGTATCCCTAAATAATACAGGAGGGTTCCATAGTGCTATGGATGTGAGGATTCTATCATTTTCAGTCACTAGCATCCCATCTAGACTGCCATTGTCATTTCACACAGGCCATCACTGAGATCCCTTGTATCCAGCTAATGGTTATTTTAAACCCTGCCATTTTCTATTCTAGTTTTTGCCATGATGCTTTAGTGGTGGTGGCAAGGGTATCATCTGTTTTGGTACCACTCTGGGGTATGAGGATATTTGCAAAACTAGTCATAACTCTGGTGGACTATTGTAATGGTGGCTCCCATTTAGCCCGTGTAGGCCTTCTTGCTCTGTATAGACCCTTTCCACATTGACTCTAGGCTTGGTCTCATGACTTGCATCAGCCAATGGGACATTAACAAGCATAGTGCAAGTAGAGGTTCAATATGCCAATGTGTGCTGGGGCTTGTCTGCTTGGAATGTTCCCAGCCATGATGGTCTGAGAATCTTGGCCCCATAGAGAGGCCAGTGGAAAAGAAGTGAGGCACTCAGTCAACCCTCAGCTGAGCGGCCAGCCAACAGCTAGCACAAGTTGGCAGTCATGCGAATGAGCCAACTTGGGGATTCCAGGCCAGTTGAGCCTCCAGCTGAACCATGTAGAGCAGAAGAATTGCCTAACTGAGCCCAGGCAGCCCACAGAATCATGAGAGATAATGAAATGCCTGTTGATTTAAGCACTAAGGTTTGGGATGGTTGGTTACATAGTAAAAGATAACAGGAAAAGTTTCCTTCTTCCTAGATTTGCCATGAGTTAAAGAATTGCAGTATTATAATGACTAGCACAGCTATAAAATTAGGAAAAGAGATAAGTATTTGCTTTTGCATTTTTGTTGCAAGTCCTAGATACAATTTTTGTGTGTATGGAACACAAGAAGCTTGATACATTATGAGCCAATTCAAAACACTACATTTTCTATTTAATTCTACTTAGCATTTATATAGTGCTCATTATCACAGAATATAGGTGCTTTACAATATTATTATTCAGCGTTTATATAACACTTTTTGCTTTTAGCGTATGTTATAAATTATTTTAATTTCTATATTTGCAAAGTACGTTATAGTCATTTAAATTTTAAAATTATTCCATAACCCTCTTATGGAAGAGAAAATATATAAGCAATATTGAGAGCAATTTTATCTTCCCGAGAATGTGCATATATTGGCTATACAGAAAGCTGGGTGCAAGGCAAGGAGTAGAAATGTAGCATCAATACGATTGCAACAAAGGCCACACCAGAAAAATCCGCATTGAAAAAATGCATCCCGGCCAATTACCCCCTTCGAGCAATATTTGATTTTCTTTTTTTTTTTTTTATGTTAATCCCCATACATTACATCATTAGTTTTAGATGAAGTGTTCCATGATTCATTGTTTGTGCATAACACCCAGTGCTCCATGCAGAATGTGCCCTCCTCAATACCCACCACCAGGCTAACCCATCCTCCCACCCCCGTCCCCTCTAGAACCCTGTTTGTTTTTCAGAGTCCCGAGCAATATTGGATAGAAATATCCCAGAAGCCATAAATACCTTTGTACAGCAGTTCAAACTTCCTGCTCGCATTGCACTGTGGCAGACCAGAGCAAAAGCTTTGGAATGCCACAAAGAAGGTCTTCAACCTTTCTGATGATTAGCTTTTCTTCATGGGTTAGCCTGGTGATGGGTATTAAAGAGGGCACGTACTGCATGGAGCACTGGGTGTTATACTCAAACAGTGAATCATGGAACACTACATCAAAAACTAATGATGTAATGTATGGTGATTAACATAACAATAAAAATTTAAAAAATGGATATCCATTTCATAGGGTGACTGTGAGGACTAACTGAGCTAACGTGAGGAAAAATACTTTATGTAGGCCTGATCTGCTGGAAGTGCCTAAAAATTAGAGCTAGACCACTAAGATTGTATTATTAAGATTATTACTAAGATCTGATTACTTAGATCTTATTACTAAGATCTAATTACTCACTAAGATTATGTACTAATTGAGAATTAATTTCTTTAGTGTCACAAAGTTGTCTTGGCTTGAAGTATGGAGGAATGCCTTAGCTCTTTCAGCTCTTGAAGGTGCCATTCAGGAACTTACCACTTTTCTTAGACTCTCCACAAATGATCACAAAGAGCGAGTCCATCGCAGGGTTTATTAATCCTGTGATCTTTCTTGTCAGTGGGAAAGAGTGTCTGTCTCACTCCTGCTAAAGTGCACTCTTCTTATGGGAGGGGAGTGGGGGGATGGGCATTAAGGAGGGCACGTGATGTGATGAGCACTGGGTGTTACACGCAACTGACGAATTATTGAGCTCTACCTCTGAAACTAATGATGTACTATATGTTGGTTAATTGAATTTAAATAAAAAAATAAAATAAAGTGCACTCTTCTTTATTGTTATGAAAGGACATGTAGTCTAGGAATTCTCCACAGAGGGAAGCAGAAGACATCGGGTAGTTCTGGTGAACTGGGACTACCATGCTATTTTCTGGGAAGTATGGGGTTTTCTTATTTAACAGCAGGGTCACCCACACAATACTTCCCTCTTCCTAACAATGCCCGCAGTGGCCTTGGCCATTAAGATTTCCTACTGCCCCAAGAGAGCATTTGGCTGGTGCCTTCCAGGGTTGAAGAGGACAGTGGAGCCATCATTCCTTTGTTTCCCACAAAAAGGAAGTTGAGGTATGTCTGTTAGATGGCTGGTTACATCTTCTTTGTGGCAGAGTAATAATTTGAACTCAATCTTATATTCTAGAAATGCATGTTCTTCACAGAGCTGCAGAAACAGTTTTCCTATATATTCTTATATTTTGAAATTATACAATTATCTATATACCTGCATTGCAAAATGATCAAGCTGATTCCTCAACCGTTCACTCAATTTGCTTTGACCATAGAATTTAAGGGCTTGGTTTCCTAAGAGAAATTCATATTTTCAGCTTGTTTGCAGATAGAGCAAGGCAGAAACCTGGGTTCTAAAGATGGTTTGTGCTTCTGAATGCTTTCACACTTAAAAAAAAAATCTTCAAAACTGGAAGTTAAACAGAAAACAATGTAGAAATTATCATGTTATCTTTTCTTTTCTTTTCTTTTTGAGATTGTTAACCAAAGGTGGACAATTTTCTAAAATTCATGTATATTTTCAAAATGAAATGTAAAATATTGGGTCCATATACTTGTTTCAGAAAGACTGGCTGTCTTTAGAAGGAGTATTTTTTTTTTTTTTATTACTCTCATAGTTCTGTCTCTGTTTTGAGATGTGTTGGCCCTGAAAAGCTGTGGAAACACTTAATTTGAATAGTTTGTCAATTCTTTTTTTTTTTTAAAGATTTTATTTATTTATTTGAGAGAGAGAATGAGAGACAGAGAGCATGAGAGGGAGGAGGGTCAGAGGGAGAAGCAGACCCCCTGCCGAGCAGGGAGCCCGATGCGGGACTTGATCCCGGGACTCCAGGATCATGACCTGAGCCGAAGGCAGTCGCTTAACCAACTGAGCCACCCAGGCGCCCCTAGTTTGTCAATTCTTATGCAGATAACAGGTAAAACTGCCAACTTCTCTGGGGTATTCTCGAATTATTAGATTTACTCATTCTCAGGCATTTTCAAATCCTGTTACTTAAGGATTTGGCCCTAGTATCCTTCTTATCTTATGTCTCCCCTAAAAAAATGAGAGCTTTGGAGAAAAACCACATGGGGTAAAACTGAACAAAAATGTGAAGCAGGAGCTGTGCTGTGGGCATAAATGTAAAGTGTCAGAGGAAAGTAACAGTCAAACTTGTTGCTCTCGTCCTGCTTTCCTAGCTTCTAAAGGCTGATTCCTGGCCAAGTAGGGCAGCAGAATCTGGATAATTCAGGGGATGTTCTTGTAAGAAGCCAGTAAACCACTGTCGATGAAACAAAATGAAAAGAGGAAGAGTTGGAATTCACGAACCGCTAATAAGAAATATTTAAGAGAAAAAAAAAGATGATAGGAAAAATGTTTGAAAAAAAGAAATTGATACTTGAATATGATGCATGCAAGAAGGAGACAAGCCCACAAAAGAGGTCTTAAAGAAATGTGAAAAAGCCCTGGAGATGAAATGTTATATAAATATTGCTAGTCAGTTATAATCAACCATGGCAAAGCCACATGTTTTGTAACTGAAAGAACTGACAAAAGCGAAACGACCAAGTCAACGTTGGATGACGGGAATTGGGGAAAAGAGCACTTATTAATTGCACCAAAAAGAAAAAAAAGGATGGAGGGGAGCTGGTATTGAGGACAGCTGAGGCAAATATAAGGAAATCGCGGATGGCATGAAAATGTTGAGAAAGTAGAATAAACGCTAAATCAAAAGAACTGAAAAACAGCAAATTTCCCCTTGGTGTTGTGCTGGCACTAAATAAGAGCTAATTTTCCTGAACGAATATAGCTAAATGCAACAAGATGGAGAAAAAGAAGATGGAGAAAACTAAGAACCCACCGGCATATAAGATCCAAAGAATAGTATCTGTGGCAGGTGTAGGAACACGGATCAAATTCTTAACACCATCAGGTCAGTCTGCTGCTAAAAACCCTTAGTAGTCCCCACTGCTTGTTGAATGAACCCACCCTCAGGGTGTCTGTCCTAAAGCATCCAATCCTGCTTCCTGTAGAAGCTGCCATTTCCTCAAGAACCCTCTGAACCAGTAGAACCCCGCTCAGAGCTCTTCCCTTCTGCCTCTTCACCTAGGTCTGCCCCTCCACCTTGAGCTAATGTTCTCCCCTCATTTCAGCCTTTCTATGTCATATATCAAATATACCTCAGATCACATTCTCCACTATTAATTTGTTCGCTAAATACACACTGACCACCTGCGATGTACCTGGAACTTTTCTAGACTCTGGGATACTGCAGAGGAATAACGGATAGAAATCCTTGTCCTTGTGGAGCACATTGTAGTGAGGGGTCGGGGAGGGAGGCATCCAATGAATAAATAAACAAGCAACATTACATTCACAAAACCTTTCCCCGTGTCTCCTTATTGGTTTCCCATGGCTACTGTAACACATTACCAAAAACTCGGTGATGTAAAACAACAGAGATGTATTCTCTCATGGTTCTGGGGGTGCTGGTGGGGCCCCACCAGCTCTGGAAGCTCTGGGAGAGAACCCTTCCTGGATTCTTCCAGCTTCTGGTGGTGGCCTGCATTCCTTGGGGCCACATCACCCCAGTCTCTGCCTCGGTGGGCACACTGCATGCTCCTCTTGTCTGCATGAGGCTCCCCCACCACGCACTCCCCCGCCCCGTCCTCTCTCTCATGAAGACACTTGTCGTTGGATTTAAGGCCCTCCTTAAATGAGCTCCAACATGATCTCATTTCAAGATCCTTAATTGCATCTACAAAGACTCTTTGCAGTGACCAAATAAGATCATTTCCCGGAGTCCAGTGATTTGCAGTGGGTATCTTTTCGGGGGCCATTGTTTTGGACTTAGCACAGCTCCCAGTTCCATGTAGGCAAAGTTTCTAATATGTTTTGAAAGCACACAGTCCACTCATTCTATTGTTGTTGGGGGTTTTTTTGGAAAAAATCATATTCTATTTTGTATAATGGCCATCTATGGACTTGTTTCTCTCTACCCTTTGCTCCAACCACTGGTAATCCAGCAGCCGCTCCTTTGAAAGTAGATGGCAATTGCTTTATGTCGTTCTCCACTGCTTCCGCTCTGATCCAAACCTGTATTCTTGCCTTAGCTTCCTCTCTGTCCCGCGCACCACCTGCCGCCCCTCTACAGATGCGGCTCCTCACAGCTGAAGTGGAGCCTTTCCAAGAGCAGACCAGAGCCTCTGTAGGTCTCTCTGACAAATGTTACCTGCTCAGATATGCTTTCCAGGATGACCCTAGCTAACATTCAATGTACGACGATCAGTGTGATTATGTATTTGTGGTTTATAGGTTTACTATCTCTCCCTGCACTGCTCTGGAATGTAAGTGCTCTCTGAGCACTTTCATTTTTTTTTTTTTTTTTTTTTTGAGGAGGGTAAGATGGACATCAGGAGTGTAGGGTTTTAGGACGCCTGGGTGGCTCAGTCAGTTAAGCGTCTGCCTTTGACTCAGGTCGTGATCCCAGGGTACTGGAATGGAGCCCGGCATCGGGCACCCTATTCAGAGGGGGTGAGGTGGGGGAGGCTGCTTTTCCCTCTCCCTCTGCCCCTCCCCTCTGCTCTCATGCAAGCCCTCTCTCTCTCTAAAAAAATATATTACTTTTAAAAATTATATGAAAAAAGTGGAAACTCAGATATGATAAAATCAGGGTTTTTAAAAAATTAAGTGTTAACAGGAAAGTCTATTCTTTCTCTTTCTGATGATTTTTAGAAGTCATTCCTAAATCCACTGAAGAACGGTAGCCCCCACTCTCCCTTCACGCCCCACATATGGGGCATGTGCAGGACGATGCTTTTAGGACATGTTTGACAGATGGTTCCCTTAGCCAGGCTAAGATGCTGTTTTGCCACAATAACAGGGGGCACCATGGCAACCATTCTGGAGGGTTTGTGAAGAGGAGCTGAGCTCAGAAGGCACATTCATTTAACACACAATTCCCGAACTTCATCAGTGCCCATGACTATTGCCACCGTTGAATGGTGGCCCTGACCCCATGCTGGTGTATTTCAGTACTTGGGATTTCGTATCTGTCCTTTTCTTGCCAGATTTTGCCTTATCAGCAAAGGAAGAGAAGGAGAAGAAAGAGAAAAGGACATCAAGGAGAGGTCCTCGTGTGACATGGGCTCTTCATGAGCGCATTCATGATGCAGCCCCTCCAGCAGGGTGGTAGGATGGGGTGGTGTCCAACTTTACAAATGAAATAGAGAAATATAGTTGAAGAAACTTAGCAAGGAGCTACCATAGCCTTGTGGTTAGGCACAGATTTGGAGTCAGAAAAACTTGCACTCGAATCCTGGTTCTTTCTCTAACAAGTGTCTTTTCCTTCATTTCCTAGAGGGAATGGGGCAGGGAGGCAGCTTCCTCCTTCCTAGTGAGGGGCCCTAATACTCTTCAACCCCCCAAACTCCAAACAGAGTCCGAACTAGATTGGTAGGCGTCTCTTTATTTTTTAAAAATTTTTAAAAATATTATTTATTTACTTATTTGACAGAGAGAGAGAGAGCACACGAGCAGGGGGAGCAGCAGAGGGAGAGAGAGAAGTAGGCTCCCCACTGAGCAGGGAGCCCGATGCGGGGCTCAATCCCAGGACCCCGGGATCATGACCTGAGCTGAAGGCAGACACTTAACTGACTGAGCCACCCAGGAGCCCCCCCCCTTTTTTTTTTAATTTTTAACAGGGGTATGACATGATCAAAATAAGATTTGGTGGAGATGACTTTGGTGATGATCTAGCAGACAGAATGGAGAGAAGACTCAGGCTGCCGCAGTGGTTTACACAAGTGTCTTCTGTGAATGTGAACATGAACATTGGGAATGGTCCAAGGGAATGGAAGGAAGGAATGGAAGAAAAGTCAAAATAACAAAAGTCATTTGAAAACTGCTTTAAAGCTCGGAGCCAGGGAAATAGGGAGGGAATCAGCAAAAGAGACCTAAATTTTAGGAGGTAGGATGTGAAGAAGTAGTTTGGGGGCAGGAAAGGACAGGCGAGGAGTTTGGTTCCAAACAACCTGACCTTCAGATGCAATATACAGACGAAGAAAGAAGGAAGGGTGGTGGGCCGGGAAAGAGAGCTTGCATATGTGAGTGAAAGAACTGAGATGCTAGACCAGAACTGGAGAGAAGGAGCAAGGATGCTTCCAAGATGGTCTGGCAAAGGGTTTTTTGGACCCATAAGGCAACAGGAAATACAGCTCATTTAATGGGATTGGAACAACAGGCAGATAATTTAGGTAGAACACCAAGTTTGGCCAAAAGCATTATTTTATTCTTGTTTTTGTTTGAGTCTAGACATGATTATGGAGTGACAATCTTGTCTTTGTTTTGGTCTATCATGGTCACTAGGTGGCCTTGAATGACATCAGTGTCCTGTGAAATTGTTTATGCTCAACGGGAGAACACCCTGCCCTCACAGTGAGTGTCAGACCAGCTCATAGCGATGCTGGGGTGGAACTGGGCAGTTCCAGGCTTCCTCCCATTGGCAGGAGCTGCTTTTCCCTTTCTTACTATGAGTTCTCCCCAGATGCTAGTAGTTCACTGTTAATAACTAGTGATATGTGTTTGTTGATTTATTAAACTTTTATTGAGGACCTCCTATGTGCTAGGAATATAATGGTGGTCAAAGCAGACATGGAATCTTTTGGAAATTAGAGCTACAGTGGGTAGAAGAGAGATGGAAACACATTAATTAAAGAAAAAGCATATTTAATTACAAGCTGTGATAGCTATTATGAAGGAAAAGTGCAGAGTTGTCAGAAGGTATAACCACAGAGCTAACCTAGCCTATAGAGTCAGAAAATGATGTCTGAGCAGAAATCAAAAGCATAAGTGGGAATTAGCTGGGTGAGGAAGGTGGAGATGGATGGTGGGAAGGGGGTATTCTGGGTAGACTGAATATCATCTGCAAAGGTCCTGGGGCAGAGAGACTTTGGAGACACCACCAGAAGGCCCATCTCAAAGCTATTTTTCCAAGTCTTCTCTTGGACCAAACAATATTTATCATAATATTCAGCATTCTAAATAATGAATTTTAAAACCCAATGGGCTGTTTAGAAGCCAGTTGGCTTTAGTGGAAGAAAGCTGCCATAATAGTTTGTAAGAGTTAATGCCATAATGGTTTATAAAAAGCAATGGTCTTATTATCTGGAAATTCCTCAAAATCTCTGTGTTCCAATTTGAACCCAGAACCTTGGTGTTTTCACACTGAACAATTGGCCAGTTCCATCTTCTTGCCCCTCATTTCTTAATTACTTTCTTGTATTCTGTGTCTCTCATTAGATCCCCAGCCCCTCTGAGGATAAGGTTCTATCCTATTCATCTTCACAAGTCCCCTAGCACCTTGGCACTTAGTGGATTTCATTGGTGTAACTAACATTTCTTGAGCCATGTGCCCAAAAGTGTTCCACACTAGGATATGAAATCTAAAATGATGGATCTCCACCCTCAGAGAGTTTAGAGTTGTTGGAAGAATCTGAGCCACCAACCTAAAAAATAAAACACTTTTGGGCTACTTTATCGACTCAACAAAATTTCTACAGTTGCTTCTTCTACAATAAAATAATCTTTATACTTCAGAGTCTAAGAAGCTACTTTTAATATGATTTTGATATTTTAAAATAAAGTTTGAAGATTACAAAATGGTATTACGGTTGTTAAAATCAAATGACTTAATTGTGATCCCATTTATGATTCATGCTTTCACCTTGGGGTATTTGAAAATGAGGTGCAATTCCTTTTATCTCTCCAATGGCAGCCCCTTGTAACGCTTGTGTGAGCACAAGACTGAGAATTAGGAGCTCTTCATTCTTCCCCTGACTCACCGGGTTACCCAACTTAACCTCGCCGGTTCCTCATCTGTAAAATGGGGATAATAGTACTAACCTCTCTCGCTGGGGTGTCATGAGTATTAATTAGTGTTTGTCAAGTGCTTTGAGATCTTCAGATGAAAGGCCCCGTGGAAACCCAGTCTAAAGTATTATTATATAAAGCCTCCTCATCTCCCACTTTCACTGAGCAGTGATTACCAATTATAGCCAACTCTAAATGGCAGTAATGGTGAATTCAGACACGACAAGGCAAGTTTTATTGGTCCATTAGGACATGCCTATTTGAGTGAATTAGTTTTGTGAAAATGGTTACTATGCCAAGGACTTTTATTTTAGGCAGTTGTTGGTCTTAATAGTTAAGAGTTAAATATTAAGCCATTTGGAAAGGCTGGTTTCGCATTTCAATTGGGAAGATGGGCCTCCAGGACCAAGCCATTTACATCTAAAGAAGCTTAGGTATGTGGTGTGGTAGAACTTACTTCTCATAAAATGAAGTTATAGTTATATGGAAAGCTGACTTCAGTTTCTGAGAAACCAGCTGAATAGTGAAGACAATACTGCCCACTTAATTAGGAAAGGAAGAAGCGTCCCCCACGTATAATTTTCTGGATTCCAATTTCAAAGGATTCATAACTTGTAAAAAAAAATTAATTCTCTCATTAGAACTGTATTTAATACATGGCAGCAAGTTAAATCAATTCTTGGTACCTTAAAAAAAAAAACAACAACAACAAACTCTTTTGTGGATCTGTATTGATGACCCAGTATTTGAGAATTAGCAGTCTGGTGTTTGACTTCAGAAAGGGGGCACATTCTTACAGGTGATTGTTGGATCGAAATAACGTATCTTCTTTGAAGAATTAAACCACCATTAATTTATCATGTTCCAGGTTTATTTGTTTTTTGAACTACCATAAGGCTTAGCATTTTCCTGGTTCAATAGTAACAGTTAATTTCTTCTTCAGGAAGCAGGGTATTAGCTAGGTAAGTCTGTTTCAAAAGTTACCTGAGTTGTTAACACGATGATCTTATCTAAACCTTAGATGACACACTCATATTTTCATGACTACAAATTTCTTTTTAAAAACACAAAATAAAAGAAAATTCCATAAAAGCGAGTATTCCCTAATCATGGCAGAATTGTGTGTTTTTAAATTGTCCAAAAGGCAAGAGAGAAAAGGATGAAGTGACAGAATTTCACCAAGTTTTTTTTTGTGTAGAAAACAAACTATTTTCCTATCATGTAGATCACAGGGTAACATTTCATCATGAATTCATATCATGTTTATAAACACTATATGATCTCATTTAGATTCATTCCTAATTTGTGATAATTTGAGTGTGAAGAGATGTAAAAACACCATTGTTCTGTCCGTGAAAACAAAGTTCCTTAAACAAATTCATTGTGTAAACAAGGGAAACACTTTTCTTTACTTAAGAGTGAGGCCTAAGGTTGTCCAGGGCCTGAGAAACCAGTTAGTGGTGTTGTTGGCATACAAAGAACAGGCCAATTATGAATGATTCTTATCTACCTATTAACAGACTGAGCAGTCACTCCTTAACACTTAAAGCCCATTATCCTGACCATAATTTTGCTGTTTGCTTACTAAAACACACACACACACAAAATCACAGATTTGAGGGATCCAATGAGGTTTTTTCTATGTCTGTTTTATTATTAAAAAATTTTTCCATTAAAAATCATGAAATTCTCAAAAATCACATATTCACTCATTCAACAAACACCACACCACAGAGAATGCCATCATCCCTGAACTGGAAGGGGAAGAGGAGAAAAGATTACCACCAAAAAATTATTTTGTAGTGTGTGTGACATAGGAGAAGAATCTTATTTACTCTGGTGAATTTTGGGGAGGGTAGACAGTAGAAAGACTGGTGCCAGACTGCATTTTTCTGGAAAAATAGTGTGAAGTTGTGGGAAGGAGCTAGAAGGGGGCAGGAAGGAGGAGAGTGCAAACAAATGAAGTGGGCTCAGGTCAAAAATGGCCTCGGTCATGCCAGCTAGGTTTTATCCCCAAGATGACTGGATGTGGTTGGAGGGATTTAGCAGGGCCGTGCGTTCAGATGCAAGTTTAGGAAGGTCTCTCAGGTGGCCCTGCTCAGGGCCTTCCAGACCTGGCTCATCATTAGAAGGATGAAAAGATACAAAATGAAGGCAAACACCATTTATTTTATTTGCTTTTTGGGAGAAGTTAAACATTAAACATTAAAATCAAAGCATTTGAAAAGATGAACTATCCCCATTTTCCTTCACACCCTCACTGACAAAGTTCCTTCCACTTATTTTGTAATTTGTGTGTGTATGTGTGTGTGTGTAAAGCGATAGAAGGTTATTAAGCGAAGATACAGAAAAGGTTCTCAAGAATGAGAGGGTTCCCGACAGGGTTGCCAATGAGGGCCTTTAGGGTTGGTCTTTTATAGAAAGCAAACCAGGGAATTTAAATCCTGTTAACATCTCTATTGATAACACCTTCAATGGCTTACTTCCTTTTTAGGGTCTGGTTGTTCTTTGTTGGTCACAGGAGATTATCATAAAGACACCCACCCCACAATTTGTCACCTTATCTCTGGTTTCTCCACACCTCCACATTTTTGGGATTTCTGTGAGCCTGATCACATAGCCTAGGCCCGCCTGTCCCTTACTCATTCCTCCCCCCTGGAATAGTAACCCTAACTGCCCTTAGGGAATGGGACCATGACCTATGACCCTCTGACTGCTTCCTGCTGAAATAGGGCCTCGGGCTGTGTGGCAGTTAGAATCTATCCAGGGGTGGGTCCAGGGGCTTGTACTTTCACTTATATTTATGTTTCTTTTCCAGTCTTTCATCAAATATGAATATGAGTTTTTTTATTCTCTTTCTTAGCGCAAGGGCAGAAGATTATAGTCACTATTCTGTACCTTGCTTTTCATTGTTGTTTTGGGGGGCTTTGTTTTTAGGGGTTTTGTTTTGTTTTGCTTTTTTGAGATTTCATTTAGAAGGAGCAAGCTTGGGAATCTATATTTTTATAAGGCTCCTCACTGATGCTGATAATCAGTTAGAAACCACTGACCTATGGGATGGTTGGGAAGCATATAAGTTTGGAAGCAGTGGGAATGGAAAAGGAGGTACACTTTCAGAGGTATTTAGGATCCTTAGTATGGGAAATTCATATTTCATCAGGATAATATTTCAAAAACATTCATCCCAGGTGGATTCTATTCCTGGCAAGTCAGGTTTCACCATTACAACCTCAAACATAGGTAAAGGGGTAGGTATGGCCAAGGGAATGAATGGGACATGGGGCAGGGGAATGTTGGCTAGGTGGGGAAAGTTCAGGCAGAGAGGGGCCTTGGCTCCACTCCCACCAGGGTGGCAGAGGAGGGCCTGGGTTTGGTCCCCAGGATGTCTCTCAGTCAACTATTGTGTGGGGGCAGAGAAGGCACCCCAAATTCTCCAGGAGCCTGTGGAGGGATGCATATGTTGGCTGTTGGACTGCCTGTAAGCCTTGTAGACAGTTACTGCATTGGGATGATAGGTCCCTGATCTTAAGGTCTCCCAGGTGGACCACCCACAACAGAGGCCAATGGGGGTCACAGACATATCTTGAGATTGCCACAGCACCCAGGGGCCTGAAATGGGCTCCTCAATAGGAAAAGAGGACTCTTCTGCCAATGGAATGGACACGGGGTTAGGAAAGGACCAGCACTGATAGACCCAAGTCCCCACTTCTCCCTGTCACTTTGATGTACACACAGAACTGCCATCTTGGATGGGAGGAGAGGGAAGGATAGGAAATCTGAAAAAGTGAGCATTTATCCATAAGAGACCAGGTTACCTTAAACATATGCTTAAGTTAGTGGGTCCGGCCGAGTTTACTTGTATTGTCAACAATGAAAAGCAGATCAGTTATAGAGGGGGAAAAAAAGAAGTGATTTTTTTTCTTTGCATATCTAGCTAATATAAGTGCATTTGCAAGGCCCCTACAACACCATTCACATTTTTTATAGTACACGGGATTTCATGCTTTCCCCAAGACCAGAGCATTCAACGATGGCTAAGAGAGTTTTGCCCAAGGCTGAGAAAAGTGCTAGGAAAATATGCAGGTCAAAGAATAATTGAGTTGATTACAGGTACGTTTATTAGTCCCATTTTTTTTTGAAGGTGGGAATTAAGAAGGCTCTCATAGAGTTACAAGGGCAATTACACGGGACTAGTTCTGGAGCTCTGCTCATGAACTTGGGCTTTCATTCCTTAAGACCATTCTCCTCTTATTTATTGATCATTTTGGTGGTGTCTTTAGTCTACTTTAGTATTTTACTATGAAAGCTCAGAGGAAGTTAGTTCATTAACGCAGCTTTGCCAATAGCAGCAGCCCTGGATCCTAAATTCCAGGCGCAGTGAGAACTGACATCAACGCAGCCTGCCTGGAGAATTGGCTGCATTACTGATGACTGATGGTTGATCTTTTTTTAAGCAAAATATGGACGACTTGCTTCAATTGGCATATTAGAGAAATCATTGGCCCTTTAAGGCTGGGAGAATCCCTGCTGTCAACAAGGATAGGATTCTTTGGTAGAAAAAAAATTGACCCCAGAGAAGATGTGCCTTTTAGCAAAGCTGATTTCCTAGATCCACTCTCTCCTTCTGAACTTGGGAGCAATAGTGGCAGTTTCCAGATCAAGGTCCAGAAACCACTTACCTACCATTAAAAAAAATAAATAAAAAAAAAATCAGCTCTGCATTGTCCCTATCCCCAGACAGCTTATTCTGTTAAATTGAGGTACAAGAGATAGTAGGAAGAACAGACCCCCCCCCAAAAAAAATTGTTCCTGGTCTAAAATGTTTGTGTGGTCTAGAATTTGTCAGTAAATGAGGTGTACCATTTAAAGAGTTTGATGTAAGTTATTTGATCACAAAGTTCATGTGGTTCTGAAGTAAATGGCTTAATTGTACAGTATTTTTTATTAGGTATAGTTGTTAGATTTTGTATTATATAATTTGCTCTTCAGTAAAGATCTTTAATAGTAATATAAGCCATGAGTATATGGTAATGCTGACCTTTACCCATCAGATGTCAAGATTATTGAACCAATAAAACATGCCCCTAATTTCTCCTGGTACAGATGGTACTTTTTTTTTTTAGGAAAATAATTTTAAGAAAAGTGGAAAAATAAAAGCTATTTAAAATAATATTCTTATTAGACGACCAATAAATCAGAGAAAAAAATAAGAGACAATTATGAATTAAAGCATGACAAGTCAAGAATTTGCTATAGAGAAAAAAGATGGACTGGATATTATTACACACAATTACATACAATTGTTGCATTTTGATGTCGCTCTTTCCATACAGGAAATACATACAGTTTTCAGTTCTCTTTTGGAAAAATGAGTTTTGTTTCTTAATTTCTCTCAGCCTGGGATCTCCTTTTACCTTCGTTTCAACATTTCCTCCCGTTTCTAAAAAGCAAAGCTTTCACAGAGGCTAAGTCTGCATTTTCAATTTGTTTCCTGGTAAAGGAAAAACAAAATTTTAGTTGTTTAAAATGAGTGAAAGTTGCCCAGATGCTCAGAAAGTTGTCTGGATAAGAATTAGGGGAAATTTTACATGGGTAGCATTTCAGAGACTTCTCCTAGCCTGTGGGTTTTCACGATGGATTTTTCCTTTTCAGTCCACTTTCAGAAGGATTTGGGTGGAGATGGTGAGAAGCTGAGCTCCTTGTCAAAACAATTCCCCGGGAGAGAAAATGGTGTTTGGGGAATCTCTGCACCTGGGCAAGTTTCTACAAGTTGGGCAGAGGCCCTGCCATCACACAAGAAAATGGACAAAGTACTTGCCCACCGTCTTTGTCGGAGCTGATTCATATTATAACTAATATTTATTGTCTATTATTTGCCAGACCTGTCACGAGCGCTGAGGACACAGCAGTGAGCACAGAACTGTGCATGTTAAGTTCACGTTTGATGAATCGAAAATCAGGTTTTAAACTGGAAGCATCGATTCTCCCCTAATTTGGGGGGAAAGGAAATGTGGCTTCTTTTTTAAAACATAATTTCTAAGACGTCCAAATTTCCAACTTCTTTTCTAGCTCACACGTTCAGCTGGGTGAACTTTGGGCCTTGGGCTCTAAAATTAGGGAATTCATTGGAACAGAAGATCTCCAAGGGGGTCTCAAACTCATATAAAGTAGAATCATTGGAGGGCATGATAATGCACATCATGTTGGGCCCCACCGACAGAGTTCTGATTCTGATTCCAAGAACGTATGAAAGTCATCTTCATTTCTGGATCCAGGCCTTATTTAATTTACTATGAAAGGATAACCCAGCTCCACTCAGCTAAAACTTTTCACTCTTTCTCCTCCCCCATCTCTTCCTGTCTTCCTGGCAGATCTTAAGTCTTTGGGGAGAAGTGGGGAAGACTATCTCCCTGACACAAGTCAGGAGGGGATGTTGGTGAGTGGCCGGGCTGTGAAATTCTGGCCAGGTTGTTGAGTTTGTATATAACCTCACATGTTGTAAAAGTCGATCTGTGGGCTCCATATATAGATGTTTTGATGTCTTTGTGGAGGATGCCAACTCTGGAATGAACCCTTACCCATGCCACATGTGATAAGAAATTGGTGAAATCATAGTGACCAAGTCAGTGTCCTCTGGCTTCTTGTTTTGTTCTGTGATTTCCATCCCCGTGTAAAATTTCCCATACCCAGTCATCATCTCCTCGATGAGACAAAAACCCTTTGCTTTCCCCACGGGTGGCCCAGGGGAATCTTGAACCCTGAGCAAGAGGCAGTGGCTTATTCTTGGTCCTCTGGATCAGGTCCCATTAGGCTATCTTAGACTCTGGGTGAAGTGACAGCCGTGGGGCCTCCTCGTGGGGCCTCCTCGTGGGCCCCGTACACTCAAAGCTGCCATAAGTCTCCAGTCAGCCCTCATCTGGTTGCCCCTGTCACTCTCGGTTTTACACTTTTCCCTCCTAAATCTTCATCAGGCCATGTATCTATCAACAGCAATATACATGATACTGATACTCATATCTCATCTTGCTGTTCTGCTTTTAAACAGGGAGAGGCCATGGGATCCTGAGTTTAGAAATCATATATTTGGGGGATTTTCGACTTCACCCTAGAGCACTACAGCAAAGAGGTAAACTTTGGGGCTGCCAGGGATGGTAAAAGGGAGCGGATTGGACAGACCCCTCACTGAGCTTATCTTTGTCTGTCTTGGATATTTAAAGTTCTACATCAGATTTTGTTTTCACAAAGTTAAGTAGCTTTAAAAATGGCAGTTTGAAAACCACTAATTTGGTACAAGATCTCATCGCACAGTTGGGAAATCAGACTCCGAAATTAGCCCAAGGTGACACAATTACAGTTAGCTCAGCGGAAGATGTGGCCTCTACAAGTTCAGGTAATTTGCTTTTCCTAAGTCTGGCCTCTGGACCCAGGTGGTGTGACTAGCATTTATTGCAGATTCTTTATTATTTTTTATTTGGATAGGATTCACATAAAACGAACCATTTTCGAGTGTGTGATCCAGTGACATTTACTGCACTTGCAAAGTTGTGTAACCATCACTTCTATCTGGTTCCAGCATATTCTAATCACTCCAAAAGGAAACCCCAAGCCCATTAATCAATTTGTTCCCATTTCCCTGCCACCCCCAGGCCTGGCAACCACAGATCTGCTTTCTGTCTCTGTCATCTTCCCTGATCTGGACATTTCATGGGAGTGAAATCATACAATATGTGGCTTCTTTCACCAAACATCATGGTTTCAGGGCTCATCGCACATAGCATGTATCAGCACTTTGTTGACGGTTGAGTAATAGTCCACTGTGTGGATATCTCACATTTTTGTTTGTTGTAGTTTCTTTATTTTCTCTTCTAAGGCACCCTTTCTCGTTCCTGGGAGTATGTTGCCGATAGCACTGTTCCCATGGGAAGGAAACAAGTAAAGGGAACAGCTAAATTGCCGTACTCAAGGCCTTGTCCTCAGTCGTCCAGTGGCTACTGCTGGTCCCTGTAGCATCCAGCTGGTACTGACCTTGAATCAGTCCCTTAATCTCCCTGTGCCTCAATTCCCTCAGCTGTAAATGAGATGACTCGGCGCTACACTCTCCACAGGTAATAATGAGTTAACGCTCATTAAAAGCTTTGAGGCTCTCAGATGTGAGGTGCCATATGTCATATGTAAATATGATGTAGCAATATAATAAGCATCCACCAGGAGCTCGGTTTGCTTTTTCTAGCTACCTTTTTACAAATGGACAAGCAGCAGTGAACTTTCCCAGGCATGCTGTGGGTGCTCTTCCTCTTTCCTAGGCAGAGTGGGTACCTGCAAGGGCTCCTGTCCCAGCTGTCTCCAGCCCATCAGCTGTTCATCAATTCCTGAAAGAATTGTAGGGTGTTAAAAGCTCCTGAGCACCACCATTTGCTAAATGTAAGACATTAGGTTCTATAATCTCCTTGAATCCTCACTGTGGCTCTTAAGATATAGATGTTATACAATTTGAATAGGAGGCATTGTGAGGCTCAGTGAAATTATGTGACTCATGCAGAATCCCGAAGTTCAAAGCCAGGAACGGATGGAGATAGGACCCATTCCTAGTTGTGTGAAGCCTTTACACTCTGAGCTGCTTCACCCCTGAGTTGACTGGTTCCTGTCCTGAGCAGGTCTGAACAGCCACGCTGGACCCTGGGCATCTGCAAAACCTAGGGCGAAAATTGTAGAATAGAATGGAAGAAGCAAACTGTATTGGGTTGAAGAGTGTCCCCCTGCCCCCAAATTCACGTCCAACCAGGACCTCAGAATGTGACCTTATTTGGAAATAAGGTCTTGGCAGATGTAATTAAGATGGGGCATACTGGTTTGGGCCCTAAACCAAATGGTTGGCATCCTGATGAGAGAAAGGAGAGGGAGATTCGGACACAGAGGCACACAGAGGGGAGATGGCAGGTGATGACAGAGGCAGAGATTGGAGTGGCGTAGCTACAGGCCAAGTAACACCAGAAGTTGCTGGCAATCACTAGATGCTAAGAAGAGGCAAGCAATGAGTCTTCTCTAAGTCTTCTAGAGTCTTCTGCTTAAAACTTGATTTCAGACTCCCAGCCTCCAGAACTGTGAGCCAATAAATTTCTAGTGTTTTAAGTCAAGTTTGTGGTAATGTTACAGCAGCTCTTGGAAGCCAATGCCCAAACCTTTCTCCATAAGTTTGTGCATGGATTCTTTCAATGGACTATTAATCTCATGCAGTTACAACTGAATGAAAAGGTTTTCTGAACCAAACTGCCCAGATGGCCAAATTAATGGAAAATTGAAACTTTTTGGAAAAAAAATTCATTGCACATGCACATCCTTTAGCTACATGGCTATGATCTTTGTCAAGAAATGTTGACTCCAGGGTACCTGGGTGGTTTAGACGGTTAAGCATCTGCCTTCGGCTCAGGTCATGGTCTTGGGGTCCTGAGATGGAGTCCCACATGGGGAGATTCTGCTTGGCGGAGAATCTGCTTCTTCCTCTCCTTCTGCTGTTCTCTCTCTTGTCAAATAAATAAATAAAAAATAAAATCTTTAAAAAAGAGAGAGAGAGAAATGTTGGTGTAAGTGGGAAAAAAAATAAAAGAATAAAATGACATATATCCATAACTAATGGGATTAAACGGATAGGCTAGAAACAATAGATCTGATTCAGGGGGAAGTGAGAATTACTAGTGTTTGAAACAGTCTATACAACAAAGGAGAATGAGCTGAAAACAAAATACTCAAGACATATATTGAAGAACAAGAAAATGTAAAAACGTGTCCGAACTTAAAATCTTAATTACTACATATTTATCAAGACTAGTTTCCTGGTTAATGGGTCTGGAAATAGAGGGTAAACTGGATTTTTCCTCTTTGGGACAACTCTATATAGATTAATTAAAGGCAAATATAATTCCTCATAGTAACATAGATTACCTATGGGGACTTTTTGGCTGATCTGTGCTTGTGTTGCTTTTTATTAATGGGTTCATCCTACTCTTTACTGCTGAAGCCTATGGCTAAAAAGAGCTTAATTTCCAAGCTGAGGGTTGGGTAGCTGGCCATGATTTTCATTCAGCAGAGCAGAAAAGAGTAGAGGATGGTGACCTGAAGGTCTGATTTCTGTTCCAAATTCTCATCAGCTAGTTTGTGGCCTCAGGTAAGACCCCAATCTCCCCAAGCCCCAATTTTCTCTTCTGTTCTATGAAAGTGTCGAGTAACAGGAAGTATAAAATACATGCATATGCTAAAATGCCCCTTCCAGGCAAATGAAGAAGCCAAGAATGATAAAGTTGCTACAGAAGGCACAGGGACTGGGGTAAGGGCCAGACCGAAGGGTATGGGTGAACGTGTTCTTCATTCTAAGTGGAATTAAGGATTTAAGATGAAGTTTCACAAAAGCCCAAGCATATCCAGCAAATGGATTCTAGCCATTAACTTGATATACTCCATTCACTGTTGTACATACAAGTCCAAAAGATGTATCATATCCCCTTGATATCTATCCTGCATTAGAAGAAACTGACATGAGTAAAAAGGACACTCTCAAGGAAACAGATTAATGCATTGATATGTTGCACCAAAACATATGACCCACATGAAAACTGCTGTCCAAAAACAGTGGGAAGGGAGCAAGGCCCATGCACATAGTAAAAGGAAAAGGGGTTATTTTTATAACCATCCATGCATAGATACATGCATATAGAACTTCCAAAATGCCCCACTTTTGGTAGATGCTCAAACAAAGATTGTTTGGACGAATAAGTACTTGTCTTTTGCATGATCCATTTCCCCTTCCCCTTCCATTTTGGTTTGTTTTCATTCGGATTTCATTGGGTTTTGCTCTGTGTTGTGTTTTAGATTTGGGAGCAGCATCCTAAGAAACAGATTGTCCAGACACCTTCCTGCTCCATCCTTGACAGTTCCAAACCCACCCATTCAGCTAAGCTTTTTACAAACCACATGAAACTCTTCCATTAACAATTCACATGACTTCATTTTAAAAATAAAAGCATGTCTGTTCATCCCAAATGCAAACTAAGAAAACAACACCCAATTCAGTTTTTCCTTTAGGTCAAACCAACACTGAAAATCATTTGTCAGGGCCAAATTTTGGTATATTGAAAGTTGAGGAGCCCCTGGGTGGCTCGGTCAGTTAAGTGTCTGACTCTTGGTTTCAGCTCAGGTCGTGATCTTGGGGTCCTGGGATTGAGCCCCGTGTTGGACTCCCTGCTGAGCGGGGAGCCTGCTTGTCTCCCTCTCTCTCTGCCCCTTCCCCCGCTTACATGCTCTCTCTCTTTCAAATAAATAAATCTTTAAAAAAAAATGTTGAGGTTAAGTACAGCTTGAATTTGGACCAGTAAGGACAAAGTTTCATTTTCTCAGCAGAACTGCTTTTATAAGAAACTCTTGTAGCTGGGATTTCTTCAGCAATCACACCTAACATAATTCCTGAATTGCATAGAACTGCTATCCTTTGTCATTATCAATTTATAGTATCCTGGCAATCACAGGCCACTCAGTGTAATGGAAAACAGAGTTTAGAGTTAGAATTTGGTAGGAGAACTAGAGCTTGTCACTTCTCCATTTTGTGCCATTCTATCTCACACCTGTTTGGATTATTGTCATCATTGACAGTGGTTCTGTCCGTTTTCTGAACACTGTGATTATTCAGTCCATGAGAATGTTCATCATAATGATCATAAAAATAGCTTTCAGATCCATGGATGAAAGCCATGGGATAAATACATAGCACTATGATTATCAATCATGATTGTTGTTATTATTATGATTGCTGGCTATTATTGTAGTTTTATTGGAACCTCTCAGGAGTAATGGCCATGCTAATGATCTGGAAGTTTCTTAAGAACAGGATTCTTAGCTCATTTATCAGTTTTAGTTGATCTAGATCTTTGTTTAAGTTATTGAGGATTTAAGTCAATTGAATTATTGGAGCTTAGTGAAAATAACTCTAGCACAGTTGGAGGGTAAATCGTATCAGTTTTTGTGAACCAGATACAAGATGACTCTCAAAAAAGAAGTGAAAAGCTCCATTTATGCTTCTCCTATCACTATGCTGGGACAGAACATTTTTGCTCTGTGGAAATCAACCATATTATAAGGAGCATAATTTGGCAAAAATACATTTTGTTGATGGTTTATAGATTTTGATTCTAGGTTATCTATATTATATATCCAATTCAATGAGTCATTTTTAATGGAAATTATCCATTTTTCCATGTTTCTGTATGTTTAGATTCTTTATCAGTCAGTCTACAGAATGATGGATAGTTTATGTACAAGTAGTTTCTACCCTCAGTAATTCATAGTCTAGTTGGAGAGAAGACAAATAAGTCAACAATTCCAATACCTTATGCTACGTACTGTGATAGAAATACAGATACTGCACTAATGGAATTCAGAGGCGAATCACCTAGACTGTGGGGTGGGGTTGCCTGGTGCAAGGGGATGGTGGGAAGGGAAGGAGAGGAAGAAGTTCATAGAGTAGGCGGACCAACTAATGAAAGATGGGCAAGAGTTAGCTAGAGAAAGAAGAATGATAAATTTTATGATGTATTTGGAGAGATTTGGTGTGTCTGGAGACTAATGAGACTTTGGGGAAATGGAAGTGAGCCCAGTCTGTTGATATGGACCAGAACACAAAACCTTCGTATGCCACACCAAGGAACTTGGATTTTGTCTTAGAGGTAGTAATGATCCTTACATTATTTTAAGTGGAGGTTTAGAGAACATTGTTTGAGAAAGACCATCTCAACTGTAAAGGATGGACCAAAGAGGGTAGGAACGGAGAGAGATTGGGAGATACATATAGAAATCTTTGGGGGAGTAAAATCAATAGAGCTTGGTGATTAACTGGAATGGAAGGTGAGGGAAAGGGAGGATGTAAGATGACTAGCAGATTTCTGGCTTGCATGCCCCTGGTCATGATGGTGTCCCTCACTGAAATGGAGAATACATGAGGAGGTGCAGGGTTTTAGGGAAGATGATAAATCTTATTTTTTAAACGTTGAGGTGGTAGTGTGGCAACTATCTTCTTGGTTCATTTCCTCCCCTCACTGCAGTGAGGATGGTGGGAGAGAGGAAGGAGAGACAACTGTAGGCAACTTTACTAAGAAACAAAGACCATTTGACTTTCTTTTTCACTAAAAAGATTATTATTTAATGCTGAGTAGATACTGTTCTAGTATCTCTAAGATTTATCTTGACAACTAAGCGATATGCCAACAAACTTGAATTGAGAAAGGGAAAGAAAACAAATCAATATAAAAATTCAATTATATTGAGTTTCAAGTTACAAATGCAAGTGCCGTAAACACTTAGAAACCCATGGTGGGTGGCAGTTTCTGAACTCAAGATGCCTGTCCTATGTGGCAATATCACGGCAGGCTGTGAAAAGAACAATGGGAAACACAGGCTGCAAGTTTCAGCTCTGTCATTGACAATTTGCATGATTTAAAATAAGGAGCTGGGGGCACTTGGGTGGCTCAGTCGGTTAAGTGTCTGTTTTCAGCTCAGGTCATGATCTCGGATCCTGGAATTGAGCCTGAGTCAGAATCCCTGCTTAGGAGGGAGTCTGCTTCTCTCTCTCTCTCTCACTCTCTCTCTCTGCCTCCCCACCACCCCGGCCTCCACTCTGCTCTCTCTCTCAAATGAATAAATAAATAAGTCTTCTAAAAATTTTTAAAAATAGAAAAGCTGGGGAACCTGGGTGGCATCTGCCTTCGGCTCGGGTCATGATCCCAGGGTCCTGAGATTGAGTCCCGCATCTGGCTCCTTGCTCAGCGAGAAGCCTGCTTCTCCCTCTCCTACTCCCCCTGCTTGTGTTCCTGCTCTCTCTCTCTCAAATAATTAAATGAAATCTTAAAAATAAATAAAAATAAGAAAAGCCGTCTGAGGTGCAAAGTAATCTTAATAACCTTCCTCCATATCTATACTTAATAATTTTATAATCTTTCCAAAATACAAGCTTCTGTAAAAGTTAACAAGCACCTACAGCCCAAGTTCAAATCCTGGCTCTACCGCTTTTCGGCTATACGACTTGGACAGGTCATTTAACTTCTTGTATCGTGGTTTCCTCATCTGGGAAAGGGACATCAAAAAAGTAATTACCTCATCGGATCGTTCTGAGAATTGAATGATTTAAATGTATATAAAGTACTTAGCAGAGCACCTGGCACATTATAAGTTTATGTAAGTGTTAACTATGAATATTACCATCATAAACTGTTATTTCTCCTGAAAAGCACACGTTATTTGGCTGAGTATTTAAAAACTTAAGAAGGTAAAACAGCTTTTTCTTCAGTCGAATATAACTGTAGCCTTTAATTGATTAGAAAAACATAATAAAATTTCATAAAAGGCCAAGACTTAATTATTTGTGCTCTGAAGTCTGTGCCTTCCCCTAAAATCAAATAGGGTTGCATACGAATATCTTGAGGGAAGAATGCAGACTTGAGGGAAAATTTTGTTACTGTCTAAAATGTATTTAAAAGAGAAAACTTTGGCAAAGAACCAGTGAAAAAGGAGTGACTGACATGTGTGAAGGTCTACTTCCTTAGAAGAACATCACAAAACATGGCGAAGGAAGAGAAATGGGAGTTTTGAAAGAGAAAATAAAGCCAAGGGAGAGATTGTCATTGGAGTTTTGGAGGTAAGGATTCCTTTTCTTAGATATCTAAGGGATTTAGGAGATGACCCAAGCTTTAAGAAGGCAAAAATAAAGAATAAGTGGAAGGATCACTAATTCCTGTCCTAGCCCTCTAACAATCATGTGAGGTAGAGTAGTGTTTACTTAATACACAAGAAAACTGAAATTGTATAGATATGCAGAGTTGGTTTGAATGTTTAATGGTAATAACTTAGGCTTGACTTAATAAAAATGGTAGAAGTAACTATGGGAGATAGAGAAGTATTTTTTTTTTAAGACTTTATTTATTTATTTGAGAAAGAGAGAGCACTAGCAGGGGGAGGGGTCAGGGAGAGGGAGAAAGACAAGCCGACTTGGTGCTGAGCACGGAGCCAGACGTGGGACTCGATCCAAGGACCCTGAGATCATGAACTGAGCTAAAGTCAGAGGCTTAACCAACTGAGCCACCCAGGTGCCCTGAGAAATAGAGTATTAATGAACAGTTGTGTGGAGTATTTTCACAGTATAGTTAAGAAGGATAATGTACCTTTAAAATGCAGGCCCTGAAAATTCCTAAAATATCTAGTCACCAGTTAGAATGTTTAAGAGTCGAAAGTCATTGTTTTACCCTCCCCCTATACTTTGAGTGCTCTCTCCACCCCCATGTTTAGGTCCATATAGTCATGCTCTCGGACAGTTAAACCTTAAACCTCAAAATCAGATATCTAAAAGAACTAAACAAGGCAGAGATGGTTATCAGTGTACCAAAATTCATGTTTTCCATCCAATAGGATAGAGTTGCCACTGGAAAATGGCTGCCCTGCTGGGGACTGCATTTCCCAGATGCCCTTGCAGGTAATGGAGTCATGTGACTATTTCTCCCTAATGGTGTATGAATGGAAATGATGGGTATCTCTTTTCTGTCAAGAATTTTAAGATGTTATACTTCATCCACATGCTTGTTCCTTTCACTGGCCAGATGCCAATGACAAGGCCCTAGGGTACTGGAATAAGTCTGGGTCACTGAATTACTGCATGGATCAAAGTCATCAGAAATGCTCACCTGAGTCTGTGCGTGAACAACAAATTTGTGTGGTGTTAAGACACTGACATTTTGGGGTTTATTAGTTTCAGCAGTTAGAGTTCCCCTAACAATAACAGTAAATATGATTTTCTTTTTAGTAATCATTTATTTTGTGAAAACATTTTTTTTTTTTAGAGCCAGTCACAGAATTTGTATTCTCAGCTGCTTTCTGTATATACTTGGGAAGTCACTTAGCCTGGCAAGCTTAATTTGTTCATCTTCCAAAGGTGAATGAAAATAAAATAAAATTGTGTCTATTGAAGTGCTTTCAAACTGTGAAGGGCAGAAAATGTGAAATATTATTAAGATTACGATAGTGTTTCATAGCCCTGTGACATCACACATGCTTTCATTTTGGAACACCCTCATCCCATTTCACTTTTTAGGGCTCACACAACTTTATTCTTCAATTTCAAATGTTCAACTTGTCTTCTCACTCAAGAATTTTTCAACACCATGTGTCCTCCTTTTTACTCCCTTTCTCTCTCTTTCTCCACCCCACCAGTGGTTAATGGTTTCCTTCTCCTAAGCATTGTACACATTATGATTAATGAACTCAGCAAATATTTACTAATCACTTATTATGTGCCAAAAAGTATTCTAGGAATGGGTGGGACAGCAATGGATAAGGGAAACAAGGTCCTTGCTTTTGTAGTTTATAATCTAGTAAGAGAAGGCAGAGAATCAACCAGTAAATACATTAAAAAAAATTTTTTTTTTTTTGGAGATAGTGACAAGTGCTGTGAAAAAGATATAGGAATGGTATGAGAGAATCACAGGGAGGGAGGGAGCTGCTTTCCACTGTGTGGTCTGAAATGGCCTCACCGAGGAGGGGATGTTTGGGTTGAGCTAAATTGCCAGAAGGAAGGAGCTGTGTGAAGAGCTTGGGGGAAGTGTTTCAGGCAAAAGGGGCCACGACTGCAAAGAGATTCCACACCCCATGGGCAAGAAACATGGAGATTGGTGTGTTCTAAGTAGAGAGCATGGGATGAGTGGTCCAAAGCTGGGGTCAGAGAGGTAGGCAGAAGCTGGTTCATATGACGGCTTGTAAGCCACGGGAAGGGTACAGGTTTTATCCCAGTTCCAATGGGAAGTCATTGTAGAATTTCAAGCAGAGGGAACAGTAAACCCATATGCATTTGGGGATGATTACCCCAGCTAGTGAGAGGGAAATCGATGGTAGTGGGCAAGAGTGGAAAAGGTTAAGGAGCAAATGCAAAGGTCTGAGAAAGAGATGATGCTGCCCTGGATCAGGATGATACAGAGGGGACAGAGAACAGTGACTGCCAATGTCATCAATTAAACAAGCAGATCTTGGTTCTATCCCATCAAGCAGTGTGACTTTGGACAAAGGGCTCAATGTCAGAGACTGTCCGCATCTGTAATACCTATCTCAACAAAATGGTAAGTCTCCGAGAAAATACTATATATATGTGACCATTATATTGTTGTTACAGACTGAATTGGGTCCCCCCCACCCCCCAGCCTCCAGTTCATATATTGAAGCCCTAATCCCCAGTGTGACTGTATTTGGAGATAGGGCCTTTGGGGAGGTAACTAAAATTAAATGAGTTCATTAGGGTGGCACCCTAATGCAACAGGAATGGTATCCTTATAAGAAGGAGCAGAGACACCAGAGTGTACTTGCTTTCTTTCTCTCTGTTCAAGAACACAGAGAAAAGACAACACAGGGCAAAGATCCCATCTGCAAGCTGAGGAGAGAGGTCTCACCAGAAACCAATCTTACAGGCCCCTTGATCTTGGACTTCTAGCCTCCACAACTCTGGGAAAATAAATTTCCACTGTGTAAGCCACTCAGTCTGTGGTATTTTGTTACTGTACCCTGAATAGACTAATATGATTACAATGATTTGCTCAGAAACCTTCTCCCACACCACCTTATGAGCTTCTTCATGGTGTCTTAGTCTCTTCTGCACCCCCAAGAGCCCAGTTCACAGCTGCCACTATGGCAGGGAGACTGACTCCATGTATCTGTTTGCTATGGATATTTCTGTCTATGTGGATTTCAATGTGGAATCCAAGCTTTAGATATTGTCATTTAGGGCCCAGTTCAAAAATTTTTAAATTGCATTCTTTTAAAAATGAATTTAAAAAATTATAAAAGTCTTAGAAGAAAACTTAGGTCTAAATCTTTGTGGACTTGGATTAGCTATAACACCTCAAGCACAGGGGCGCCTGGGTGGCTCAGTCGTTAAGCGTCTGCCTTCGGCTCAGGTCATGATCCCAGGGTCCTGGGATCGAGCCCCGCATCGGGCTCCCTGCTCCACGGGAGGCCTGCTTCTCCCTCTCCCACTCCCCCTGCTTGTGTTCCCTCTCTCACTGTGTCTCTCTTTGAGGATTTGAATGACATGAATAGACATGTCTCCAAAGAAGAATGGCCAATAAACACATGAAAAAATAGTCAATATCATTAGTCATTAAGGATATACAAATCAAACCACAATTAGATACCACTTCATACCCACTAGAATGGCTATTTAAAAAAAAAAAAAAAAGAGGGCCACCTGGGTGGCTCAGTCGGTTAAGTGTCTGCCTTTGGCTCAGGTCGTGATCCCGGGGTCTTGGGATCAAGCCCCAAGTTGGGCTCCCTGCTCAGCCAGGAGTCCGCTTCTCCCTCTGCCTTTGCCGCTCCCCCAGGTTGTGCTTTCTCTTGTGCTCTCACTCTCTCACTCAAATAAATGAATAAATAAATTCTTTAAAAAAAAATTTTTTTTTAAAGGGACAATAATCAGTGTTGGCGAGCATGTGGTGACACTGGAGCTCTGATACATTCCTAGTGGGAATATAAATGGTGTAGCCTCTGTAGAAAATAGTTTGGTGTTTCCTCAAAAAAAATTGAGAATAGAGTTACCAAATCATCCAGTAATACTACTTTTGGAGATATACCCAAAAGAATTGAAAGCAGGGTCTCAAGGAGATATTTATACACTCATGTTCATGGCAACATTATTCACAATAATCAAAAAGTGGAAGTAACCCAAGTGTCCACTGACAGACAAATGGATAAACAAAACATGTATATAGATACAGTGGAATATTATTCCATCTTCTTTTTTTTTTTTTAAAGATTTTATTTATTTATTTGAGAGAGAGAGAATGAGAGACAGAGAGCATGAGAGGGAGGAAGGTCAGAGGGAGAAGCAGACTCCCTGCCGAGCAGGGAGCTCGATGCGGGACTCGATCCCGGGACTCGATCCCGGGACTCCGGGATCATGACCTGAGCCGAAGGCAGTCGCTTAACCAACTGAGCCACCCAGGCGCCCTATTATTCCATCTTCTAAAGGAAGGAAATTCTGACAAATGTTATAACATGGATGAAGCTTGAGGTCATTATATTGAGTGAACGAGTCAATCACAAAGAACAAATACTGTATGATTCCACGTACATGGGGTACCTGGAACGATCAAATTCACAGAAATTGAAAGCAGAGTGGGGGTTTCCAGGGGCAGGGCAAGAAGGGGAACGGGGAGTTGTTCAATGAGTACAGAGTTCAATTTTGCAAGAGGAGAGAGCTCTGGAGATTGATTGCACAACAATGTGAATGTATTTAATGCTACTGAACTGTACACTTGACTTGGTACATTTTATTTTATGTGTATTTTATCATGATTTAAAATAATTTAAAAGGGCCTTAACCATCACACGCGTGCGTTCACGCATCACACAAACATGTCTACACACACACACGCACACACGTTTTCTCGCCCTTGATTTCATTCATCCTCGTTGTGGGGCTCGGGGTGGTTCCAGGTAAAACAAAAATGTACACACAAAATTAATCCAAATTCGGTCCCACGAGAAAGGCCAGACTTACCCTACTTCAGATGACAGAAGGCCCAAGGTTAAAACTCTTCAACTTTTGCACAGACTATTTTGTCTTGAAGCCCTGGACGGAAACTCTCCTCCAGAAGCAGTTTTTTTCCTCACCCGTAATGGATTATCTTTGGCCTGTCTTCTGCTGTAATCAAAGTTCGACTCAATAGTAACAAATGGCTCGAGTGTTCTGAGGCTCTACTTGACAGGCTGTAATTAGAAACACTTTACTTGACCTTCTATAAGCCATGATCCCCCAACAAAATGGTGCCGAATCACATTTAAAAAATGTTCTCACATCTTTTGTGAGTGCGGGCAAGATTACAGGATACTTTTATTTTAGAATAATTACACAGTGACCTTCAGAGTTATTTGCAAAGGTCATATTCTCTTCACATCCCTTGATTTCCTTTCAGTTTTTCCTTTTGTCCCACCAGACATAAATTTAGCGAAGGAAGAAGAAAGAGAGAGAGAATTTTTTTTCTGTGGGTGAAAACTGAAGAAGATAGTTCAAAGTCCCCATAGGCCCGCGGAGGGCTGTGGGCTATGATAGGCTATTTTCTACCATTTAGCTCCCGCATTATCACTGCTTCTCTTTCTTCATTATTCCCCACTTATCACATGCAGCATCACTGCAGAGCCCAAATAGAGAGTTGTAATTACCCAGCTGCCACCTGATAGCGCCCCTTCTATCAGCTTTATCTCACGAGGCCTTGCTGTTTCATCATTGGATAAGACTTGCCCGTGGCAATGCTGCCATAGTGCATCTCACAGATACATTTAACGTTTACTCATTTATCGCAGAAAAATGCTGAACCTGGGCCATTGTGAGACGCACTTGCCAGTTCACTTGTTCCGGGAGGTTACTGTTCCTTCCCTTCCGCAGCAGCCATTTTCCCCTTTTCTTCTTGGAAACACCCAGGCCACGACTGGCTACGGAAATGAAATTTTAATGAAATCGTCCGGCCGCCGGAGCACCGCGCCTGCCGTGCGCACGCGGACACCCACACGCCGGGCCCCAGCTCGGGCAGCCGCCCCGCAGGTGCGCCTGGCGAGGGCAGCCGGCCGCTGGGCAGGGCGCGGGGGGCGCGGGGGGCGCGGGGGGCGCGGGGGGCGCGGGAGGAGTTGCTGGGTACACACACCTGCGGACACATGGCCTTTTGTAAGGGGCTGGCCTGCTGCTGATTGTAAAATTCGGAGCCGAAGTTGGCTTCTAAAAAAATGTAGGTACATATGATGGGTACCTCTTTGACAAATTCCTTGACGTTTTCCTTTGGGGAAATGTCATTGGGGAATGGAGCCCAAGGGCAGGTTTCAAAAATAAGGGATTGCGGGGCCCCTGGGTGGCTCAGTCGTTAAGCGGCTGCCTTCGGCTCAGGTCATGATCCCAGGGTCCTGGGATCGAGTCCCACATCGGGCTCCCTGCTCGGCAGGAAGCCTGCTTCTCACTCTCCCACTCCCCCTGCTTGTGTTCCTGCTCTCGCTCTCTCTCTCTCTCTGTCAAATAAATAAAATCTTTAAAAAAAGCAAGAATAAGGGATTGCGTGTGTGTATGCATCCGCATGCGCGCACACCACACATGGACTCTCACTCTGGTTAGTGCAGTTAGAAGGATGTGCTTATAAACACATTTCTATTTTATATGGGATAATTTGTTTACCTGATGGCCACTGCCCTTCAAGTCTGTTGGAAATTCACAAGGGTATTTTTAAAAATGTTTTATTTCAATTCAATTTAATTAGCATATACTGTATTATTAATTTCAGGGGTAGAATTCAGTGATTCATCAGGCCCGTATAACACCCACTGTTCATTCCACCAAGTGCCCTTCTTAATGCCCATCACCCAATGACCACATGCCCTGCCCCGCCTCCCCTCCAGCAACCCTCCGTTTGTTTCCTAGAGTTAAGAGTCTCTTATGATTTGCTTCCCTCTCTGTTTTCATCTTATTGTATTTTTCCTTCCCCTCCCCTATGTTCATCTGTTTTGTTTCAAAAGGGCATTTTTATTTATTTTATTTTTTAAAAAGATTTTATTTATTTGTCAGAGAGAGAGAGCACAAGTAGGGAGCCACAGAGAGAGCAGGGAGAGGGAGAAGCAGGCCCCCCGCTGAGCAGGGAGCCCAATGCGCGGCTAGATCCCAGGACTCTGAGATCATGACCTGAGCTGAAGGCAGCTGCTTAACTGACTGAGCCACCCAGGTGTCCCGAAAAGGGAATTTTTAACAGCCTTGTTGAAGTACGGTTGATGTATCAAAAAAAAAAAAAAAAAAAAAAACAACCCTGTACATATTTAATGTACACAATTTGATGAGTTTAGACATGCACACACCTGATAATACCACCACAATTGAGGTAATAAAAATAGCTATCACCTCCCAAAGTTTGCTTGTGTTCCCCTTTTGTGCTGTTTGTGGTAAGAAAGCTTAACATGAGACCTACCCTCTTAACAAATTTGTAAGTGCAACATTATCCAGCAGCTCTCCAGAACTCACTCATCTTGCATAACTGAGACTTTCTACCCATTGAAACAAAAGGTTATTTTTCACTCTGGCAGAAAGACCTCTTAGGAAGAAAAGAAATTCTAGGGTTAATTTTCATTAACACTTTTATAAATACTGAGAGTGGTTGTAGTGAATCTAGTTAATATTAATTGACCTTAAATTAACAAGTGAAAAATGAAATGAGCAAAAATTAGTTACATTCAGGGGCGCCTGGGTGGCTCAGTCGTTAAGCGTCTGCCTTCAGCTCAGGTCATGATCCCAGGGTCCTGGGATCGAGCCCCGCATCGGCCTTCCTGCTCCGCAGGAAGCCTGTTTCTCCCTCTCCCTCTCCCCCTGCTTGTGATCCTGCTCTCACTGTGTCTCTCTCTGCCAAATAAATAAATAAAATCTTTAAAAAAAAAAAAAAAAAGTTACATTCATTTTAACAACGGCAGTTTCATTTAAGTGGACTTAAAAAAAAAAGGAAAGTTCATTTTAATCAATAACAACTTGAAAAATCCTCCTTTTGCTTGTCAGACAATTTTGCAGACAACCCTGCCCATTATGGGAAAGGCGGATTTGCGTGTGTGGTTAGACATCGGTGAGAGAGAAAATGTGTTGCTCTCGATACTAACAAAAGGTGCACATTTCCCAAGTGCCGGATTTAAAATGTGGTTTTACAGATGTGGTTTTTAAAATTACATCCTTCATGAATATTTAATCTGGCTTGATTAATTTACTTTATGGGATGATCTATTTAAAACAACAAACAGTGATTCCTCATAAGAACCACTCCCTGTCAGCTCACTGTGAATGCCTTCACACGCACGCTGATAGCCAAGTACCTGGACACAACTTCCCAGCTTGTTGAAAAGGTCTTCTGGGCCAGTGTTTGATTTCTTTGTGAGATTGAGATAAATTAGAATTGTGCCTTGCACTTCTATAAAACCATTCTTTCACACAGTAGCTCTGAAGGGAACAGGTGCGAGACAAGTTTTGGCAGTCCTTGAGAAATAAAACCTACTGTAGAATACATACAGTTTTATTATTATATTTTAAATTTGTTTTTACTATTTTTTGTGGACATAAGAGTTAACTACAAATAAAGTTAAGGAGGCGATCAGAGTTGGCGCTCTACGAAAGGGGGTGGCCCGTGTTTTTAAAAAGGAAGAAAAATAATTGGAGTCTGAGGCTCATGTAGAATAAGGATGAATTTTATTGAATCCCATTTTCCTGGTATTTTAAACTTTATTTTTTATTTCTGTTTGAGGAACTTACTCTGCATTTTTGAATTGCCTTACAATTGTTCCAGGGCAAAAAAAAGTCTTGATATTATATGTTCTCAGTTCAAATATAGTTTAATCAATGAGAAGACCATTTATTTACTATGACTTCAAATGTATCCCCTGTAAAGAGTAGAATAACACATTAAAGCCTTCCAGAGGGCATCCAAAACATAACTATAAGTTGCGAATTCTATTTCTATCTTTCGCCAAGTGGACTTAGAAATTGACACCAGGGGATGCCTCGGTGGCTCAGTCGGTAATCATCTGCCTCCGGCTGGGGTCCTGATCCCGGGGTCCTGGGATCAAGTCCCGCATTGGGCTCCTTGCTCAGCGGGGAGCCTGCTTCTCCCTCTGCCTGCCGCTCCCCCTACTTGTGCTCTCTCTCTCTGACAAATAAATAAATAAATAAATAAATAAATAAATAAATAAATAAAATCTTAAAAAAAAAAAAGAAAGAAACTGACACCAGGTCCCCGAGGACTGCCCCACCTGCATGTCTGTGGTTCTCCAGTGGCTTAAGGGGAAGACTGGCTCAGTGCCTCCACCAATCTCCTGCATGAGCCCTGAAAGTTGTCCATCTCCTGTGACTAAAAGCCTAGGCAGTGGTGGCTAAGCACAGTTCACATCACATAACCTTACTTACCGATGTGGGGCCTTGGAGGAAGTTACTTTACCTCTGACTCCTGTATTCCCATCTGTACAATAGGCAGAATAATCCCACCTACCTTATAGGGAAGGTGATAGACTGAGTATACCCATTAAAATAAGCACACAGTGAGTACTGGGCCATTGATCACTCTTAGCTATTCTCATTGAGTATTAGAACGGTGCTGCGGGATGATGGAGGAATAAGACCTGGGCCAATGGAGCCAATGGGCAAGACATTTCTCTGCACTTAATCACTGTGTGGTCTCCATGGCTGAGGAGGGTTTTCCTGTAGCACTTTATTTACTGAATGGCCAGGGTTGTTTTGCTCACGTTGAGTCACAGAAGCAAAGTCATTTTATAAGGTGATTAAATCACACGTGGTTGTGCTTCTGACAGGTAAAAAGAACCTCCTGAAGTCCTATTTGTCTGTTGCATATTGCATATTTATACAGAGAAGGGAACATAGGCTTTTAGATATTGAGAAGCCAGACCAACACCAGAGGTTAGGATCAGGAACCTGGATTGCACGTTTGGTTTAAGATTCAACCAGAAAAAGGTTACATTAAAATTAAAAGATTTTTTCAAATCTAAAACTTTCTCTAGAAAAGCTGTTTTCAGTGAGCAAACAGAATCCTATTTAGAAACATATGCTCTTTCTTTTTTTACAACCCAGTATGGCTATCGGACGCAGAGCAATAGTATGCAGGCCTCAGGATAAAGTTTGTTATGGCCGTTGCCCAAAGATGAGGTAGTAGAGAAATTTCCCAAATGCACGGGACTTCCTCCCAGAGTCAGGATAAAATTTAGGTGAAGCAACACTTGGCATACTGACCAGCCAGATAGTTATGAACTCACTACTCTGTTTAAGCTATAGCTTACAAATGAAATGCCTTTCAGATTTAATATATATTTCTAGAGGAGCTTAAAAGACCTGTCCTTTTTCTTCATTCAATGTCATCGGAGAACACTTGGAGGGGATCTTAACTGGAGGTCTAAATGGGTTTCAGAGGATTTGCGGATCTGAAAATTTCTGCCACATTTTGAGTCTTATGCTCAATATTTCTTTTTTTTTAATTATTATGATGTTATGTTAATCACCATACATTACATCATTATTTTTTGATGTAGTGTTTATGCTCATTTTTCTGTGAGACAGTACATGCTTTGGATCAGATTTTCAAAAGCATTTGTGTCCCAAGAAGAGGTGAAGAGCCAATCTTTTGCAACAAACTTCCCAGAAAAGGGAAGAACAAAAAATCGAATAGGAGAAAGAAATCTGATAAAAGTGTAAGTCAAAGGAAAGAAAGAATGGGATACAGGTTTTCAGAGAGTAGAAAAGCCCATGCAATCTCATTCCTCCTTTTGTGCTACCTTGTCATACCCCTTCAAACTGGCCTTGGCCAAGCCCTTTGGCCAAGATTCAGGAAGCCTAACACTCGGGTGTTCACCCTGTTCTGGAGCAGCATGAAGAGGTTTCATGTCAACCCCCGCCCAATTGAGAAGCAAGAGCCAGGTCATTAGTTTGAATTGGCTCGGATTTTTCTTTCTGTTTCAAAGAGCTATGATTTGTGTTACGTGCACCCTGACACAAAATGGCATGTTGGATCATGTGCATCTTAACTCAGACTTCATTGAGCTCCTATGTGTCATCCCTCCTGACTACCTTTTACCACTTTGAATAAAAGTATAGGTGTTATTATGGCAGCTCCTAAAAGAAAGTCTATTGATCTATTAAAAGAAGCACTTTTAATTAAGCAATAATATGTGGTTGATTCAAGATGCCAAGTAGTAAATTTCTATGAATGACTGCCAGGGGAGGGCATTGCAAAAACTTATTTGAGTGATGTCCCAGATTTGAAAGCTCTTCTTCCAAGAAAACCTCTCTTTCTCATTGGAAAGCCAATATATCTGTAATTTTTATATTGCTATGTCTTAAGGATATCAAGCCTGAAATCAGCCACATTTCAAAATGGATGATCTTATTTACCTTCTCCTGGGACCTCACCGTGCAGATAAGAGTTCATGCTTCATTTTGAGAGGCATTTCTCCCTAGGGGAGAATTTATCCCTGCTCCCATCCTGAACAGAGAAAAGGCTAATAAAAAACATTATTATAATCTCATGTGTTTGCCTATTTTAAAATTTCAAAATCCTGAACACGTTGAAGGTCAGAGGTGGAGGTGGGTATCGAATAAAGCTCGGATGAAGCCTCAGAACTGTCGGTTCTTTCCTTGTGGCTGATCCTTTAGTTTAGAAGATCCCTGTCGATAAAAATCAGTTTATTTAATGCCTTCATGACAAGGCCTTTCTCAGTCTTAGCTCCATGTCTGGTCTGTCATCACCTTCCCAGCTGGTAGGTTCTTCATGTCTTTCCATCCATCCAGATTTCAGCCACTCTAAAGGACCAGCTCAAATCTGCCTCCTTCTCCAGGCTTCCCCTGAGACCTTCAGCCCTCACTGATTTTCTTCTCTTGCTGAACTTATTTATGGCACAGATCTCTCTCTGTTATGTACAGTTTTATGTTATCATTGTTCCACAAATGTTCCTTTTATGTTTTGAAGCAGATTGAAAACTCCCTGTGGGAGCCCATCTTGAATGTTACCCAGCACAGTACTGGGCATAGAGTAGATGCTCACTAAATAATAATTTAATAATTTATTTTCTTGATGTGATGACCTGATGCTGTGAGTTGGAGAAGAGTGGTAAGGCAGGTTGCAGCCTGTGCTTGGGAATTTCCCTCTATATTTGGTTTCCTGTCATTTTTTTTTTTTTTAAAGGAGAAAAGGAAAAGAAAAAAAGAAACCAAGGTTCTACTAAGGTTTAGACAGTTAGATAATTTAGTGGAATCACAAGAGCAAGATTAAAAAGAACTGAAAAGGTTGCAAATAATTCAAATAAGCTCATAGGAGTCGTTCTGGGACCCTGTCATCTGATAAAAACCAACTGTGTGTTGGGCACAGGGGTAATCAGCTTCCTACCTGCCTCTTGCCTTTCATCATCTCCCCACCCATGAGGTGTATTATTATCTACATGTTACAGATGAAAAAATGGACTGGAAAATATATCTGACTTGCCCATGATCACTTACCTAATATGTCTCGATGCTGGGATTTTAAACCAGTTAATCTCACTTCAAGGTCCGTGATTTTTTTTTACATTATTTGTTTCCCTCCTAACTTTATGCAGGAGTAATTGACAAATATAACTAATATATGTTTAAAGTATACACTGTGATGATTTAATATATATCATGGAATGATTGCCAAGGTCAAGATAATTAACACATGCATTACTTCACGTGGTTAACTCTTCTTTTAATTGTGTGTGTGTGTGTGTGTGTGTGTGTGTGTGGTAAGCTTAAGATCTACTCTCACCAACTTTCAAGTGTACAATACTGAACTAGTAACTGCAGTCATCATGCTGTACATTAGATTCTCAGAACCTATTCTTGGGGTGCCTGAGTGGTTCAGTCATTAAGCACTTGCCTTCGGCTCAGGTTATGGTCCTCGGGTCCTGGGATTGAGCGCCGCATTGGGCTCCCTGTTCCTCGGGAAACCTGCTTCTCCCTCTCCAACTCCCCTTGATTGTGTTCCCTCTCTCACTGTGTCTTTCTCTGTCAAAAAAAACCCCTATTCTCCTTAAAACCAAAAGTCTGTAACTTTTGACCTATATCTCTCCAAACCCCTCCCCCCCCAACCCCTGACAACCACCACTCTTTCTCTGTTTCTATGAAATCAGCTTCTTAGAAAATTACTATTATTCCACATATAAGTGATACAGTATTTGTCCTTCTCCGTCTGGCTTATCTCACTTAGCATAATGCCTTACAGATTCACCTATGTCATCACAAATGGCAGGATTTCTTTCTTTTTTATAACTGAATAATATTTGTGTGTGTGTTTGTGTTTATCACCTCTCTTTGTCCATTCACCTGTGGAAATGATTTTTTGACCTGCTACTTCTTACAAAATACTCAATTATTGTTTAATTGATATCTGAGTCATATATACACATAAACATTTTTCCTAATGGTCAACACAAAATTAGGCATTACTGCCTCTATTCATTTATTCAGCAAATATTATCTGAGTACTTTCTAAATGCCAGGTCCCATGCGCAGGATATGGTGTTGAACAAGACCTTCCTTCATGAGGTGTATATGCTTTAGAAATCAGAGAGACAGACACACAGAACAATAAGCTAAAATGTGATAAATGCTGTGAGTGAATGATGGAATGAGAACCTAATGATGAAAGTGATTACTGTCCTCTGGAAGAGTGTGTGAAGAGGTGGTATAGAGTGAGGATGGGAGATGAGCCAAAATATAGATCAAAACTAGATTGTGACAGAAGTTATATGCCACATAAAATTTTAGGATTATGTTCATAGGAAGACACATAGGTAATTAAGCTGAGGAATGACATGGTTACATTTGTAATTGGGAAAAATGGCTGGAGGCAGTGAAGAAGATGAACTGGAAGTGGAAGGTATGGAGGCAGACACTAATTAAGAGGTTATTGGAGTGGTTGAGCATAGAGATCACCAGTGGTGTCTGAGTATATCTGAGTATCTGAGTATATCACTGACAATGAGGGGTGGGAAATGAATTCCAGAGCCATTTCAGTAAATTTACAGGATCTGTGCATAGGGCTGGATTTGAGGCTAAGTACAAAAGATCTTGGTTAGTTCAGAGGTTTCTGGTTTCTGTGACATGGTGGATGGTGGTGCCCTTCAGTAAGATAAGAAAGAAAATGTGTTTTGCTTTAGTCTGAGTTGGAAATGTGAATCAGGTGCCTGCAAGAGAGGCAATTTCTGGAGAAATGGGTTGGAAATCATCTCCAAAGAGGTGGTATTCAAAAGTGTGGAAGTGGACAAAAGCTTCCACCCCAGTTTTGATCAGTGAACATTCCAATATGGCAGGCTAATTGGCCAAAGGTAGTCCTGGTTTGGGCAGAATGCATGAGCCTGCCATATTATTCCTGATTCCTTAAGGGACTAACTTCCAGTGGAGAAAGCCAGGTTTATTTTGCCACCGCCCTTCGTGGTCGACATTTCTTACAAGCTGTATGTTTAGCCCAAGCAGCCTCAGACAGGTAGTCCAGTTCCAATTCTGTGCTACTGCAAAATGAGGCTCTAGACGTCAACAAAGACAGGGAGAGGAAAGAGCTGAAACAGAAGTTTGCATCCATCCAAGTCAGACCTAAAGCTCTGAGCTCAACTTCTAAGAATTAACCAACTTACTACAAAGTGCATGCCAAGTTGTGAAGGCAGTTTAAGAGCTGTCCTTCCGGGTAGTGTTGCTGAGTCAGGGGCCCACCAGTAGGCTCTGGGGTTTTAGGACACTTTCCTTTGGGTCTTCACCAGATAGAAAAGCCTGTGGCCACTTCAGGTACCTTGAAACCCATTATATATGCTTAGTAGAGCCTGAAACAATGGCATCTCCCTGGCCTGCAGGTCATGCCTTCAAAGATACTCTTTTCAAATATAAAGTGTGGGTGAAGGTTGACTCACATTAGCCCCCATACCAGAGGTAGCTTGGCAGAGGCGTTAGGAGACTAGACTCTCTAAATCCTGGCACCATTAATTACTGTCTCTGGGTTTCAGGCAAATCGCTTACCTGCTCTGTGCCCACATCTCCTATATATGAAATTGGGGCACCAAATGCACTAGACCCAGGATTAAATCAGACAATCTATGTGAAGTGTTTAGAATAATACCTATCACATTGTACACACTGGGTAAATATTAGCTGCCATTATTTTTTAAACCAAGTTTGGATTGATTCACTGAGTAAAATAGACAGGACTGCCGGGTTTTCAGAGTATTCTTTCTGAAGATTGCAAGATTTCTGTGACTCTGGGGACCCTGTCCACTGCTTTCACATTTTCAGTATAGATGTGCCCATAGGGCAAGTAGGACTTTGGTTGTGTGAGGACTTTGAAATGACAGGTCATTGTACTCATTTTTCCAAAGTACTTTAGTTTGGCAATTCCTCTATCACTAAAAAAAGATTAACACTTGACATGATAAGAAAGTTAGATCAACAAAAACCTTTGATCCAGGAGATAGGATAAGATAGAAAGTCACAGACTTCTATGGGCTGGACATATAACAAGGCTGACTTCTAAGAAAATGCCTGCTGATGACTCAGTTTATCTGTAAAAGACAAATCAAGCAGAGACTAATCATGAAAGAAATGGATTAATAGTGTTAAAGGTTAGATAGGAAGGAAAGGCATTAAAGGGAGAGATTGTCATGGTCAATAAGAATAAGGAATAGAATGACCCCAGCCTGAATAATCTCATCCGATCATTTGGTTGATGTGCTGCTGATGGAAAAACATTGAAAAGCAAAGAAAAAGAAGTCAAAGGACAGACAAGTCTCCATCTGTCTGGCTTTCAGTCTTTCCTTGGCAAAATGTGGGGATTGAACAAAATGACCTCTGTGGCTTCTTCCCGCATTGTCACTGTATGATTATACAATTCCACTGTGGAGAAAAAGAGACAAGTGCAGGGCTGGAGTTATTATATATGTACATGCACGCACACACACACACACCACACACACATACACGAGTACCTAATCATGCACAAACATCACAGCTACTTATTATTTTCTCAATTATTAAATTTTAATTTCATATCCTTTGTGTGTTGGGGACTGTTTAGCTTTGTTCTTTCTCAGCAGTTATGATTTTAATCAGCTCAGAGACATACACTAGAAGACTTTTCTCACGTTTGCTCTTTTTTGTTGTTCCATCTTTGTTTCAAAGGGGAAATCCTACAAATGAAATGAGGCCGTATGCTTGTCTTTTTCCTGGCTAAGAAGTGGGAAGCATGGGAAGACTGGTTACTGTGCTTCCAGCTTGGGGGAATCCACCCTATGGGAAAGCTGGATGAGGTTGTTAGTAGGAGGAGAAGAAAGCAAGCTCTGTCCAGGGATCTAAGGGTTAAAAAAAAAGAAAAGAGCACAGGGCATGGACCGCTGGTCTGATCTACAACAGGGCCCTGGAGCCAAGGCCTGTGTATAATGCCACATTATAAGAGAGTCCATTGCAAGCTTTAAAAATATCTCAGGAAAAATTGCCTTGGACAGTTTTGAGAAGCAGCCACTTACCAGAGACTGACGTCCTCGGATTTGTTTTTGCTTTGTTTTATGTCAGACACATTCCGACATTTTAGCTCCACATGGGCACGGATTGACCAGTTAACCATTGGATGCTGGAAATGGTCCATCTCTAGTTTTCTATTATTTTGAACTCATTTTTTTGCATAAAGCTTTCCATTTCTTCAAAAAAGCCTAAACAGATGGGAGATAAAGTATCTGTATACAATAAGTCACTCAAAAACTAAAAAGTCAGACTGTTACTTTCCTACTGTTGCTGTAACAAATTGCCACAAATGAGTGGCAAGCGAGTGTCTCAAACAATGTTAATCTATGATCTTACAAGTCTGGATGTTAGAAGGTGGACTCACTCGGACGTCAGTGTCACCAAGGCTGCCTTCCTTTCTGGAGACTTCAGGGGAGAATCGGTTTCCATGCCTTTTCCAGTTTCTGATGGCCACCTGGATTCCTTGGCTTGTGCCTCCATCCCTCCATCCTTAAAGTCAGAAGCATCGCATCTCTGAGACCGCATCGCTCCTCTGCCCACAGCCAGGAAAAGTTCTCCAGTTTTAAGGTCTCATGTGATAAGGTTGTGTCTCGTGGATAATCCAGGGTGATCTCCCTATCCCAAGGCCTTTAACTGAATCACATCTGCAATGGATATTTTGGGGGCAGGTGGGACATTATGGTGAGTATTCTAACCACTCTATTTTAAAATAATGCATAGTCAGGGATTTTTTTGTTCAATGAGGCCCGTGGGATGTTAGATGGGCTATACTAAGTTTCTACCTAGAATCCAAAATTTTGCTTCTTGTAGTCATGCTCAATATGTAATACATCTATGTCATTATTCCTCCCTAAGTTACTATTTACCCTTGGACAATTCTCATTTCCCTTGTGCATGCATGCACACACACACACACACACGGTATCACAGAACAGGCTTCCCCAATTGAAGAGCACATTGCTTATAATCCAATTCAGTGTCCAAAGGTCTTTCTGCAAGAAATGTAAGTAACTGCTGTGATTGTTTTGTTTCTTAAATTCCACATATGAGTGAAATCGTATGGCATTTGTCTTTCTCCGACTTATTTCACTTAGCATTGTACTCTCTAGCTCCATCCATGTTGTTGCAAATGACAAAATTTCATTCTTTTTTATGGCTGAGTAATATGCCATTGTGTGTGTGTCTGCCCCATCTTCTTTTATCCATTTATCAGTCAATGGACATTTGGGTTCTTTCTATAATTTGGCTGTTGTTGATAAGGATAGCACTTGCTGTGAAGAGCACCGGGGGTTGTATGGAAGTACTGAATCACTATATTGTACACTTGAAACTAATATTACACTGTATGTTAACTAACAGGAATTTAAATAAAAACTTTTAAAAATACCCAATAAGAAATATAAGCAACTGGAAGTTAACAGCAGTCTGATTTATTTTTTTTTATTTTTTTTTTTTTTAAGATTTTATTTATTTGTGAAAGAGAGAATGAGAGACAGAGAGCATGAGAGGGAGCAGGGTCAGAGGGAGAAGCAGACTCCCCGCTGAGCAGGGAGCCCGATGTGGGACTCGATCCCGGGACTCCGGGATCATGACCTGAGCCGAAGGCAGTCGCTTAACCAACTGAGCCACCCAGGCGCCCTGATTTATTTTTTAATGTTCTGTGTCCATGATCTGAACATAGTATGTACTTTAAAGAATTTACTTGAACAGTTCAATGGTTACTCTAGCGAAACTTGGTAGATGTAAAGATATCTCAAAATCTGGAAGACCTGGAAGGTAGAACAATTGATTGTCTCATACATAACATCTGGGGAAAGGGCTTGGAATATGTCAATCCCAAAGAGCTTCATTGTACAATCCACATTTTTCTCTTAAAAAGGTGTTAATAAAAGAGTTTAGCATGATATTAACAATCTTTCTGTTTTCAAAATGAAAAGAATGTATTTTTCTGTTGATAAAAATAATAAATATCCACAAAGAAAATGTGCAACCACAAACTATCCCCTACTAATATTCTAATGAACATTCTTTATATTTCTCTATGCACACAGACTCAATTCTATGTACATAACACAATGCAGATTTTCCTTCTATTGTTGACTTCAAACAATATGTTTTGGAGTTTTTTCTATGTCAGTGAATATAAATATACAGATGGTCTTTAACTTATGATGGTTCAACTTACAAGTTTTTGACTTTATGATGGTATAAGAGCGCTCACTATACGTTTAGTAGAAACCACACTTTGAATTTTGATTTTGATCTTTTCCTGAACTAGTGGTATACAATATGATGCTCTCTCATGATGCTGTTTACTGGTACTCTATACTGCATTTTTACAAAAGTGGGATTGATCTGTACTTTCCCTTTTTAAAGCTGATTTTATCATTATTGGCTTCACAAGGAGAACTTAGAAACTGTCTTCATAGTCTGAAAAGTTTAAGTAACAAGGGTTCCATGAAGATTTGAAATTATTCAACTCTGAAACAATCTAGACCTAGCACATTTTGGTTTGTAGGGAGGATGAGGTAATTCTTTGGCATCTTTTTTTTTTTTATTAAGATTTTATTTATTTATTTTGACAGAGAGAGACACAGCGAGAGAGGGAACACAAGCAGGGGGAGTGGGACAGGGAGAAGCAGGCTCCCTGCGGAGCAGGGAGCCCGAAGTAGGGCTCGATCCCAGGACCCTGGAATCATGACCTGAGCCGAAGGCAGACGCTTAACGACTGAGCCACCCAGGCACCCTTTTTTGGCATCTTCTATTTCTTCCATGCTTATTGATCTGTTTATTAGGGTTTGGTTCTCATTTTTGTTCATTTACATTTTCATAGAAATCAATGTATTGAATACAAATTTACAAATTTGCATGACTTTATTTAAAGTATTCTGTCATAATTCTCTCATTTTCTCAGCGTCAGAAGTGATTCACCCATTCTTATTCCTAATTTGGTTATTTGTGCCTTTTCTCTATTATTTATCAGACTAGCTAATGAGTTATTTATTTATTCCCAGCTGTATGGAGATATTATTGATATATAACGCATAAAAGTTTAAGGTGTACAATGTGATGCTTAGATACATGTATATATTGCAAAAAGATGACCACAGTGTTAGCTAACATAGCTAGTGATTTATTAACTTTCTCTTTTTTTCTAATATAAGTAATTATTTGACTTCTTGTATAAAAGATACAGCATGATGAAATCCAGTCAAATTTACACTGATGATTAGAAAGAGTTTTAGCAACAGGTTAGATTAGGAGACTCAATAATCCAAGACACTGGTTGGGCTCAAATGGCCCCAGTGGGAAAATAAGCATCCAGAGTTTAGCTACTTTTTCCAAAACACAAGTGTGTAAGGAAATAAGAATGTCTGGTTTGGAATTGAGTATGGAATTGTAGCTGCTCATGGAATGTACATACAAGATTCACTTTGAAATCTAATTTTTTTAAATAACTTTTCCGCCTAGTTCTCTTCCCTGCCTCATCTCTCCATCTTCTCTGGCCATGCCATTCATCTTTTTCATGTATCACCTGGAGCTACCAGAAAAGTACGTAATTAGCTACCTTGTAGAACGCCTAGGTACTGCTAAAATGCATTCAACCTGAAGATTCTGTATCAGTTGGGGTGAAAAGGAGCATTTTAACAAAATGCACAGCGGGTGGGTGTAAGGAACAGGGAAAATGATTGTTTCTGCTGCGGGTTTTCAGCATCTGTGCTAGGAGCCGGAAGGCAACCATCTGCTTTTCATTTGGCTTCCAGGAGGCAGTGAGCCTCACCCTCTGGGCTAGTGTTAAAGGTAAAGGGGATGACAAGCAGGAGTGGGGGTCCCTGTGAGTGAGAGGCCAGTAGCTATCATTTCTAAACATTGTCCTGTCACAAATACAGTATCTCATTTAGTTCTTATACCAACTGAACCACGTAGGTATTACCATGTTTGTGGATAAGAAAATGGGAATAACCTGTGTAATTAAGGGAGTCAAATAGACAGGTGGCAGAAACAGAAGATGATCCCAAGTCCCGCTGACTTTAAAGTTTTTCCCTTTTGTTGTTGTGCTATATAGTCTTTCTCCCTGAGACCCAGAAAGGTTTGGTACCGTCATTAGAGTCTTGTAGACAAGGGCCACCAGCAGAGTCTCTGCAAATCCCATTGACTATTATCAATATACTGTTGTTTGTTGTTGCTCAGATAGACTCAGCCTTATAAACATTACCTATGTGTGTAGGATTCAAGAGTTGTAACTATCCCATAAGAATCTATATGCACAGGGAAATTGCTCCTGATGTTACTACTCTCCATTTACCATGAGTTTGCCTCACCGCAAGCCAGATGGAAGGCTCTCTGCCACGATTTATCCTATAATCTTTGGTGCCATTGATTTTAATTCTCACTAGAGTAGTATATACTCTAAGTAGTACTTCCTGTACTGGATCTCTAGCACTTTGCATAATTCCTGGCACATTTGAACCTTAGATATATTTGGATAGATCAAATATTTCTTTTACAGGTTCCAACCACTCTTTGAAATAAAATGGGAAAGACTTAAATTTAGGTTTCTATTTCATGCATTATATAAAAAAATAACTGAAAGTAATCCTTTCACACTGGAGACATTTATGATCATTTACAAACAATAAACCGATTAAGAAGATATGCAATAATCACTTTTAATTTGGAAAATCCAATCTGCAGAGGCAGACTAATTCAATATGACATAAACTAAAGTCTTTGCCAGCTTGGGACCATTTTCCATCCAAATTGTTAAAGCACATAAGAGCTTACTAATCCAAAAGCATCAACCAGTTTAGTAAGACCATGGGAAGTCTCAGATAGTGCAAGAGCTCATGTGAGTTTTTTTTTTTTTTTTTTTTTAAGATTTTATTTATTTATTTGAGAGAGAGAGAATGAGAGAGAGAGAACACATGAGAGGGGATAGGGTCAGAGGACGAAGCAGACCCCCTGCCAAGCAGGGAGCCCGATGCGGGACTCGATCCAGGGACTCCAGGATCATGACCTGAGCCGAAGGCAGTCGCTTAACCAACTGAGCCACCCAGGCGTCCCGCTCATGTGAGTTTTGTACTACAATTGCGATTCTGCCAAATCTGTGAATGATACCAAATTGATCATCTTTTCCCCACTGTTTTGAAATGCCGTCTTATCATATACTAATGTTCCATATGTTTTTGAGTCTCTTTCTGGACTTTCTTCTGGTCCTTTGCTTTGTTTATTCCTACTAATTATAGTAGCTTGAGAACAGATGTTAAAATCTAGTAGGACTTGTCCCTCTTCTTTATTCTTCTTTTAAACACTTTCTTGAGTATCTTTAAACGTTTACTTTCTATATGATATTTGGAAATAGCTTAATTAGTTAAAAAAAATCCTGCTAGCCCTTTAAGTGGAATTATGATAAGTTTATAGATGGATTAAGGGAGGATGGGTTGGAGAAGGAGAAAAGGGTGTGTTTTCCATTTATTCAAAACTTCTTCATGACTCTCAGGAGAAACTCAAAGTATATATATCTTACACACACGCGCGCACACACACACATCCTTAAATTTACCACATTTTATTGTAATTTTCTCTTGACTCATCATTTTCCTTCAATAGGTTGTCAGTTCATGAAGGACAGCTCTTCATTAATTATAACCCAGAACCATGGACAGTGCTAACACATAGGGAAGGTTCAAGAAATAAATGGGGGAAGTAACTAAATTAACCTTGAAATGTCTTTGACCGTTTAATGACTGACAATGAATGTGAGGTAGAGGATAGAGGCTCCTGGTCTCAAAATCAGATTGCATTCTCACTCCTTCTGCCCCTTGCCCTACAGTTCCCCCACCAGAACTGAAAGGCCAAACCATTAGAAAGACAAGTGACACTCATTTCTCTATGTAAATAAAAAATTCAAAAGTACCAGAAAGGGTTCTCCTTTAATATTCCCTTTCCTTTTTTTTTTAAGATTTTATTTTATTTTATTTTATTTATTTGACAGCGAGAGAAGGAACACAAGTGGGGGAGTGGGAGAGGGAGAAGCAGGCTTCCTGAGGGGTTCGATCACAGGACCCCGGGATCATGACCTGAGCTGAAGGCAGACGCTTAACGACTGAGCCACCCAGATGCCCCTAATATTCCCTTTCCTTTAAGGGACAGAAGCAAATCAAAGGCCAGAGAAGGGCTCTTTAGGATACAAATTCTTTATGGCAAAGGCACAGATTCTAAACAATGTCCTCAGCTCTCTCCTCTTTTGTCTGTGGTGATAGAATGGGGATTCTGTGCTCAAACAGCTCTTTCAGGGAAAACACAAACACTCCAAAATTTAAACTTCACAGAGCTCCATTCAAATTAATGAAAGCTGGAGTTGTCGCTGTTCTCAGGATGGGGTTGCTATTGTGGAAAATGCCTTCTTAAGCACTCTTGGCAGCCAATCTCCTGCACAGAGCAGTCCAGAGAGCACCTCTGCCTTCTCAGCCATGGAGTCCATATGCTGGGGGGCCAGCTGGGTCAGGACTGAGGGGAGCGATAAGTGCCTGCAAGGGTTCTCCACCAAGGCAAACCTCTTGAGTCTCTGCCTTTGGAAGTGCTCACTACAGTAGAAGAGTGAACATTGACCCTTTGTCCTGCTGATAAAAAAAACCAGAATGGATGACCACTTTTTCCGACGTGAGCAAAGTTGGAATGGATCCTTCCAGAGGTGTTGGGCTGACCACACATGCATAACGAGATTTTGCAGCATACTTTGAGTATTTGAAACCAGGTGTTGATAAGTACATATATACTTGTTCAATCTCTTTATTTTGTATATCAAAAAGCTGAGACCCAGAGAATTTGAGTGACTCATTAGTAGATACATAGCTAGTTAGAGACAGAGCTGGAATGAGAGCAAATAGCCCAATGTTCTTTCCATTCTGTTGCATTGCCAAGATTTAATGCCAATCCTCCTTATATTTGAATACATTTTTAATTCAAAAATATTTGCTGTTAGACTAGGTGGAAATAAATCTGGGCTTCCAAGTTTTTACTATAAATCTACTTTTAGAAAAATTAGCACTTCCCTAGAATGTTTTCCAAAATGTACTTTAACATACTTCTTCAGCTTAAAGTATTTTATGTCAGGGTCAAGAGAGGTAGCAACTGTTGGTCAATGTTATTATTATCTTAGAGAAATTCAGGCTATTAACTCTCACTTTGTGCCTAGCAAGGCATATAAAATCACATGTGTTATAAAAATCACAACTTTGAACTTTCTTAAAAATCACAAAGTGTGTGAAAAAAGTCTTTTTGGCACTTTGGATGATTATAACACACCGTTCCTCTCAACCACATGCATGAAAATCTTGACAAATTTAAGATAGTTTGGCAGTTCATTTCAAAACTGTTGGTGTCTGGACCATGGAAGATTTGGTTGTGGGGTCTAAAATCATATTGTAAAATGTTATATAATGATTTCGTTTGCAAAAATTTGGTTTCAGTTTGCCTTTCCTAAGTTGGAAACACTGAACCTAGTAATGGATACAAATATAAAGGGCCAGTTATGTATCACTTTCATTTACACATTCAAGAACTATTTATTTGTGATTTAATTATGCAATTATTCACTTCAATGTGTCCGATTCTGTACTAAGGATAAGGATGAATAAACCAGACATGATCTCTATCTTCAGGAAGTTTAGAGTACATAACCTTGAGCACTGTTACAAGAGATGGATTATAATGCACGTTGGGAAAGTATGGCAGGGATTGAGAAGACAGACCCCTTTAAGACCTACAGGATGATAAGGAAGCAGAGGAGGAGACAGAAGAGAAGGTGAAACACGGAGAAGAATAAAAACCGTGTTTCCTCTCTCTCTTTGAATAGCCTTCCATTTCCTCCCACTCTGGACTATGGCCAAATTATCTCTGCTGGAGGCAAACACGGACTGTTTTCCTATGTCTCCTCCTTTCTGCTGCCTCAGGAAGGTGATGCTTACTCCAACACGCCCTTCATGCTCCCAGCTCAGTGCTTTTTATCTCATGGGGCCTCTTACAGTTGCCATGTTCTTTCTCCTCTCCTCTTCCTGCTCCCTCTCCTTTCCTTCCTTCCTACTACAAATACAAGTAATAATACAAACAACAGGGTACAGTGTTAACATGATTTTTGAAAATAAAATTATGTAAAATTAGATTAAAAAATATAAATGATATAAAAGAGAGTCTTTTTTCCATCCATCACCTCTCACGCTTTTTCTGAAGTAATCTTTTCCCCTTGAGCTTTTTTTTTTTTTTTAAAGATTTTATTTATTTGTTTGACAGAGACAGAGATAGCGAGAGCAGGAACACAAGCAGGGGGAGTGGGAGAGGAAGAAACAGGCTTCCTGCCGAGCAGGGAGCCTGATGTGGGACTCGATCCCAGGACCCTGGGATCATGACCTGAGCCGAAGGCAGACGCTTAACGACTGAGGCACCCAGGCGCCCATCCCCTTGAGCTTTTAAAAAATATTTAGAATGTGTAATATGCACAATGTATGAAAGAATATGCATAATGCAAATCCGTGTTATGAAGTACATCAATAAAATAAAATAAACACCTCTGAAATCCATCACCCAACATAAGAAATGGAATTCTGACCACATTCTTCTTCCCCATCCAGAGGCAATCATAATTCTGAGTTTTGTACCCATCATTCTCTTGCTTGTCTTTACTGATATGAGTTCATAAAGAATATGTTTTAAAATTTTGGTGGTGTTTGCTGCCTCAGGCGGGGGACCCATCTATCTCCTGCTTTCGTTACCGATGGAGCCAGGGGTGGGGGGTGTCATTCTCCCAGGGTTTTAACAAAGTTGGAAAAAGTCTTAACTATATTCAGTGAGGTTTTCCCCAGCCGTTTGAACAAGATGCCGGCTACCTTCTATTGAGACATGGCTTTTTTCCTATAAACATACAATCTCAAGAAGATTAAAATATCTAAAATAAAGATTTTTTTAAGGTAACATTTTTTCGTGATTATGAAAACAGTACTGTGGGCTGTGGAAAATTGGAAAGCACTCAAACAAGAAAATAAAAATGACTAATGATATACCATCATCCAAAAAAAATTTTTTTGGTGGTGTTTGAGATTTAGAAAGTGGTATCAAACTGTGTTATCTTCTGCTACTTGGTTTTATCCTCACCATTATATATCTAAGATTTCATTCGTGTTGGAATTCATAGTTGCGGCTTATTCAACCTCACTGTGGTATAATATCCCACCATGGGAATGTATCACAATTTATTTGTTTTCTCTTCAATGAACATTTGTGTGCGCTCTCTCTTTCCATCCACTCACCTGTCTGTCTGTATGTCTATCTATCTTTCGATCTATCTGTTTTTCTTTTTTTTTTTTAAAGATTTTATTTATTTATTTGACAAAGAGAGACATAGCGAGAGAGGGAACACAAGCAGGGGGAGTGGGAGAGGGAGAAGGAGGCCTCCCGCGGAGCAGGGAGCCCGATGCGGGCTCCATCCCAGGACCCTGGGATCATGACCTGAGCCGAAGGCAGACGCTAACGACTGAGCCACCCAGACGCCCCTCTATCTGTTTTTCTATACATTCCTCCATCCATCTTTACAAACAAGGCTACTATGAACATTCTTGTAAATTTCTCCAGAAGCATATATTTTCTCCAGGGTATATACACATTTTCCTTAGAGCATACACCTAAGATTAGAACTGGGTCAGAAAGCACACGCCTAGTCAACTTTACAAAAATAATACTAACTTATTTTCCAAAATGTTTTTTGAATCTTTACACTTTTTCACATCACTGCACTTCCTCACCAAAACATTGTCAACTTACTTATTTTTGCCAAGCGAAGTTATAAAATAGTATCTCATTGTGTCCTTAATTTGTATCTCCCTTATTACAAGTAAGGATGAGTAGTTTTTTATACTTATTCACCATGTTAAAAGTTTTTTTTATATTCTAGATGTTAATTCCTTTTTTTGATAAATATGTTACAAATAGCTGTCCTCCCCGCGCTCCCTAGTTAGTGGCTTCTGTTTTCACTTTCTTTATCATTAAATGACTAGAATTTAATTTTAATGTAGCCTAATTTATAGATCTTTTTCTATTCTTTATGCTTTTCCTTTCTTTCAAAACAAATTCTTCTACTTCTTACGGTCATAAAGATATTTTATATTTTATTCTGAAAACATTAAAGTTTTGTATTTTACGTCTAATCCATATAAAGTTGACTTTTGTGCATAGCATAAAGTAGAGATCCAATTTCCTAATAGCTTATTAATTGACTATTGACTATGTCCTCCATTCTTCTACTGACCTGTGGTACCACATCTAATTTTCATATAGACGTGAGGCTGTATCTGGACTCTTTATTCGGTTGCATTGGTAATTTTTTCTACCTTTGTTCTATTCCATTACTGACTTAATTGCTATAATTTTATGATAAGTCTTGCTAAGTCTGGTAGGGAAATCCTCCCCCACTCTTCTTCAGAAGTGTCTTGGCTGTTCTTGGCTCTTTGTTATTCTGTATAGATTTTAGAATCAGTTTGCCAAATTCCTCTAGTAATTCTTTTGGAGTTTTGGTTGAGATTGTTTTGAATTTATAGATTAACTTAAAGAGAATTGGTATCTTTATAATCTCGAACTCTTCCTATCCATGAGTATAATATATCTTACCATTTATTTAGGTTTTATACATCTTTTAATAGATTTGTTCTATTTCTTATTATTGTAAGTGATGTGGCATTTTTAAAAATTAGGCTTTCTAATTAGAGCTACTAAGTTATTAAAAGGCATTTAAATGTTTGATCTTATATACAGCCCCTCTGTAAATGCACTTATTAGTTCTAGCAATTTGTAGACTCTTTTGAGTTTTCTATGTATACAATCATATCATTAGTGGATGAGAGTTTTATTTCTTCTCTTTCAATCTTTTCTAACTTTTATTTATCTTGTCTTACAGCTCTGATTAGGACCTCTAGTAAATGTTGAATGTTGAGTTGAAATAGTGATAATTACTTTCCTTGTCTTGTTTCTAATTTTATTTATTTATTTTTTATTTTTTTTAAAGATTTTATTTATTTATTTTTTTGAGAGAGAGATCAATCACAAGTGGGGGGGAGGGGTAGAGCAGAAAGCCCGATGTGAGACTTGATCCCAGGACTCTGGGATCATGACCTGAGCCGATTGCAGACACTTAACTGACTGAGCCACCCAAGCGCCCAATTGTTTCCAATTTTAAAGATGGTTTAAATATTTTGCCATTATGAAAAATGTTCACAATAGATTTTTGATAGAGACCTTTTATAAGGGTCTCTTTGTAAGATATAGGAAGGTTTCTTATATTCATATTTGACTAAGATTTTTTCCCCATCCTTTAGCATGAATAAACATTTGGCTATATTCAAAGCTATAATGGGAATAATTTCAATAATGAAATTTCTGTGTTAAAACAATTGTACACTTAGGGGATAAATTTAGTTTGTTCATGATGTATTTGCACTGTGTAGGATTTTCATCTGTGTTTATAAGTGAGACAAGTTAGTGATTTTCATTTTTTATTCTAATCTTATCTAGTTTTTAATTTAAAGTCTACTAGCCTAATCAGATAAATTGGGCAATAGTTCCTCTTTCCTTTTCCCTGGAAAAATTGTTTAAAATTGAAATGACCTGTTACTTGAAAGTCTGGTGTAAGTCAATTCAAAAAAACTATCTGGACTTGATATTTTCTATGTGGGGAAAAATAAACTCAAGTGACTATTCACATTCTTTAATAATTACAGGACAATTTGCACTTTCTATTCTTCTTGAGTCAGATAGTCTAAGTTACATTTTTGGAAAGTGTATACAATTACATCCAAGTTTTCATATATGTTAATGAAATTGTTCTTAGTATTCTCTTATTTTCTTCAAAATTTCTTCTTATATCTATAGTTATGTCCCCCTTTTCAGTCCTAACACTTTTTGTTTGTAACTTCTTTCCATTTTCCTTGAATAAGTTTATCTGAGGTCTGTCAATTTTATTAGTCTTCCCAAAGAACCAACTTTTGGCTTTGTTGATCGTGTTTTCATTAATTTTTGCTATTACTCTTGCTATATACTTTCTACTACTTTGGGAGGGGGAGGATAATTTTACTGTTATTTTTCTAACTTAAGTTGGATTCTTATGCCTTTAATACTCAGCTTTTGTTTCTTTTTAATACAAGCATTTAAAACTATAATAGATAGAAAATACATCTTTCCACTAGTACTACTTTTCTAAGGACCAAATTTTGTGTGTGTGTGTCTTCTATGGTTACCCTTTTATTCCTTAAGAAAAACCTTGTTTATGGAAGATTTTAAACTTATTAAAGAGTAGATGATGAAGGTAGTAATGAAAAGTAAATAATGAATTACTTGGTCAGTAAGGTGCTGACCCCTACTCTAGACTAGAGGCTGCCAAAAGCTGCAGGTAATATTTCACATGAGCCCAAGGATATAGAGAAGAAGAAATTAGGAGCCAGATGGAAATAATTAATGCAAAGTCTGGGAGGGAGATGGTCCACCCATTACCCTCCAACAGGAAAACCCAGGAGCTGACAACTACTGATGACCACCATTCCCTCTTAAGGCTATAATCATACTCAGGAACAGAAAACTTTTGGTGCCCCCTCCTTGCAAAGCATTACAGCATTACATGCAAGCATTATAACATTACACTAAGGTTGTAAACTGAAGCCCTTTCTTCTGAGAATGATGATGAAAATGACAACAACAGCAACAAATTTGAGGGACAGAACTGAAGAATCTCTTAAGTGAGAATCCAAAGCATGAACAGAGTCCCATTCCCCACTCCTTATTCCCCCGGCTCTGTCCATTTATGAAAATGACAACAACAGCAACAAATTTGAGGGACAGAACTGAAGAATCTCTTAAGTGAGAATCCACAGCATGAACAGAGTCCCATTCCCCACTCCTTATTCCCCCAGCTCTGTCCATTTTTATTTTGTCTGCCGTCACTTAAAAAGTGTATTAATATACACACAAAATGCACGTCCCCACTTCTCTGATGAATGGCATACTTCTTATACTTTTCTCCACTCTGTTTTTTTTTTAAACCTCAACAGTGTATCCTACCAATCACCCCACAGTGGCATATAGAAATGTCCTTTATTCCATGTTAGTATCCAACTATTATGGCATGGCTTTACCATGGTCTATTGAACCAGTCCATCATCGATGGACATTGGACATCACAACCAGAACCGCTAATAACAGCCGTAGCCATCCTTGGTCTGTGCTTGCATTTGCCAGTACTGTGCACTTTCCATGTCTCGTCCCATTTAATTCTTCTAGCTTTCTTATGAGAAGGGGTTATGATCTCCCCTTTACAGGTAAAGAAACGGAGGTCTGGAGAGGTTAAATAACATGCCAAGGGTCAAGCAGCTGTACAAAGCAGAGCAGGAATGTCTAACATCATGACTATGCTCCTGGGCCTGCTTGCTCCTCCTGATTCAGGCCCATGTTGGGGAGCAGAGGAGACCAGGATCCTCTTTCTCTGATCCCCGCAAGCTTCATGGCACCAGCTCACATTTTTTTGGCAAATGGATCAAAACCTGGCTTTCTACCTCTTCCAGCTTCCAACCCTCAGGTGGGAGTAGATTTGTTAAGCATCTGCACAAGGTTTGGGAAGTTGCCCAGGATGTTACCCCCCCCCCCACACACACACAAAGAGCAGATATCCTGCCTCACCTGCATTCTCCCTGGGTCTGCAAGAATTGCCTTCTCTGCCTGAGGCTGTGTTTCCCCAGGACACCTTCTGGGGAGGGCAGAGGAATGCACAGCCGGCCGAGCCAGTCTCTCTCTTTTGAAGTCAGGGGCCCACATGATTTTTAAGGCACTGCTGTCTCTCCTTCTTGTCGCTATCCTGAAATGACCTTATCCCCCGCCAGCTAATCAGGGACAGAAGGGTGAGTTTAGGGAACCTGAGAAGCACTAGAAGCTCTTTCCTAGTCCCTGAGGCTGGCCTGAGTGTGGGTAGAGCCAAGACATCAGAGAATATCAGCCCAGGGGTGCCCTCCAAGTCCTGGCTGTTGTGAGGGGTTAGAATGACAGCAGCATCTGGGTCCAGGATACAGCGGCCAAGGCAGAAACTGTCTAGGACCTCAGCATGGCATTGTGGGGAGGCTGCTGAGGCTGCTCCTCTGGGCTCAAAGTAGTACTGTGCCTCATGGTTCAGGGGCAGGAAGCCATGCGTCTGTACGAGGCGGTAACTCTTTGTAGTAAGAGGGGCAACGAGGAAGACGGGGGAAGCTACATATTTCAGAAGTACAGGATTGGCCTTAAACACTGGATCAAACTAACCTTCTATTTGTGAAGCAAACAAAACAAAACAAGTAATAGCTTATATTCACTAAGTGCTTAAGCATTGTGATAAAGAATCTCGTACATCGGTTCTGTTAATTCTCATTATAATCCTGTAAGATACAATTTCCATTTTACAGATGTGAAAGTTGAGGCTCAAAGAGCTTAAGTGATTTGCCCGAGTTTGCAAAGTTAGTAAGCGGTGGAGTCCTGATTCAAACTCGGTTCTTCCAACTGCAAAGTCTAGGTACTTGGCCATGTTCCTATGCTGGAGCCTCTTTCTTCATTCAGTCACTCAAGAAATGTCTCTTTAATATCTACTGTGTAGTAAACACATGTTATCAGGGGAATACAATAATCAATGAGAAAGACGTGGTCCTTGCTTCTGGGATAGTAGGGGAAAAATAAACAAGTGAATAAGTGAACAACAGTATGATTACAGATTCTGATAAGTGCTATGGCTCCCATCTAATATTTGAGATTGTTTTAAAATGAAGTCTTTTTAAAAATATCTACTAATCAATGGAAGGGAAAGGGTCTACGTAAACTCTTCTTACATCGCATTTGTCAATTTAATGTACAGTGTTTTAAGGAGGTTTCTTTACACTTAGCCAATTCATCTAATCTGAGCTCCTCCCAGGTGGAACCCAAACCAGTTTCATTATTATGTGCATTTTTTTTAATATTCTGAATTCAGTGTTTCAAAGGACCTGGGTTTATATAATCTAACTCTGTGAAATGTTTAGAGACATATCCTCAAGAAAGTTAAAATTATGCCCCAGGAGAAATGGTGGGAGGAACTATAGGAGGTTTTTCAGTAGGAGGGGATGACTCTCTCCCACAGAACAGAACCATCTTATCTTCTATGTGGTGGAACTGTGTGAAAATCTCTCACGAACAAAGACAGGATATGAATTCAACCCATAATTTGAAAGACAAGTATATCAGATGAAAAGTGATCTAAACAGTATTATTATATTCTACTATTATCATTGTTCTTCCATGTAGCTAGAAGATTTAAATCACGGCTATCTTTTTTTCCTTTATGTTCACAAATACCTGGGTGGGGAGGGAGGGAGGTGATAGGTGTTAGTATTCCCTTAATTTCCTCAACAGCATTTGAATTAAAAATACCTGCCCCCTCCTTGTCTGACAGGGACCTGGAGTTTAATTAGATTAACATCTCTAAATTGCTTTAGGTTTCCCAGAGATAGGCATTAGATAAACATAAGGTATTATTATTATTATTAGCATAGTGTCATTATGTTACTGTAATTGTGTGGGTTCTCCCATAAAGTTGCACAGGATGGGATCCCAGCCCGGACCATTATCTGTCTAGGGCTTTGAGCCTATGTGAAAGGCATGCACATGCTGCCTTGTGTTAGCATCGTCATGGGGATTATGGTTGCATGTATGATTATTAAACAACTGACCAATATTCAATTTTATCACAACAATTCTCCAATTTGTTTTCGATGTTTCATGCGTGATCCTGCATCTGTTTGATGGCTTGGGGTAAGACATCACTTGGGGCCATGGAGAGACAGGCAGGGTCTCCTAGGATGCTGGTGTGCATGTGTGATGGGCCAGAACCCAGGAGTGGGGGTGGGGCGCCAGGCCTCTCCACAGCCACACTCACCTAAGCCACTGGCTAAAACCAACTTTGAGGGACTCCTCTGTCACATTTGCCACCTTTAGGAGCCACAGATGGCTATTCTAGAAAAGATTAAGGCGGGATCCATTTCGAAAAGAGGAAGGAAGAAGAGATGGAAAGCCAAACAGTACACGGGAGAATCACTTTCTAAGATTAAAGTAGTTTGATCCATCACTAAATAGACCAACTGGTAAAGTTGTAGGGCATATTTGAGGAGGGTATTAATAAATCCAAAGATTTATGTTATCGGTGCTGAAAACTTTAGTTTGAAGTTTGTGAGTTTGGGACCTGCCTTATTTTATCTTGCTATAGTCTGACAATGTCACACTCAAAGGTCATTTTCATTCCTTTGCATTGTTTTTCCCGCAGTGACTTCTACTGTCATTCATCCCCTGGCAACTGTGGCTACAGATATGGCCACAGTTACTTAGGTGAAAGCCTCACCCTTAAGGTTTGCACTTTTTTTTCCATCTCCTCCACTGAACCTCCAATGTTTTGGACTACCAGAAAACCGGAAAAACCGTAATTTATAAATGTAAGGTGATGGCTACCTTTATCTACTTCCCATCCCATAGCTGTAGTTCTTTGCAGGGCTGAAGAGCATCACTTTTAAATGAAGGCAAAACCTCCCAACTGACGAGCTAGCTGTTCATCAAAACGCTTATATCTATTCAGACCTGAGACTGACATCGCTCTGCGTGACTTATTAAACACGTTTGTAATGGCAGAGTTATCCTTACTCTCTTACTATCTAATGTGTCTCAGGAGGATATTTCATGAGGTGCTGAGACTCTCCTAGAGGGGCAGGTATCCCGTTCTTGTGTGAGGAGCAGTCCCCACCCGGCTCTGTCTGGGGAAGGGCAAGGCTACACCAGGGTGCCGAGGAGACAGGATGCACAGACCTTGGCTTTGGAGGCAAATAATTGAATCAAAAAGCCATTTCTTACAGAATTTGTGGGAGCATTTCTTGTGCAACTACAGGCTGCAGCTGGCCTGGCCATGGTTTTGTGTGGCTGAGTGCTTAGGCCGGCACTTTATTATCAGAACAGAACAAATCTAGCTGATGCGCGTGGTATAAAGAATCCCAGGGAGTCTTAGCGCCTCATTCTCCCGCCATTCTTTCCAGTTTCTCTGCTGTTGCACTCAGGATAATTGCAGTTTAATTGGGTGACATGAAATGAAAACTGTGTCCACATTATCCAGGATTATCTCTTTTTCCTGAAGCCTGCCACCCGTTGAAAGGAGCCCATTTATCAGACCAAAGAGCTGCGCTCGGCTGCTTTTACGAGCAGGGAAGAGTGTGGGAACAGGCTGGGAAAGGGAGAAAGGGAGCTGACAGCTAAGAAAAATTATTTCAGTTGTTTATCATGAGGAAAGTTTATCTGATTCTTTACAAAATGATATGGAGGCCGGCGTGTCGAGCCATGAGTAATGAACATTGACCAAGTTTGCTTCCTCAACTGGTCGGACCCAGCACTGCCTTTCTTTTGTGTGGGCACAGATCAACTTTAAAAGCCTCTTTCAAGCAGCATGAATGCACTTCATTTTACCAAAAAGAACTTTGTATTGATAGCTAGAAAAAAGGAAGGTTGTTTAAAAAGGAAGGGTAGACAATCAGGACAAAATGAGGAGCTTTCAGTTTCTATTATGAGCATGCTGTCCATTCTTCTCATTTGTTTACACCCCCCCCATGCAATAATGTCTCTTTGCAGTTATATGCTTCCTCTTTTATACCATTCATATTGAAAAAGCCCTCACATCATGACCACGGTAATAAATACCATAGAAATGCGGGTATAATGTCAATTTGCATTCTGTGAGAAGATCAAGGTAAACCTAAGGGCCAGAAGAATATTCTGCTGATGCTCATTCATCATTCTCCAGATCCAGGTAAAAGAAGGACCTTGTCACTACACCGCAAACCCCTTCTGTTGCTATTGGATTTGTGTGAACATTTTAGCCTAATGCACCAATTGTTAAGTAGAAGGAGCAGTCTTTGAAATTGTCTATTGCACTCAAATCCCTAGCTGTACAAGGTCTGGGCAGGAGGCGTTTCTATTCAGAAGGAAATAGAAGGCGTTTCTATTCAGAAGGAAATAGTAAGCACAGTGTGGTTGAAGGTTACGGAGGATATTGTACAGTTTTTAAATGAAAGTATTCGAATGGGGGGAAACTCATTATCTATAATGGCAACAGTGAATATGAAGTCAGCATCTGGAGAAACAGGATGATATGCAGCTCAAGTCCTTGTGTTTGGAGTTAGTCATCAGTGGCTGGTGGACATCAGGATGTCCTAAATGTGTAAGGTGAAGAGTTTTTTATGTTATAGAAATAAACACTTAGTCACACATCTGAGTTATTTGGGAGATGTACGTTGTGTCATCGTGCACATGGATTCAGTATTCTTTGTAATGTCTGGTGTTCTATTTGATATTGACTTTCAAAAATAAGGAGATGAAAGGCTGGAAGTTAATGTGAAAGATCAAAATTAGATATTGTACACATGCTATGAATAGAAGATTAATTCTATTTGTTGATTATCGAGGTCATATGTGTTCTGAGGTCATATAACTCAGCGACCTCTAGAACTCTGGGCTTCCTCTTCCCTCAGAACAGATATTAAAGTGTCAGTAATATTCCCAAAGCAATGACGTTCTGTAGGATTTAGATGTTCTCTTTCTGTTTTCCATGCTGATCAGAGAGTATATAAATTTAGAGAAGCGGGCCCTACGGCCATCTTTTTCTACTATCTTTTTAAAAATTATTAGATAAAGCTATCTTTTTACACAATAATTTGCAATATTTTTGAACGAGGGGTATGACTTATAAAATTTTTATGACAATCTGTTATTCTCATTCTAGCCCACCCCCTTAAAGAATTTTAAACACAGATCTTTCTTTCTTGCAATTTGTTTCCCTTTCTCCTGCATCTATGCTGGCTGTAAATTAAATATATTCCCAGGGGCCTCTCTCCTCTTTCACTGATTTTTCTTTCCATTTGAATTATCATCTTTTTAATGTTTATTTTAAATAATGTGCAATTTATTCAGAAAGACAAAAAATCACATGTCAACTATATCTCATTAAAACTGGGAAAAGGAAAAAAAATCACATTTAATTTTTGCCAAAAAGCATGAGCACAAACTAACTCTACTTAAATCTCCAAATCTGACAGTATGGAGAAAAACTCGAATAAAATGAGAATTTGACAGAGCTCCTCCATGTGCTAAGAGAACGGACCCGCCACATATTATTATCATCTTAATTTAAAATTCTAATTTATCCCCTGGCTCTTAAAGAGGATCTACTGGTCCATATGCCACATTTAGAGCCATAACCCAAAACAAGAAAGTTTGACATGAGGTTATTTTAAAAGGGCTCCTTCACCTCTTTCCAAAAATAGAAGAAATCACGTCACTTGACTTGTTTTTGCTTCTCCGGCAGAAATGACAAGTATACATACAAGCAGACAGAACTCCACGTCAGACTGATTTATAAAAGCCTGGAGATGAGTGTTGTGTGATCGGAAACCTATTTGTCAAATAGCCATGCCTACTTACCCTGCCTTCCTCCCAGACAGCACGGAAGACATCTCGGATTAGGCTTATAACAAACCCTGGAATGCTCTTCTTTATGTTAGATATCAGAACTCTGGCTGTATGCTCAAATATACTTATCCTCTGAAAAAGAGGCGGGAACGAAACCACAAAAAGTGAGGATGTCACACACAGACTGACAGCATATGTACCATTACGGCCCATCAAAGCAGAAAAAAAAAAATCACATACATTGGGAGCACAGATCTGGATTACATACTTCTGTATGCTACCACATGGGAAGGATATAGAAACAGAATAAAGCAACTCATAACAAAACAAGATAGAAGAGAGCAAAGCAAACAATCGAAGAGACTCAGAAATTTTAGAAAACTCAAAAGGCTGAGTGAGAGGGACCTGCAGCTCTCCTACCCACTCACTCTCGTGTGGGTTTTAGCCAAATACCAAGTGGTTTTTTTATTGACTATTTTCATGCAGTTCCCCCGTCCAAACTCAATTAGGAGTAGAATACAAAGATCCATCATTTGAATCTGGATAAGGAGACGAAAAAAAAAAAGGTGTGTTTTCATGCAACTGAAAGGTAATGATTATCAAAGAAATCATTCGAGGGTCTAGGAAGTCACTCCAGATGGTCTCCTAGGGACGTGGACCCCATATACTGTGGCAATAAAGCAAATTCATGTGGGACCCTTTAGAAGTACTGAAAATGAAACAAAAACCATGTTTATGATGACAGCCAACATTTATTGAAGCCTTGCTACATTAAGTAAGCACCTTACCTGCCTTATCTCACAACAAACGCAAGTCATAGGTATTAGAAATTCAGGCATAGGGAGGTAAAGTAATTTATCTAAGGTAACAGAATGTTATGCATTGGATTATCTCTTCCCCACCCCCATCCCAGCCCCGCTGATTCATATGTTGACGGTCTAACCCCCAGTACCACAGAATGTAACCTTATTTGGAAATCGAGTCTTTGCTGATGTAGTTAATGAAGATGAGGTCATAACAGGAGTGGAGTAGGCCCTCACTCCAGTATGACCATGTCCTTATAAAAAGGGGAAATTTGGACAGAGAGACACACACAAGAAAAACAGCATAGGACGATGAAGGCAGAGATGGGACGATACCTCTACAAAGCAAGGAATGCCAAAGATTGCCAGCAAACCACCAGAAGCCAGGGGAGCGACATGGACAGATCCCTCCTCACAGCCCTCTGGAGGAACCAACCCTACAGACACCTTGATCTCAGACTTCCAGCCTCTAGAAATGTGAGACAATATATTTCTGTTTAAGCCGCTCCATTGTGGTACTTTGTTACAGCAAACGAATGCACAGAATTGATAGGTGGTGAAGTTGGAACTTAAACTCAGGTCCTCTGGCTCAGGTCGTAGGTTGGGATCACTGCACCATATTACCACGCCTCAGGAGCCCTGCATGCAATTCCGAGCACCCTAGCTAAGTAAGTTCTAGTGAAAGCCCAGGGCATTTCTGCAGGTAATCCCATGCAACACTTGTTCTCCAGAGCAAAGAAAGATTTCCCTACTATTATTTGAGATCATAGGATATTAGAGCTAGAAAGGGCCTCAAAGATATTCTAGGGCATGCCCAGTGCTGCCTTAGGGCCCCCCACAATGTCAAAGGAGGAGGGGAAGCAAGCAATCTCCAGGATCCCCACTCTTATTTCACTGGAGTCTTGTGCTTTTATATCCTTTGTATTTGGGGCCTTCACATACGATTTTGTTTGAAGAAAGGGCTTGTAGCTTAAGAGATGAAAACCACTGATCTAGTTCAAGTCCATCATTTTATTGATGAAGACACTGAGGTCCAAAAAGACTGCATGAAACTCTCAAGGATGTGAGTAAGCTTGGCAGAGCTAACGTTGGAAGTCACTTCTATTCTGATAAACCTTACTGCTCATTATAATAGGGAAAAGAGTGGGTTTTCCCTAAAAATGGAGAATTCCAGGGGGCATGGCTGACCTTGGATCCTGGCTGTTTATTGGGATAGTCTTCAGCTACTTTAGTGGATTAAAAAAAAAAAAAAAAAAAAAAAGCCTAGGTACTTCCCTGGTTCCCAGGAGAGTGCACCTGACACCATCCCTCATATGACATCGAGAAAATAGCGGCCCCAATATGGAAATTCATGCACAGGTTTAGATTCTAGACATTTCCCTGTTCATAGCCCAGGTGGGAGCACTTTATATAATAAAGCTCTTACTATCTGGCTACTAGTGGGCTCTCCTGATATCTGAGAGTTGCTTTACGATTCAACTATCCCACAGAGTTAGGGGAAAATGGTAATACATAAATGATAACAGAGGAAAAATAAATGATGTCTGGAAAAAGAGAACTTCCTTTCAAGCCTAAGGAACCTGCATGTGACCCTGCCTTCTTTCAGAATCTGGTTCCATTTACTGGCTCCCATGGGACTAAGCAAGTTGCTTTGGGGGGTGGGGCACAATGAATCCCACATGTAGTTAGTGGTTAGACATATCAACGCCAATGGTTTGGGAGAGGGAATGGTGACAAGCTAGTTTCTTTGCAAAAGGAAGGGGAGGTACAGAATGAGACAAACTGAGCAACAGGCCCTGAGAACTAACGAGGGGATGGAATTCCTGTATGTGTGGGTGCCATGAATTAACCATTGTTCCTACAAATTGGAAGAGTTGCTTCACTCAAGCCTTTAGTGCCTTGGCCCCAAGTCTTCACTATGCGGTCCCACCCCCCCACACCCGACCCTCCCTCTCTGCCCTCTCCCCTCACAGGAGACCGATCAGCAGTCCCAGCACCATGAGGGTCAAGAACATCATCAGCCAAATGTTGAATCTTAAAGCAAATCAGCACCAAGATGGCGACCTGTGCTAACGGAGAAGTTCCTCTGTTGGCTTATGTTAGAGAAAATAGCTGCTCCCAAAAGTCTCTTAAAATTCGAAGGCTAAAGCAGCCCTGCTGTGAGAGAGACCCTTTTCAATTGAGAATAACAGAGAAGGAAGGAATGTTTGCTTTCGGACTTCACAAGATCCTTGCTGGCCAACATGAATTGGCAGGTGTCCCCTCTCAGGCGGTGGTGGGATGCCAGTTCACTGGCACAGGAACTGAAGTGGCTCAGCCAGGAGGGTCTGAATTCCAGCTGTAAGAGCCCCGAGGTAGCAGTGGTGATACTTGGTCAAGGCCAGCAGAAGCAGAGCCCTGGCTTTGGCAGAAAATGACTACACTGATTCAAGAAAACATGTAAAATGCCTCTTGCAAATTAGTAGAAATGTTTGGAGGAGAGTGAACACCAAGGAACTGGGTTTCCCCACATGTGCAGGTCAGGGTTTCGAGCTTCCTGAAAGTGGATATTCAGGTGGAGATGACCATATTTGTATGTAGAGGCCAGCAAAGCGTGGGCCACGTGGGATACTCTTTGCTACTACTGTCCAGTGGGTATGATTACAGAACAGTTTGCTCCTTAAATGCTAATTTTCAAGACCTCAGTAAGAAAAATGAAATTCTAATTCCTTCTCCCCATAAAGTCTCTGCACTTCTAAAAATGAGTTCTGGCTTCGACACACCAGCCGGCTGACTAAAATATGAATGTTTTCTCTCCTTTCTCCCCAAATACCATTGTGATGACAACAAAGAATAATAAGAGTGAACAACGGAACTTGAGAGAGAGAGGAAAAGAAACATCAGACCAGGGAGAGTGATGAGTTTCTGGAAAATAGGAAGCAGAAGTGAGACAGTGAGGGTCCACGGGAACAAGCTCCAAGCAAAAGACCTTGCGCACTTGGGGCACTTTCTGTCACCTGCTTGTGTTGAACCACGTTCCCTGCAGAGCAGACGCAGGATGTGGCCAGGATGTGGCCCCAAGTATGAGCCAGACTTAAAACAGAGCACCAATGAGCACCAATGAGCTGCCTGGGTTGCCTTCCAACCAATCAGGACAAGGGAATTTTCTCTATATAAGTAGCCCCTCCTTCTGGGAGGGCGGTGTTAAGTATTACGTATTGGTGATGCGGTTCTTTTCAACTGGAGCTGTATCCCCAGTAAAGCCCTACCTGTGCCTTTGAGTTTTAGGTTCGAGGTCGTTTTTATCATTGTTGGGGCCCAAGAACCCAAGTAGGATAACAGAAAGTCATACTGAGTGATATTCTGGAGCTGGACCGCTGAACTAGTTCCTGAAGGAGTGGTGGGCATACAAGGCATTCCTGGTGGGGGAGCCACAAAGAGGCTAAAGCACAGGGGTGGCAACACAAGGCAGGAGTGAGTGGAAAATGAACAATAACAAAAGTGGTTTGTAGAAGGAATGGTTCTGGAACGTTCGCACAAATGCACCCTTCCTCCTCCATCTCCACCCTCCCCGTGCCCCCAGTCGTGGGGAGGACTTTCATCTCGGATTAAAATCAGATGGTTGCTCTCTAAAGAAAATAGTGCTTGGGGCGCCTGGGTGGCTCAGTCGTTAAGCGTCTGCCTTCAGCTCAGGTCATGATCCCAGGGTCCTGGGATCGAGCCCCACGTCAGGCTCCCTGCTCCGCGGGAAGCCTGCTTCTCCCTCTCCCACTCCCCTTGCTTGTGTTCCCTCTCTCTGTGTGTCTCTCTCTGTCAAATAAATAAATAAAATCTTTTACAAAAATTTTAAAAAATAGTGCTTGGGGAAGTCTAGGGAACGGAGAGTGGCTGTGGTTACCCAGAGTTAAGACCTCTTTGTTTTGGCATAATAAAAAGAGAGATTTCGCTCCCTCCCTGCCAAGACACCCTAAAGAGAGCCTGCCAGGCAACATGCCCTAAAGGCACACACATTTCTTACAGTCAGTCCTTTCTTCTAGGGGGAAGAGCTAGAGGGAAAACAGGACTATTCACATCCAGAAGCTACCCAACCCACACAAGCTATAAGGAGATGGGCAACATTCATTGTCTGGAGAAACATCAAAGTTCATTTCACTATCCAGCAGCCATCCAATCAGTGGATGGCTCCTCTCTTGAATCGTTTTGGGAGGGCGGCTCAGCTGTCATCAACCCAGGTGTCTAGGGTCTCTCCAGCCTGCAGAAAGAGGGAAAGAGGTCTTGGAGGAGTCCTGTTCCTGCTCTTGAAGTACCCACCCAAGATGGGCTCATTACCTTGGACTAAACACGTAACCACAAGCACACCTGGAAAATAGTCTCGCCATGAACAGGACGAAGCAGGGCAGATTTTGGTGGACAGACTCAAGTACAACAAAGGGCCACCAGATGATGAACAATAAACATTCAATGTTATGGCACCAGAAAGAAAGAACAAGGCAGAAAAAGACAACAATCAACCTCAGAACTTATTCAGCAAATGTAAGAGACACTTTGGAAATTCTATGTAGAGTTTTGAAAAGATATTGCATCCATTTAACTAAAAAATAAGGCTGCTTGGAAAAAAAAAAAAAAGAACCCAAAGAACAGAAAAGAATCGTTAAAGACTAAAATTTTAAAATTCAGTAAATGTGTAGATGATAAAGGTGGTTGTTTTTTAATTTAAATTCAAGTAGCCAACATATAGTACATCACTAGTTTCAGATGTAGTGTTCAATAATTTATCAGTTGCGTGTAACACCCAGTGCTCATCACATCACGTGCCCTCCTTAATGCCCATCACCCAGTTATCCCAGCCCCCTACCCACCTCCTCTCCAGCAACCCTCAGTTTGTTTCCTATAGTTAAGAGTCTCTCATGGTTTTTCTCCCTCTCTGATGACTTCCCATTCCGTTTTCCCTCCCTTCCCCTATGTTGGTTTTGAATTTTTCAAATAAACGAAAGGAAAAACCAGACTTAATTATGATTAAAGAAGAGAATATATAAGTCATGGAAGTTGTAGATACAGAGGCAGAAAGGTGGAGGGGACAAATAAAGGCTCGAATTTCCTCAAATCGCATGGTAGGAGGTCAAGACATACAGACTATAAGCTAGTGCGTCAAACAAATAGAGAAATGAGTAGATTATTTTCACTGATAAAATTAACCAATAGAACTAAAAATAAACATTACATTGAGAGGGAAGAGAGAGCGAGAAAGTAGTTCAGGTGAGTTCTCAGTCACTAAGTACAGCTTCAAGTTGACAAGTCAAGTCAGGGGGCGGGCACAAAATACCTGGATATATGGAGGTAACCACTGGGAGAAATATAAAAGAGAAGCAGTTTAAAGTGGTTACCTTTAGCAGAGGGAACTAAAATACAAAGGGGGTGGAAGGGTTTGCGTTTGCAAGTATCCTCAGATATTTTAACTTTCATTATCCTATTTTTCTTGTATCAAATAAGTTCGGGAAGGACACAAACAGCTAGGAGTGGTTATGGTGAGTTGGGGTGAGGGTAGGAAATTTTAACTTCTTTTCCTTCTTTATTTGACTATATTTTTACAGTAACAACCATTACTTTGTATTTAAACTCCTTATTAAAATGTTAAATATCACCATCCCCCATACTTCCAGGTGGTTATGAGAGGAACAGTTCCCTCTCTTGTAAAGGGCACCAGGCACAAATCACAGGGCTGGGAGAGGTCTAACCAAAATTCTGTAGTGAGGGCTCTGAACTTCACCACGAACTGCATCCATTTTTGTAAGAAACAGATTCTCAAAGGATGCTGGATCTAACTTGCAATAGGCACACTTTACAACTTTAATTGATTCATTTTGCCAATAGGCCTCATTGTGTTATTATGCCCTTTAAAACTCTGTAGAGGTGTACAGTGTTCTTTTTAGGTGTTGTCACCCAAGGACATTCAGTACAAGATTTTTAAAACATTATATTTAAAGCACAACATTCCTAATTTTTCAATATTGTTAACTTTTAACAATTTATTTCAAGCTGCGATGTGTATGAGCAGAATTGAATGCCAGAGGGCTAGCTTTTATGGTTCTTGTTTTAATAATCACATGATAATGTTTTTTATTAATACATCTTTGTAACTCAAGCCGTGACTTTGACTGATTTAGTTTAATGACCATATAACTTCCACAGATATCAGGACCTACCTTAGGCCAGAAAAGATTGGAAGGTTCAGAAAGGAGATGCTGCAGGAAGCAAAAATATATTTTGTTCACTTAAAAGTGTTTCTTGCTTGATAGCAAATAAATATTATTTCTATGTTATAGATGTCAAAAGTTGAGGAGATTGTGTGACTCTTTACTTCACTACACTGGGAGTCCTCGGAGGGCAATCGGGGCTGGGACTGGGGGTCTTCTAATCTCCCGAGCTGGCACTGCGAACATTCAAGAAATATGTGTTGAATGAATACACGTATATATGAGTTAGTGGATGGACAAATGAGTCATTAGATAGACTTCAGGTTTCAGAGTCTCTGTCTGGTTCTTGTAGGGAAACCCACACCACTTCTCCTATCATGGCCACAAGATTACCAAAGTGAAATCTGAAAAGTTTAAGGCCTCCAAAGGCAAAGACTGACCCCTGAAGACTTATTTTCCAGTTTTGATCAAACGGAGCCATAGGGACTGGCTCACTTCCTCCATGAGTGGCATTTATGCCAAGTAGAGTTCATATGCTAGACAGTCCATTCTTAAGTGGGTGAATTTATTTCAAAGCTTAGACTGTAAATAGGGCACCATGGAAACCATAAAAGTGAAAATTCGGTGATTTACAGGAAGATGTGTGTTTAAATCAGAGTATCTCCTTAGGTGACAACATATCACCACCCAACAGATTTTATCAAGGGGCAGATTCAGAGGTAATGATGGGCTGACGTGTGAGAGATAAACCTGAGTAATGGCTGGCCGATCCATTGAATTTGGACATTCATGAGGATTTCCTTCCAGCAATTCCTTCTAGAACATGCCCCAAAGGGAAAACTGCTCTACCAGCATGATATCTGTGAACCGTGGAGCTTTGCAATGAAGTTTTTAAGAGAGCAGTACTGAAATAAACTCAACTTCTCCCCAGCCTGCATTTCCCCCAGCAGCCTCAGAGACCTCTCCTGCCAGGGATGGAAATGGGAATTATTTATCCCAGGGCCCCTGAAAGCCATGACGGAACCGGAGACCTCTTTCCCACGGCTTGAAGGGGTAGAAGATGCTCTGCTGCTTCTTCATTTGTGGGAGCCTCCCACTTCCCACTGGGCTCCTTCTTTAGGTCTCCCATGAGATCATGGCAACATGGGCCTTGCCAAGGACCCATTCCTTGGCTTGCCTTCCATAACCTGGGAGCCTGTTGGTGATGGATCTCGGAGAGATCTGTGATAAGCGTTTTAAGTTGTATTACAAGGTTACGTCCCTTCCTCGTCCTCCCATCCCTCAATTAATCTGTTGGGCAGGGCGGGGAGATCGGACAAGTTTACCTCGACACAAAGGCTCCTTGGCATGGTTCCAAAAGATGCAGGAGGGCACACCCTTAAATATAATGTAGTCAAAGTGCTATTAAACTAATTATAGCATTCATTATAGAACTATTTACAAGGTAAAGTCATGCAACGTAAAACATTAAAGAAACATAATTACACAGCGATGGAGGGGAGAAGGTAGGCTAGCACATATGAGGCCCTTGACTAATCAGCTGGCTCTGAGAATGGGTCATTGAGTCCTACCCAGAGGAGGGCAGAGCTGGAGATAACCTCCTGGGAAAAGGCAGGTAACTTGGGAATCTAGGGTCTTGCTAGTTCTTTACTTTCTCTTCATTTCAATGATAAAAGAAAATACATACTGTTCTTTCCTTCAAGAACTAGAGCCTTCGTGTGGAAGCACTGCAGTTGTCAGTCACGGGTATCTCTCCAAATCAAGAGGAAGGAAATCACTAAGTGTTCTCTCGTGTGATGGTATCTCCGTGCATAGAGTAGATACCAATCTTGTTGTCCTTCAGCTTAAAGGAAACGCCACCGGCTACATTGTGGTGTTTCCTGAACACCGCTTCCAAGGATTCGCAGGGTTTGTTTAGAAGGATGAGGGCTTTTGTTGTACCATTCCCTCCTATTCATGTTCCATATGACTCAGGACAAGTCGTTTAGACTTTATTAATTCAATCCACTCACAGAGGGACTATTGTCTCCTTCAGTTTTTAAAGCTTTTCAAGTGTGTCTTCAATTCAATATCTGTCTTCCTATTTTGCTCCCATTCAGTCATCCATTCAAAGGACAAAGCAACGCCATTCTTCCAGTCGCTCAACCCAAAAATCAGAAGTCATCCTGATTGCCCCCTTTTTTTCACATCACACATCCAATCCCTCTAGAAGACCTGTTGGATCTACCTTCAGAATATACCCAAAAATGGGTGGATAAGTCACTTAATTTCTCAGAGCCTCAGTTTTCCCATCTGCAGTATGGGGATGCCCACTCCCAAAGATCTGCTGGGAAGGTTAAATGACGTTGAGATAAGGCAAGCTGATAAATGTTTCTTCCTACTTCTGTGGAATGATGAAAGATTCAGAGGAATAGCAAGAAAGAGGCATCAATAAAGCATCAGGTAATTAAAGTAATGTTAGTTCGGTAAAGAACATGAAAATATACGCAATGCTATTAAAAGTTTGGAAAATAAAATTAGCCAAGAGAAGTACATGGATACTCTTAAAAAGGAAAATGAACAGAACATTAAAAAAATAATGGGCAGCCAGGTATTTGCAAGTCAAAGCCAGGAACTTTCATGGAAAAGGTGAAAAAAAAAAAAAGCTTAGAAATTTGAACGAACTATTATATATATATTTTTAAATCCCAAATCTGAGTACCTCTCATCATGTCAGTTTAGGAGTCATTCTTAGAAAATTCTACTTCTTCACATTTTCTGGATTTTCTATAAAAAATACATGTAATTTTTATAATTAGAAAAACATTATTAAAAAACACTTGCTTTAATGAAAACATAATGGCAACCCCGTATTTTGTAGTTAACAAAGATTCTAATAAAAGAATTAAAAACTTCAGGTTTTACCTAGTTTGCATTTATTATATTAAGATATGAAGTTTTCAAAGGTTAAAGGCTGAGCCAGTTTCCACTCAAGAAAATTAAATCTTGATTTACTCGTAATTGGAAAGTCAGTGAAAAATGCCAACTTTTCTGGATTAGTAATTTACATTTTAAAAAGTGAAACTTATCCATATACATACACGATGTTATATCAGTTTCCGGGGAGAGAGGGCTGTTTTTATAGTGTGTTTAGTTGTTTGGTTTCGGCTTGTTAAGTTATAATATTAAATGTGTTTATAAAAGTTTGGGGTATATAAAACTAATAAAAATGATCCTCAGTGTGGCTTTTCCCATAGACTTGCCTTTGAAGTATAGTGCTGTGGTTTAGGTAGTTTCAAGGCTATATTTATTCCATAATTTTAAAATATAAAAGTTAATAACTTAATAGGAGCAACTTGAACTATAATTTTAATTGTGAAACTGTTCTTCCTCTTGACCTCACAATTCAATGTAGTTAGGGTTTGAAAATCAGGCCACAAAAAAGGGCAAGTGCCCCCAGATTCTATTCTCAGATACTACTTTATGGCAGATGATTTTCATACCTTTTGCTCTTTGCCCCGAGAGCTCTCATCAGGTATATTGAGAGCCTGAACTTGCTGGCAAATACCCAATGAAACCGCATCAGTCCTGCGTATTATACACTGTGTTGGGTGCTTGCAACTATGTTGGGATGAGAGAAGAAATACGCATTCTTGAAGTTTTTCTTTCAAAAAAAATACTCGTTGAGCTCCCACTCTGTGCCTAGAGCTGTGCTGGTTGTTTCTACCCATGTTACATCATTTAATACCTATGAATGTAAGGAGTGGAGGTCACCATATTCCACAGAGGGACAGAGGAAGTGGCGATACCAGGATGTGAACCCCAGTCATCTAATTCTTTTTTTTTTTTTAAGATTTTTATTTATTTATTGAGAGAGATAGTGATAGAGAGCATGGGAGGGGGAGAGTCAGAGGGAGAAGCAGACTCCCCGCCGAGCAGGGAGCCCGATGCGGGACTCGATGCTGGGACTCCAGCATCATGACCTGAGCCGAAGGCAGTCGCTTAACCAACTGAGCCACCCAGGCGCCCCCCCCCCTCCCCAGTCATCTAATTCTAAGCCTCCTGCACACCTTTCCAAAGCTTGAGTGAAAATGAATTTAGGAAGAGGGGATGGTGTGGCCAAAATATAAGCCACATTCCAACAGAACACACAGCAGAGCAGGAGAGGCTCTCATTCTTAAGATAGCAAAGCAAAATAAATTGAGGTCTTGCAGACTCGTCTGTAGGGACCCTGGTGCCCTTTGCCATGAGGCTGCGTTGGTCCCAGCTCTCATCAGCGGGGCAATGAGACAACAGAATCAGGGAACGGAGTACTCCTCTGTGGACAGCGACTCACCGCCGTTGCAAGACCCACCGCCGAGCCGAGAAGGGAAGGGGCACATTTCAGGCCCAAGAGCCGCGTGCAGCCCCCGTGGGTGGGAGGGATGGGTAAGCCCACCGCCTCGGTGGCCCAGGCGTCCGGGTGAGCTCCTGAGCAGGATCAGGCTGGAGGGAGCAGAAACGTGAGGCCCGTGTTTATTTTCAGGGTGTTAGAACACATTCCATTTCCTTCTTTCTAGCAGGAATCTTAGTGCTGCCGGTAGGCATTCTCTTGGCAGAACTGTGAACTGTAGAAAATGGCCTTTTATTCAATCGCCAAATAAAAGATCGTGATGAGGCTCATGCTGTGTCTGTCGTGAGGATATTGGTGAGGCTATTGTCCATTACAGCGCGCAGGAAACAACTTTCCTAGGGAGAATTGTTTCCCCCTGGTCTCAGGATCGGAAGGAGTTGCTTGGTTTTTACTATGGACACTGTGAATCACGTCACAGGTCAGGATTAGAGCCAAATTTAGGGGCCACGCTAGGGAGTACACAGAATTTAAAAATAAGCGTTTTCATACTAGCCTTATTCCCAGATCCAATTTTTTTTATTGCTCACCTAAACACATTCTGTATTTTGTTACGTTTTTGGAACGGTGCCCCTTACATTGCCGAGGAGCCCTCTGGAAACAAGGGAAGATGCTAGTGCATGCACACATGCACCCATACAACCGAGCTGCTGGTCAGAGAGGGTCCATGGGAGGGGGTGGGGCTGACCCCCGGGTCTGGCCTTCCCGCACTGGCGTCCCTTCTACAGTGCCCTCTACAGGAGGACTGAGCATCTGCACGAGGCTTTGTAAGGCTGCTCGGGGAACAGGAGAAATTACAGAGGCTGTAGAGGGAAGCTCCCAGCTCGCTGCGACTGATCCCGCGTGAATCTCGGCTCTGCCACCGCATGAGTGTGACCTTGGGGAAATCCCCTAACCTCTATTAGTCTCCACATCTCTAAAATAAGAATATGGGGCGCCTGGGGGGCTCAGTGGTTTGAGCGTCGGACTCTTGGTTTCGGCTCAGGTCGTGATCTCAGGGTCCTGAGATCCAGCCCCGAGTGGGGCTCTGCGCTCAGCAGGGAGTCTGTTTCCTCCTTCTCCCTCTCCCTCTACCCATCCTCACACTTGCATACTCACTCTCTCTCAAAGAAATAAATCTAAAAATAAACAAATAAGAACAAGAGCAGTTGAGATAAATGAGATATTTATAAAATACTTACCCAGTGCCTACTTCATAGACAGTAATAAGTATGTTAACATTATTATTTATACCATCATCATCATCCCAGACAAGAAAATTTGTTTGCAGAGTCCTAATGACTTCATTTTATATATGTGCACACACACACAGATCTCCTAAACTGGCTATTACAACAGAAAGATCATCTCTGGCCTCAAGGGTCTCACAGTGATGAGGGTAACAAATATGTGAACAGGTTTGCTCCTATAAAACAGTTATGAATGAGTACCCTGGGAAAATTGTTAAGGATGAAAGTCTCGAGGAGCTGGGCTGGGTGCCATTCACTGAGGCAGAAACAGAGGACTCCGCTTCCTTTTTCAGATATCATTTTTAAAAGTGTGGCCATTTACATATCTTTGGGGTCTACGAGGAGAGAACTGGAGAAGTGGATCCCCCTGCTCCCTGATTCTCTGCAAGGTTTGGCCCAGGTGAAACAGGACCTCACTTCTTCCAGCAGCCTGCCACCTCATTCCCAACAAACCCCAAAGATAGGAGAGGCTTGGCAGCCAGAGAACCCCCAGCCCAGCTGGCCTGGTTGTCCACTCCCCAGCCTTCCCTGGGGGGGTGGGGAACTCTGCATAGGCCTGGCCTCCCGCAAGCTCTACAAGCATCCCTGAAGTTCCTAGAGGTTGGAAAGCAACCAATATATATCTTTTGGCATCAGGTGCACACCCTCCAGAACCTTCTTCCCATGCATCTTGTCATGCCTACCTTTCCCTACACTCCTCCCACCCCTTGTCCTCCAATCCTTCCCTCAAACACATACATAATTCACAACAAAATTACTCTCCAGTGTCTCATCCCTATTGCTCTCTCCGTTGCATTAAAATAAGTAGACATTAGTTAACTCATTCCTGGCACGCTGAAGAAATTCTTTTTCTCTTGCTTAAAATCTGAATCCCAAGTGCATTTTTTCCTATTTTATGGTGCTCAGAAATAGAGAACAGTTACCCACTTTTTTTTTGCTGAAGAGCTCTTAGAATGTGGCTACACTGATTTTAACAAGTCTGTTGGGACCTGGAGTTGTTTGAAGAAAAAATTACTACTTGACACAAGATATTATAAGTTTACCTACAAGTGGAGCAGTTTGAGATATCTGATCAGTCTGTGTTTTACACACACTTACAAACATGTAAGGCAGATACACATTTGTAACTGGACAGATACTTCTAGCAATATCACTGAGTTGGGAGTTTGAATGGGAATTTAGAGAAAATGGCTATAAGGATCCAAAAATTGATATATATTTATCCATCTCACCTAGGTGATTTAAAAAGTGTAAACATTTGCTTTTTATATTTCCTGGAGAAATTTTACAATCTATGAGAATTTTAAAAGTTGAGACCAAAATGGGCTAGAAAATACTGGAGGGAAACCAACAATTTAAAAGTCATTGGAAGGAAGATAATTAAGAGTGTTATTAAGCAGATACTGCAGTAAAAGAATATTTGTTTTGGTGACTCATAATAACGTTAGGCATTTGAAATGAAACCAGTGAAATGTTATGTGATGAGAAAACAATTGATCTTGGTTTTTATGTGCACATTCTCATTGCCTGGAGTTTCTTCTTGTTAATAAAGTTCTTTACACCTTTTAAATAGTTTGTGTTGCATCTTGGCAAGTCATCGTTTAAAATAATTATTCCCATCACAAATGTAACATGGCTCTATGGAATAGTTCTATGCAATTTTATAATAATAATATAATACTGAATTTGTGTTTATAGTAACACAAAATGTAATGATATATTTACAAATACGTAAGAATCCTAAGTAAATTTTTTGTAATTGTTGGGCTATGTTAGACTTCTTAAATTGATTTATACCAAACATGATTTCTTCTTTTTTTCCTATGGCTTTGTTTGAAGAGCTCTCTAGGATTTTATTCTATGTAACTCAACTTATTTTTAGCAGGTCTCCATGTATTAGAGATAATAGAATTTTGTGGTTATAAAAGGACTTGGTCATCATATTGTGGGGACTGAGGTTGAGTTTGCTTAAGGACTAGAAGCCAGATCTTTTTCCTTTAATAACTAAATTGCACATATCCAAAACTCTTAACCATGGCTTTTTAAATGCTTATGGAAATCTGTATTATAAAACTGCTACAGAAGGTTAGTCACTATTCTAAAGGAGAAAAATAATATATCAGTGACAGTTTGAGAAAAGACATGTTCCTTCTGCATTCTTGTGTGTGTGTGTGTGTGTGTGTGTGAAAATACTACCATAACAGAATGTGGAGTGATTTCCTGCAACTAGTGGCTAATACTTTATCAGAACTAACTTTTATAGACTAATACTTATTTTCCATATTTAAAAAAAAACATAATTAACTTAAAGTTTGATTATGACCCCAGATCTCTACCCAGAGTTTAGTTGCCCCGAACACTGATGTATGATATAGAATAGTGGAGCCTGATTAGCCAGCACTTGTTGACCGAACAGACAAAAGAAATTGTTCTAGAAACTGGTTAAGTCTGATGGACCACACTTCTGTAGTCAAAAGAAATGGAAAAGTTAGGTCATTTTTCTAAGCGATTTAAGCAAACGTTGATTGTGGATCAGGAGGAAAGAGGGCACAAGAGAGAAGAGCAGAGTGCTGAGAGAAGGTAAAGTAATCCGAATGATCTATTCGACCATTCCTGGTGCTTTAGCTTTGGAAACCTGGCTCTAATATGGCAAATGGGCAGCATGTTAAATATCCTTTTGGACTCTCAGTCCATTTCAGTTTCCATCAAATTCCACAGCCTTTGGGGAATGCCCATGCATTCAGGGGGTTCAACCAATCTATTCAATGGGTGCCATTATCCACACCCATTCATTCTCGATTCATGACTGGAGATACTCCGTCAATATTTGCTCAGTATCCTTTCAGTTATACAGTGTGAGCTAGATAGCAGAAAATCTTTAAGCCAGGCCAGTTCATCTTAGGCAATTTCCATAGCACTTCTTACTGTCTATTTATTAACAGTAGAACAGACATGGTCTGGCCTGATCATGGTATTGATTGCAAGTGAATACTCATTGTCTAACTCAGAGCCAGATGCATGAAAGGAGCCTGGTACATATTTGTGGAAGGAATGAAAGAATAAACATCACACACACACACACACACACACATTTTTCCTCATTCTTCTTCCTCTCAGTCCTGAGAGGCAGCACCAAGAGACGGTGTCCATGTTGGGGTGAAGTTCAGGCATGACTTTTGACTAGACACCCATCTTGGGCCCATTGTCCCAGGGCCACGAGTCTGTGATGACAGCTCTTTTCTCAAATGACTGGATCCATGTTCACTTATTAATGGGTGATAATGTTCTACTATATTTCCCCCTTAGTTATGCCCACCGTAACGACAGTGACTTAATTCAAGGGGGCACCGAGAAGCCACTCAGAGCTAGTTGCTTTCTCTACTGAGTTCACGGGATGGTCATTATTCTTCTGCACAACCGGCTTTGCCACCTCCATTGGACACCCCTGAAGAAGACGCTGGTTTTTTTACTGGTTATGCTTTCGTCAGCTACAGAAACTCCTAACACAGCTCATGGTCTACCAGGAAATAATCTTAAGGAACCACTTCCTGAAAGGTTATGATGTACGTGGCATATCACATCCACTCTCTAATCCAGCCAACGGCACTCCCAGGAAGATGTTAGGACCCTCATTTCCAGATAGGACAACTGAGACTCGAGGGTTTAAGCAACTTCCTGGGGATCGAATAAATGTAAGAGGCAGGACTAAAATCCAGATGTCTAACTCCAAAGCCCCTGCTCTTCCCACTGCAAGGCACAGCCATTCCCATAGCATGGATGCCTCCCTGCTGAGTGTTTTTATTACATGGTACATCCTGGGTACTTAAGGAGCAAAACAACATTACAAAGTAGTCGTCCTCAGAGAGCTTGTATCCTGGCCATCCTTGGAATGTTTTGTGATTGGACACTGAAGATACAGGCCAATGCTTACCACAATATGAGGACTCAATAAACATTATACTGCTGCATGAAATCCTAATTAATTACTGGAGAAAGCAGCTGTGTCAGGAACCTGAGCATAATCAGAATTATCTGGATAGAATTATATTTTGGTAAGGAAGCTGTGGACCGTGGTTAAAATAGATCTCTAACTCAGGATGATTGTGGGGAGAAGCCAGCTCTGTGCTACTGTTATCAACCCCACAGGGTTTCTTAATCACAGCTGCTGAATGGAGATCATGGTGGTGATTATGCAATGCAGCGGGAACATCGCCCCAAACAAACGATCCGGCGAGTCCAAGGCTTCAATTCCATACCCCATCTTAAGATTTGATCATCACTTCCTATATGGGGGAGTCAAACACTTGCTCTTTGCTTGCAGCTTCTGTGAATGAGCATCCTTCATTGGGGAAGAAAACAAATCTTAAAAATAGATGAATATCCAACTTTAACTTCAAGGCTTTTAACTGAGGAACAAGCACAAAAACCACGGACAAACTTGTACCCAGATGCTGGCTCAATTCTCATGACCTCTTTTAGAGGCAGAAGTTTTGAACCAGTTTCTAGTTTTAGAATAGCCCTGGATTTATAGAAAAGTTGCAAAGAAAATACAAAGAATTCCCACTCACTCCTCACCCAGCTTCCTCTGATGTTAACATCTTACATTACTATGGTTCATTTGTCACGACTATGGAAGCATCTTCCACCTGGTAACAAAAATCTGCCCAAATGATGGGTTTAACACAGGGGCAGTGATGAGCAGAGCCTCTTGCAGGGAGTTTAAATGAAAGGCAGAAAGGAAAGAGTTCAAAATAGGAGTGACTGGGGAGTGGACCAGGTGGGAAGGAAAGCCACAAAGCAAATAAGCCAAGGGTAAGCAGAATTCAAGTTGACTGAAGAGCTACATGGAAAAATGGAATCTTGACAGCTACCTCACACCATACACACGAAGCCCGTTCCAGTTGACTTTAGATATAAATGAAGAAAACAATAAAACAATAAAACTAAAAACTGCTAGAAACAAACCTGGAAGAGTATCTTGGTTTTGGAGAGGTACAGATTATTATTTATTTATTTATTTATTTATTTATTTATTTATTTATTTTAGAGAGAGCACACAAGCAGGAGTTAGGGGGAGAGGGAGAGAGAATGAATCCCAAGCAGGCTCCACACCCAGTGCAGAGCCTGAGGTAGGGCTCTGTCTCAAACCCTAGACCATGACCCAACCCAAAATCAAGAGTCTTGGATGCTCAACCAACTGAACCACCCAGGTGCCCTGAGGTATAAATTTCTTAAATAAAGCATAAAAAATACTAATAGTTTGGACCTCACTGAAATTAAGAACTATTGTTTATCTGAAGACACCCATTCTAAGAATGGAGAGAAAATATTTCCAGTTAATATATTTGACAGAAAACTTAAATTCAGAATATGTGAAGAGCTCTTGCAAATCTATAAGGAAAAGGCAAGTCAAGTTTCTACAAAATGGACAAAAGATTTCTATAAGCAATTCACAAAATAAGGAGATCCACGTAGCTAAAATAAACATCTAGTCTGCTCAATCTCATTATTCATCAGGGAAATAAAAATTAAAACCACAGTGTGATACTGTATATATCTCCCCAGAATGACAAACTGTTTCGAAACTGAGAATTCGGAGTGTGGAGCATGGATGTAGAGCATCTGGAACTCCCATGCACTTCTGGAGAAAATGTAAATTGGTTTAGTACTTTGGGAAATTGTTAGACCATAACTACTAAAGCTGGTTGTACACATAATCTATGACCCAGCAGTTTCACACCTAGGAATATACCCAACAGAAATGTGCACATGCAGAAAGAAAGGAAGGAAGGAAGGAAGGAAGGAAGGAAGGAAGGAAGCTTTGTAAGGGGCATGCAACGCGATTCCAAAAGTCAAAAATAAACTAAAGTTGGAAATAAACCAAGCATTCATCAACAGTAAAATGCATGAATAAATTGTGGTTTATTAGCATAATTCAAGAAAATAAACCACAGCTAGAGAGCAAATATGAATGAATCTCACAAACTTAGGGCTGAGTGAAATAAGCCAAACAAACAAACAAACAAAATACATCCTGTATGACTCCACTTACATTAAGTTCAAAAATGTGCAAAACCAATGTATTTTGGTGGTAGTAGTCAGAACAGTGGGTGCTTTTGGCAAGTAATGACTGAGAGGACATAAGATTCTAGTAATATTTTATTTTTTGATCTAATGGTTACTTGGGTGTTTTCACTTTGTAAAAATCCATCAAGTTGGACACTCACGATCTGTGTACTTTTCTGAATGTATTTGTAGAACCTGAATGCTAGGGTCAGAATATGATGGTAATTTTAAACTTTTTTGATGTTTTTTAAGGAAATGATTGAAGCATTATTATTTGATGTTCTCATAAGGGTTATTTCAATCAGAATTAATAACTCAGCAAGGATAAAATGGAAGGAGGGGCTCATATTTGCATGACAGCTGAAATTCCAGGGAAAAGACCATTTTAATGATTAATTAAACTTATTCTTTATGCCTGGACAATGACCTCCAGCATCTCTTTGATGGACTACAATGAGTCTTTTAAACACTTCACTAGAGGTTTTCACCTGGCTCGCTTAGATTGTGATGGATATTTCAAAATTCACTTTACAGGGAAAAGTTGATTCATGCAATTTTCTATTTCCCCATAATTTCAGGGTTCTGCAATTTATCTGAGAACACAGAGAATTCGCAGAAATACAAGAAAACACTGCCCCAAATTGCAGTATGCAATTTACTTGCCCAGAGAAGTCTCTCTTCGTAAGACCATTTGTTTCTGCATTTCGGTTGGAGAGAATATGGATAGCTGTTTCTTCCCAGAAATTTATAAAACAAGCCTAAAGAGGAGTTGGCAGTTTCCTAAGTAACTTACCTGTAGAGTGCACTCCTAATGGAAAAGCTCACAAATCCACTTTTTAGAGTCATTTCCCCTGGGACTGGCTAGCCAATGTATTGCGCTTTATGGAAAAAGGGACAGGGCAATCGAGGCCATAACAGCCTGCTTGACACTGAGAAGTGGGCTCTGATGTGCTTGTAGTCAGAGAGGAAGGGCGGCTGCCCCCCTAACCACCACCCATTCCACGGCTCTGTGGATAAATGTGTCATCTGGTCTCATCCCATGTGAAGCCCCCAAAATGCCTTGACCCTGGGTGTTAAGTGGAAGAACAGATTGGGGCAGGGAGCAAGTCCCAGAAAACAGGAGTTGGTGCTTCTTCTTCTGCCCCATTTTCCTGGAGGAAATGGCTCCTTACGTCTAAAGCTCCTCTCTTCCAACCACAATGCCTATAGAAGGACCATGACGTCAAAGGCTTGAACATTGCATAGGTATATGGAGGGAGGCCCAGAAAGTTCTCTCCCCAGTTCCACAAGTAACAGCAATCCCACCAAAGCCTTGGAGAATAGGATTACTTCACAGCCTGGATATTAAACATAAAAACTTGTCAGTCATTGTCTTCTCAAGAAACACATGTATACACACGCGCGTTAGCTACCATCATTGGAGTGATTTGTTTGCTACATATAGGGTTACTCTTAGGCACTGAAGAATTTGCAGCTATCTTTGGGTTGTGATTTGAAGACTGAGAAGGACATCCAGTCACAGTCCCAGAAATAACCCCCATTAGAGTAATGTCTTCTAGTGAGAGTGTTGGCTCCAGAGAGCTGTTTCCGGGGGTAAGTGTGCTAGTCAGAGGGAGGAGGTAGCACTCACTCATCAGCACCACCTTCTGCATCAACACAACAGATTGTTCCAGCTCAGCTAGCTATCCCTCCCCTCCTAGGGGAGTTGGGGCAGACCCTGAGGGGCACCAGGAACTGGAACACTCACGGGAAAGCTTTGTAGGACAGATGTCTCCTTAATGATTTTCTGTGGGCCGATTCCAGATAGCCATTTTAAGGCCATTGAGTACATAAGAAATAATCCTGAAATATACTCTTAAATGCTTAGTATGAAACGGTAGAATCCATCATCTTTGTGTTTAATGCAAGTGAATTAGCCAGAAGCCTTTGGAATCTGCTCAAGCACGGCAAGGCTGTGTCCCTGGCTAGTTTATAGGATTCTAGGGTGCCTCTGCTCTTCTGTTTTATGTTCCCAACCTCATCCAATAGAGATACAGTTCTCGTGTACAAAGCCTCTATGCACCTTTATCTTATCACGCTAACATACAAATACGGTCCACTCCTTGTTCCCCATTTCCAACCACAGCCAATCCCACTGGGCTCCTGCCAATCCAGGCCCTGCTCTTGGTGGAGGAGATAGGCTGCACGAAGAAAGACCAAGGGATGCTGGGCCTGACCCTACGGACCCATTTAGGCACCTCATTTGCCCGGACATAGCCAAGAGCGGGCGGGAACTCCTGAAAGAAATTCAGCACCATTACTGAACGCAACACAGGACAGGCAGCTCTCCAGTCCACTCACATTTCATGATTTTTATTCTTAATCTCAGGCTGCCTTTATCCAGCGGCCTGCAAGCTTCTGAGTTACCACTGCTCTCGCTTTTTGGCCAACATCACGACAAAGGAATGCTAGAGTAGCTGAAAAACAATATAATTCTAGAAGAAAATCAAGGCCAATAATAAACATTTAAAAACCAGCTATAACAGTCTTCTGTTATATAGCATAGCTGGACAGCCCATTAACATCAATTTCTAAAAATAATGAAGGACAGGCTGGATTAAACCAATGGATTTAAATATTTTCCACTCCAAGTTCTGTTTTGTTTTTATTTTGCCAACGGGTCAGCTGATACCGAAATATGGTAGTTTGCTGATACTGTAGGCAGGTAAAAAAGCAATCTGTATTCATTCGTTCGGAAATGATTTCTTGACTAGCTATTACAGGGCGTGGGCCCAGTGTGGGCCTGCCTTGGTCATAGCTGTGGGTTTAGCATCTGGCACAGTGTCCAGCATTTAGGGAGGTATTAAAAATCCCTTCTGAGGGACGCCTGGGTGGCTCAGTCGGTTAAGCGTCTGCCTTCAGCTGAGGTCATTTTACCAGGGTCCTGGGATCAAGCCCCGTGTCGGGCTCCTTGCTCAGCAGGGAGCCTGCTTCTCCCTCTCCATCTGCCATTCCCCCTGCTCATGCTCTCCCTCGCTCTCCCTTTGACAAATAAATAAATAAAATCTTTAAAAAAAAAAAAATCCCTTCTGAAAAATTGGCGCTGTGCTAGGTGATGAAAAGGTAAAACAAATCACAAGGATCGTGAGACATGGATGCCAAACCCGCTTCTGCCACAAACCAGTATTGTGCCTTCTGACCCAGTGAGTGAGAAGGGTCTGAGTTTCCCTTTGGAAAAATAAGAGGTGCTAGCTCAGATAAACCCAGACAGCCCTTCTGAACTGTTTTGACTGCATGCACTAAGTTGGGCCCAAATAGATTTAGTGGCTTTTCTGCTCTCTGTAGCATTTGGACCGCTTTGCAGGATTTGGACCAGCGAACAAAATGCGGGCCTGGGAGAAGAGGCACGTGTGTCCCTTGGCCAGGCCATCTAGGGGCCAGGGGTTGCTGCTGCTGTGTCCTGAGGAAGCCACTGGCAGGAAGGAGTTATGTAAGCACTCTGCAGAAATGTTGGTGAGGGGAGATGTTTTCCATCCTTCTGCAGCTCCGCGTTGCCAGGCAGCCGTTGGCTGGCTGTCCCGGCAGTTAACGAGCAGGACAAGCCCCAGGCTGTCCACCCTCAGCCGCAGCTGCCCCTGGGAGGACTATTTGCAGCCTCTCGGCCACTGGAACCAGCCCAGGACTGTTCCAAAGGGGGGGGTGCATTTCCCCACCTGCACTGTCTCCTCTGCAGCTTCCCTTCACTGCTGCCCCTGGAGAGGAGACCCCTGTAGAGACACAAAAGACCAGAGGAGGGTGGCAGGGCCAGGCTGTCCCCAAAGGCAGGCTAGGATGGGATGAGACCCGTGCCTTCCCTCCCATTAGCATCAAATCACTCCAACCTAACTGAAAGTAAAATAGAGTTTGCCATTCTTGTACCCCTGCCCGACAAACGCTCCCATAAAGCTGCCTGCGAGGCATATTCCAAAATCAACAACATTGTGCTTTTTAGGAATTCAGCCCTTAATTTTTCAGGGGAATGCTATGTGTGTCCCATCATCTGATGCCTATCACCTCACTTCCAAAATTGAATTTTGTCCCAGCTTGCCAAACAAGCCCATTAGCGACAGCATCAGGAAGTCCTGAAATTTCCTGGTTACTGAAGTGGGTACATTAAACAAACAGAACAAATCAGGATGATGTCTGGATTTGATTCCTGGCAGGGATTTTAACATCTCAATTTCCCCATTGGTAAAATTATCACCAACGTCCCTCCAAAACCCAAGCAGAAACCTGCCACAGATGCAACAGTTATGGTCGTGGTGTCCTTCCGGCAGTCGTGAAACCCACAAAGGAACACTGAATTTTCATCCAGACAAGAGTTAGGGCTAGCCATGTCATCGTTCAAAGCCATCACTTAGGTTCCCTTGCAGGGTTCATAGGTGACGGTTGCAGAAATACTGGAAAGAGCCACAGAATTAGAGCTAAACACACAGACGCACCCTTAACGTCTGCACATGTACCACGGAGTGCTAAGCCTGTAGCAGAACAGACAAGAAACCGGAGATGTGGCAGAGCAAAAGCCATGCGGAAAATCTCCAGTTCAAACTGAGCATCACACGCCCAGGTGAGACGTGGAAGAAAGGGTGGGTGAACTCACTTTCATCTCGGAAGAAATGAATGTAATTTTAGTTGTTTTGTATTGCCTACATTTAATGATATGTCATACAGATTTCCACTTTACACAGCCTCTGTTTTGTCGTCGTTGTTGTAGGCTCCACACCCAGCGTGGAGCCCAACGCGGGGCTTGAACTCACGATCCTGAGATCAAGACCCCAGCAGAGATCGAGAGTCGATGCTTAACCGACTGAGCCACCCAGGTTACCCCCAGCCTCCGTTGCTTTTAAGAAGAGACACCCACGGTGCTCGTTTGGAGAGCCTTCATCACAAATAAGGGGAGTCAGAAAATGTGGTCTCCAATCTGTGGGCCAGTTTCAGAGTTGTGTCCTGCGCTTCATCCGCCCTGTTCTCTTCTGCCAGAGGGCTCCGTGGTGTGTGTGTAAATAGCTCTGCAGAACTGCACAATGGACCCCACCTTTACACTTCCCAAGACTTGGACACTAAAAAATTTGCCTGGATCTTCCTATTCTTTGTGCCTGTCATCTGCTGTGTTTACAAAGTTTTGTTTTATGTATAGCAGACTTAACACACATCCAGATAGGGCCAGATGGAGGGAAGAACAGAAAAAGAAGAAAAGGAGGAGGGAAAGAGAGCGAGAAAGAGACAGAAAGAACAAGTCTTCTCTGTTTCTCGATTTTTGTTTTGATTTTTCTGGAGAACCACCTTTCTTTTTTTATAACAATCTGCCTACTTTTATTCAGGGATGACTGGCACTAGAAATAAAAGACTAAATGTCTTGCATAATTGGAGATGACTTCAAAAAATAATTTATATTTGTTCTAGTGTGAACAGCCACCAGAGAGAAAGGAGGATCATCTGCAAAAAGTCACAGGTCTAAAGCATCTAACAGCGTTGAGCAGAGTGTACGTTCTGTGAGCTCTTCCAAGCTTGCGAGGAACCTTGCGAACGGTTGTGTTCAGAGTATGCTGTTGTACTGTCAAGTTCAAGGGCAGGCAGACAGGAGGGGTGTTTTGAAAAGTGAAAGCAATCACTCGAAAATTATTTTGATGATCATATCAGAGTACCACTGGAGGGCAAAGACAGTAGGGTCTAAGTCTAATTTTATAATACATGTAAGATGGCTCCCAACTTTGCGTATTTTCAAAATAATTCCTCTTTTAGCTCAGTAATTTTTTTTTAAAAGATTTTATTTATTTGACAGAGAGAGACACAGCGAGAAAGGGAACACAGGCAGGGGGAGTGGGAGAGGGAGAAGCAGGCTTCCCGCCGAGCAGGGAGCCCAATGCGAGGCTTGATCTCAGGACCCTGGGACCATGACCTGAGCCGAAGGCAGACCCTTAACGACTAAGCCACCCAGGCGCTCCTAGCCCAGTAATTATTTTTAAAGGTTTAGTTGTGAGAAGCCATCTTCCAATAGCAATGTCTAAGTTGCTTCGATGGATCACGCCCTCCGATCTGTTTTCTCAGTTGGACGGTATGAAAAACCAGAAACTAAACACTGTTAATATGTATGTTTCCCAAATCAGTGATTTTGATGATATTTGAATCCTGGACTTCATAGGTTGGAAATAATACATATGCTACTTATTTTATACATGGCTCTACAAAATTAGCCAGTCAGCATGCTTTGTAAAAAATGCATAACATGAAACAGGAAGACCTCTGGGACATGGGGCAGAAGTAGAAACAGACCCTGTCCTTTATATTCAATGTGAAAATATTTTATTTGTGCCAACAAAGCATTACTCACAAGATAGTTTCAGAGCTGTCACATTTGAGATAAATTTCATGTTTTGTCCCAACCTTGCATTTTCCCTCAAGGTGCAATAATTTAAGAATAAATGTCCAGAAAACATTATATATATTCAGAGTGGCCATGAAATGAGGTGTTAGGAACCACATCCCCTGAATTCTCCTCGGTATGCATGATTTTTTTCCCCAGTTTTTACAAATTATTATTCTGAAAATTTCACATTAGTAAAAGTTACAGGCACAAAGAGTGTCACAAAAAGAGAAACTGGTCATTCAAACAAAGCGATCGAGAAGGTTCCTGGTGAGACAAGAACAGGGGAAGAGAGGGTCGTCTAGCTCTCTGAGCGCATTTGTTGGTTCTCTGTACAGCTGCTAATCTCCATCCCAGGCTACTACCTGGGGACCAGGACTCCTTGTTTCCGGGCAGGATGGCTTCCCGAGCCCCATCCCTCCAAGCTCAGGTCAGGACCAAATTAGAGGCCAGCAAGCACCACGGACTCAGTGGACACTGGTTTACCAGGCCGACTCATCTTCCCTGTTTATCCCCCAAAGACGACTTCTCTCACAGCATCGCACAGAGAACTGCTCTAACCTCCCAGCTCGGCCACTCTACCGCATTTCTTGCCATAAGACTAGGTTTATGCAGCGACCTGTGATCACAATCCGGGTTTATAGCAACAATCGCTAGAGAAGACAACTGGCCGCTTTGTTCACCCAAGGCGGCTGTAGTTTGGATGTGCAGGTGTATTTGCAGCAGGGGGTTATGACAGTCGCTGCTCAGGTGTGTCCTGTTGTCTCTTCTGCATGTTCTGTGTGTCAGACCCCAAGAGCAAAAGGATGGAGATGGTAGCTCAGAGGTTTGTTTGATGTTAGGGCTCTTTGTTTACTTGCCGTTGGTGTTGTCCTGTTTAAAACCCACAGGCAGAATTCCTTTCGTTAGTGGTGGGTGAATTATGTTCTTCAAGTGAGTTTTAATGTCAAGTGATTTCTCAGACTTCCTAACAAATAAAATGAAGAACAGGTTTTAGAATGCCTTTTAGTAGACCTAATTTCTGAATCGTTAATGAATTTCGAATTCATTAATGAATCGTTGCTATAAAAGGAGATGGGAAATCAAGAAGGCGTTCCTTGTTATTGATTTGCTGACTCCTGATGGTTAATATAAACTCTGCCTCTTATGTACACCCATGCACATACACACCATGTGGGAAAGGTCAAGTTCAGTCATATGGTATTGTACTTTCTGCCTTTAAAATGTTCCCTGATTCCTAGAAAGAAAAGGACGTACAATCCCGCTTCTGAAGCTTTGGGTCCCGTTGTCTGACGTTATTTCCCACACGGTCTGTGGATTGTAAATTGCAAAGAAAATTAGCAACACTGTTAAAAATTACAATGATTTTGTTACCCCACAGGTTTCTGACTTTGAGAAATACAGTCTTTTGGGGCAGGGACAAAATTTAAAAAAAAAAATGTTCTCTCATCCAATCTGCACAGCCTTTGGATGTAATTGATACACCACTTACATTTCACCCAAAAATGCTCTACAAAGAATTTATCTAAATGTGGCCCCATCGTTTAATGCCATCTGCATCTTTTTAAGTCACTCAGAAATACTCCCCAAGATAATTAACCTCTGCTGTCCTGGCATTTTTCAATTATCTAGCTGAATCCCAAGAATGTATTTATAGAGCATACAGTTATTAAAGGGTTAAGGCCGAAAATGTCTGAAGAAAATCAGCTTAAATATGTTGTACAACAAAACATGTTATTGCGGGTATGGGAGTTAGGCTATGATAATGAATTTCAGACTTGAGTATTTTCTTTGATTGTCACAGAAATATGTGAGGAGCCTAGGGTTTGCATTCAGGGTTGGGCACGGAGTTGGTTGCATTTCATTACCAGAGGCTAATTGTATGAAAACTGTATTCACATCCAGAAATCCTGATACAGCGAAGGGGGGTTGGGGGGGAGACTCCTGGGGACCCAGACACCCTATGTGGATGATTATTTAAAAGAGGACGGATTAGTAGTAGCCATCGGTGTTTAAATACTTTTTGAAGGGTGGCTTGGAGATTAATGCTGGTCCCCAAATCACACCCATCTGCAGCTAAAGCCCTGCCCGTGGACCCCTTGCTTCCAAGTACCTCGGTAGCCTGTTCCAGAAGGATATGGAGATCTCTCTGGAGGTCCGTGAGAGTTCTCCATTAGATCATTAAGTATGTCCATAATGTTCAACAATCAAACCGGAAGAAAATATGCTATTAATCTGCTTCTTCCTGCGTGTTTGTTTATTGTAATCATTCATCACCGTAAGCCCGAGAGCTTACTTATAATTTTTTTTTAATTGGCCGAGATGCTGTGCCTTGGTTAAATACCACACAGTACATGAATGCGACAAACCTAAGAGAAAGATGGGCATGTTGCCTGATAAAGAATTACAGTAGAAGTGAAAGGCTGACCTACAGTCAGGGAATGTTAATCATTTTTACACTAAAGTGAGTGTAACGTTTCTATAGGGAAATTACTTCAATCTGGTCAGTGCAAGGAGCAGTTTGTATAATCGGATTGCAAATAAGGTTTGATCACATTCCAGCTTAATCTACTCTCTGAGCACCATTTACGGCACTAAATCAAACCCAGGGAAGCTGCCGGCGTGGTTTTCCAGTCATTACACCCAAGGGGCAGGGACTCGGTAATAAACAGCAAATAAATGGAAGCACCGACTTGCCTGCTACAGGGCATTTCTAATTATCCTCTAGTTTAGCTGGAAATTGTCATGCTCTCATCACAGCCTATTTTAACTGCTGCTGAATAAGAGTGATACTTTTAGGCTGAATTAATTGAGAATATGAGGAAATGCAGATTGTGCCTCCGTCGCCCCCCCACCTCCTCCCCCCTCCCCCGCCCCAACCCACCTCCCAGCCCTGCCAACTTACGGTAGGCATTTAAGAAGACCGGAGAAAACTGTTTATTCTGCCTTCATCTGTCTCCCTCCTCTTTGAAGGAATCAAAAATATAATGTAACAACAGCATGCCTCGTTTATTTCAATGACGGCCGGAGGAGCCAGCAGAACGGACAGCGCTAATAAAGATAACTTGCAAGTCCTCCCAAACGGGCTGGCAAAGTAACGATGGCTGGTTCCATCCCCGAGCGAGCGGGTTGCCAGGAGAGTTACCAGTCTGTGGCCTCACGAGACAGAATCTGCTGGGGTCAGAAAAAGGAACTCGGCTAGCGGGGCCCCGGGGTGGCCTCCCATCTACCGGGACCATAGACTCGCCCCACTGTCTTGAGCAAGCTGCTGGTTGGGCTTTGAGCACCTTAATACCCACTTGGGGAAATTCTGTTGGGCGGTGAGCACTGGGAAAGGTTCGGATCTTATGATTCATTTGAAATGTAAGGTATTGAAGCACGCTTCTTGCAAAATTATCACAAGAGAGTTTGAGAATTTAAGATTTCAGAGGATCATCCTCCTTCAAGTTCAAAGGCTGTGACTCTAAGGTGATGTGCATTGAAATGACTGTTCTCGGTTTCCTGGCATACTTAGCAGTGCCTAGGCAGTCTTCCCAAGTGGGAGGTGACTTGGTATTCTTTCTGACCTAGCTCTTAAAGCAAGATGAGAACAGAGAGCATGGCCTCACGGGGAAAACAGAAGGTTCTAAGCTACTCTCGTTCTGCTGCCATCTTCCGCTATCCCACCAACTTCTGCCTATCTTCCTACCGTTAAAGTTGTTAACATGATTTTACTGGCTCCCCTGGGAATCTCAGGATCGAGGGTGAATAACATCCTATATTCATGAAGCTCTCTGACTTCGCTCCATATCAGGCAGCACAGTTCACCCCTTCCAAGGGAGCAGAATACAGCTGGTTGTGTGGGGGTTGGGGGAGAGGGGTGGCGGGGTTCTCTCTCTCCACTCAAACCAGCATGACATGGGAACAGGAGGAACTTGTCTACCACCAAGGCGGGGCTATCCACAGCAGTCACCTTGCAATCTAAAATGGCCTTCTGCTGATGGATTTCAAAGTGGCTTTCATCATGTTTGTACCTTTTCCAAAATGTGAACATGCAAAGCATATAGGTATTTTATTTTCTGATGTTTTTAACAACAAAGAATTTCTCCATGATGCATTCATTGCAGGTGGTAAGAAAGCAACGTGCCCTACAGCTTCTCTCTTTGGGGACTCAGAGGAGTAATCGTGACTCCTGGCCTCCCTGCCTCCAAGCTCCCCCTCCTGCCCCTGCAGGGGGAGGTGAGCTGACGACTGGAGTGTTGTCACGTTGGGGCGCCTGTTAGCAGGGAGTCCAGCCCTAACAGTGGTATAAGTCCTTGTTCTTAAGGGCTGTCACGGCGGCCCTCGGTAATACTAACAAAACTCCTGGTGACATGTGGGGGAGAAATAGAAGGATTCTCTGAGGGGAGCACAGCGCTACTATATTTTAAGGAAGGCTGCAGAAATTTAAAGTCCACTGGTGGTATTAGGCAAGTGACCTCAATTTAAGCAAATTAGGACCATCTGCACCTAGAAAAAAATGAAAGGTCTACTTAACAGAAGATTTTTCTCTATAGGAAGGTTATCCACAGAATTTCTTTAAATAGACACTTCCGCTGTAGATGACACCATTACATAGCCTGCCACTGCCCAAGTCACCTTGGACAGGTTTGTTGACTCACTTTCCTTATCTCTAAAGTCAGGGGCTAATAATGCTCACTTCACGGGGTTACTGCGAGCAATAAAACTAAATAGATACAAATCAAAACCACAGCGAGATACCACTTCAGTCCCATCAGGGTGGCTGTTAACAAAGGACGTGGAGAAACCAAAACCTCCCTGCATGGCTGGCAACATAAATTGCAGGTGCTGCGGACAACCGTTTGGCTATTCCTCCAGAAACAAAACATAGAATTACCACATGATCCAGCAATTCCACTCCTAGGCATATCTCCAAAAGAACTGAAAACAGAAACTTAAGACAGATACGGATACACCAATGTTCATAGTAGCATTATTCGCAATAACTAAAAGGTGGAAGCAACTCAAATATCTATCAGTGAATGAATGAACTAAATGTCGTATACACGTACAGTGGAATATTATTCTGCCCTAAAGAGGAATGCAATGCTTACTCGGGCTACAACGTGAATAAACCCTGAGGACATCAAGCTAAGTGAACGAAGCCAGGCACGAAAGGACAAATGTATAATTCCACTATGAGAGGTACTTAGAATGGTCAAATTCATAGAGACAGTAAGTACAGTGGTGGTCGCCAGGGGCTGGGGGGAAGGAGGTTTGGGGAGTTACTGTTTCATGGGTACAGAGTTTCTGAGTGGGATGATAAAAAAAGTTCTGGAAATGGATAGTGGTGATGGTTGCAAAGCATTGAGAATGCTCTTAATGCCACGAAATTGTACACTTAAAAAGGGTTATTAAAGGGCTGAATCTTATGTCTATTTTACCACAATTAAAAAAGGCCAAAAAGTACTAAATTGATTTTAAAAATAACCTCTGGGACTGATGCTCCATATATGCTATTTGAATCTGAATCCTTTGACTTCTACAAAATAACGGCTTGCCCAAAGTTTCGAAACCTCCCCTTAGGACACGCACCTTCAGTGAATGTCACCCCTGGCAACACATCGGAACTTCCTAGGGCATTTTTTAAATACACTGCCGCCTAGGCCTCAGCCCAGAGGGTGGCCTGGGAGTGGTTTCATCTGATTACCCCAGGGGACTGCGCCAGTATTTCTATCTTCCGCATGTGCCATGATGTACCAATGTTTGGAAGCATTCCCCAGGTGAAGCCTTCCTCTGTGATGAGCAGGGAAGGGCCTTCAGCTGCCCAGCTGCTGGTGACCCTCTGAGGGCTAACGTTGGAAACTAGTATTTATGGGGCAATTATAATCTGCCTGGGTACACATACCAGCCCACGGAATATTCTAGGAATCCCATTTTACAGATGAAGAAACTGAGACTCAGAGAGACTAAGTAGCCGGCCCAGGTTACCCGTTACAGAACGAGTATGTGGATTCGCCTGAATTCAGGTGTGGGTCTGACTCCAGAGCCTTCTTTGGTTTTCCCACTCCAGTCTTCCTTAACTTTCTTGACCCCTGGCCCCAGCACTTGTCTCATGGTGCAAGCTGAACTTCAAAGTGGACTAGAACCAAATCCCAAATCCTGGCAGGGCCAGCCATCCAAAATGCTATGGGGGCTCCAGGCAAAGGCCAGCACCCACCCTCCCCATTTCCTCCTTCCGAGGCCCTTGTGCTATTTCTCGTGCTTGGGTCACAGGCCTAAGACTCCATCCCAAACCAGTGCCACCCCTACCCTGCTGCCCTTTTCTAAGATAACGAGAACTGGATCACCCTGAAAAGTGAACCCGCATGTCCCCAAGACCCCATGAGCTCTAAACTCTTATCTGCTTTGCCTGATGCATCCCATCTGGCTCCCTTTACTGTCAGGCCGTCTAATGAATATGTTTACTTACCTCCAGTTTAATGATCATTTCTCCTTTGCTGACAACAAATACAATGGCCATTAATTTAACGAAGTTTTAGATACAGACAGTCCTGGAGCAGCCTGTTATGAAGAGGTGCCATTTACTTCGGTCTGGGAAGTTAGTCCAATGTACTGCTTAGGGCAGGATGGTAGACGTACCTCACACAACAAACTCCATGCCCACCTCCATTTAGTGCCATCCTTTTTCAAGTGTAGATTTTAACCGATTCAGCAGAAACCCAGGACAAAGTCTGCACAAAGGTAAGTTGTACCCCCGATCAGGAGCAGAGCTACTAAACGCATCAAGATGGAACTCGCCCACCCAGCTCTCCGTGGCACAGAAGCACCCATTGCAGGTGCAATGCTCCTTTTTACGGGCCCAGGACTGCCTTAGAAAAAGTCACCTTTGAGAGCTCAAGTTCCCAGGGCACTTTTGTCTAAAGTACTTGACTGAAGCTCTACCAACTCTGGGTCTGACCAGGTCATTACCCTCTTGGGCTGCTAGCTGAGTTCATGTTCCCCTCCCTGGGTATATGTAAGAGTCACGGTATTTCCTGGAAGAGCCTCTCATGCTGCTCCAGAGGTCTGTCTTCTCAAGAGCACAGACGTCAAAGACCGTCGCCTGGACCGAGCCAGGAATCATGCAGCATCAGCGTGAGTAACAACTTCACTTTTTACCTGGAAATTTAGAGAATGCCTGTTATGGGATCCATCGTGTCCCCACCAAAAGATATGTTGAAGTCTCCACCCCAGGTCCCTGGGAATGCGACCTCATTGGGAAACAGGGTCTTTGCCGAAGTAATCAAATTAAGATGAGGTTATTAGTGGGTGGGCCCTAATCCAATATGACTGGTGTCCCCGCAAGAAGAGGAAAACGCCACATGAAGACCGGGACACACGGGGACAAGGCCATGTGACCATGGAGGCAGGGCCCGAGGGCTGCGAAGGCCAGCCAAGGAACGCCAAGGACGGCCGGCCCCACCAGAAGCCAGAAGAAGCAAGGAGGGCTTCTTCCCCGACTCTCAGAGGGAGCGTGGCCCCGGCGGCTCGGGGCTTTGGGACTGCTGGCCTCTGGAGCTGGGAGAGCATCACTCGTGCGGTTTTAAGCCCCCAGGTTGGTGAGCTCGCTTGTAGCAGCCGCGGCAGAGCCCCTGCAGGACGCTGCCCTTTTCTTCAGAGTCCATTTGGCTTGGTATCTGCATTTAAAGCGTCTACATGTTGTCGATACGCCGTTCCATATTGTGCTCTTTCTTTTGGTTTTGAGGCAAATTAATTAACATGATACAGAAAGGGGAGAATACAGCTGCTGAAGTCCTCACTTTAAGCCCTCATATTCCTTTGTTCTCCATTATTGCGCCAAATTATTTAATTGGGTCTCTCTGATTGTGCTCAGACACAGAAAAGAACACAGTCTATTGTGAGACGCCCTCCAACCATAATGCAATATCAAATTCAATTCCCATCCAAGTGCTCCCGCTAAAAGCCTGTTCTGCGGCTGCAGATTAATGAAGATCTGCATTGAGCAAAGTGGTGGTCGTAGAGACATTATTTTTCTCCAATAGAAGGCCCATTCTTGAAGAACAATAAAAGCATAGAGAAGCGTTAGTCTGCTTATGGATAGAAATAAATCAAAATGAATAAGAGGGTTGATGGAAATAGTCTGAAAGCAGCGGAGTGCAATTCTGAAAATACTGTTTTTGTTTTCTGAGGACATTTTCCTTCCTTCCCCCACCCTAACCCCTACCCCCAGACCCTCGTAAAATGCTGCTGGGTGCAGGATCAAAAGCTGCGGAGTGAAGGACAAATCTGAAAATTTAAAAGCCAGTTATAGATAATCAGCATTTTATAAATGCAATCCAGGCCAGCTTTGCTGTTTCTACTCACAATGGGGAGGCAGAGGGAGGGGGCTTTGGTGTAAATTTGGGCGGGGCGAGCCACACCCAAAGACGGGAACTTTGTAAGGATGGTCAGCAGTGACATGTGGCTTTTAGCCATTATACCCCAAGGGGATTCTTGGTTCTCTCTGCTCCCTTCTCTTTAGACAGTTGGGTTTTCTTCTCTTTTCCCTTCCTTCCTCTATCCCAATATTCCCAAAGGCCTCAGTCCCTCTCTCTTCTGCCAGAATATCTGCCTTCCTTGGCTTCACCCCCAATGCCTACCCTGTTTGACTTTTTGATCCGTCTCTGAAATAGACTTCTTTTCACCCCCTGAAAACCCCTTTACCTTTGACCTTCTGCCGGGCACGCTCACCCTTATTTCCAGCCTGATCTCATCCAGGCTGCTGAGGTTTTCAGATAAGACAATACAATCAATGTAATGTCATCTACCACTAATACTGCTATTAATACCTCTACTCTTATTTTTGGTGTGTATATTTAAGGTGTACAACTTGATGGTTTGATTTATGCATACATGGTGAGATAATCATGACAGTTAAGGTAATTACCATAGGCATCACCTCACACAGTTGCCATCTGTCTTTTTAGGAGGTGAGAACACTTAGGATTTACCCTCTGAGCAAATTTCAGGTAGATAGTATATTATTACCAATCGGCACCATGCTATCCATCAGATCTCCAGAATTTATTCCTCTGTGTAACTGAAACTCCGTACCCCTTGACCAACATTCCCCCCTCCTCCTCCCCACAGCCCCTGGCAACCACTATTCTGCTCTCTGCTTCTAGGAGCTTGACTATTTAGATTCTCACTCAGCATTAATGTCCTCCAGGTCCATCGACATTGTCGGGAATGGCAAGATTGCCTTCTTTTTCAAGGGTGAGTATTACTCTATTGTATGTATATACCACACTTTTTATATCCATTCACCTTGGCTTGGTAGCTGATAACCCCTTTGAGCTCTCCTTTAAATTAGCTTCTAATTGCATTCCTATCCAAGCCATTCCTCTCTGAACTTACAATTCACCTCATGACTCTTTCTGCATAAATTCACCTCTTTTAGAAGAAATCAAGATCACTCAAGGGGGTGCCTGGGTGGCTCGGTAGGTTAAGCATCTGCCTTCAGCTCAGGTCATGATCCCAGGGTCCTAGGATCGAATCCCGCATCTGGCTCCCTGCTCAGTGGGGATCCTGCTTCTCCCTCTGCCCCTCCCCCTACTTGTGCTCGCACTCTCTCTCTCTCTCTCTCAAATAAAGAAAATCTTAAAAAAAAAAAAAAAGACCACTCAATTCCAGGTTCCTTAACTTCCCTCATCTTTACCTCTGCCTTTTTGTCTACATCATCAGAAATGCTTCATTCACTCTCCTCTCTGGGGAAGTGCCCTTCCTCCCTTAGGACATGACACGCCTCCTGCCACCTCCACAAATTTTCTTTATCAATTCTGCATTCTCTTTTTCTAGCATCTCCAATCTCCCCCTTTTCCCTGGCTCTGCCTACTCTATTCCAAAAATCTTTTTCCTGGCACTTCCATCCTACTTCAATTCTACTTCCACCATTAAATATCTTTGAAAGGTATCCTACACTTGCATTTCATTGCTCCTTATTTCTCTTCAATCTTGGAACTAGGTTTTATCCCACTAGACAATCTCCTGAAGATTACCTCCTATTCAAATGAGACTAAGTCCTCATGTTATCTATCTTCCTGTTACTCTACCCCAGTGCAGCCTTTGACATCACTGACCTCTTACTCTTTCCTACCTTCTTTTTAGGTTTTACCTATAGTACACTTCCCTGGGTCTCCTCTTAAGTTTCTCAAGTTCCTCCCATAGATTTATATGACTCTACTTTCTTTCCTCAACCCCTAAATCTGGGTCCCCCAAATTCTATCTGAAGCTCTTTACTCACACATTTACTCCTGTTACTCAACTATTAATTTAGCATGGACAACTCCCCCCCACACACACACACACCCTCATGCACACACTGGCAAGATCTCGCTCCCAATCTCTAGGCCTGAGGGTGGCATGGCCCACGGCATGTCTCCCAAACTTTTCATGAAGAAGAATCTGCCTTCTTCTCCAAATCATCTCATCCTTCTGACTTCCCATGTCTCTCGCCCAGCCACTGGTACACAGAGTCCTCTTTGACTCCTCCTTTCACATCTAATCACACCCTGTTGATTCTGTCCCAACAGTGTTCTCTCTGTTGCTATGCCCTTCTGTTTTCACAGTGTCACCTCCAAAAACCCTAATAATGTCTTTCTTGGATCGATAGCAAAAAAAAACTCCAGAATTGGGTTTATATATATCCTAATTGATCAATCACAATTTTGCATCAGTAAAGAGGCTTCTGAAAATCAGTCAGTCAACAACAGCTTCACTCTAATGGACACATTTTTTTTTCAGTCCATCAGCAAGTCTCACTGGAGTATCCATACTCCCTCAGCTAAAGGTCAAACAATTCCTAAACACCCCCATTTTGGGAAAAATCCACCAATCGCTGAACATCTCCACTCTTCCCCCAAATCCTGTATAAGACCAGGTATCAGTCTTACATTCAAGTCATGAATGGATTTTCTAAAAAAAAAATCCCATAATGAATATGAATTTGTCATGTTTCTTCTTGTATTTCTACAGTTTTTGACTTACATGTTTGGAAGTTATATCATTTGATAGAAAAAAGATTTAAGGTTATTCCATCTTTTGGCTGATTGTACTTATACCTTATGAAATATCCCTCTTTGTTCCATTTAATGTTTCATGTTGACTTCAATTTGATCTGATATATTGTTACACCATCTTATTTTTCTTCCAATTTGTCTGTTATATATTTTTTCCACAAAATTTATTTTCAACTACTCTGTTGTTTAAAAGATGTACTCTTTATAAATAATATAGAACAAGATTATGTTTTTTAGTCTGAAATTCCCTTTCCAGTAACAGAAATTTAATTCCCCCATATTTACTGTGATTTCTGATATATTTGGGCTTACTTGTGCCATCTTCTTTTATGTATTCTACTAAGTATATTGTTGTTGTTTTAATTTAAGTAATCTCTACACCCAACATGCGGCTCTAACTCGACCTTGAGGTCAGGAGTCACATGCCCCTCTACTAAGTATGTTTTATTGCTATTTTTTCCCCTTTTTCTGCTACTCATTTGCTCATTGGATTGAGTTTTATGTTCTTATTGTTGTTTGTTTCTTTTTTCTGGCCCCCACAATGGTTTGTGAGTTCTTTTTTTTTTTTTTAAGATTTATTTATTTATTTATTTGAGAGAGAGCATGAGATGGGGGAGGGTCAGAGGGAGAAGCAGACTCCCTGCTGAGCAGGGAGCCCGATGCGGGACTCGATCCCGGGACTCCAGGATCATGACCTGAGCCGAAGGCAGTCGCTTAACCAACTGAGCCACCCAGGCGCCCGGTTTGGGAGTTCTTAAGAGAGTAAGAAAAGGAGACTGACTTGGGGTTTTTATGGTAGTTTGGGGGTGGGGCAAGGGTTCCACATGTAATTTGAACTTCTTGCCAGCACGAAAGGGGAGTGCACCCATACTGCCATATCAGCTTTTCCAGATGCGGGAGAGAGGAAAAGAAGAAGGAGTGAGGTTTAAAAGTTTCCAGCACTCAAACAAAACACAGAATCAGATGCTATTACACTGGTGATGCTCACTTTCTGGGCATACTCCTTGGCATCAAAGCACTTAGTGCTATCACCAAACTCTAGCAAGGCTTAACACTTACATTCTCTTTTTCTCATCTACTGGCCAAACTGTGTCTGACTAGGGAGTTTGTAGCCTCCTTAGTGTTCTTGCAAACTACATCTCAGAACAGTTCCCATACTTCTTCACTACGGTGCCATTACTCAAATGACTTGGCTCTAATTCTAGCGTTTGTAATCAATCCTCGGTGCAGATAGATACATACTGTACAAGGATCCTAAGCAATCCCAGACGAGCCCCGACATGTATCAGGATGACTCAGTCCATAAACTCAGGAATGCAGCACATTGAATTTTATTTCCTCTATAAGCTTAATTCCTATTTTAAGTCCCCTATCCATGCGAATGGTAGAAACATAACTCCAGTCAAATGGGGTCTCCCCCACTTCTCAACGGCTACCGCTAAGCTCTCAGAGACTTACATTGTACTCAGCCATTGGGTCTTTATGAACTATACTTCAGTATACTCAGCAAAGCCATTGTTGAAGAATTATTTAACATCCTTTATGTAATAACTAATACTCACCCATGCTTTCATGTCATATGCATTCTCTCACTTAATCTTTTCTTAAAGATTTATTTATTTATTTTAGAGAGAGATGCATGTGCACGTGAAGGGGGAAGGGGCAGAGAGAGAGGAAGAGAAAGAATCTCAAGCAGACTCCCTGCTGAGCACAGAGCCCCATGAGGGGCTCGATATCACAACCCTGAGATCATGACCTGAGTCAAAATCAAGAGTTGGACACTCAACCGACTGAGCTACCCAGGTGCCCCTCACTTAGTCTTCTTGATGTACATGGCTAGGGGGAATAGAATCTTGCCCCAAACATTTTATCACACTAAATGGAAACAACTTATTCCAAAGTGTTGTCCTTTTCCCTTGTATTTTGAAATTTCCAAACCAACCAAATTTACCATTCAGTTAGTGAAACAATTTTATTCCACTAGGCTGTAATGTCCATGTGATCAGGGTCATACCACCTTCGTGTCCCTGATGCCAAGCACATTGCCTAGAATGTAACTGATCAATAAATATTTCTAGAATAAATGGAGACATTTCCTGGTTGTGGTATGATTGTCTTACTCATGCACTTTCTGTTTCACATAAGATATGATTTATTGTGCATCACTTCAAATCCACTTTTGGAATGAGATGGGAAGTAAGAAAGAAGGGAGAAGAGAAAACAATGGGGGGCAGTGGGGAATGGAAAGGTAATGTGAAAATGTTGTCTAGGCAACTCCACTAGCTGACAACCTAACACTTCTCTTTTCTCCCCACCCCCACCTTTTTAGCTACACCTTTTTCTCCTAATGCATTTTTTTAAAGAACTAACACATTGAGTATTTAAGATATGCAAAACAAATAAAAAACAGCTCCAGACAGAACAGGGGATTTATCTGTCCATCCATAAACTATTAACTGGGCTACTGTCACCAAGTGATACCAAAGTATATACAAAGGAGATACAAAAATATCACGAGGGGATCTGGAAATGAAGACCCTCCCAAGTGCTTACTGTCTACTTTCTGGTGGGATAAATGTATAAACAACATGGTGACAGATGTAAGAATAGGGTATAGTGAGCACATGAAGGGATGATCACACTGAGAAAGTTAAGTGAGCTGAATCCTGAAATACGAACAGCTGCTTGCCAAGAAGTGAAAGCTAAAGAGCTGCAAGGAAGAGAATTCTGGGGAAAATTATGTTTCTTTCCACACTCTTCTAAAGCAAAGAATATTTGCAAATTTTAAACTCACACTCAAGGTTGATTGCCTTAAAACAAGAACTGTTTAAATTTAATTTAGTTTTGTGTTACCTAAAGGTATACTTAGATTTGGGGGAGACCAGTTCATTTGGTCAACAGATTTGCTTCTGAAACACCATGTACACAAGACCCAAACATCTAGAAAAATGATTTCCCCTTGGAAAATCTCCAGATTGTACTCCAGGTGCCTTGAATTCAACTAACAATGAGAAATCTCCTTTTTAAAATAAAGTCATTAAAAGTTGGATAGTGCTACTATTGAAAAATATTCTTTATGAAGAAGTCGATTTCTTTGATAAAACATTCATTTCCCTTGGGGAAACACCCTCAATGAAAATATTTTTTATAACAAATAATATATTGCTTTAAATTCATTTAAATTGATATGATAATCTGTTTCAATTCCTGTGGCAAATTTCTATGTGGAAAGAATTTTAATTAAAATAAAAGTAACATATGCATGTGACTAAAAAAAAAAAAAAAACAAAAACCACCTAATAGTAGAAAGAGCTTATAGTGGAAAAATAGCTCCTTGTCCAAACCTCCCCATCCCCAGCTACCTCCCTGAGAGACGGGGGGATCACACAATCCCTACTTTCAGTCCTTCCAGTGGTTACCTCCATACCTGTAAGTGCTATACTTCACCCTCATTTCTTTCCCTCTCAAGCAGATTTGGCTTCACTTAGACCCCTCATCTCCATGTTTTACTATCCCCACATTTTACTTCTGTTTATCTTTATAAATTAACAAATATGCTTCAACTTATATTTCTCATTCTTCCAACTGGAGACAGTACATCTTAACACCCAAGTTTCTAAGGTGAGAATATTAGCTCCTCTATCCTTCTCTCCAGCTCTTCTCCCCAACGTTTACCCCGCCCCCAATTTCTGCTGTCCATACTGTGTTTTTCAAAATAAAAATTGCAAAAAAAAATTGCAAAAAACAAAAAAAATATGTAAATATTTTTCACTGCAGATTCAAGTGTTGTGATATGATTGTATTTCTTTCTCTAGACTTCTGAAATGATTACCCCAATTCCATTGTTAAAATGGACTCATCTTTTTTTTTTTTTAAAAGATTTTATTTATTTACTTGACAGAGAGAGACACAGCGAGAGGGGGAACACAAGCAGGGGGAGTGGGGAGAGGGAGAAGCAGGCCCCCCGCGGAGCAGGGAGCCCGATGCGGGGCTGGATCCCAGGACCCTGGGATCATGACCTGAGCCGAAGGCAGACGCTTAACGACTGAGCCACCCAGGCGCCCCAAAATGGACTCATCTTTATTAAATTCTATCACTTATTGAAAAGTTTGCTACCGTTTTGTTGCTTTGGGGCCACATCAGTCTTCGCACAGCTTTTCGATTTTCCATGAGATCCTGACTCGACTCTTCCAGTTGAGAGAAGAATCACATGCACTCATCCAGTATCCTTAATATCTTTCAAGATTCTTACTCATTCTCTTACTTGAAATCAATTTCATTCTTTTTTTTCTTTAACAAAATCTACTAATTTTCTCTGTTAACCAGAACCAATTACTTCAAATTTGGGCCATCGCTTTCATATATGGCTTTTTTTTTTCTCCCATGAAGGTTTTAGTGTCGTTTTATCTCTTGAATTCTGTACCTTTAGTAAATCCTCAAGTTCTTCCAACATCTCAATTTTTCTGCTGTTTGATGGAATCCCTTCTTTCCTTAGATCTTCTTCAGGGAGCCCTTCGTCCACCTCCATAAGTCTGGATTGATTATTTTCTAGGCCCCTTGCACGACTATCTTCCTGGAACTTCCCTTCTTTGCTTCTCTGGATTATTCTACAGTTCCCTGAACCTCCTGCTCTTCCCTCTTTTGGGTTTACTCTCTCATTTTACTGGAGTATATCCTCAAATAATTTCTCAAAGAAAAGTGTATGAAAAATAAACTACACGAGTTTTCATGGGTCTTAAAGTACATGTATTCTGTTCTCCTCCTTGATGAATCCTCTGGCTGGATATAGAAATCCATTAAAATGCATTCTTTCTTTGAAGGCACTACCCATTGCCTCTTAGCATCCAGATTGCTGATAAGCCTGATGATAGTTTAATTGTTGGGTTTTTGTAAGTAGCTTATTTTGTTTCTCAGTAGAACTTTTAAGTATATGCTATTATTCTTGCCATCCTGCAATTCTATAATGATTGTCTGAGTGTGGGAATTCTTTTAAGCAACCTATTTAGTACACAGTAGTCCCCTTCGATTTGAAGATTTGCACCCCTCTTAGCTCCAGGAAAATTTCTATGTTCTGTTGTTATTATTGCTTTGCTAATTTCCTCATCTCCAATTTACCTGTACTTCCTTTTTTTGGAACTCTTATTAACTGTATGGTGGCTCATCTGAATTAGTGCTCTATGTCCTTATTCTTTCTCTCATATTTCTTGTTTCAGAATTTGTGTTTTACCTTTTTTCTCCAATTTTTCATTCTTCCAATGTCCTTCAAACAGCCAATCAGTATTTTTACTTCAACAACCAAGAGTTTAATTTTCAAGAGCTCTCCATTTCTTTTTATGACATATTGTTTATTTTCTGAAAGTATTCTCTTCTGTTTTCTTCTGATCAGTTTTTCTGTTGATATTTTGCTTCTTAAACTTCTTTCAAATATCTAGTGATTCTTGACTGACTTCATGTTTTAAAATGAGGCCACAGGAAGGTCTGTGGGAACTCAGTGTGGATGGGCAGTGTTGGTCAGCTGGGACACTTCCTGAGTAAAGTGACTATATACCAATAATTAACTCCTTGTAAGTCACTCCTCTCACAACGGCCCTCATGGAATTGCCTCATTCAGGTATGATGTCTCCCCAAGACTCTACCGGATTGGTTCCTTTTCTCCTTGCCGTCGTGCCCACGTATATTCCAGACAGCAGCCTTCTCCATGCTATGGTTATGGCACTGTCAATATTTTCCACTCACTCTCTTTCATCCAGAAATACGTTCAGTCCTTCATTCACTTAGGGACCCCTTCAGTTTCTTTTCATTGCTTGGGATTACACTTTGAAAAAATTTCTTTACTTTCATTTTATTGGAATCTGGGAGTGGGAAGAGAAATAAATACATGTGCTAAGTTCAAAATCTTCTCCTGAAATCATTAAAAATGTCATTGATGCGGGTCACCTGGGTGGCTCAGGCGGCTGGGTCTCCGACTCTTGGTTTTGGCTCAGGTCATGATCTCGTGGTTGTGGGATGGAGCCCAGCATCGGGCTCTGTGCTCAGTGCGGAGTCTGCTTCAGAGTCTCTCTCCCTTTCATTCTCTCTCTCAAATAAATAAAAAGAATCTTAAAAAAAATTTTTTCATTGATCCATATATTGGGTGTGAAGTGATTTAACAAAGGAATTTGGGGTCCTTTTCATATTTGCTTCATTTACTTCAGAGTATATCAGTTAGAAATGTCCGACAATATGTAACATAAATCCAGTTAACAGTAGCTTAAACAAGTAAAGAGCTATTTTTGTTCAGGAAAAGAAGTTTGGAGGTAGATAATTTAGAGTGTTTGCTCATCTTCTAAATGATGTTATGAGGAAACGAGACTCTGTGCCTTTTTATTTCACCCTCTCTGGGATGGTGGCTTTTGTCCTCGCGCTTGTCACCTCAGGCAATGGCTCCTGCAGTTCCAGACACCACATTAACATCTGAGGCAGGAAAGAACTAGACTTCTCACTCTTTCCCCATCAGATGTGCACTCACTTCTCATTGGGCAAAACGGTGTCGCATGGCCACTCCTATCTTCCTGGGACCTAGGAAACAGAATACTATCCATAATTGGGCATGTTGTTATCCCAAACAAAACTGGAGCTAACAAGGAAGCGAAGATAGATATCCAGTAGCTATTGAATAAGGAGCCCATATTGTCTATGACAGGAAGCAAAATATGATTTCTTTTTTATTTTATTCTTTTAAAAGATTTTATTTATTTATTTGAGAGAGAGAGAGAGAGACAGTGAGAGAGGGAACACAAGCAGGGGGAGTGGGAGGGAGAGAAGCAGGCTTCCTGCCGAGCAGGGAGCCCGATGCTGGGCTCGATCCCAGGACCCTGGGACCATGACCTTAGCTGAAGGCAGACGCTTAACGACTGAGCCGCTCACGTGCCCCAAAATAGAACTTTATTTCTCCAATATGAGAAAACCCCAGAGATAGGAAGTCTAGGGCTAGTAAAGCAGTTTTGTGAAGTTGTCATGGTCCCAGGCTCCTTTTACTACTGGCTTACTCAACCTGTTGCTTTCCCCTGATATCTGAAATGGCTGCTTGAGCTCCGGGCATTACAGCCACATTCTAGATAGCAGAAAGGAGTAAGAGACACTGTAAAAACACTTCTTGTAAGTGACATGTCTTATAAGCCATTGGCTCAACACATGGCCACACTTAGATGCAAAGGAGGTTAGGAAAAATTGTTCTGATTCCATGTGTCCCGTTAAAAAACAGGTATTCCATTACTGAGGAAGAACACTGGGGGCAATTAGCCTTCTTTGTCACAATAGGGAAGTGACCACTTAACAAGGCTTTCTACTAATCTATTACACATAATGTGCCAGGCCCTGTCCTGAGTGCTCAGCATATATTCACTAATTTCTCATAACCCCTCTGAGAAGTAAGTGTTGCTATCTCCAGTTTACAGCTGACAAAATGAGATGTACAGAGATGCTTTTATTTGTTTGATACCTTGTACACCTCTTACCCTGAAGTATTTAATTAACACTTTTTGGTGATCTTGACTGACAGTGAAAATGTGCAGGTTTCTAAGAGGCTGATTTAAAACCCGTTACTTTGGGTAATTATGTTTGCAAAGGGTTCTAAATTATTGATGTTTATTTTCTAAGACTCTGTGCTGAGAAACATGCATTGCAAAGCTGGGTGCTGGAACGAAGAGCCCTCAGGATTAGACTTATTAGCTAAATATCCCAAAGGGACTGGAGTCTCCAGTCGATAATTTAAATTGTTGGGCCTGGGGGGACAGCGAGTCCCGACTTTGTGTGCTATTGAACTGTGAATGATCTCCGAGACCTTGGGCAGTGGCTCTAGAACCAGGAAAGAGCAGACTGTGGAGGCGGAGTAGGGGAGGATCCCTACGGACAGTACATGGGCAGCTGGGGGAAGGCTGGCTTGTTGTCATCTTTTTTACATCAGTGTTTTCCTGTTATTTCCTAGCGGGGGTGGGGTCCTGTTAAGTCCTAGAAATATAATATGACAAATGGCCTTTCATCACGACAGCAGTCTGATCCAGAAACATATAAGCAGAATCTCCATTTCCAAGAAGCGCTATCATCTATGTTTATTCATTTTCTAATTGCTGCTTCCAGGGTTTCTGCTTGTTACAGCTTTCACGTTACACAATGATGACAGGTCGTGAAGCTTTTCAGATTATCTTGCAGTGAGTTTTTTAATATTTCATGTAAACCATAGACTGTAATGTTTATTGCCGTTTCCTCATCCTGTAGGACGTTTGCCAAATAAAATAGCAGGAAGGAAAAATCTGAAAGATTTTTATGTGTGGACCTTTTCTGTATCTTTCCTTAAAATATATTTCCTCTCTTAGCAACAAAGGAGCTTTAGCTATAGAAAGCTCGGTACTGTGTTATATCTTTCATATTACCCCGTCCGCAGCCATTTTTCTTGGGCTGCCTGGTGTATATCATTCATTGCAAGTTTACTTCATTCCCCTGGATTCATAGCTGATGCTCTGTGGACCATAAAATTTCAGCTGCACAACCAGAACATCTCATTATTTCTGAAATATCAAGCTTGTATCTTCTTGATAAATAATTCCTACTAGTATAATGTATCAGACTAAAACATATTTTCTGAGGCCAGTGAGGTTAAAGCGGCAATCTCACCTTTTTTAATTTTTTTGCCCTGAAGACAGTGATTTCCATATATAGAGTGACCCCGGTTTGTGTTGAACATGAGGAATGAGGATGAAGCATGAAACGACATATATTGCTGTCAGAGATTTGAAATGAGGCCTGCTAACCTGTAGGCAGCCTTCCAAACTAATCAGCCCCTCACCGCGCCAATGTATTCAGATGGCTGCATACCTTAGCTAGCACTGGCCGGGAAGTCCCCCCTTGCTTCCTTCTTCTCCCCCCCCTTTTTTTTTTAATCACAGCCATTGACAAACATTACATTTTAAGGCAATTCTTCCTTCCTTCTCAGTACTCCCCGGCAAAAGGAGAGCAAGTACCCACTGACGATCTCGTCCGGTTTCCCTGATGCTTGAGAAGTGGGTGTGACTGTTGGGATTTGCTTTTGAATGCACATCAGTCATCGGGCTTTACCAGGTGATAACATTTTCACTCTTTCGGTTGACAACAGTCAACGCTCTGGAATTCAGCAACTTACTAAAGTTGGCTGCCCGGTCTAGCACAAGAAAGTTTTTTAAAGGAAATCATGTCACCCCTCTGAGTTTTGTTTGTTGTACATTGCAGGGCAGTAACCCTGGGGAGGGGAAGAGGGTTTTTTTTTTTAAGTGAATAATTTGTTTTCTGCTTCCTGAAGTCCTCTCTTTTAATATCTGCTTCATAAATAAGGAGATCTGCCCCGCAAAATGTCTTGTGTCCCAGGTCTGCAACTGAATGATGGTAGAATTTAAAATGTATATATTTATTTATTACATTTATATATTTACATGTGTTGATTTAACATCTGTGTACATCCGATATATGTATGTACGTACGCACACGTCTACACACACACACACACACACACACACACATATATAGGGACAACTCAGGTGACTTAAAGTAAGTCATTGCAACTGTCAGTTATTCCACTATGTCTCTGTTGGGGCTGCCCTTCTGTTAACAATGCTGAGAAGCCCTGTGATTGTCTGCTCTGGTGAGCCTTGGGCCCTTGGTAGACCATGAACTACTTTAGGTGGTCTTTGCATCCATATGCTCACCAACCCTTCACAGAAGACTGAATCAGCAACATTCATACCTATAAGGGCTATTTTTAAAAAAACATACAGGTGCTATTGTAATTATCAAAATTCTAAAATGCATTTAATAGCATTACTGAATTTATGGTATCTATATGATGATGCATCTTCTCAATTAAAAGTACAATTATCTTTCAAGGAAGATATCTGATATTTTTCCCTTGAAAAATGGCCTCATACCAAAAAAAAATCTCAGAAACCACGCAGCCAACAGAGACGTGAGTTACCTCGATCCATCTAGATTGAGATGCTGCCTGCTGGAAGCGGGGGCTAGAACCAGACAACAATTACAACCAGCTGACAAAAACTTACTTTGACTTCTGTCTCCTGAGACCTCCGTGGAGTGAAAGTCACATCACGTGTATCCCTTAATAGAGCCAAAGTGTCAAGTGACCAAATCATCCAATAAATATCCCCTTCTTACAGCTAGAACCTAGGCCGCCATGTTTTCTTGACTGACTTTGTCATTGTACCTGTCAACAAAAATACATCAGCTTGTCGAAGAGGAATTTAGATTAGTACTTTGAGAAGTACTAGTGAAGTACTCCTTAGAAGTACTAATGAAGAGACTTCTTTTAAGGGGAAAACTATATCATCAATGGTTGACTTATAATTTTGATTAATAATGTTACTTAAAAATATGCGAGCATCAAACTAGGTATGACTTCCCAATGCTCGTGGTCTCGTGATAAATCAAACATAATAAAAAATTTAAAATTCCAATTAGCAACATGAAAGCACAATGTTATTTTGCTGAAAATACTATTGCAAACTTGTAATATGTCAGGTGTGCTGAGAGCCACAACACAGACTCTTTTTTAAAGTTTGGCTTATAACGCCTACCATGCGGTATGTGATAATTCAATTCTTCTACCATTTTTCTCTTTCTAAACTATTTTAGTTTTAGAGTACATTTGGTTATCATTCAAAAGAAAACATCAAACTGTGAAACTGTTACAGAGTATGCCCAACAACAATGAAGGAAATGTCGAGGACAGCATCCTGAGCAAATGGTTTAGGCAGAATGTCATCCAACATAGCAACATCCTTAAAAAAAAATACTGTTGGGGGTACTGTGACAGAGTTCAGCACCAACACCTAGAAGTAAGTCAAAGCAAATCAACCTTTAAAATAAAGAGGACAGAGGCCCCTGGATGGTTCAGTCGGTCAGGCATCTGCCTTTGGCTCAGGGCATGATCTCTGGGTCCTGGGATGGAGCCTGACATCGGGCTCCCTGCTCAGCTGGGAGTCTGCTCCTCCCCCTCTCCTAACCCCCCTCCCTCTGCTCCTCCCTCCTCCCTCCTTCCCTCATGCACTCTCTCAAATAAATAAATAAAATCTTAAAAAAAAATCAAACAAAATAAAGAAGACATCTTTTTCTGGGTAGGATTTAGGAACTTGTGATAATTTGATGAAACATTTTTCTAAATAATAACTTTTCATATTTACCAGATGCTTGCTCAGACATTTTGCTTTTTTTTTTAAATTTGAAAGTTAGAAACAAAAATATCATAGGAGAATATTTTAGTTGCCTCCTTTTATACCCACGAACCACTTCCTTTCTAAATTGTGAAAGGCTCGTTGCAAAGTATCGGTCCTTTATTCAAACCGCCCCACAGGGTGTTGCAGAACCCGTGTGATTCGCTCCCGAGGGTGTTATGCAGTCCGGGACTCCCCGCCTGAAGCCTGCCCCGGCTTACTTACAGATTTCGGGGTGATTTGACTTGAATGAGGTCCATATACTGCCAAGGATTTCTACATTTACTGTTTTACATTCCCAGAGAATCGCTAGCCAAATGCGGCTCTCTGATGCCCAATATTCATAGAAGTAGATTTTGACTTTTGACAGCCATTCATTTTATTTGCTTGTCACTTGGGAAATTTTTATTGGATGCTTTCAGTAACAATTTCTAATTCAAGTGTGCAAATATCAAGGAATTTCCATCTTCTTTTTTGTTTTGGAGGGTTTTTCTCCCCCCTCTCTTGGAGCTTTACTTTACTGGCATTCTTCTGGAATTAATTACACAAAGAAGAAACATCTCCCAAGGATCCACAATTGCAGCCATAAAAGACATGTGGGGTCTTTTTCTTATTAGGAAGTGTTATTTAAGAACATGCTCCAATAGTAATTTATTCTAACAAATTGAGTCATTGTATTAATAATCTGGAAGGCGGTATAAGCATGTGAGTAAATAACCAATTTATATATACTTAAGATATCTGGGTGAACTTTGTAATATTGTGTTCCTACAACTGTCCTTAAAATGTGTTTAGCATTTTGCATATTTTAATTCTAATTCCACCTCCAAGAAAGATTTTTGTAAGCATTTTTAAGAAGAGAAAGCACACTCAAAGAGACCACTTTGTTTGACTTAGGATTTTTCATAAGTTGCTGAGCCAAAATTCAAACTCAAGCCAGGTTCCCAGAGTGTTCCCACTGCACCTAATAGGAAATGGACAATCATCTCAAGGGATTCTGATGCTCTGAGCAAAGGGGCAAATAGAAAGGTACAAATAGAAGAGCATGAACTATGTTGTGACATTGCATTAATTTCTTCAACAAATATTTACTGTATATGTAGGCTATAACATAGAATATCCTAGTCTAAATGCTGCAATTAAAGAAGTCATTTATTCTGAGCCACAAATCAAGTCTTGGAAAATTTCAAATCATTGATGTATGTCGAACATGTAGAGCTAAAACCCGCAAGAAGTTAACTATGAAATCCTGAAATTTTGGAAATTAAGAAATATACTTCATAAAAGACACAGAATAGGGACTCTTAGTCAATAGTATTGTAACAGTGTTGGTGACGGATGGAAGCTACACTTGTGGTGAGCACAGCGTGATGTAAAGAGAGGCTGAGTCACTCTGTTTTATACCTGAAACAAAGGCAACATTGTGTGTCAACCTAGATAAACAAAAATTTTAAAAATAAAAATAAATACACTTCAGTTGGACATTCAGGTGAATGTCCTCATCATCTCCTTTGCCCGATTTCTAATATTTCCGTAGTCTGTTTTTTTAACATCAATTCATGCAAGTTCTTTATATATTCAGCAAACTAATTATTTTGCCTTATACGTATGTTGAAAATCACTTATCTCAGTTTCTGACTTTTCTTGTGACTTTTTGTCAGTTACAAGTTTTAACTTTTATATAGTCACTTTGTCATGTTTCGCTCATGATTTTTGTTTTTCATATCTTATTTAATAAATTCTGTTCTTTCTTGAGGTCATAAAATTATTTTTCTACAGCTTAATATGTAACTTTTTTCAGAATCAGGTTATTAATATATCTGAGGTTTAAAATGTATGGGGTGAAATAGCCAGAGTTTATGTTTTTTCATGTGAATAACCAACTGTCTCAACACCCAGTTGTAAAGTCTCATGTTTACTTCTCTGTTTCCAGATTCTCCATCCTTTCCACTGATTCATTTATCCATCCCTACACTAATATTCCCCCCTCTTAATTTCTATAACTTTATAATAAGACTTAATAACCAGTGACATTAAGTCTTGCCCTGTATCAGACTTGCCCTCGGTGTGGTGGTCAGATGTGGGGGAGAGGAAAAGGATTCTATAAATTTAATGATTAATCTTGGTCTTTTAGGGGGACTGTGTGTGCCTCTGGATTATGACCTTCACAAGTGTTTCTCAGCTCCCACACCCCCAAGTTAGATAGAAAGTCTAAAGGGTGGTGGAATGGGACGAATGTCATTATTGTGATCCCAGGAGCATAAGTATATCAACCTCTGCTCTGTTAATGTGAAATACAGTTGTTTCATCTTTGAATTTAGTTACATATATATATATATCTCATCCTTTTCTGTGAATAACTACTAAATTTAATTGAAGCGGAAAAAGGCAGAAGTGATGGCAAGGACATTGCCCAGGACATGAGGAGATTGGCAATCTAGTTCTGGTTTATCTGAGAATGAGATCCCAGGCAGGACCTCATCAAGAGGAGGGAAGTTTAGACTGAGTGGTTCGTGGCTTTTGTCAGAGGCACCTTGGCATGCTGCCAAATTTCAACTGATGTTAAAATCAAATTTTGGTGGGGCACCTGGGTGGCTCGGTCAGTTAAGCATCTGCCTTTGGCTCAGGTCATGATCCCAGGATCCTGGGATCGAGCCCTACATCGGGCTCCCTGCTCGACAGGAAACCTGCTTCTCCCTCTCCCACTCCCCCTGCTTGTGTTCCCTCTCTCACTGTGTCTCTCTCTGTCAAATAAATAAATATATAAATAAGTAAAATCTTAAAAAAAATTTGAACTTTGTTGACAACTTATATTTCATATGGTCTTTCACGTGGCGTGTTGTGCTGAATGGGTCATATGATGAAATAGAGAGTAGGGTACACTTGCTATAAGTACCTGGTAAACACATTACATAACATCAAGCCACCAGCAAAGGAATCATGTTTCTTCAATTTGTGAGAACTCTGTATCATGCATATAGAAGATATCTTGGTCAGGATGGGATACGGCTCTTTTCAGTCACTAACCCAGGAACAAAGGGGGCCCATACGTGTGGATCTCTTTACACACTCTGTAAGACACTGATATTCTGTAGCTGGGATTATGATTGCAATTAGTGCTGTCTTCTTTAGTATATTTAACTCATTCAGTTCCCTTAAGTATAATAACTGTAAGTCTGTATTTGAAAATGTGTTATGAACACAAAACAATTCATAACTACTGAATTTAATCATCACTAAGATCCCTTCTAGCCAGAATATTCTATCATTTTAAGACAATATATACTAGTTTTGATGTCCATTAGAAATCAATCCCTCTATTTCAAAGGACTGAGATTGGTCTTTAAAAACATTCTTTTTACCTTGATGAATTTAGAGCATCAAAAAAGTCTATCCCAAGAATAATTTTTGGCTCAGGATCTATGACATTTTCTTTGATCAAAAGCAGATCCCCCCACCCCCAACTTTTTACTCTTGCCTTGTGTTTGCGTTCTTTGGAGACATGCCAGCACATGTAAATAGCTGTGTTAGACCACTAATATTACCACCCTTTTGGAGAAAATGGTTTGTTATTTGAAGAACACCTCACCAAAAATGTATGCACATTAAAACCACAATGAGATTCCACTGCACTCCTATTAGAATGACTAAACATTTTAATGGATCATCCAATGTTCCCAATAATGTGGAGGAGGTGGGACTCTCACACAGGGCTGGTGAGAACGTAAAATAGTGAAACCACATAGGAAAACACTTAGAAAGGTTCTTAAAAAGTTAAACATACACTTATCATCTGTTGCAGCCATGCTACTCCTAGGAATTTATCCAAGAGAAATAGAGGCGTGTATCTGTAGAAAAACTCGTACCCAAATATTCAAGGCAAGTTTATTTGTAATAATCAAGAACTGGAAATAATCCAAATGTCCATCAGCAGGCAGAGGAATAAATTGTGGAATACCTAAACAATGGGCTAATCCCTGGCAACCAAAAGAATGACTATTTACACACACTACAACATGGATAGTTATAATTTAATTATGCCAAGCAAGAGAAGCTGGATAAAAAGAATCCAAAAGGTATAATTCAATTTATGTAAAATTCTAGAATATGCAAATTAATACATAGTGACACAAGCAGATCATTGGTTGGGGGTCAAAGAGGGACAAGAGGGGGACTCTTTATTTATTTATGTTCTCAAATAGGAGGGAATAGAATTGTTCATGATATTCCTTTCTGATCCTTGATGCAGAGGGGTGATGTTTGAAAGGCACAAGAAAACTTTTGGGGGGAGGGTGACAAATATGGTCATTACCTTGATGGTGACAATGGTTTCACAGGTATATACAAACGTCAAAATTTATCAAGTTATACACACTTTCTTTTATGCAGTTTATTGTGTATGAATTATATTTCCAAAGGTCCGTTTAAGAAAAGGAAGGGTCACTACCTCCACATGCTGTTAAGATTAAATGAGTTAATACTGACATGTAGTAAAGCCCTGAGTAAATGTTAGCTATTCTTCTTATTATCAGCCAAATGGGGACCGGGACAGTTCCCACCTCACTGGATTGGAGGCAGAACAGAGTGAGTCAGCGTGTGTAGAATGCCTGACCCCCGCACTAAGCTCCTTCCCAGGTATTGTCAGGAGATGGGGGTGGTGGGTAGAGACTGTCTGCTCTTACTATTATTATTTGCTTGTTCATGATACTTAAATAACCCCTTTACCTTCCAAGCATTTTGACGGATATTAGCTTGGTCTGGTTTCCAGTAGCCCAGTGAAGTAGGTCTAGACTGGCCAGACATTACCGCTAGGGAACCCTAGGGTGCCGCTGACCCTTTAGCTCCCGAGCCCTGGCTTCTCCTTATAATGAGAAGCGATGTCTCTTCCTGTTGGAAGTGCTTATTGAAGAGCTACTGTTTCTGGGTACTTTGGAGTACAGATGTGTAGACTCTTGTTCCGGTCTTTAAGAAAATGTAGCCTCAGGGCACCTGGGTGGCTCAGTCAGGTAAGCGTCTGCCTTTGGCTCGGGTCACGATCTCAGGGTCCTCGGATCGAGTCCCACATTGGGCTCCCTGCTCAGCAGGGAGTCTGCTTCTCCCTCTGCCCCTCCCTCCCTTGTGGACTGCTTACGTGCTCTCTCTGTCTCTCAAATAAATAAATAAATAATCTTAAAAAAAGAAAAAGAGAAGAAAACATAGCCTCACTGAGATGTGGCATGCACTTCAATGTCAGTGGCATTTACCAGGGTTTATCCCAGGCCAGGCACAAGGTCACACCCTTCATAAGCATTTCTCACTTAACCAACCCTACAAGTAGGTATGATCAGTATTATCATTATGATTATTATTTTACATGATGGGATTTTAAAATAAGCTCCAAACCATAATCCTAAAGTCCTTCTGCTAGAAAGCTGGTCCATTGGCTCTTCCAGTTTCTTCCTTGTAAGAAGTTATTAGTTCAGGTTTCCAACCAATCAGAGCCTTGGAGAGAACAATTTAGCTGCATTTCTCTGTGAAAGGCTCTGGTGGGGAGAATGTAACCTTGTGGAGCAGAGTCTCAGGGTGGTGGCCGAGCATCCTTGGGCAGGATGGGCAGAGCTGTGGAGAGGAATGGGACAGGGCTTTCCTGGTGAGGATCCTGCTCCAGCTCCTTGGGGAAGAACGGCCCCAGGTGCCCGTGTGGGTGGGTGGCAGTTCTGGGAGGAGGGGGCACTCAGGTGGGCTGGGAAATATCACAGGCCTTCTTGTGAGTGCCTGCCACTGGTTAGCGATGGGTCTTCTAAGGGCAAGGAAAGAGAATTTCAGCAAATCCAGTCCAGTTACTTTTGTCTGTACAAGTGGTGCTTGTGAGTCTCTGGTTTTGTCTTTTGGCCCCACTTAGATTTAATTTTGAATCCTTCAGTGTCCTCACATTCTTAGGTGGTTCTGATCATTATTAAATGTTCATTTCGGTTTATAACTTTCTACTTATTACAAAATATTCAATGGTTAGCATCTAATATAACCTAGGGGAAAATCCATGTGGTTGATCTCTCAAAGAGGATAATGGCAAACAGAGGTGCTCCCACCCCTGACCAGTAAGTAGAAAGTGAAGTTCCGTGTGGGTGATGCAACAGAAAGTTCGATTTCGAAACATGCGACTTGGAGGTTTGAAAAATTGTTTAAAACAGAAGAATTTTGCTCCGGCGTAAGGCTTCTCTTAACAAGACAGGAAACTGCTCACCTTGGAGAGTTGCAGTAATATCTTTTCACCCGCAAATGTGAAGGCACCTTTCCTCAACTCTCAGGTCTCACTGGCAGAACGAGGTGGATTCCATCTACAGCACCTACTTCACAGGGATGTCGTGAGGAGCCATTGAGATTGTGCCCACAGGAGTGCTTTGGAAAAAAGGAAATAAGATAGAAAAATAACATGGCATTTTTGCTGATACGAAGAACGATGGTAAAGATGATCTTTTCTTTTGTTTCAAGGTGAACAATCTGCCCTAGGTCCTACCAGCTGGTGCAAGACTGGCCATCATCATTGGAGTGTGATTCCTTCTCTTTAATGTTTTAACATTATCTTGAGGGGCGCCTGGGTGGCTCAGTTGGTTAAGCGGCTGCCTTCGGCTCAGGTCATGATTTCAGAGTCCTGGGATCAAGCTCAGCAGGGAATCGGCTTGTCCCTCTCCCTCCCCCTCTCCTCTGCTTCCTCTCCCTCCCCCTCCTCCTCTCCCTCCCCCTGCTCATGCTCGCTCATGCTCTCTCTCTCTCTCTCTCAAATAAATAAATAAAATCTTTAAAAAAAATAAACATGATTTCAAGCAGCTGGCCAGCCTTAACCTTTCCTTAGCCATTTATATCTCCTCAAGGATGAAATGTGAAGGGACCTTACCTCTTCCACTTTCCTCTCCCTCTGGGGGATCATGGGTAAGAGGAGAGGATGCATGAACCCCAGTGTCATCAGAATCTAGATTTTAATTTAGGTGACTTGACACATAGAGTAAAACCTTCAGAAAAACTCCTTATTCTTGTTAGGGCTCAGGCTTCTCTCTCAGTTTCAGCAAGACAGTAGGTGCAATGTTCCAAATTTCTAAAAATTCTTACCTTTCACCACAGTAATTTGCCAGGTAATAATTACAACACCTGTCAAAGAAGTTTTCTTCCCTCCGTTTACAAACGGGGAAGCAGGTAAGGAGAGCCAAGTGATTTGCCTGAAGTTCACATACAACTATCAGGTCCCCAAACCAAGTCTCCCTCTTTTGGTTTCTCTGGAGGGTGGAATGAGTCCATCATGTCAACACAGATGTCTTTATCTACAGTGTGTCCATGGTCTCTCTCAAGCCATGGCTCTCGCCCATGCATGTTAGAATCATGGCAGTTTTTTTAAAAATACAAAACCATAGTGAGATACCACCCACGCTCATTAAGATGGCTACAAACAAACAGACAGACAAACAAACAGAAAATAACAAGTGTTGGCGAAGACATGGAGAAATTGGATCCTTTGTGCCCTGTGGGTGGAAATGTAAAATGGTGCAGCCTCTTTTGAGAACAGTATGGAGGCTCTTCCTCAACAAAATTAAATTGCATGTTCCAGCAATTCCGCTTTTAGGTATACAGACAGAAGAACTGAAAGCAGGATGTCAGAGGGATAACTGTACACCCATGTTCGCTGCAGCATTATTCGAAATAGCCAAAAGGTGGAAGTAACCTAAGTGTCTGTCACTAGATGAGTGGATAAACAAAATGTGCTGTATCCATACAAGTGAATATTTTTCAGCCTTCAAAGCAAAAAAAATTCTGACACCTGCTACAACATGGATGAATCTTGAGAACATTATGCTAAGTGAAACAAGCTAGATACAAAAGGACGAATACTATATGATTCTACTTATATGAGGCACTTGAGGAGCCAAATGCACAGAGACAGCCCAGGGGCTGGGAGGAGAGGTGAACGAGAAATTACTGTTTAATGGGAAGAGAGCCTCAGTTTTGCAAGGTGAGTTTTGGAGATGGAGGGTGGTGAGCCATGTGAATGTACTTAATGCCACTCTGAACCCATAAAAATGGCTAATGTGGCCAATTTCCTTTTGTGTGTATTTTATCACAATTCAAAATAATTTTTTTTAAAGACTGGTGCCAGGGCCGGACTCCTGGAATCAGACTCTCTGAGGGTGGGGTCAGGGCTCTGGCCTTGTGTAAAAGCTCCTTGGAGTTTTCTGCTGCACAGTGAGTATTGAGAAGTTTTGCTCTAGAACCACAGGCCCCCACTGTGGCCGAACTCCTTGGAAACACTCGTCTTTGAGACCAAAAATGTCATTTGCTAGTTTAAGCCAAAATAAAAACGAAAATCACTGGCATCACCTCCTGTGAATATTCTCTTGAACATATTCTTCTTGAAGAAAAGAAAAGAAGCTTCTGTCTTGGGTTTGCCGACAAGAAAGAGTCTTCTGTGTGCTTATTCTATTCTGAAACAAACCTCACTCTGAATTCCCTGACCCAGAGAAACAAGCTCTGGTATCTGGAGAAAGCAAACGGATCCCAGGCTCCAATCAAGGGAAGAACGCCTGGGGAATCAGAAGAACATTATGGTGTTGTATAAATTTCTGGTGAGGTTTCAGCCTGCAGCATTGTCCTGAATTCTATGCAAAACACCAGGGATGCTGGTGAATTGGAAGGTGACTTGGATAATCACGGGCCTCGGGCCTTACTGCGATGATGAAGTTAGAAAAAAAAAATAGGTTTACAGTCAGAGGAAGAGAGGAAATGAAGGAAGAGGAGGTTTATGGAGTACGCCAGAGGATGGAGGAGAGAGTGTTGCAAAGCATCTGAGAGAATGATGCTACACTCTAAAGCAATTAAGTGTGCATTCCCTTCTGCAAAGAAGTGGCAAGGAATTTGGTTTGGGTCTGAGGGAAGGAAGGACCGATGGGGAGGTGTCGACCCTAAAAGTCTTTTATTTTTGTTACCAGTGTGGGGGGAGGGCTGTCTCATTCTCATTCTGGCTATTGCTATCTTCACACCAGTGAGTTGGTGCCTTGTTTGGGGCATTCCTGTCCAAGAGAATTTTCTGCTCTAATGGAAATATTCCCAGGGGTGTACAGGAGCCGGTTTTTATTGGCTTGATGGAGTTGGTTGTTTTATTTTCAGGAATTTTATGAGCCGGTTGTTAAGCATCATCATTATTTAAAAATTAAATCCCATAAGCATATTAAATATTATATTAAAAATAAAGGTAATAAAGACCCCAAACTCATTATACCTTAATTATTTTACTCTTACGTATCCACCGAGGTTTCCGCTGCCCAATATGGCGGCCACTAGCCACACAGGCCCATTGAGTACTTGAAACTGATAGTGTGACTGAAGAAGAGAGTTTAAAGTGTTATATAAGTTAAATTAATTTATATTCAAATAGCCACGTGTGGCTAGTGGCTACTAGTAGTAATGGGGTGTACAGGTCTGGGGTTTTTGCACAAAGCTACATATCTCATTGATGACTGTTAGAAGGGCATTTATTTCAGCTGCTAAATGAGTATCTTTCTCTTTCATTTCAGTGAATTTGGCTTTTTTTTTTTTAAGATTTTATTTATTTATTTGAGAGAGAGAATGAGACAGAGAGAGAGAGCACGAGATGGGGGAGGGTCAGAGGGAGAAGCGGGCTCCCCACTGAGCAGGGAGCCCGATGCGGGACTCGACCCAGGGACTCCAGGATCATGACCTGAGCCAAAGGCAGTCGCTTAACCAACTGAGCCACCCAGGCGCCCCATTTCAGTGAATTTGGCTTTTATTATCATTTGGATCTGATCTCAAGTTATCTGGGAGGGCAGTGGTGGACGGAGTGGCAGACAGTGAGGGAGACAGAATTCCTTCTAAATTGAATTCTGGGCGCTTTGTGAGTTTGCATGCTAATGCCAGCAGGAAATGATTCGGCCCGATGTTGTGCCGTCCCATGAGCGGAAGGAAGCCAATAGACAGCATACCTGCCCCGTCCAGAGATGACGCTCGATGCTGGGTACCACGGGCAGGCATTTCTGGGGTTTCCTTAGAGTTTAGGAACCACATCACACTCCTCGGATGCAGAGGGGGCGCCATCTGGGATCCCCTAGTTCCAAAACCACCAGAGTTTGACTCCGTTTGCAAGGAAGTGAGCTGGGCTCCGCCAGCCCCGGGTCAGCCCCCATCAGCAGGCTGGGAAGCGCGGGACAATTAGCACCTAAAGCGATTGCTTCAGATGTGCTCATCCCATGTCCCCGTCCCATTCCCCCCAGGTAGCTCCCTGCTTTAATTTCCCTGCAGGGTTCAGAAAGGATGCATTAAATTATAATCACTAGCTGTTTTGTGAGCAGGCTTTTGTGACCAATAATGAGTGTAATGAGAGAAAAGAAAAAGGAAAAATGGGGTGATTGAAGCTCACCAGGCTGCTTTTGCTGAGCTGTTTGTAAAGCAACACAGACAGACAATGGGGGCCCTTTTCTGCCCGTTAATTTGTATCTGTGTTTTCATTTGTCGCTGATAGGTGAGCCTGTTTATTAGGCATCTGCTAGACAAGAGAGACCCTCTTACTTAACCTAAGGTTCGGATGGCAGAGACCATGAGTCACATGACTCTGCCTTCTGCAGCATTGCCCTTGCAATCCTGTTTCTAAATGAGTCAGCTCAGTGCGCCCTGCCATGTGATTAAAGGAAAACTACAGCTGGGACTCTTCCCATTAAACCTTTGACATCCTAATAAAGCCGCCCCTCCTTCCTAGCCCCAGAGCTTCGGGCTCTTTGTGCTCATCTGGACCACTGAAACAGCCCCTAATGTCTTCCTAAAAAGGTAGTGATCTAATCATAATACTCCCATGGTCTAAAATCTTTAGTAGTCCCCCACTATCTGTGAGCAGCTAAAAATGACCTTCAAGGACCTTTGTGGGGCTGACTTCACATAACTGTCATTAGATGGTAAGTTCTCTGAGAGCAGGGACTCTGTATCTTGCTCAGCTTTTTTTTTTTTTTTAAGATTTTATTTATTTATTGGGGGGGAAGGAGCTGAGGGAGAGGCCAAGCAGACTCCATGCTGAGCCCCATATGGGGCTCGACCCCATGACCCTGAGACCATGACCCGAAACCAAGAGTCAGATGCCCAACTGACAGAGCCGCCCAGGCTCCCCTCTTGCTCAGCTTTTTAGTCCTAAGAGCATGTAGCAAAGAGCCATGCATAAAGAGATGCATGAGTTTGTTGGACTGGACTGAATCGAAAGCAAGCAAACAACACAAACCAGAAATTCCAATCTTCTCATGGGGTGCTGTTACTTGGATGCAGACTTAAAAAAAAAAAAAATGAGAAACACACAAAAGTTGGAATCATTTTCAATTTTTTTTTTAATAGCAGAAACCTTATACATTTTTGACACCTACTATCAAAAGCTGTGTGTCAGAAATTCTATATCTTGGCCCAGCCCTGGCCCGGGTTCCCTGAGGCCCACCGGAGACCACACTGGGGCCAGCCAGAGGGATTCCTCTGTGAAAGCTGACTCGGAGTAAGAAAGAGAACTGGGCTGGAAGTCAGGCGACCAGCCTCTGCACCTGTTTGGCATTAACTGGCTGTAAGAGCTCAGACGAGTTGTGTCACCCTCTGGAACATACTTTCTCTTTTGCAAAATGGAAATGGGGCTGAATGGTCCCCAGTGTCTCTCAGCTCTCATATACTGTCCATGATTTTAAAGGGCGCCGTAAACTTTTCCAAGGACATAGAGACCCTGCATCCATTTCTTTCCATTCTGGGGCCTGTGAATCTTACATATCAGAGGCATGGGTTCATTCAACAGACATCTGCCCATCGCCGAAGCTGTAGACTCGAAGGGCAAGCCTGTGTTATTGTTGACTCTGCTAACTTCTGGGGGACACCTGCCCTTTGTCCGAGGCGTTCAAGCCCCTCTGTGGAATGATACTAAGGAAGTCGCTTAGACAAACCTCCCGTCCATCCTTTTTCCATCCCCCAAAACAATCCAATGTTAACTACCCCTGGGGGCTCATTCTGAGGACTATGTGTTCTTGCCCCTACAGCGGACACTGTGGTTCATCACCAGGTCCCCTCTTTAGAACTGGCACGTGCAACCCCCGGCCCCCTGCTGAGGACGTCCAACTGCAGCCCTCACTGGGGATCCCCCAGTGCCCCAGGGACTCACCTCACCCAAGGCTGTGCCCAGTGGTAGAATTAAACATGAAGGCAAAGTCTTGTTATTCCCCCACTGAGAGGGGGAGTTGAATCCCACCACCCACCCACCTGGAATAAATTGTCACAGCTCCATGTCCCAAAATGATTTCCGGAATCTACTTCTTGCTCCTCCGTCACCATCACTTAGGAAGCACTTAGGCTATCATGGGTGCCATATAAGTTCCTAGCGGAGGGACCAGAGAGTGAATTGCCCTAAATCAGCTCTTTTGCCTTTAGGCCACAGATGATTCTTCTTCTTCTTCTTCTTCTTCTTCTTCTTCTTCTTCTTCTTCTT
>NW_023270316.1:15368320-15433792 GCF_011800145.1 Mirounga leonina | reverse complement strand
TTCTTCTTCTTCTTCTTCTTCTTCTTCTTCTTCTTCTTCTTCTTCTTCTTCTTTTTCCTCTGCAATTTCACAGGTTCTCATAATGTCAACAACTTAAGACTAGAAAAATGCCTAGAAATAAAAATCAAATTTAAAATTGATGCCGTCTTTCTACTCGGATATTTCCCCAGAAATATCCTCGTGCAATGGAAAATACATGTAAAATCTAAGCTTTGCGTCTTACATTGAGGGAGAGATGGTAAGAAAATAAGTCATTAAAGAATGGCTGGAACTCCACCTTCTGGGGCCACCAGTGCCCTCATTGAATCTTTGGCACATCGAGGTTTGAAAAGCACTGGTGTGTAGGCTCCACCAGTCGCTCCACCGATCCATCTTGACAGCCCGCAGGACCTCCCACCATTGCCTGCGTTGTCTGCACCCCGGCCCTGCCTCCGCTGGGCAGCAATCCGGCCACTTCCTGCAGCTGGAGAGGCCCCTCCGTCATCATCCTCATCATCCTCACGGAGCCCCGGGATGCCTCCTGAGCCTGGCATGCAGGCTTCTCAGAGATCTGGACCCCAGCCACCCCTCCAGCCTCCTCTGTCGTGGCTGCAGGTCTGTGACCCAGCACATTCTATGCGGATTCTGGCCTTTGTGCCTTTGCTCTTGGAATCTCAGCCTGAAATGCCCTCCTGCCCCACTTGCCCATCTTTAAGACTTAGCTGAGGTGTCACTTATTTTAGGAAGCCTTCGGTGGCCTGCGTCCACCTAATGGCCAGGGCGCACACACACTCAGGTGCACTCCAAGCTGGGTGATGCTCCCCTCCCCTGGGCTCCATACTGATGCCTGGGGCATAGTGCTCTTACTTCATCTTGTAGGGGTTTACAATGGTCTGTCTCTGCCAAGACTCTGAGGGCCTGGACTAGTGAGGTGGTGCAGTGGAGTGATGAGTATGGACTCTGGAGCTAGCCATCTGGGATCATGTCCCAGCTCTGCCACTAACTAGCTGTGCCACCTTGGACAAGTTACTTAACCTCTCTGTGCATTGGCGTCATCATCTGTTAAAAACGAATAATTTGAGGTCTCTACTTCATGAAATCAGTGTGAGGATGAAATTAGTGGATAAGCCGTATATGTTATGATATGAACATGTTGGCTATCGTTTTTTGATGATTCAGGTTTGAACTCCCAGTGACTGCTCCATAAGCAAAATATTGACTGATTGAATGTATGACAGTGCTTGTTTGAGTTTTGTCTTATTTGACCAAGCAAACCCATTACCTCTGTGATGTCTGTAAGGTTTGCCTTACTAGCCCCAGGTAATCAGTGGGGAAAGGGCCTGGAGAGGTTCCTTTGCCAAAGACCTTGCAACTAATTCAAAGTAAGGGCAGGACCAGAGCTAGGGCTCTTTTTGGCTGATCACTTGTGCAGGATTAATACTTCTGTTAAATCTGTCTAATGGGAAAACAGTGGATTTTATGGGTTTCTAGGGGTGCCTGGGTGGCTCAGTCATTTAAGCATCTGCCTTCGGCTCAGGTCATGATCTCAGGGTCCTGGGATCAAGCTCTGTGTTGGGCTCCCCGCTCAAGGGGAAGTCTGCTTGTCCCTCTCCCTTTCCCCTTCCCGACCTGTGCTCTCTCTCTCTCTCAAAGAAATAAATAAAATCTTAAAAAATTAAAAAATAAAAGTGGGTTTCTAGTCATGAAAAAAATTTTTTAAGTAGGCTCCACGCCCAAAGGGAGGCTTGAACTCACAACCCTGAGATCGAGAATCGCATTCTCTACCGAACTGAGCCAACCAGGCACCCCAAGTCATAAAAACTTTTATTCTACGTTTCTTGTTGCCAAAGACCAGTGACCATACCTGCTCACCTGAAGAATAACAGTTCACTCCATCCTATCACCCAGGAGACTCTTCTGCCAATTTCCATCCCAATTTTATAGCGTTTGACAGACAAAATCCTTAGGATACACATGCCAACTTGACGATTATTTATTAAAACACTGGAAATTAAATAATACACTGTAGACTGATAAAAACTGCCCTTTCTAAATATTCATGGGATGTATTTTCAGTATCACAAAGAACATTCTCATAAGCACAATGACCAAAGTAACCCAGACCTCCTTATTAATTTATTTGCCTTAAAATCATTTTTGTTCTGAGTATGAAAATGAACACTCATATAGTACAACAGCAGTAAATACTTTGTTTTGTTTTTAACTGAAAGGGAAAAAAATCAACTTTAATTTGAATACTAAACCATCCAGAATATCTAGCTGAAAACATGTTTTTATTATTTGCATTCTTAGGTTTGGCTTGTTATGCTTTTGGCATATCTACTGATATCACTCACAATATTTTTTCATTTCATATATTAATATTTAATATTCTTTAAACATTGTTTAACCTTAATGGTTGTCTAATTTCTGTTTTTCATCCACAGAGAAGCTATTAATTTATGAGCATATAGGGCAGTAAGTAATAATTTGCATGAATGCCCTGAGCAGATATGCTTTCATAGGCCGCCCATAGCATAGACTCTGGAAGGAATGATACCATCTATTGGCTAAGCTCCAATGAACATTGCTTTACAAGAAGACGGAAAAAAAAGTTTTTAATCCATAAAGAAGTCTGCTAAGTGAAAAATCAATGGAGATGACAGGAGCCGGTTTGTTTCTATTCCTTTTTTTTCTTTTGTGTGTGCTCTGCAGTTTTCTACAGGGAGAGATTTCTGAAATGGCAAAGCAGGAAGGAGCCACTGTGCTTTGAAGAACCAGAGACCAGCTCATCCTTCTCTGTGTCCAGAACCTCTCATCCTTCCCCAGTAACTCTGTCGGCAGAGCTCCGTGTTCACACATCACCAGCCAAGCTAACCCAAAATAAGGTCAGTTGGATCAAAAAATTCACCGATGAGTCCATCAAACCAGTGTGTTAGCAATATCTACATGTCTGAAATCTACTCAGTGCCCCATCCCACTGGTAACGATATCTTGCATTGCGTAGATTTGACAAAATGGTTTGGGGCAGCCCAATAGTGCCTGTGTTAAATGTTAAACGTGCACTAGGAGGTACAATTGCACATTCAGAGGTGAGAGAACACTATATATTTGAAAAGGAATTAGGTTAATTGCCCTCAAAGCAATTTCAATACTTCCCTCCTCCAAAAAGGTGTGGGGCTCTTTCCCCTTGGGCGAGGAAGTCAACGATGAAGTCAATCACTGTTCCCATAAATCCTGGCCACAGAATTACGCTCCCTCATGCAAATGCACTCTAGAGTTACCTTTCCTAAAATCTGGGATTTATAGCCACCTCAGGACAGACGCCACGCTGGCACCCAGGGTAGATAATTAAGATGGTTACCCAGACAATTTAGAGCAGACAAAATAATTTTTCCTCAATTATGTGCATATTACAGTTCGTCTTTCCTTTTCAAGTAGTTATGTGATTGTTATAATTCTCTTTTTTCATTTTTTTCCCCCATGTTGAACAAGACTTATAGGTAATAGTAGAAGTTTAATACAATTTAAAATTAGAGCCCAGGCAAATAAAATCTCATCTCGTAATCCAGTACTTTGACATTCGAAAAGCATATTTAACAGAAGCAACAAATTTTTCTAGCCATTCGAGGAAGTTAAACTACCTTTCTCAATGCTGGGAAACTCAAGACTCACAGTTTTATGCCAGGCTCTGAAAAGTCATGCCTGCCTTTCATTTCTCTCGTGCTGAATTAAATCATGGCTAGACTTCCAGATGTGTTTCTCCCTATTAAAATACTGAAACAAAATTAGGACAATTTAGTACACAAAATTAGTGCTTAAATTCGGAGCATACATTTTTTTAGAGCCTCATTATTTTGGATGGGGGGGAGGTGATTTTTGTTGGTTAGCTGTTTTTGACTAGAATTTTTATGCACCAAGACAGCATATTTGGATATAAATTTATCCATGGATGAATTGTATTCTGCTGAATATACAGTAAACTAATGTTACTTCTTCTACCCATTGTCCGTTTATTAATAAAAGAGTTCTGCCACTTGCCATTATGTACAGAAATAGCTTAGTTTAAGACTTATTAAAGATTTAGGGCTCTATTATTGAAACCATCATTATTAGTGTATGATAATAATTTAGGATAATTTATATAAACTGAGCGTATTTCCTTTCCTATAAATTATAAACATTTAAAATAGCTTCTCTTATATCACGAGCTTCGAATGCAAAATGAGCTGCTGTTAGGATGCTAAAACAGCCAGAGAGAGAAGCCACGGGGCTAAAGGGACTGCCTTTGAAATAAGCTCATTTGTCACTGTTGCAACTGGGATGGTAGCATCTTAGGCTTTGCTGCTTTAGGGTGGGGGTTATCAGGCAGAGTCATGACACACCATGGTATCAAGGTCAGTGTTGTTGTTAAATAATAACAGACAGTTGTGAAATTATTTTTTCTAGTTTCTTAGGGGGAGTTGCAGGGGACGGAGGGAGGGTGCTGGTCATCAAAGCGGAAGCCAGACCAGTCCATAATAGCTTCACTGTCTCTCTCCGACAGCCTGAAAGGGCTGCCTTGAGTGGCATCCCTGCTAAGTGCCCAGGGACTTGCAAAGTGTGCAAGGAATGACACGGAGCCTGTAGCCCAGGTCACCTTGTCACAGGCCAGTGAGCCAGGCCTGGGGGCTGCGGTCAGTGGCTGCGGCCCCTGTGTATGGCCGCGTTGGCTGCCTGGCCTGATTTCAAAGTTACTTCTGTGTTCTTTTTCATTTTACTGATGGATAAAATTTTAATAAGGAAGAAGCCCAAGACAGATGAAAAGATAAGAATAGTGTATCTACACTGTGCTATGATCAAGAAAGATGCCATGGACATTTCTCTTGGTCCCAAAGGCACACAATAATCGAAATTAAGTTTTTAACCATTCTGAGTATTAATAAAAACACATGAGAACAGTAAACTGTGTTATTTTAGCAATTAAATATAAATTATCTGTGCTTATTTTCCAGTAGCATTTGCCACATGCCTTATTAACATTACCTGGAGAGGAAAGGTCTAAGAGAAAGAAACAATCAAGATTCCTTTTATAAGGGTGCCTGGGTGGCTCAGTCAGTTGGGCGTCTGCCTTCAGCTTGGGTCGTGATCCCTGGGTCCTGGAATCGAGCCCCCCGTAAAGCTCCCTGCTCAGCAGAGAGCCTGCTTCTCCCTCTCTTCCCCACTCGTGTGCTCTCTCTCGTATCTCTGTCTCTCTCTCTCAAATAAATACAAATCTTTTTTAAAAAAAAGATTCCTTTTAGAAAATAAGGATCATTTTAAAATTTTGGCCAGTGTATGTACTTTAGTATTTCTTCCTCATAAAGTGACAGGATTTTTTTTTTGAGATATTAAAATTGGTTGACCATGACAAATGTTTTTATAAATAGTAGGGCAGGGAAAATGCTGCAGATGTATTTGGGAATTTCAAATTCTGGATACCCTTATAGAAGCATGAGCAAGAACCATCTACCAGCTGCAAGAGCAGAGGTGTTAAAGAACCTCAATCTAGGGCAAGTGGGTCAAATTCGAATCAATAGTTCTGATTCCATGATTCCATGGGGTCAGCCTCGTTCTGCATGTTTCGAAATAAACCAGAATTGCCAACTGTGGTAACAATGATAACCAGAACAGCCCACTTGTATACAGTATTTGCTGGGTGTCAAGCATCTTATCTACGTTAATGCATTTGATCCTCGGAGCAGGGTTATTAATATTTCTATCCTTTTACATAAAGAAACTTGTCCAAGATCATACAGATGGTAAAAGGCAGAGCTGAGATTCAAACTTGGACTGCCTGGTATCACCATTTGTGCTCTTAATGGAGGCATCCCGTTCTGTTTGGTTCATCAGCCCCGTTAACCTAAAGTCAGCCGCTGACAAATCATGGCCATGGACCAAATCCAGCCCACCGCTTGTTTTTTTATGGCTGGTGAACTGAGAAGAGTTTTTACATCTTTAAAATTTTTTTTTAAATCAAAAGGATATTAAGACTCTGTGACATGTAAACATTACATTACGTGTAAATTTCAGTGTCCATTAAGTTTTATTGGAACACAGCCTCATTCATTCCTTTCCACATTATCGAAGCCTGCTTTTGCACTGAGGTGGCAGAGTTGAGTAGTTGCAAGAGAAACCCTACGGCCCACAAAGCCAAAAATTTACTATTTGGTTCTTTTTAAGACAAAGTTTGCCTGAGGTCATCAATGGAGCCACTAAGGGAAGGGAAGAAGCAGAAATAACATGACCCACGTCAGAATGGGTCAGATCAGAAATTAGGACCCCAAGTTCATCCATCTACCTCAAGTACAGGTATAGAGGTTACCAGTTAAAGCTTTGTCCAATGCTGGTCTGTTGGAATGTTCCAGGACATTCTGGAATTCCAGAATCCTGCACAGCAGCTTCTTTCTTACAAGAAGGATAAGAAATGACAAGTTGAGGATGGGACAAAATGGTGAGAAGGTGACTTCATGTAATGTTTTTAAATACTTCACAAAATTCATTTTTGTAATAAACCTACTTTCAGCTGGGGGAAAATAACCCACCAAGATCATTGCAATAACATTCCTACCTGATGATGGTTCAAGGCAGGATAGTGTTTTCTGGAAAACTTAAGATTCCCAAATTAAATGTTTTCAAAACAAAGCAAAACTCTCAAAATGAGCAAGAGAGTCCCATGATTAAATGTTTTTTTTAGCAGTAATAAAACTTCACTAAGTTGTACTGGCTGAAAATAAAATCAGACTAGTTTATTTTTTTAATCAAACAGATTTTTGAATGAAGCTAATTATTTTCAGATATAAACTATATTTAATATTTAGAATTAACTAAATATCGGCTCAAAGCCACCAAGTGTTAAAAAGTAGATATCCATGCCTCTTTTGGAAGCAAGAATGAACAAAACCATTTGTTCTCTAAAATATTTTAAATAGTTGCTCTGGAATAACAGTTGCACTATTATTTCACATAATCTCTATAAAATGGATTTGTTCAGTAGAGAGGAACTGAATGCTAACTTCTACCCAATCTGAATTCGTGATTTTTAAATGTTTCAACAACCAATTGTTCAGCCACCACCCAAAGGAAATGACGTGCTTCAGGAAATGTCTACGTGGACCCGGATTTTATAGACCAGAATTGAGATGTGCTGGAGAGCAAATAAAGGAGGAGGGTAAGTGTTCCACTCCGCTCAGCTAACCTTTATTGATTCCTTCCCTCTGAGCGCCACGCTCTCTCTTAGATTCTGGAGCTACAAAGATGACAGGGACGCATTTGCCCCCCTTATCTGGATCCTCAACTCTAATTTTCACATCTTTTCTACCTCTCTACCTCCAGACAGGTTTTTCTCCACCTTTCTGATTATTCTGTTCCACCGGTTATGTCAGTCTCTCCCACTGACGGTCTTACCTTCACAGGAGGGTTTTTAGGGCATCATTCTAGACATCCTACCTGGTCTCCTGAATAGAGGGGTTCCGGAGGGGAAACCGGAGGGGATTGTCCAGAGGGTATCTAGTATGACTGGGATTTCATACCCATTGAAGTGCCTCTCCCCGTTTCCCCTCCCGCCAACCTCCAGAAACCACCATTCTACTTTCTGTTTCTTTTTTTTTTTTTTTAAAGATTTTATTTATTTATTTGACAGAGAGAGACACAGCGAGAGAGGGAACACAAGCAGAGGGAGTGGGAGAGGGAGAAGCAGGCCTCCCGCCGAGCAGGGAGCCTGATGTGGGGCTCGATCCCAGGACCCTGAGATCATGACCTGAGCCAAAGGCAGACGCTTAACGACTGAGCCACCCAGGTGCCCCCTACTTTCTGTTTCTATGAGGCTGTTTCAGGTACCTCATGTAAGCAGAATCTTGTAGAATTTGTCCTTCTGTGGGGACGAATTCTGTCCTTCTGTGACTGGTTTATTTCATTTCTCATAATGTCCTCCAAGTTCATTCATGTTGTAGTGGATGTAACACATTTTCTTTATCCGTTCATCCATGGTGGATATTTGGGTTTTTCATAGCCCTTGGTCTAAGAATCATGCTGCAGGGACCATAGGAGTGCAGATCTCTGTTTGAGATCCTGACTTCCATTCTTTGGGATAAATACCCAGGAGTGGGATTACTTGGTAGCAGGGTAGGTGTCTCCTTCATGTGTTGAGGAGCGTCCATATTACTTTCCATAGAGGCTCCACCAGTTTGCACTCTCACCAACAGTGCACAAGGGCTTCCTTCTCTCCACGTCCTTGCCACGCTTATCACTTCCTAGGTATTTTTTATAACAGCCATCCTAAAATGTATGAGGTTGTATCTTACATTGTTTTAATTTGCATTTCTCTGATGTCAGCGATGTTGAACACCTTTCATAGACTACACTTTCTTATCCGCAGAATGGGTAGATAGCACATTTATTTTACATTATTGAAGATAGAATAAGTTCTCTTGGCATACGTTCCTAGGAGATTCAAGTGCTAAAAGCTACTTCACTTTATAATACTTGTTTCACATACTACTAATGATAAAATACTTAATGATGAACACAAGACTGCTTAACAGAAAAATTCAAAAACTGCCTATTCATTCTCCTCCATAGTCTGCCTTTACTCCAGCTATTTTGTACCCACTGTCAGAAGACTCAGTTTTCAGTATATAACCTCTCATCCCTCCTCAAAGATGCCAGCAGTTGTCACGAGCATCTTTCCGTTACTGCCAAAAGGAAAAGAGGGGAAACAAAAGAAATTCACATGTGGAGGAAGCAGTCGTTCCACACTTAGACTTTGGTTTGTGCAAATGGGTTGTGCTTATTCAATCAACAGGATCCCTTTGACACATACATATGCCACACGTTAGCCCTCCGCTCAGGGCAGACTGCATAATTTGCAAGCCTAGTGCAAGAAGGAAATGCATAGCCCCTTGCTCAAAAATGATTAAGAATTTCAAGACAGCAACTGCAGAGCATTAAACCAAGTGCCAGGACCTTCTAACTAAAGGGTAAGTCACATGCGCAAGAAACCAGCCCAGCCTCCACGGCAAAAAGAAAAGAGGATCTTTTTTGGGCACCTGTCATACGTCATTCAGAAAAATGACAACCAGCCCTGCGCTCCAAAAGTAGCAGTAGAAATTAAGACCCTTAAAATCTAACGGGGCAAGGGGGTCCACACATTCCACCCATTGATGTCAATTTTATTTTTTCTAGAAAATTCCAAGAGTCACTTAATTTCAACACCCGGATGTTCACTTCAAGGCTGGAGTTCTGCAGTCAACCAGGGCCAGGCCACAAAGCAGGGGTACTTCCCTGCTAGTCGTAATTAATTTCTTGGCAGTCGTCACCAGGGGAGAGAAAAGTTATTGAGAATGAGACAGGTATACAGTCTCCCTAGTCAGCACGAACACAGTTGAGAGGAGACTTCGGGAAGCCCGAATCGAGCCCGGCTTTACCACGCTCCATGTAACTTACTAACCTTAAGCCATGAAACAGCCATGAGAATGAGAAAGGAATTTAAATGAACAATGGGAAGTCATCTTTCCTAAGTACTTGCAGTTAGCGGCGGCCCTAAGAATTTCACAATATGAAAATGGACATTTTGAGAAACCCAGCTTCACTGCACTCAGCACCTAAGTAATCAGAGGACGTTTCCTTAAGCTTGTGGTGATTTATGAAGTGAGAAGTTGACCTTTTCATCTATTATTGCTGTCATCGGACTTCTTTCCTTTAAGAAGTTTGTATTTATTTAAAAAAACATAACCAACAACACAATCAGAACCTGAGTGATTTCTTCTTGATTTTGTAAATTACATTAATGACATAATAACTTTAATATAAAAACCGTGGCTGTCAGATGCACACATCATCCAATCAATGGAAACAAATAATTTCTTCTTATGTTTAATGATTCTCTCAAGGAGTAAATCTAAGAAAACAGAACAGTCCATCAATGAGGAGGTCGCATACATTGTCTCTCTCATCAGTAGAATTGAAAACAAAGGTTTCCTTTATTGTGTGAATTTCAACTAGTAGAAATCAAGTTTTGCACACAGGGGGAGGGTGACGTATGGGATGGCCATCAAGGTCTGATTTTGATATTGTAAAGTCCCAGCAGAACAATGATTGCAGACCATGGCTTTTTGTGACTGTCCAAATATGCTGCAAATCAAGGCTCACTTACCTCTTTCAGGAAAACTCTGATTCTGTAAACCATGCCATGTGCAATAGGGAGTCTCCGGTCCTGCCCTAACTTTGTCATGTGTCAGGTTCTTGGAAAGACCGAAGATGCCCTTCCAGATAAGGGCAAGCAGTGCAGTTGAGGACGTGACGTTTGCAGACGTAGAGCCGCATGTCCTGTTTGAACCCATCTGCAGAGCCGTGTGGAGCTTCTTTGAACTTGGAGCTGCCCAAGAAGAACATGAAATGGGACCACTTTTTAAAGGTCTTATTTATTTATTTGACAGAGAGAGACACAGCGAGAGGGAACACAAGCAAGGGGAGTGGGAGAGGGAGAAGCAGGCTTCCTACAGAGCAGGGAGCCCGATGTGGGGCTGGATCCCAGGACCCAAAGGCAGACGCTTAATGACTAAGCCACCCAGGCTCCCCTCTGGGTGCTCCTTTTAGACGCAGCTTGGGCATAAATGTTGTAATGTCACCTGCAGTGTTGCCACCATCTTAGGGGAGTCAGAAGAGCAATGCAGGGAAAGACAGAAGCAGGAGAGTCTTAAATATGAGGTCACATCCCATGTTAACCTCTTAAGAACAAGGGCTTCCTTCCTAATGTCCTCTTCTCTTTAAGCTCAGCCTCAGCTTCTAAAGTGCCCTTATGGCTAGTTATGATGTGAGGACCACTCCTCAAATTCTGTCCTTTTTCCATTTTCAGTATCATTGGATTTTGCTATTCCTTCAACACCCCAGCTGCCCCTCCCCCGAGATAAGGCTTTCATTGCCTCCGTGCTTGTTTCCTGGTCCCCATCCTCCCTATACCACACACCACCTACCACAGCCAGGTCAGCCACCCACATGCCTTTCTCCTTCAAACACCCCAGAATGGCTCCCATGATCAACTGTCCAATTTTCCACATCTCTGCTGCCCTTTTCCTCATTCCAGTCCCCAGGGGAGCATGGATTCAGAGTTGGGACCTCAGCTTTGCGTTTTTAGGGATTTGATTTTATCAGCTCACTCAGTGTTTATTCACACCAACCAAGCTCCTGAGGCTGAGTCATAGCCAAAATAAGTTCCAAGGAACATACGATCCCTTGGTAACTAGAATATTTCACCAGCTGCTCAGTGTTTTCTTTAAAAGGAACTCGAAGGACTCTCAGTGGTCAGAGAGTAGAGCATGAGGAGTTGATTGATCTTCCTGAACAGCGTAGTCATATGATGATAGCCAGCATCTGTCAGGAAGTATTTATTGCATGTCTACCAATTGTCAAGTTCCAGGCCCTTGGGGGTTCATCAGTGAACCAAAATGACAAAAAAACAAAATCTTTGTAGAACTTATATTCAATGGGAAGTGGCAGACTCTAAAAGCAGTAGATGACAAAATAATTAATGATAGCAGTAAAAAAGCAAACACGTACAGAGCTTTTGGTTGGTACTGTTTTAAAGGACTCATTTATTTCTCACAATATTCCAATTAGCAGATACTATTATTATCCCAAGTTCCCAGAGGAGGGCACTGACTTGCCCAAGGTCACATGTCTGACAAGGGGTAAATCCTGTCCATCCTCTACAACTTTTCTCTTTCTTTGTACCTTATGGGAATATATTTGTAGGATAAAACCCTAGAAGTAAAATTGTTGGATTAAAGAGTAAGTGTATTTTAAATCTTGATTGATAATTTCAAATTGCTTTCCACAGAGGTGGTACCAGTTTACAATTTATAATATGAGAGCACTTTTCTCCACGTGACTCTAACAGCATTGCATACAACCAGATTTTTTAATCTTTATCAAGCTGGTGGATGAAAAATGGCATCTCATCTAGTGTTTTAACTTCCATCTCTTTAATTGTGAGTGAGATCAACCATTTCTTTCTGTGTTAATTGGCCATGTGTGCACGTGCTTATGTGATTGAACTGCCTGTTCTTGTCCTTTGCCCATTTTCTTTTGGGTCTTTTTTTTTTTTTTTTTTTTAACGCATATGAGCTCTTTGTACCTTAATGAAATTAATCCTTTGTCATTTATGTTCCAGATAATCTCCCCAGTTTTCTACTTGTCTTTTGCCTTTAAGATTTTTTCTATGTGACCATTTAACATATAGCTCATTTTTCCATTTTACAGTTTCTGTTTTTACTGATTTGCTTACTGAGAATTCCAAAGACCTTTTCTCTGTAGCAGGGTGCATTGAACTAAAATGAGCTAAAATCTCAATTTACATTTCCAAAAGAATTTTATTCCAATTGAATTGCATATTTTGACTTCCAAAATAATACTATTTCAAAAATATCATTCATGATGTATCTATGGTCAAGTGGGATGGATGACATGGTTTGGTAGATTCACAATTGATTAAAATATTTTATTCTATTAATATAAATAGGGATCAATACAACCTAAAAGAAGATGGTATCTTGTGGCATACCACTAGTCTCTGTGTTTAGTTCCATCCTGTTTGATATTTTGATTAAATATTTGAATTAGAATAAAATGGATATCCTTGCTAGATTTAGTAATGGCACAAAATTGGATGGATGTTAATATATTAGATGTCAGATACATATTCAAATTGATTTTGACAGCTTGGAACAATCAGCAAAACTAATAAGATGAAATTTAATAGGGACAAATGTAAAGTTCTGCAATGAGGTTAAAAAATGTCGGACCAATTATAAGATGAGAGACACCTGAGCCATTGGCAATTCAAATAAAATTGTTTAGGGGGTTTCATTTAATGAAAATTGCAATACTGGCCAATAGACAGAATTGCCAGAAGAGCTAATGAGATCTTGAATTACATTAATAGAAATATTTCACCCAGAATAAAAACAGTAATAGTCCCAGATGTATGTTTTGCTGGCGCGCCTGCACTGAGAGAATTTTTTCAGTTCCAAGTGTCATATTTGAAGAGATACATTGACAAAATGCAGTTCCTCCAAGAATGGAAACCATGGCATTGGGATATTTAAGTCAGAAAAAAAAAAATCTGTTACTGGGGAGGGAATAATCATCTTTAGATATTTAAAGGATTGTGATGTGAAGGCATGATTATACTTATCCTCTGTAGTCACAGAGAGTGGGACTGAGACAGTGCAGTCATAGGAAGGGAAACACCTACTCTGTTTAAGAAAGAATTGTCTACTATTCAGAACTGTCCACAAATTGAATGAGCGCATGCTGAGAGAGTGAGATTTACATCATCAAGAATATCCAAGTGAGGTTCAGGGGCATCGTAAGAGAAGTCAAGCACTAGCTGAGATCAGATATAAAGTCAGTCACAGAGAATTTGTTACACGTACTTTAAATAGGGCCAGGTTGGGCGCCTGGGTGGCTCAGTTGGTTAAGCGACTGCCTTCAGCTCAGGTCATGATCCTGGAGTCCCTGGATCGAGTCCCGCATCGGGCTCCCTGCTCGGCAGGGAGTCTGCTTCTCCCTCTGACCCTCCCCCCTCTCATGTGCTCTCTCTCATTCTCTCTCTCTCAAATAAATAAATAAAATCTTTAAAAAATAAAAATAAATAAATAAATAAATAGGGCCAGGTTTGCCACTTCAATGTTAGTCCTATAATAATGTCACTTTCAATTACTAGCATCCCATTAAGCATTAGTTGAATTGGAAAGAGAGGAACAAGGTTTCAAGCTCTCTCTCTTTTAAAAAAAGAGGTTTTGGTTTTTTTTTTATTTGAAAGAGAGAGAGCGTGAGCATGCGCAAAGCCACGGCGCACGTGAGTGGGGGAGGGGCAATGGGCGAGAATCTTTCAAGCAGACTCCTTGATGAGTACAGAGCCCCCATGGTGCTCCATCCCACAACCTATGAGATCATGGCCTGAACCAAAATCACAAGTCCGACACTTAACCAACTAAACCACCCAGGCACCCCCAAGCTCTCTTATGTGCGCTGCAGCCAAGGATATGCGTGCACCCTTGGAAGTATGTCTTGCAAAAGAACATCCATCATGTCTGTTAATGCAGGGGAAAAGAGGATAAAAAACACTTCTGGTCCAATGCTCTTTAAAAATTCCTCCAGTTCTGGGGGCGCCTCGGTGGCGCAGTTGGTTGAGCGTTGGACTCTTGGTTTGGACTCAGATCGTGGTCTCGTGGTGGTGAGATCTGGCTCCGCACTCAGTGCGGAGTCTGCTTGAGATTCTCTCTCCCTCTCCCTCGGCCCCTCCTTCTCGTGCTTTCTCTCTCTCTCTCTCTCTCTCTCTCTAAAATAAGTAAATAAATCTTTTTAAAAAAATAACTCCAATTCTGGAGAATCGAAGACTGTATCTGGGAAAGCTGGTGTAGCTACAGTCAGAAGAAGGTGGTGGGAGATGGCTTGTAGAGGTTTAGGAAAGAAGTAGCTGCACCTGAGGGGAGGAGTGCTTGGCTACAAGCAAGTTCTCAAGAGGGGAAAGTGGTCACTGGGTTAGTAAACAAATGAACTAAGGTGGAGGTGGAAAGTGGAGCTTGGTTACATGAAAGAAAGCAAGAAACCAACTTTTGGAAGCAGAGTTCAATGAAACCAAGACTGTTCATGCTCTTGACCCAGCCTATTTTTGCCCGGGTCATCCCCTATCCTACCCTGACCACAGCAGACTACTGGCACCTGTCTCAACACCTGGAGCCCTCTCCTTACCCATGCTGTCCCCCCTGCCTGGAATGCTCTCCCCCCTTATTGGTGGTGGTCCACAGACCTTCCTCCAGACATAGCTCACACATCAGCTCCTCTGTGAGGTCCTCCCAAGTGCTCCAAGCAGAGGTAGGCACCTCCTTCCCTGTGTTCTAAAAGGTCCTTCCACATAAGGATTACATTAGGAATTAATTATTAGCACTTAATTATTCTTAATACGTCTGAGTGCTGCACTAGACCATGAGCCCCTCAGAGCTAAGAACGATGTTCTATTGATGTTTCAAATTGTGCCAATAGGTATATCATGAATGAATAAGTGAATGAATCAATGAGTCAAAGACCAGCAGCACAGCTGAGGCCACGCTACGGATGCAGATGTTCTGTTCCTTTAGTCCGCCATGAAGAGGAGCGAACCCTCATGTGGTGGCTGACTATCCCCAGGTATGCAAATTGAAATGTTTCCAGGAGAGAGAGCAAGGCATGTTGTTATAAATGATTCTCAAATTTTCCTGAAATCCTCTAGAGACTCTAGCACAGTGTTTTGCCTAATAAATATAATTGTTCGCACTATCCATATATGTATTGCGCAGATAATTAAACACATGTATGAATAAATGAAAGAAGACCCATTTCCCCAAGTGCAAGTTGATTTTCCTCTGTCTGGATGCCTCTCGCACCCCACCCCCCCCCCGCCCCGCAAGACTTACTTCCCTTCCTTCTAAGATGTCCTCTGTCCTCTGCTCAGTCTGGTCACATAGGTGGTTGACTTGGATGGAATGACCACCTCTCCTGCCCCACACTGGTCACCAGTTTTGACTTCACTCATCTGTTCAGTTCCTCCCTGCTCTGTCACTCACTGCTCTACTACTCTCATTGCCCTTGACTTTCCCAACCAGAAAACCACTATCTGGGAAAGGCACCCTTCACATCTGCCTGCTGGAGGCTCCAGTCCCACCTCTGGAAGTCTGTTTCTGTCTCCAGGAATCGTTTTAGGTATTTCCTGGCTTGTAAGGAGCCCCTCTTTCCCTTTCCTATTTAAATGTTTTTGAATCCTCCCAACAACAGCCCATCTAAGTGAGGCCAGCACTTACTTAGCACCTGTCATATGCCATCCCCTGTACATAGACCTAAAAACACAGGGATGAATGAGGTACAGTCCTGTGTTCCCATTACTCCAGCTCACATTGGCTGCCCTGGCCCCAGAGGGCTTAGCATGACCTCCTTCCCTAGCACTGAATTATCCCGGATTTCTTTATACTGTTATTTTCCCCCAAGAGACTTCAAGCTCAGCTTCTTGGAAACCTACCATAGCAACTGGCTCCATGCTAGATTCATAGTAGACACAATAAATATTTGTCCCTTGATTTGGAGGGGGTGGGTTTTTATGGGTTGCCATAACTCATCTTAGGACAAAACTTCCAGATCTCTTGATTTTCTTGGATTGGATGTGGGATGGGGAATTTTACTCTTTCTACCATAATTTTCTCATTAGAGAAAATAAATTTTCAGAATTTAAGACAGGAATTAAAATCATCTCATTTGGGTGGTATTTTTCAGTGTTATAGATCCGGTTGGCACTCTTTTCTTGCCAGAAAATTTGGATTCTGTAACATTTTTAAGCTATGATTCCTGATTCCTTTTTCCATCTTTGTGCCTGGGTTTGGTTTTACATAGGGTTGGTTTTGATGTCAGGGAGTAGAGAGACATGAGGAAAACAAGCTGGACCCATAATTCAGAAACACATTTTCTATACCGAAAGATGTGTACCATCAGCTAACGGTAAAGTCTTTCCCTTTCTATGCACCTGACTCTTTTTGTCTGAAAAGCACTTCTCAAAGGAAAAAAAAATAATAATAAACTAAAATATAAGCCACCATTAGGAGTATAAAAAAGATTGCAGATAGCTGGAAAACGGATTACGCAGTGCAACAGGATGAAATAACCCACAGCACCAAAAGCCAGGACTGCCGAGGATCAATTACCACTGAGCCCGGTAATGATCTTCTTACATCAAAAGCCCTTTCAAGACATAGCAACATACCTGCCCCGCAAAGACTCTTGAACCGGAGGATAATGTAATCATCAATACTATATCCTTTCTCTTTTGTGAGCACTTTAGAGAAAGCCCAGTGGAGTAGCGACTCTGGTATTAAGTGTCATTTTAAACAATACCTTGAAACCATCATGCAATCTTACTCCTGAAATGTGAAGTATTTGCTGCCCTGGTGGATCCACCTGGTACGTCTGGTCGCTAATAGAATAAATCTGTGATTTCCTTTCCACTTGCTTTCTCACTTCTTGCCCTGCTGAGTCAGTTGCAAATCAGTTGAACTTACCCCTCTTTTCTGTTTTGTTTCGGGATCTGGTATTTGTTTGTGCTTTATCTTCCCCTACCTCTTAATAAAAGGAGTAAACCAGTCGGCCTCCGAGAGTATTGACTGTGCTAAGAATGCGGGATTGTGTTGCAAAGTTGCTCAGGCTTGCAATGTTATCACTCAGCAGGACTGGGTCCCATCAGAAGGCACATGGTGTGCCATGACGTAGCTGGTCTTCGACCACAAAAGCAGACTTTTCTCTGTGAGTTAGACAAACCACACAAAAGGCAACAATAACTACCATAAACACCATTTAATACTATTCACAGGCTATTGAAGAGATGGGCGTTGACTAAGAATTGCAGCAAAGCCAGCACATTGTGCGCAGATGAAAGGGGGCCTAGTGAACAGGAAGCATCATTGGAGCGGGCTGACAGTCACCATATAACGGCGGGATTGTGGGGCTGGCATTTACCCCAAGGGTCTTTACAGTCAGAAAAATAAAGAGAAATTAAAGCATAAGGGATCCTCTTTGTGGGCACTTAAAGCCCATGAAGCAACACAAGAAGCTATACAATTGTCTTTTCAAACTCGTCTGTGCTTTAGATAATTATGAGAAGGAAACATTTGGGGTGTGCTTGCTTATAGGATTCTATATCACCCATGGGGGAAACTCATCTGTAAAAACAGATGAAATTCTCACAGCGAGAGGAATCGCTGTATAAACTTTCGCCTCGTTTTAAAACAGGCAGAGCTAACTGCAGCTGGATTAGTCAAGCTATTTGCCATTTCTGGAAGCCTCTGTTTGCTCCGTGAGGTGTCCAGGGCAGGATACCTTCATTTTTCACCGGGTACCTAAAGAAAAATAAAATTAAATGATTTATTAAATTAAATAAGCCCTTGGAAATATAATGCCTGCCTTTAAAATATTTATCCCTCTGTCTAAAAGAAATTAACTTATACAGGTATTTTTAAGTAGGAATTTAAAGTACTTTAAGCAAATCTGTAATGATAATCATTCTTTGGTGTATACTGAGCTTTTCTTCTTTTTTCTTTTTTTAGCATAATGGGTATGCCAAATATAGTGAGGAAGATTAGTGATGAAAGCACAAACAGATTTTAGAAGGGCCCTTAGAATGTTCTGGAATGTCATTTTGCTGAAAAAGAAATACGAGCCAGGGAGTTAAATGACCAGCCATAGTCATGTAACTAGTAATAGCAGCTCAGGGTAGATGTCAGGTCTCCCTGATTCCCTGTTCCGCTCTTTTGAATACAGAAAATTTTCTTGAATATAGAAATAATTATTTTCTGTGCAAAATAATTTTTTTGGTTGTTTATTTAGCCGTTAAATCTTGAATGGTTTTGCCTCACCTCTCTGCACCTCACTTTCACTGTCCGGGCATGGGGGTTGTCGAGAGGTGTTAAATGAGTTGGTGTGTGTAACGTGTTCAGCACATACCTGACCTGGCTTAAGGCTAGATAGCTGTTTGCTATTCTTATTGTTTGTTCATAAAACAGCAGAGAGGGCTTTGAAGACCACTGCCTCATCGCATCCTGGGGCCATCAGAAAACATCTGGATCCTCTGTTGGCAGGTGAGGAGCCTGCAGGCCAAAGAGGCTAGATTGGCCTGAGGCACAGACACCAAGGGGACCCATTCTCAGGTCTTCTAACTGCAAGCGAGAGCTCTTTTTCTAACACTACTGTGATGTCTCTTAAGACCTTAAAAAATACTCTAAGAATTTGCCCAGTGTCACAGACTGTGTCGGCAGAAGCTGACTACATACATTAAATTCTCTTTTCTTTGGATCAATGGCTCCCAAATTTTAGCGTGAATTAAAGAGACAGACTGGGGGGGGTGGGGAGGAGAGGAGAGGTCTTTCCCAAAATATTCTAATTCCACAGGTCTCCCGTGGGGCCCAGGAAACTGTATTTTTTAAAAAGCACACTGTCTTTAAAAACATAATAAGAAAAGAAAAGAAAAGAAAAGAAAAGGAAAAAGAAAAAGCACACCGTCCTCCCCAGGTGATTTCCAGGCAGGTTGCCCAAAGACCACACTTGGAGAAAAATTACCTTAAAGTATAAATTCCTTCCTTCCTCCCCACCTTCTGGTGAGTCCCCATCTAGTTTTCTTTTTTTTTTTTTTTTTAAGTATTTTTATTTATTTATTTTTGCGAGAGAGAGAGAATGAGAGGGGGAGGGGCAGAGAGAGAAGCAGGCTCCCTAATGAGCAGGGAACCTGAGCTGGGACTCAATCCCAGGACTCTGGGATCATGACCTGAGTCAAAGGCAGACACTTAACAAACTGAGCCACCCAGGCACTCTCCCCGCCCATTTAGTTTTCTTACTTGTACTCTGGTTCCACTGTTGTCTGCTCATTTGGTCTGCTAGTGGTGATGTTAGCGAACAAGATTCTTTTATACCAGTAAAAAGTAACTAGCAAGGGACACCTGGGTGGCTCAGTCGGTTGGGGATCTGCCTTTGGCTCGGGTCATGATCCCAGGGTCCTGGGATCGAGTCCTGCGTCGGGTTCCTTGCTCAGCGGGGAAGCTCCTTCTCCCTCTGCCTGATGCTCCCCCTGCTTGTGCTCGCTTGCTCTCTCTCTCTCTCTCTGACAAATAAATAAATAAAATCTTTAAAAAAGAAAAAAGAAACTAGCAGAAGCTAGTTCTGCGGGAGCTGACCCAGTTAGTGGTCTCCAAGCCCCAGATTCTGATTCTAACTCGAGCCAATCATGTTACCAACGTGAGCGCAATAAATATGTGACTGAGAGTATAACAAATCATCTCAGGGACCTCAACACAGACCGAGAAGCTCTGTAAAACACACGCTCTACTCAACAGTAGGTTTATCAACAGCAGACATACGTTTATTCATCTATTGATCATCTGTGTCAAGCACTACGGTTTTGGAAAAAGGAGATTTACCTAAACAAGCATCAATACCTCCCACCCTCAGGCAGGCTGTGATCTAGTGGGGAAAGGAAAACATATACACACTTCACTTTGAGTAAAAGGCACCTTGTCTCAGCCAGGTTGCTGTGCATCGAGTTCAGCTGCTGGTTTCCTATTTTCTTACTCCTGAAGTTGCTTAAAGTAACACAGGGATCAGATAATGAGAGAAAAGCCAGAACAAAGAAGATAAAGCAGGAAGAGGCCATCTGCTGGCAGTTTTCTTCTTGTCCATGTCTTCACCTTCCCTATTTCTGTTTGCCTGACTCCTCTGTGCATCCTGAAGACCCCCTGTACATACATCTTTACTCTATCACTTTAGCCCCATCCGGAAAGGTACACCGGGCAAGCGTTCTCTGTGGGGCACTGGACATGGCCCCAATAATGGAAAAGGAATGAAATGGGACCTCTGCAGTCAAGCAGGCAGGGAATACTCTTTACAGGACCATTTGTCCATGTTTCCTCTCGATCCCACCCTGGATAATTTCTTTCCACATAATGATGTCATGTCATCGGCACCACAAGCCTAAGAGCATGATTACCCCATTTACCATGAAGACACCAAGGGTTGGGGAGGTCAAATAAGTTTCCATGCTTCACACAACTGGAAAGTGTTAGAGCAGAGACGGAAGCCCTGTCTGATTCTCAAGTTCTCAGTCTTCACTTGTCCACATGTTTGAATCCAAACTGTCTGTGCATTCACTACAGGCCCGGCCCAGAGCTTGCTGAGATTATGCTAATGCAGTGTAATGAGTTCTGCCGTGACCACCCGGTGTTCTCAACCAGAGACAATCCTGAGACCCTCGCCGGCGCACTGATATTTGTCAACGTTTGGGGCCATTTTTGTTGGGAGCAGAGAATGCTTGGGCAGGGAGGGGACAGTGAGCCCAGAGAGGTGGCAGCCAGCTGTGTGCCTGGCACGGGGTACGCTTTCCTCCCATCGAGAAAGGGGCACAGGCAGAGATGAGAGTGGGCAGGAGCATGGTGGCACAGAGACCATTCTAACGAGGACAATCCAGAGAGCAGGATCTGTCAGGGCATAAACGCAGAAAAAGATGCACAAGGCACCGCAGAAGAGGAATCCACTTGCTTCGGCCAGTTAGTGGGGTGAAGAAGAGAGAGGGGTCCGGGCCCAGGTTTAGAGTCAGGGGGGACCGGGTGCTGAAGTGGGAGGGAAGAAATTCTCAGGGCGGGTGGGCTGGTTACTCAGGATGAGTCTTTTTCCTTACTCTCTTCCCTTGGAAACCTCCTGACTCCGTTTATTATCTCTTAAACATGCCCGAATGCAATGGAGAGTCTTGCCCTGTATTTTCTCCCGGTGTCCAGTCCCCCACCTCCTCAGGGAGGTTATGCCAGTGCCCCCAGCTGAGAAATGCAATGGAGTGCTTTGAGCACTGACCACTATGAGCCGTCGGCCTGGCCCCGGGCGGGCTGCTTCTGGCCCCCGAGGCCCAAGCAGCCCACGTGTTAAATGAGCTCACGCGCATTAAGTGCGATATTCGAGAAAGCAAGGCTGTAACCAAAAAGACCGTTAATAACAAGTGAGGATGGCGAGAAACTGGAATGCTCCTATATTGCCCGTGGAAATGTAAACACTTTGGAAACACTTTGGAAAACAGCTTGACAATTTCATAAAAAGTTGCACATAGATTTATCATATGACCCAGGAACTCCACCCCTAGGTATCTTCCCAAGAGAAGTGAAAACACACGTCCCTACAAAGACTTGTGTAGGAATGCTGATGGCAGCAGTATTCATAGTAGCCAAAATGTGGCAACAACATAAACAGCCACTAACTGGTGAGTGTGGTGTGTTCATACAGTGACATGTCATGCAGCGGTAAAAAGAAATAGTGCCGATACATGGTGCAACATTGATGAACTTCAAAAACATTATACTACATAAAAGAAACGAAATGTGAAAGACTGCATATATTCTGGTTACCTTTGCATGGAATTTCCCAAAAAGGAAAATCCATCAAGAAAATATAGATCATATTATAAAATTCACCCACTGGGGACGCCTGGATGGCTCAGTGGGTTTAGCAAGATTTAGCAAGATTTAGCAAGATTTAGCAAGATTTAGTCCTTAGCAAAAGACTCTTGATTTTGGCTCAGGTCATGATCTTGGGGTCGTGGGATCAAGCCCCGAGTTGGGCTCCGCGCTCCGCATGTAATCTGCTTAAGATTGTCTCTCCCCCTCTCCCTCTGCCCCTCCCCTCTTGTGCACACGTGCTCTTTCTCTCTCTCTCCCTCTAAAAAAATAATAATAATAAAGAAAGATCAGTGGTTGCCGGTGGCTTGGGAGATGGGGCTGGGAGCAGGGAGTGAACACCTTAGGGATCGTTATGGAATGATAGAAATATTCTACAACTGGTTTGTAGTGATGTTTGCACAACCGTGCTTTGCCAAAAATCATTGATTGTATGCTTACAGTGGGTTAATTTTTTTATTTTATTTTATTTATTTATTTGATAGAGAGAGAGACAGCGAGAGAGGGAACACAAGCAGGGGGAGTGGGAGAGGGAGAAGCAGGCCTCCCGCTGAGCAGGGAGCCTGATGTGGGGCTCGATCCCAGGACTCTGGGATCATGACCCGCGCCGAAGGCAGACGCTTAACGACTGAGCCACCCAGGCGCCCCCAGTGGGTGAATTTTATAATATGAAAATTATGTTTATTTTTTAAAATGACCAGTGGCAGTTATCTTTGGATAATGCTCATTCTAGATGCTTCACTGTTAATAGTATCACTCACTATCTAAAGTAGAGAAGATATCCCTAGAAATTGGACATAAAGCCTACTCTTTGAGAGTGAACACATAAGAATCAGGAGACAATGGTCTTGTCCAAGGAGCTGAGAGACAATCAAGTGTGACCCAGAGGCATGATTGCAGCCCTACATCTGAAACTATAATCTCATCATTTCTGGTTTATACATCAGTCTGTCATGAGTTTGGTTTTGCATGACTAAATTTCATTCTACTTGTCCGACTCTGGGTGCCCTGGCAAGATTTATCTGGTTTTGGGTTCCTGGGTGGCTCAGTTGGTTGGGCGACTGCTTTCGGCTCAGGTCATGATCCTGGAGTCCCTGGATCGAGTCCCGCATCGGGCTCCCTGCTCGGCAGGGAGCCTGCTTCTCCCTCTGACCCTCCCCGCTCTCATGTGCTCTCTCTCTCTCATTCTCTCTGTCTCAAATAAATAAATAAAATCTTTAAAAAAAAAAAAAAAGATTCATCTGGTTTTGCCAAAAGTATTTCTTAAAGGCTACACAAAGGTAAACTTCAGCTCAGTTCTTGCTTAAGTCATTACAATTTCTCAATAACTGGCAAAATCTAATAAAGTTCAATTAGACTTTAAAACACACCATTATGCCCAGAATTTTAAAATGTTCAAAGTTACAGATAATGACAATAGAATTGATTCTTCCTGTCCATATTTTTGTTGTCATTATAATGTGAGAGGCCCCTAAAACCCTAAATCAAAAATTATTCTACCTCAGAAACTTCAAAATCAACGAATTTAATATGACTATATTCACATAACATAAGGGATTTATTTTAAATATAATCAGAAACCAAACATATCCACCAAGTCAGGCAATATTCAGGGTTTATAGCAAATTAAGGATTAATAAAATACTCCAGGCAATATTTTAAAGAACCCGAGGTTTAAATCATGACTTGGGGGGCGCCTGGGTGGCTCAGTCGGTTAAGTGTCTGCCTTCGGCTCAGGTCCTGGTCCCAGGGTCCTGGGATCGAGCCCCGCTTCGGGCTCCCTGCTCAGCTGGAAGCCTGCTTCTCCCTCTCCCACTCCCCCTGCTTGTGTTCCCTCTCTCACTGTGTCTCTCTCTGTCAAATAAATAAATAAAATCTTAATAAACAAACAAATAAATCATGACTTGGCTTGTCCTTAGTATTTAAGCAATTACTGGGTACAAAGTCTTGATCGAGTTTGCACCCCTTCACTGGTGTACGTTAGACATTTAGGTTTTCATTGGTGGATCAAATTACCCAACATCGATTACAAATCATTACAGCATGATTCAGTTAACACTGACGGTCCAGTTGTTAAAACTGGCACTTTCCCCATTATCTGAGTCTTGCAACAGCCAACGGCCTTGGAAAAGAGGATGTTTGCCCCCCCCCCGCCTGAGGAAGGAAGTTGTGAGCTGAGTAAGCAAGGCAGAAGAGCCAGGCACTCACTCCTTTGGGGTGTTTATGGTGACAGGGGGCTCCAGATGGGCAGAGCTGACAGCTTGCTTGCGGCCTGTGTGAACTGCATGATCTCATGCCTTTCTGAGCCCAGGACAGAACTGAGGGGCTTTATTCGCACTGCACCTGCCCCGTAAGCAACCGCATTGATCTCTGCTCCCAGAAACCTCAATAAGTGTCACTATTTCACTCGGTTTGCTGCCTTGTTTATCACCCGGAAAGAAGAGTCTGGGTTCTCATGCCTGTGCGATGAAACTTTTCTCTTTATTTTCCAGTGTATTTATTTCTGTAAGAGACGTCAGAGACCAGAAACCCACACCCAGCCTTTGGTTCTGGATCTATGAGAAATGACACAACATAGTATTTCATTATTTCTTTAAAAGATAATGCATGATGAGTCGGCTTCTGCCCACTGACTCATAGTAAATTTCTCATAACCGAAAGAAGTGAGTCAAAGGAAAAGCATTAAAAATGGCACTTACTCCTCTATTCTTTAATGAGAATTTTCTTTTCTTTTGTCCTTTGGTAGTTTTAGCTGGTTAACCATAGCAGATGGTCATAATAACCTATAGAACCAGAGAAATGAAAGGGACTTGGTAAGATCAGTTTACCCTTGACTCAGTTGAGTTCAGACCTTCCCAGAGGGATAATTTTTATTCCCTCTGCAAAGGTCTCTAACGAAAGAACCTTCCCAAAACTTATGTCATGTAATGCTTCATGACTGATGTTCAGCTATCTCCGTGCCCCACTGAAGTTGGATTTCTTCTTGTGGTTCTGGAAGCGGGATCTCCCTTCAGCCTCTGCCTCCTGTGGAACTTTCACACTTTTGGGCACCATCAGTGTGTCTCTTTGTGGAAAGGGATTCCAAGTTACCACCCTTCAGAATAATTGTTCCCTGATTATTACAAAATCACAGGACTTAAGAATTGAAAGGTACGTTATAGACTATCACCTCCCACTTCCCTGTTTGAAGGAATCTATCTACATATTTCCAACAGCTCCAACCCCTACTTAGTTAGGCCCTGAGATGGGGAATTCATTCCATCAGAGGACGACAGACTGCCATGGGCAGCCTATATTGTCAATAAGTCAGTAAATTAAAATTTCCCTTGAGCAAAATTTGCCTCCCAGTAACTTCCACTGGGTTCCAAATGGTCTTTCTGGTAAGAGACAAACAGGAGCCGCTTTCTCATAGAGCTTCAGAGAGTGGAAAGTACTGATACCCTTGTCCCTCTGTCACAACACCAACCTTACAGAAATAAACATTCTGATGACTCACACTGCCTCACTCTGTGCCAGATCATAGGACTAGATTCAACTTTAGTCTTCAATGTTGCAGTCCTCATTTGCATTTACATTGCAATAAAACTACATTAAGACTAAAAATCACAGTGAAAATGCTATATGTGTAATCTAAGTGCATGAACAGTAAAGAACAAATATGTTAAATAAAGGGGGAAAAGTCTCCACTTGAAAGTAAAAAGTGTTTTATATTAGTCAACTCCAAAATGGGTTATGCCCCAAATAATCCTTTGGGGTGCAGGAAGAAAAATATAACTGATATTTCTTTTTTTTTTTTTAAAGATTGTATTTATTTATTTGAGAGAGAGAATGAGAGAGAGAGAGCAGGAGAGTGGGGAGGGTCAGAGGGAGAAGCAGACTCCCCGCCGAGCAGGGAGCCCGATGCGGGACTCGATCCCGGGACTCCAGGATCATGACCTGAGCCGAAGGCAGTCGCTCAACCAACTGAGCCACCCAGGCGCCCATAACTGATATTTCTTCATCTAAAACATAAGAAGGAAACTAAGCCCTAATGAGATTCATTACCTGAAGTAGTACATGTGTATACTTTATAGATAAACATGCCTAGGTTGGGGGTACATGCTCAGATTTCCTTAATTACAGGGATGCACTTTCAGAAGTGTCTGGGAACCTGTGGCTTAAACTATATTCATTACCTATTAATTCATTAATGTAAGCTATAAATTTCTGTAAGGAGAGCAGGATATTAGTGTCCCAAAACATAAGAGAGACCTTTTACAATGTAGCCTATGATCCTGGCAACCAAAAAACAAATCAAAAATGTATCTTAATGTCTTTTAAATTGTATCAGCTGTTTTAAAAACGAAATCAAACAGATAAAGTTTGTCTACAGTTTTCCAAAATAAGGCAAGTAGAAACAAAACCTCCTTACAAAAACAGAAATAATCAAAGGTGTATTCTAATACCCATTTAATCCACTTAGAAATCATTGGTTTAACTTTTCTGTTTTAATGTTATTGTTGCTATTATAAAAGTTACCTGAGTCAAGAAAATATTTTTTCTTAGAGATTATTGGTGATGATTACTCAGGGACAACTTCTATTTTTTTTGGATCAGTGGTGCCTAAAGCAGAAACAGACCGTGTCTCGTCCAGGTACACAGCTCGCATAAATCAGGACACTACACATCTATGCTATGGACTCTTTCTGTAATCTGGAATAAAGTGCTAATGTTTTAGATCTTTCTCTATCTTTAAAAGGGGGATCATGGCATGAAGTCATGAAGAAACATCTGGTTTAAGAGAAGAAAGCAACAAAAGACAAAAACTTAGGAAGTAAGGGAAGCGAACTTAAGAAGTCTGAGACAGAGCCCTTACAGCGACACGAGCCAGGTATAGTTATTTGAAAAATAGTTCTACTCTCAATCTGCCAGGGATATTTACACACCGCAGTGGTAGTAATATTGTAGCAAATCATCCCCAAAATGGAGCAGTTCTCTGTAATATGAAGGAAAAAGAAACACTTGAGAAGCACATTATTTATGCAGTGAATTTGCAGCACTTCTCAAAGAATAGGAGGCATGTGCACACACACACACACACAAAATAACACACAAAAAAAACCCCAAAACACTGAATACTTATATGTCCGTTTTTCTATGATTTTTTACAAGACAAACTATTGTTATTAAAGCTGATGAGTCATGGGTGATAACTGCCCCTATTGAAGATGTACTTTAATAAATGGTCAGGACTTTCTTTCTGGGTGTGATTCCATGAGCCGTATTGCTTCTCTCTGCATCTCGGTAGTGATGGAAACAGAGCGGCAGGGCCACAGACAAAGCAGAATCCTGAGGATGCTAACGTGCTCAAGAGTAGCAGGCAGCTTGGCCATCTTCCCTTTCACCCATTCCCCTCAAAGTCCGACCAACAAACATTGCCCCGCGCCAGGGGCCTGCCGCCCGGAAATTCTCTGACAAAGCTGCCTGATTTGAATCCTAACTAGAAAAACCAAAGACTTCAGCTCCAACTCCAAGGGAAGATGAATAACATAAATGGCCTTCTCCCCTGGAAAAAAAAATCTAATTATATGTGTATAGATTTTTTTTAAAGGTTGGCACTGAATACTCAGAAATGCATTAAAATCATATTTACTCTCAATAGGAAAACTGAAAGGGAAATGATATTCTGAGACAAAAGGCCAACTCAGAAATCAGGAGATGGCAACAGTTACAAAATGCAGGCATGTGAGAAAAGTGTATCCGTAAAGTGCTGACAGCATCTCTCTCATTGGATGGATGTGCGGGGAGGAGGGGTGTGGGGAGGAGGGCTCAGAAGCTAAGACCCATCACCCTTTACCTGTTGTCTTCTGAGCATCCTCTCAGTAAGTAGATGTTCCTTTTTTCATCTTGACCTTAATAGAAAATCTTTTTTGAACATGAGGGGTTTTTTGTTGTTAGAGATGGTTAGGGATTTGCTATACATCCGTACTAAAGAATTCAACAGTTGCTAATATGTTGTCATTACTAAAACTAATATAAAGAATGCTATAGGGAGGTGATATAGCATATTATTAAGAACATGAACCTTGGACTCTGAAAGGCCTGGATTTGAGTCCTCAGTCCATCATCATGAACTGCATGGCCTAGGCAAGTTATTCAAATCCCCTCAGCCTCAATACCGCACCCATACAATGGGATAATAATACCTATTACTCTAATTCAGTCTAGAGGGAGATCTGAATTACAGGTGCAAATGTGTGTGTGTGAATCACAGAAGTTCTCAGTAAACAGTCGTTATTAATGTTGTCATAAATTCATAGCTATTGTTTAATACTCAGGTTAAGATGATAAGGGAAGTGTCTTATATTCAAACTAGAATTGATTTCTAGTTCTCTGCTCTAAACAAATGTATTATATTTATTCTATCAAAACTCCAAACCAGTTGCATGCTTTTGCTTGTAAATATTTATCGTATTATAATTTTTTGGAGAATTTAAAAGGAAAAGTAATCTTTCAAATAATATCAAGGATGGCACTTATAATCACATCTTGCTTTCAGCATCTCCTCTGGCCCCATATGGGTCCATTACCCTGATTTTCAAAATGAATGAACTGGTATCCACAGGAGTTTCTCCTATTCTCATTCAAACTGTGAGTCTATTGGACTTACATAATTTTTTAAATTATGGCCAGAGAAATAGTTATTGATCCAGGTCAAATCTCTGAGATTTTATAAATGTAGGTCCTAGAAAAGTCCTCAAACTTAAATATTAAAGGCATAATATCAAGAAGACATTTTGCAGGTGCCTGGGTGGCTCGGTTGGTTAAGCATCTGCCTTTGGCTCAAGTCATGATCCTGAAGCCCTGAGAGCAAGTCCTTCATTGGGCTCCCTGCTCAGTAGGGAGCCTGCTTCTCCCTCTCCTGCTCCCCCTGCTTGTGCTCTCTCTCTCTCTCTGTCAAATAAATAAAATCTTTTAAAAAAAAGAGAGAGAGAGAGAGAGAAGATATTTGCCATAAACTTTAAAAACAAGATTGTGCACCCTCCACATCTTAGGATACTATTAATTTAGACCTCACAGCTTAGAATACTTAGGCTCACATCTACTAAGGCAGGCAGTAAAGGTTCATTAAAAATGAAAAGGATTCCTGAAGATGTGCAATTGATACTGCATGATGCTGAAGTAAAACTCTTTATACCTATATTTTTGAGAACTGGTTTTGTTGTGTAATGAATTACACCAAAACTTGGCAGCTTAAAACAACAAATATATATGATCTCACAGTTTCTGGGAGAAGTCTGGCAGCAGCTTCCTGGGTGATTCTGGCTCAGGAATCACCTCTCTTGAGGTTGTAATCAAGCTTGTTGAGCAGGGCTGCTGTCTCATCTGAAGGCTTGACTGGGAGAAGATCTACTTCCAAACTCACTCACTCATGGGGTTGTTGGTGGGCCCCAGGTCCTCATTAGCTGTCACCAGGGATTTTAATTTCCTCCTTTATGGGCCTCTCCATAGGTTGCCTGAACGTCATCATGACATGGCAGCTGGCTTCTCTAGCTTCTTATAGGCTATTGAACCGAGGGCTGTGTCCCTTGCCATGTGGGCATCTCATAAGACAGCTTTACAACATGGCAACTGGCTTCCCCTAGAACAAGTGAAGAGAGAGAGAGAATGAGCCCAGCTCTGAAGCCACAGTCTTTTATAACCCAATTCAGGAAGTGGCACATCACCACCTCTCTGTATCCTACTGATCACACAGACAATTCTGTACAGTGTGGGAAAGGCTGACACAAAGACATGAAGACCAGGGGGTGGGGATTACTGCCATCTTGAGGGCTGGCTACCACAATACCCATAGCCGTCAATAGCAGAATGGGCTCTTCTCTGCCTTCAAATTGTGAGTTTTCTCTGGCTGAAAGAGGACAGACAGGTTGTGGGAGGGTCTTGGTTAAAGCAAAATCAAATGAAAAGATTTATTCACAGGCACTTAAATGTGAGGCCATTCCTGAAGGTACATATTGTGGTTATGTTTCTATTAAAAAAACATGTTTTTCCTGTGGCTTCCTGCATGGGATGAAAGAAGTCCTGATTTGGAAAGGTTTTCTCTCATTCTAAGTCTTTTCTACGTGGAATGAGGAAGAAAAAAAAAAAGGTGATTTGGAAAATTCTACTTTCACCTGTAGTTATTGCAGGCTCCTAAAATGTTCAGTTTGTGAACAAATCTAGTCAGGAGCTAAATTTTCAAGAAAAGTAACTTGGATTCCCTGGACTAAGGCTGGAAGCTACCTAGAGCCATGTGTTTGCTTCACAGATGACGGAAGGGGTGCCCTGGTTAGTAATTGCCTTCCCACGGGCCCACTGAGGTAGAGGCAGACTTCCAAATGGAACTCTCAAAGGGATGGTATTTATAGTTACTTTTTTAACCAGGAGGCGCTCAGAACAGGATTTTGCCAGCATAAATTTAATTTATTCGGTAGACACCTAAGGAGGACTTTGTGCCAAGAAAAGAGGACATAAAGATAGGACTTGGTTCTTGTCTTCAAGGAGCCTGTCTTTTCAAAGGGGAGAGGAAGGGACAATGTCGTGAGGAGATGGAGCCCAAGCATATGTGGGGTAGCCATTAGGACTGACTGTGTCTGGAAGGTGACCAGTTGTCCTTTATTGAGTATGTGAGGGGTAGGGGCTGTGTAAGTTGCCTTAAGCTAGGCTCTTTCACTTGCTAGGCTACTGCTTCTACTGTTCAGACTACTTAGTGGGATAATGAACTCGTAGACAGAGTCTAGCTAGGGAATGCGGCCAACCCCGAGAATACTGGCCTTTCACCATAACTTAAACATTTGAGGTCTGGATCATTAATGGTACTTAAAATCAAATCTGACAGTTCTCAAACTTTTGCTATAGCTGTATTTTCATTCTTTAGGCAGGCAATTCATGTCTACCTCTTGTCAGGGACTGTGCTAGGGACTGGAGACAGAGCACTAAATAACCCACATGGGTCCCCAGGCAGGTTTATGAAGCTCACAGCCTACTCCACGCCTTCACTCTACAGAAATGGTCACCACCCCCTTTTGCATCACTGGTAGCTTTATTTTTTCATTCTTGCTGACAAGATTGTGCCTAATGCCACCACAACGTTCAGGCTTCAGAAGTTAACCTAAAGATCTCTGGCTTCGACAGGTGAAGAAAAATCATGAACATATTTGGTGTTATCCTGCTGGGTCCAGTAAAGCCACTGTTCCTTAAAGAAACCCATTTTGGAGTTTGTTTCCTTGACACTGAGGGCGCAGAAGACCTTAGTCAACCTAGCAGCACCCCCAGAATGGACTTTCCTTTCCGGAGTTTGTGACAAGTACGCTTGCTTTCTTCTGTGGGTCATAAGAAACTAATATCGGAAGGAAGGCTTGGGTCACCTACGGGAAGTAATCGCTACTCGTTTTGTGTGTGTGGTTCATTGGAACATTGAGGTTTCCCAGGACTAGCTTGTTAATGGTTGAACGAACTAAATGCCAATCAGGAGCAAACCATTTGTTTTCCATGAATACTTCCACTTCTTGTGACCTGGAGCCTTTCCCTCAAATCCCAACTCTTTAGGGAGAATTCGGGGACAATGGATTAATGGCATTAATATTTTCCTCTTCACCTCCTGGAGAGCTTGCATTTTTCAGGAGAAGGTGACATCAGTGTGAAACTCACCCTTAAGCTTTCAGAAACATGTCTCCTTATTTGAAGATTAGATTATCCTTCTGCCATTGTTTTCCATTAGATTTTGTTTCCTTTCTCCTTTTTGGGGAAGGCCAGCTCACTATTTTTAAAAGGTGATGGACCATGTCAGGATTTAGAAAGTGAAAGGAAAGAGATTGGTTTGGATTTTCTCCCTCCCTTTGTGTGCCCTAAAGCTCAATAAACTTCGAATGGTGCCTGCAGGTATAGAGGTAGAGGAAAGCTTTTGTATCCTTAGAAAACCTTGGTTTCAGTTGGATTACAGAGGTAGTCAAGAGATGGGGGAAAAAAGTTCAAATAGCACTTTGACTACTTTCCATGTCAATGGATATGTATCAGCCATATTCCATTGCTATAAGAATCAGCATGGTTAAGTATTGACAAAAATTTTTTAAAGGACACAATACAAGTTATCAAAAAATTGGATGGGTTTGTCGTAATGAAGACGGGACTGTATGTAGTTCATATTCAAGTTTATGGATTTTTCTGAATGTCGAATAAATTGTCAAAATGGTACTAGAATTCGATGTAAAAACATCAGTCCAAACTGTTAATCTGCTTGATACATCTGTTTGTGATTTTTTTTTTAAAGACTCTAAGCAAAAATTTTAAACTCATTCCAGTACTACTATATAGATTCACTGGGATTTGACTATATTCATTTATTGTGTAGGTCTAATGTCACCTTTCTTTAGGGCAATTTACAAAATACCACAGCATATAGCATATCTAAAGCAAGTGGTAAAACCGAGACGTGCAATTCTTATTGCAGGCTTATAGAAAGGAGGGAATTTTTTTAGTCTCTGCTTAAAATCTGAAACTCAGCAATAGTCGTCAGTCAGTATTCATCAGCCTGTATGCCTCCCCAGTTTCTTCCCCCCAGTAAATACATGCTACAAGAGAGAGTTGCCTGTGGCCACTCACGGGTTAAAATATTAATTTATTAAAATTTTCCAATTTTCACCACTTGCCTCTTGGGAGAAGTTGGGGATTTCTGTGAGGGATGAGAATCAGGGAGTTAGCGAACTTGAATTCACAGCCAGCCATGGAGCTCACACCTCCTTTACCCAGTTATTTTGCACTCTTCATTTCTGAGCCCTAGCCTAGAGATAGATCTCTTTCTGCTACCAGAGAGTTGTGCATTATCAGCAATGACTGAGAAAAAAAAAAATAAAGTTATTATGTGCATGAGGGATTAAAGACAGTACATCTACCCAAAGTTAAGGAATGACTGAATGGGGCATGACTCTCTTTTTTGCTGTGACTACTCTCTGATTTGGGGAAATAAATGTTGTGTAATAATGATCAGATAGCCAGTGCTGCCCGTCACTCTTTCTCTTCATGTCTTTTTATTTGTGTCCACATATGTATAAAGGAAGGATACATTAATTAACTGTGCATGATTACCAAACTCTCCAAACACACGCCGACTTTACCCAGTGGAAGCAAAAGTAGGCTGTACATTGCACGTAGTTGGGGTAGATGGTAGATAGCCATCATCTATTGTAAATCTATTCCCACAGCAGGATTAAGTGAATTCAAATTCAAATGATGCATCCATAATATGTTGTCTAATGTGAAGCATTGTGCATTTCCTCATTGCAAAAATGGAATAATGCTTTCCATACAGGGTATTTTTCAGAACTGTACTAACTACAAGCTGCATTTAGATGTCAAAAGATAATGAATTTAGAGAATATAGGCTTTCCATAACTTTAAATTTTTGTGATTGGGTATCTTTGTTATTTGGCTAGAGGTATTAATTTAATTAAATGTACGAGAGGACTTCCTCCCAATACCCAGAGAAGACTATTTGCATTTTTACAAATTATCACAGCTTGTTATATAATTGCAGCCACTGGGGCTGGATGCCTGCAACAATGCCCCTAGTTTTCATCTCTCTACTGCTTCTCTAACGCTAATACGGTTTCCCTTCAAAGTTTTCCAGCGTATTGCATTCTATAACTCACATCTTGTAAGAAGCAAGTTTGTTGGCTCATTAATACAAAACTTACAGAGACGGTGCACTACCTATTGATCTAATTAAACGTTTTTGAGTCAAGACAACAATAATAATGGGATTAATTACTGTCATTTGTGCAGCTGAAGTAGATACATAAATAAGTAATCTTTATTTTTCAATATCGCCAGTGGAAAATGATTTCAGACATTAGGACCTGGGAGAGCCAGGAGCTACAGCTGCTGAGTGAGTGCCCCTCCCGTGGTTCTGGCCAGCAGCCCCGACATCCTTGCACAAAGTAATCACAGATCACAGCATTTAATCACTGAAAACAAGCACTCCAGAGGACAGCAGTGTCAATATCCCACTCTCTCATTATCTGTTTGGATTGCACATCCACACTGTCAGATAAACAGAGTGGAAAATTAAGATTAAAAATATGGTAATTTCATTTCAGGCAGCAGGCACCACTCACTGCCCCTATTATGCTATTGATTACCTCTGAATTCAATTTTTCTTTCAATGCAAACTTTAATCTGTTTGCTACCCAGCAATTCAACTCCCCAAGGGCTATTTGAGAGTAAGTAACCATTTAATCTGATGCTAACTGAAAAATCACCGTCCTTAATGAATTGTGTAAATCATTCAGCTCTAAAGCACCTTTGACTTCTATTTCATTTTTTATTTTCTACTCAATATAGGAAAGGATCGGCGTGTGAATAATTACAAAGTAGCAAGTATTTTTACATAGAGCAAATATGATAAAAACCCTATTATAGTGGGGCATGTGTAATGAACAGTACTTTTTAATTTCAAAATAGCTATTCATTAAAAAAGAATGGAAGATTAAAAAGAGAGGCTCAAAGCTCAAGGTAAAAGTTGATAGACATTGTAATTACATGGTTAATTTCAAAGATTTATATGCTGTTATGATTTAAAAGGAATTTTTATGACCTGACATTTTCATTTGAGAAGATTTTTTATTTAAAATTAATCTTCGAGCTCCTATTCTTAATTATTTCTTGGCAAGCGATAAATGAGAATACTAAAAAAAAAATGCCCTATATCAAATTTTAAGCAGAATAAATGCATGCGAATTTTCGAACAGCAATAGAGTGGTTTTTACTTATTTGAATTGCTTTACACTGAAATCCTCGGTTGGAGGACCTTGTGGGAGAGAGCTGGAAATTACTGGCCCATTTAAGAGAGCAGCAATCTTACTGCAATGCAGCTTTTATGACATTTCAAAATACCAAATTGGAGAGAAGGTTTTGCTTGGGCGATTTAATTGTCTTTCAAGTTGGCGTTAAGAGTTTTCAACAGGTCTCTTTGCCTGCTCGTCCCAGGCCCCGAGGGCTCCCAGGAGTGGCGGCGGGGGGCGCGGACAGCTCGGCCTCGCTCTCCCCACCCCGCGCGGGCCCAGCAGGAGACCAGCCACCCGAGCCCCGCCAGCGCCCGCGCGGGGTGGCAGCTCGGCCTGCTCGGCGGGCGCCCGGCCGGGCTGCGCGGCCGAGGCTGGGGCGCCGGGCGGCCGAGCGCTCTGTCGTTTGGCGGCTCCCTGCAGGCCGAGGACACGGCGCTTTCCCACGGCGAGCCCCACAAAGTCCAGGGCCGCGGGGACAACACGGCGTGGCGCCTAAGGCCCCGGCCTAAGGGGCCCGGCGCGGCCGCGGAAGGTGGTGCCGGGGGCCGAGCGCCGGCCGGGGGCTTGCAGCCCACCCACCGCTGCCTCCGCGGGCTCGCGGCCAGGGCGCCCTTCACACCCTCGACCTCCGGGAAGCGATCGAGGGGCCGATCGCGAAGTTTGGGGTCGAAAGCAGACAGGCAGATCCTTTTCTTCTCTCGCTTCTGGTGCCTCCACGCTCCACGGGGGCCGGGGGACTTGGCAGGCCCCGATTCCCCATCCTCACCTCCACCCTTGTTCCTCTGCTGGGTTTGGGCACGGTCCCTGGCTCCCCCTTCTGTGCTCCCCCAGCACCGCGGGCCTCTCACAGGGGTGCCGGGGGGGGGGGGTCCCGAGCGCTACAGAGAGGGGGACCGCCGTCTGAGAGCAGAAGCGAGCTGGGAGCGGGTTTAAATCGTCGAGTCCCAGGAGGAGCGAGTTTGCCCCCTCCCCGGGCGAAAGGGGGGGACCCCGGCGGAGCGCCGGAGCCAGGTCCCGGAACTCCCGTGCGCGCGGGAAGGGGTGGGGGCGGCGCGGGGTGCGCGCAGCTCGCTCGGGTTCTAGCACCAGACTGGGGGCTTTGCTCGTTTCGCTCGCGGGTCCCGCTCCACCGCCCCTTTGCCTCGGCACCGAGCCGGCGGCTGCGGCAGCCGCCGCGTGTGCCCGAGGGCGGCTGGGGACCCCGGCGCCCCTCCCTGCTGTCCCAGCGCCCGGGAGCGCCCGCTCGGCGGCCGGCACTCGGGCGTCGTCAGACCCCGGCTCCGCGGCTCTGCAGTCACCGAGCCACGGCGTCCCCCTGGAATCTCCTCGGCAGTGTCACTACCCCGGGGGAGGAAGGCCGAGGGGGAGAAAAGAAAGGAAACCGAGAGCTCCTAAGCCAGGAAACCATTTCGGCCCCGTCGGAGATACCCTTTTGCTCGAACCTCGGGTAACTTAAGAGTCTGCACGAAACTCGGGGCTCGGGGAGGAGTCCCGGAGTGGAATGCACAAAAGTCAGGTGTGCCGGCCAAACGCTGAGGTTGAAATTCTATCCCGCACCCAGCCCTTGCTCCCAAATTCTGAACTTGAGCTGATGGGTGTTATTTCAGGTCAACCGCACTTCTGAGAAGGCAGGAGGGCAAACTTCTGGCTTGGTGCGATTCGCCTGTTCAACCTCAAGTACAAGCCTTTTTAGCCTACAGCACGGTCAGGGCCCCAGATGGAAACCCTTTCGTTCTGTGGATTTCCACTTGCTCCGAGGTGTAACAAGTCTGTAAGCTTAGTTTCTATTTTTTCTTTTTAAATCAACATTAGCAAAGGCTTATTTCATTCATTAGCTATTCGCTGAGTATCAGACACCGTGCTAGGCAGAACCCCGGTCACGGTTCAGGCAGTTTTTCAAAGCATTTTATTTTGTTGAAAGCAGTGAGTGGCTGCATAAGAGTACTTAATGTATTTTAAATACATGCATTTCTTCTCCGACTGGCTATAATAACTTCCTTAGAACTCATCTGAACTCTCCTGAAAATGATGGTTTGAAGACAGTGAATTCTACAAATTACCAACTACTAGGTACTGGCCTGAAGATGAGCTCTGACCTTTTACATGTATTTAAAATTGTTATCCTTAATAGATCATAACTCGGAGAATTCTGATGGGGCTTTATGTAGAGCCTATTTTGACCACACATTGATTCCTCTTTTGCACGCCTACATTTTAGGGAAAAGTTTTCTTCTGTTTGCTTTTTCCAACATTCCAAAGGCCATGATCTCAATGTGTTTATGAGGCAGCACATTTTTCAATTTTAAAATATTGAATCGTATGCAAACCTCAAAGGGAGAAGAAAAGAAAAAGCAACGTTTGTTCTGATCTTTGCTCTAAAGATGCCTGGGCCAATTTATTTTTTAGCTGTTGATTTTTAAAGGAACCCTTTCACTGAGAGGAATGTCAAGAAGCTGAGCCATTAGGTTTGCATTTTCTCAATCTGAAAATGCATGCAAAGCAGCAACATTTGTAAACGCAGACCTATGACAATATATGTAAATGAAATACTTAATCAATTCAAAACCCCTTTAAAATATTAACAGTCTGACATGCGTCATATAATATGGCAAAAACGCAGGTTTGTGTTCTTCAGTCTCTCTGACGTCTAGTGAATTGTAATGCCCTTACACTACTAAAGATATGCTATTAGCGCTGAAAAACTGAGAATTTCCTATCATCGCTCTATATTTTCTTGATTTTTTGAAGTTATGTTTTACTGTTTAGATGATCATTTCTTCTGGTTTGAATATTGGGTTAGGGTTAGTGAAAGAGGTTGCTATGATGGGTATAAGGCTTTATTCCCTTGCTAGTGTCATCCCCCCTCCTCCATCCCTAAAGTATATGTCAAAAACAACAAAGCACATGAGTTACATTTAACATGCAAATATCACTTTCCCTTGATTTTTAAAATCTAACAATGGGAAGCAAGAAGTGGTATTGAAGGAGCTCTCAATTTACAGTAACAGCGTAATGGGTAGAGGTAATTGGGAAAACAAGCCCAAATGATTCTCCTAGTGAAACACTTCTGAATCAAAAGCTGGGCTGACCAACAAACACCTGGACCAGGTCTCCATCGAGGAAGGAGTGTGTCAGTGGCATTAACCAGAGGAAGGAGGGAGTCCATCTGGAGGAGATGAGGATCATGCCAGAAACTCTACAGAGGGAATCGCATACACTGAAGCTCCCAAGGGCAGGGGACCAAGCAGCTTGCTGAATGCTCATTTGTAGAGAACAGTTGTTCTGCACTGAGAACATCTACAGAAAATTAAAAAACCAACCTGTTTGTGGTTAGTCTCGATAAGGGAGATCGAGTGACTTTTTGCAAGGAAACGGGGAAATCCATGAAAAAATATATTTTATAGGTATGGGTGTAAATTATAGAAATGTCCAAAACTGGATGAAAAGAGTAGGAAGGAGAAAAGACATCAGGGGTTGGGAGGCATTTATTCATTCATTTGTTCAACAGATGTTTATTGAGCACCTACTAGCTCCAGGCACTGATCAAGCTCTGGGGTTAAAGACCCTTCCCAAATGGAGCTTACACACAATATTCATTAAAATTAATGGCTGCCATTAGTGCATTGCTAGGAAAGAGGAAAAGCATTTCTGATTTGTTACAGGGTATTAATTGTATGCTTTGCTTCAGGACTGTACTGTCTCTTTGGTCAAGGGAATCAACAAAATTCCAAACGGAGTTTTGCCCATTGACTTCATTCAAGTTCAGTTCCCAAAGGCTGTCTGAACTCATCAACTTTCACATAGGGAGAGGAAAATTAACATTTCAAGCACCTACACCTGTTCTGGGGGTATTAGAAACAGTAGCCCATCTAATCCACAAAATGACACCCAAGGTCATCATTAACACCTCCTCACAGATGAGCAAACTGAGGCTCAAAGATGTTAAATTTCTTACTCATGCCATGAAGCTCTTTAGCGGGAGAAGTCGATTTTGAATCTAAGTCAGTCCTCCCAAGCCTGTCCTCCTCCAGCCGGAGAATCCATCAAGCTGTGTGAAGTCATCTTAGAAACCCCAAGGTGTGTCCTAAACGTAGGTAACTCTTGGTTTATTTTTAAGTATCAATTCTTAACAGTGGTCAGTAACAAGACGTGACTGTCGTTTCATTATTGTTAGTGAAATGGTACTTAAGCATCTTCCTCTCGTGTGATTTTTTTTCCACTTGAATTAATGCTATAGAAGCAGGGCCAAAATAATGATTTACCCTTTTATCCATATGTATCTATCACCGAGGTCCCTGTCCTGAGATAGTCTGTTCCGAACAATTTGTGTCCTTGGGCTAATACCTCTGCCAGGCTCTCTGTGTGTTTTTCTGCTGTGGTGAAGATCGGGTTTCTTCTAATCAAGGCACTCCAGCAAAAAGAACCCAATTAGAATGAAAACAGCGGCGTCATTTCCGCTTTCTAACCAATTGCACCTTCTATACAACCCCACAGCTACTAACTAAATGTTCTTTATAATCACTTTATAATCACTATAATAACTCTCAGAATAGTTCGGCATTATCTGAATGTCAAGAAGCATCCTTGGGACAGAAGGGATCGCCGCAGTTTAATTACCAAACTCTAGAAAAATACAAATGAATCTCTGGAACCTGCGCGAACGCGGCTGCCACCGGAAGTTTCCCCACTGCGCACTGATTGGTGGAGCCGCGAGTGACGTCACAGCCTCGAGCGAATAAATGCTGAGCTTCTGAAAACTTCACTGTTTCCCTTTCTGGAGACGTTGAAATCAGCTCGATGGGAAGAATCAACTGTGGCCGTTTTCAGTTCTGTAGAGCGAACAGTGTGTTAAGGAGAATCCAGTATCCCGTAGATAATCTGAAAGGCAGGCAGGCACACTATTGAGTGATTCACCTAAGTCTGTAAGGCGTTAAAGACCTAAAAATAGATTTTAAAATGTTTGTCTTCTTCTCGGAAGTTTTCTTGCCAGTTACGTTTCCTTCCTGTGTGTCTCCTGCCTGAAGCTGTGTCCACAGTGAAGGTGACTTTGTAGGTTGGTTCTTAATCAGTGTTGTGGAGCTTCACTCTGTGGGTGCTTCCAAAACCACTATAGTCCTTTTTCAACATCCCTCTGAAGCTAAGAGTTTTCTGTCAACCTAACCGTTTTCCTGGAAGCCCTTCATTTGTACGGTGTTTTTGCAATTTACAAAGTGCTTCTACAAATGTGGTGTCACTTTGGTCTGCACGCCATTAGGAGGTGGGAAGGTCTGCTGGGGTTTTCTTCGATTTGCCGACGGAGACGAGGCATCTGAGCTGCAGAGAAATGCCAGGACTGCTCCACGACAAGACAGCTAGGGAGTGCTGGAGTCCGATCCCGGCAGTCTTCCCCCTAACCACCCTGCCTCTGCAAGGAAACCAGTTTGGGTCCCCCACTGAGCTGTCAAGTTTTCCACTTAGAAGTTCCCAGATCTGCTCAGACATATAAATGATAGCATTATCAAGCTTTATTAACAGAACGAGAAAGTTCAATGCTCCATTTCCCTTGAGACCTTTTTAAAGTGACCTTTAATTCTTCAGGTCATTTTTTTTATTTCTGATCAGATGGCATAATATACGATCTGTGCCCGATGGAACCGTGTTTATTTTTAGTCAGCTTAAACTCCTGCTTCTACTCCCTAGAATATTTCAGGTTCATGTTGAAAAGATGCCTAGCTATCCAGCTATTGGTCGATTGGTCAGTGGGGGTGAGTGAATTATGCTAAAATAGTGCTGGCTTGGCTGAATTTTAAGGAGTTATTCACAGGAACAAAATGTTTGGAGCTAGCATTCTACCAGCCATATGGATCTGATGCTAGATCCTGATGTTTTTTTCCAGTTACTTAAGGAGATTCTCTCTCTCTCTCTCTCTCTCTTTTTTTTTCTTTTCTTAAATATGCATCCTTAGCTGGTCTGTCTCCATCAATTGAAGACGTTTGCAGGATATTCCACATTCCTGCCATAAGATGATGGATACTGCTGATCCTGTGTCCAGCCGCATCTGTAGCATCTCGGCCTCCACCCAGGGTGTTAAAAAGATTATTTTTCTATCACTCTTGCCCATACTGAATATGCTGAATGCTGTATCTCTAAACTAGCTAGCCCACTCTCACAGCCTGAGTCTCTATTATCGGCAGCCACAGCATGCATATTTCTATTTAGTTTCCAGTCCCTAGGGAATCCTCTCTGTGCCCTTCCTGAGTAACAAAATCTTTGGATTTTCCCTTTTCTGTTACATCTCCTGAAATACTCATCTTTGAATGTGTATTCGGAATGCTTACAGATAGCCTTCCCACAACAGTAACATGCCCCTGCCTGCTTTGAATTCTGGCACACGGCGACAGTGCGATCATTTTATGCATGCTTGCCTGTGTCTTCTAGCTGCTTTCAGTCCCAGTGCATGTCTTGCTGCAGTTTCCATAAGCACAGTGGTTCACAAGCTGTTCTAAAATGCGTACCCTTCTTCATCACAAATCCTCGCCTCTTCGCTCTGGATGTGCAATTCTATACCAGTCTCTTGGTTAAGGCACTAGTTAACTATCCCTGAGCTGCCAATATTGGGACACTTCTAAAAAACTATCACATGCAAAATAGCAGATTGATATTTGCACGCGGAACCCTCTAGTATAGACAATAACAGAGGCGCTAAAATGCCATTGAGAATTATGGCTTGAGTGTTGCAGGGGTGCAGTAGACAGACTGGCTTTCCTACAAGCAGCGCACTTCATCCCAAGGGCAAATGTGGCGTTAGGAAAGGAACGCAGGAGGGAGGACCTGCTCTCTAAGCCCAGAATGTCCCTGGAATGGCACATCTTTTCTTTGCTATTCAATGTGCAAGATGACAGATTTATCCTGGTGTTGTTCAAAAATAACTAATCTTTATTCCTATGTATGTTTTACAGACTACCGTAAAATTGCTAGAGGCATATGTCTAATATGCTCTGTGTATCCCGATGGTTTTGATGCTTTGAAAGAGAGCAGTTGCCAAAGTAGGGATCTGGGATATGATTTTGTTTACTTTCTGGATACATTTTCTTAGGAACAAATAAGCCTTTTGCCAGCTATGATTTACCCAGGAGAAAGCATGACTAAAAGCATCTCAAGCACAAGAAGCTTTCTCTGACTGAAGAGTCAAAACAGGCTTGCCTTTCCCCAGGAGCAAATGCACTCAAGTAGCCGCGCTTATCATTACTCTTAATTAGGGATAATTTGCACTTCGACTTGGGAAAGAAGGATGTCACAGCCCCTGACGAATCTTTATGAGGATTCCCATTTTAGAGGCAGAGCAAAAGAGGCACAAGGTCAAGCGATTTGCCCAAGGTTGCAATAAATCCTTCCATCGGTGTTTCCACAGTACCTGGTATCTCAGGGACAGAGATGTGCCCCCACAGAGCTATTAGCAGAAGGCGAGAGCAAAAAGAAGGGGTTGGTGGAAACACAGCTGAAACCTGAGGCTTATGGTGGGAAGGAATAGCCAGGAAAACTTGATACAAGAAGAAAGAGATCCGGGTAGAGCCTGCCTTTAACTGGGCAATGGGATCACTGGGTAACCAACCATCCATGTTTACTCACAGAAAGGGAATAACAGAAATAATCACCCAATGATTGAATATGTTTTTATCAAGGGTCTGCTATGTAAATGGCATTGTTCCAGGCATCCTGTGGCAAAGTACAAAGAAATATTAAATTAATCTTCTAGGAGTTTTCCATATAATCAGGGAAACGGCATATAATCATAACCGAATGCACCTAACCATGCTGTCCCAGCACCCAGTGTAAGTCCTGGGGCATAGTAGATGCTGAGCAAATGTTTGTCAGACTAAATAGTTCTTCACTCACCAAGCCCAAACGCACACTCCGTCCAAGTGGCTGTGCATGTGATATGACTGTCAAGAGTTTATGTAGTCGGTTTTAGAGAAATTACAGTTAAATTGGTTGTGAGAGTAAGTTTTTAAAAAATGTTTACCTTCAGGGCGCCTGGGTGGCTCAGTTGGTTAAGCGACTGCCTTCGGCTCAGGTCATGATCCTGGAGTCCCTGGATCGAGTCCCGCATTGGGCTCCCTGCTCAGCAGGGAGCCTGCTTCTGCCTCTGACCCTCCCCCCTCTCATGTGCTCTCTCTTTCTCATTCTCTCTGTCTCAAATAAATAAATAAAACCTTTAAAAAAAAAGTGTTTACCTTCAGTTTTCAATAATTTCTGACTTCCAAAAAAGTTTGTAAATACAGTAAATCAATTCCGGTGTATCTCTCGCTCATCTTCATTTTTTTCCTTTTTTTTTTAACTTTTTTTCATGTTTCAAGTTTTTATTTAAGTTCTAGTCAGTTGCGGTGCCTGGGTGGCTGAGTCGGTTAAGTGTCTAACTCTTGATTTCGGCTCAGGGTCGTAAGATCGAGCCCCTTGTGGGGCTCTGTGCTGGGGGTGGAGCCTGCTTAAGATTCCCTCTCTCCCTCTCCCTCCGACCCTCCCCCCCTTAAAAAAAATTCTAGTTAACTTACAGTGTAATATTGGTTTCAAGAGTAGGATTTAGTGATTCATCACTTACGTATAACACCCAGTGCTCATCACAAGCGCCCTCCTGAATACCCAATCACCCATCTAGCTCATCCCCCCCCCCCCCCCCCCCATCAACCCTCAGTTTGTTCTATCGTTAAGAATCTCTCTTATGGTTTGTCTCCCTCATTTTCTTTCCCCTAGGTTCACCTATTTTGTTTCCTAAGTTCCACATATGAGTGAAATCATATGGTATTTGTCTTTACCTGACTTATTCCACATAGCATTATCCTGTCTAGCTCTATCCATGTTGTTGCAAATGGCAAGATTTCATTCCCTTTTATGGCTGACTCATCTGCTTCAAATGTTGCATTTTACATAACCACAGAACCAACTATCAAAGCTGGAAAGTTAACATGGTTATAGTACTATTAACTGGTCTACAGACATTCAGATTTCACCAGTTGTCCCATGAACAGCTATTATCTGATCCAGGACCACACACTGTATTAAGTTGCCAGGTGTCTTTACTCACTTGTAATCTGAATCTGTTCGTCAGTCTTTGCCTTTCATGACCTTGACACTTTTGAAGAGTACTGCCCCATTATTTTATAGACTATCCCTCAATTTGAATCTGTCTGATGTATCCTCTTGATTAGATTTAGGTTGTGTCTTTTGGGGCAAGAATTCCACTGCCGTGCCCTTCCCAAGCAAATGATGTTCCTAGGTCTTATTCTGGGCGATGTTCATTTTCATCATTGGGTTCTGGTGGTACCTGTCAGTGTCTCCACTGAAAGGTTACTATTTTCCCTTTGTAATGAATGAGTTTCATATGGGAAGATACTTAGAGATTGTGCAAATACTCTGCTTCTCATTATATTTCTGCCCATTGATTGCAATGATCCACCCGTGATTCTTTTTTTTTCTTTTTTAAGATTTTATTTATTTATTCATGAGAGAGAGAGAGAGAGGCAGAGGCAGAGGGAGAAGCAGGCTCCCCGCGGATCAGGGAGCCCGATGCGGGACTCGATCCCAGGACCCTGGGATCATGACCTGAGCTGAAAGCAGACACTTAACCGACTGAGCCACCCAGGCGTCCCATCCACCCGTGATTCTTGCCTGCAACAATTATTACTGTGGTGTGTGCCAAATGGTAATTGTCTTCTTCTGCCATTCCTCTCACATTTATTAATCAGAATTCTGCTCTAAAGAGGAGCTGTTTCTTATCACATTCATTTATCTATTGAACTGTTTTTACAATAAAGAAGACGATTTCATGAAGGCAGGGTGCTCGGCTCTAACACAGCAAGCCCTGGGTGAGCACTGATCACCAGGTTGAGTGGGACTAAGAACAGAAGCTGGGCCCGTGATCAGAAATATCATTGAGACTAGAAAATGAAGTCTTCTAACCGGTTCTGAGAAGGCAGGAACACAATCAAAGGGCTAAAGGTGGCAGAAGGATGAGTTAGTTCGTAAAAGGAGAAAAAGATGGTTCTGTCAACCTTGATGACCAATCAGTGCAAAAAGAATAGTAGGCACTTCCCATGGTGACTGGAGAGGTAGAAAGTGCTGGGGATTCTGTAGGAAAATGCAAGGAACCCTCCTTGAGTTGGGATGAGCTCCACTGTAAAGCATCCATAAGATGTCCTGGAGTCTGAGAAATGAAGGAGTGGAAGCAGCCAGTGTTGGAGGGCCGGGCATTCCCAAATCTGGGAATCTGGGGGGATGCCGGCCCTTTATGCTCGATGCTACTTCAACCAGAGTGAATCACGCCATCCTGACCAGGTAATGTTGGGCAGGGCCAGAGCTCTCCTGAGAGTCTTTAGCTGTTACGTAACTGTCTGCGTTCTTTCCAAAGAAGAAAGGAAACACCCAGGGTCTACGGTAATACCCTGCCCCCACCCCGTGAGCCCAGCATGTGGAGCACCTGAGGTTTTTCTTATTCCATCTTTTCTGCCAGTCTCTCCCTCAAAGAAGTCTGGTTTCAGAAGCTCAGGCCTTGTGTATCCCTCCGAATACCTCAACAAGGCCAGTCCTAGTCCCTTGTGTAAGTATGTTCGAAATACATCTTTGGGGACAACGGGAATTTGAACAAACTAAAATTCCTTTCTGTTCTTTCTTTGGTTGTTGAGGGCAGAGTTCACCTCTGTAAACCCTGTCCTGAGCCTTGTAGAGCCATCCGAGCATTAGCCCATTGTCACCAGCAGCCCTTACAGGGTCACTAAGCCTGTCTGACAGGCAGAGGTGGCCGAGAGTGGCATCTCTGTCTTTGCTCTAACCCTTAATTGAGGGCTGGCTCTCGCCCCAGAGCAGTGGAGAGCCCACCTTGCAAGCTGGTGGGGCAGCAGCAAGGAGATACTCCAGGAAGAACTGTGGAAAACCTCCCAAATTCCTTTGCGGAGACACAGAGCATTGTGTCACTGACCGCACTTCCATGTGGCCAGGAGGGGCCGGGAGGGTCAGGGCATTGGCCTGAAACCTGCAGCAGAAGAGAGAGGGGCAGCCCCACCATCACTGCACAGAGCTCCCAGACTCTCAGAGACTGAATTTTCATTTTCCTGTGGAGAGAAGCTTCAGCTTCAGAGCGGTGTTCACACCTCAGCTCCACCAAAGTCATCTATTCTATACCTCTGTTTCCTCAACAACAAAAGTGGCACTTGAGTGACACTCAATGAATGGCGGCCATGATTAATATCATTGGTGAAACCAGTTGTCCCATGGCCGTATTCTGATGCTTCTTGCCTTGTAGTTCAGAAATCTGGGGCTATTTTCCTCATGATTACTCAGATTGCCTTTTTGCATCACTGTCATCCACTTTAATTCTATTATTCTCAGGAAATTGGATAATGTCTACTAGTCAGAGCGTTAGGCATATGGGTACAGATTATTAAGACATCATCTATTTAAAATGTCATAATATTATATTTAAGTATCAGTGGATAAAAACCAAAGCAAAGTTCAACAAACCAAAACTACTGCTTGCAACAGACAGGTGAAACTGTTCTTGACTAGAGGTTTCTCAGTACACTCCTTTAACCCTTAACGAATTCACCCCTCTGCCTGGGAGAATCCTCCTGGATGGCCACACCACAGTACGTACTTTGCTTCTTTATTTTTACAAGCGTAGTTTAGTTTCCATTATTTGTGATAGTTCTTAATAGCACATATTATCCAAATAATGATGACCTAGTATTATGAGACCTTACTGAAGATCACTGTTATTAAGTCTTGCTGAGAAGTGGGGCATGACTGCCAAACTTTTTTATAAGAATTACAGGGTTCCTCGGGGCGCCTGGGTGGCTCAGTTGGTTAAGCGACTGCCCTCGGCTCAGGTCATGATCCTGGAGTCCCGGGATGGAGTCCCACATCGGGCTCCCTGCTCAGCAGGGAGTCTACTTCTCCCTCTGACCCTCCCCCCTCTCATGCTCTCTCTATCTCATTCTCTCTCTCAAATAAATAAATAAAATCTTTAAAAAAAAAAAAAAAAAAAGAATTACAGGGTTCCTGGGCTCAAAGTAAGGCATGGCAGGACTTGGCAGTTGAAGACAAACACGTGAGACTGTTAAAGCCAGTGGCAGCTAGAGGCAGCTCTGAGGAAAGAACTTAGTGGACCGAAAGTATTGTTCAAGTGCTGGGTGCCAAGAATCTCATAGAATTTCTGTGAAAGGAGCACTTGCATTAATTATTAGTTTATTTGCTTAAACTGAGGGTAAGAAGTCTTTGCCTAATCCAAATATATGCCTATATTGAATAAGGAATGTGTGTGTGTGCATGTGTGTTTCCTCTAATTACACATGGAAGATCCGAACAAAGATGGAAAGCAGAAGCACTGTGCCTAAGAACCTTCACCAATAAGCAGTACTTTTAAAAACCCAAACGTGTGTGGAGTTTGGAATCCTGCCCTGAATATTTTTTAGGATTCTACTGAAATATCCTCTCGGTCAGTAAGTTTCTCGTACAACCTCGCGAAGGAATTTATAGGCATGGTTTTTAGGCCAGTTAGTATCCAGAATGGCCCTGGGTGACAAATGACATGGGCTTATCTCTCCTTTCTCCTGGTGAGAATAATCTGTGGTGATGTGCTCTTGCCTAGCTTTGGAATGTGTGCCCACTAAGCCCTTAGAGAGCAACGACATATGCCAGGCAGGTAGAAAATGATATAGTTTTTATTACTTTATTACATGTGAATCTCCCGGTGTGTGGCAAGGTGATTAAAACTTTCTATGGCCTGATTTATTTTCATACCAATTTGCACGTCTGCCTTAGCATTTCTACATTCCTCATAATTTGAGTATTTATGACATACTTTACAAGGCACTTGTGTAATATGATATCAAACTTGAAAGTGGTATTGTATATACAGAAACTCTATTAAAAAAATTACTAAGTAGTGCTATTTGTTTATAGTCAAAGGAGGCTCGCTTATACACAAGATAGAAGATTCCTCTATGCACAGTGATTTAATTAGCTATGTGGAGGTTCGCTTTTCTGCTTTAGCTATCTGAGAGACTGATTTCTGTAAAATTCCTTGGCCAAATTTATCTCAACTATTAACCTGTCCCTTCCAATCCAGGTATTTTTGCTTTTCACACATAGAAGAGTCTATATATGATTTTTACAAAACATGCATGAAGATAGGTTTTAAATCACTGCCCTACAGAACGTTGACCATTGACCTGGTCAAGGCAAGCATTGTGTTGGCTGCACCATATGCAGCTGTATCCCTCACGCCATCGATAAAACCAGTGGAATAAACTGAGTCTAGGTTGCCCCTCTCAGAGTGTATCTCTCTCAAAGGGTTTTTATTTTATTTTATTTTGTTAAGATTTTATTTATTTATTTGACAGAGCGAGAGAGAGCGAGAGCAGGAACCCAAGCAGGGGGAGTGGTAGAGGGAAAAGCAGGCTTCCCGCGGAGCAGGGAGCCTGATGTGGGGCTCGATCCCAGGACCCTGGGATCATGACCCAAGCTGAAGGCAGATGCTTAACAACTGAGCCACCCAAGTGCCCCTCTCAAAGCATTTTTAACATCCTTCTCAGACCCCAAATTCTGTGAAAAAACTGGAACCTAAAGCTATCTCCTCGTTTGACTCTACCCACAAGCAATCTAAATTGCCATCCTTGCCTTGATCCCATTTCCACTGCAGAAAGTAAATGAGCAAGAAGTGCTGAGTGGATCCTACTGCAGCCAACGGGGTGGCCAGCAACAGATACAAATGGGGTGGGAAGCCCAGAGACATTGATTTAGTGAGGTTTCTCATCTTCCCCTTCATTAAGTCCTCTTCACAAAGAAGGATCTAAAACAGTGGTTCTCAATGGTTAGCCCTCAGACCAGCAGCATCAATATCACGTGTTAGAAATGCCAATTCTCAGGTTCCACCCCAGATCTACAGAATTAGAATCCCTGGGGTTGGGAGCCCCCCAAAATCTGCAATTTGGATTCACCCTGAAGTTGGAGAATGAATGAGAGAAATACTCCCGTGCATGGCGGCGAGAAGCAAATCTATCATTTGTTTGGGCCTTTTTCTGATGGCACGTCTTTTTAGGGGTGCTTGCCACCAAAATTTCTTTTTAACTACAAACTTGCCCTAAGTCCAAACATGAAGACTCTAGCATTTTCAAAGAATTCATATGAGGTTTTGTTTATTTGTCCGTGTTTTTTCTGATGCTCAGCTAAATTCTGCCTAATTCAAATCCAGAGTGAATTCAGCTTGACCTGTTCCCATTTTTTGAGTTTAAATTTCAGAGAAATCTTTCCCCAACCGCCCCTTTTTTTCCTCTCAGACAAACATTCACGCACAATTCCTCTGACTAATCCAACTCATTTCCCATCCTCACAGGAGGTAAAGAAACAAAATTAAATAAATTAAAGAAATAAATGACAGGACTATGTCAAAGACCACATGCATGGTACACACTACACAGTCTAACTATCTGATATATTTATCTATGTTTTCTCATGGAGTTTCTTATCATCCTGCAAATGCTTTTGCATGTTTATGTGTAATGTATAAAAATCAAGTATTTAGTCATTATATGGTTCAGCCTTGATCAGAGCATTAGGGTTATCCAAGGAAACAAAGAATCTTATAAATGAGTATCATAATCCCATATCTCAGATCAGGAAACTGAGGCACAGAAAGGTTGTTTGGATATAAACATTAGGCAAAAGTCCCTGTTGGTTAGCTCGAAATGAAAACCTCTTTAAGTCAAATTTCCAATTCAAATACATTATAATCAAATAAGTGATAATAGAGACTCTACCTCTTGTATTTATGAATAAAATTCAGATTATTCATGTGCACAGTGTGAGATTTGAATGTAATTGCTATTATCAGCAGCATTTATTAGGCAGCTAGATAGGATACAGCACTTACATTTAGTCTATGGGAGTGACAAAGGAAGTAAGAGTTTTCATCTGGGATCTGGAAAAAGCTAGAGGAAATGGGGACAAATGAAAATTATATAAAGGGAAACACACACACAAGTGATATGCAAATAAATACAGACTTATGTGGCAGAGAGATAGGGCTCACTGTATATTCTATGTCCTTCCCCACATTCCCAGCCTCCCTTGCAGTTAGACTGGCCACAGGCTTAGTTCTAATAGACTGTATGCAAAGGCTACAGAGGTTCAGACCTGGGGTAGCTCCTCCATCCCTTCCTTCCCCTTCTACGGCAACCTTGGAGGCCATGTATGTCACATAGCATAGCTATAAAATAAGGAGGGAGGACTGCCCAACCCACCTAAGTGCTGACCTGATCAAACGTGATTGTATTAAGACTTTGAGAGTCAGGATTTGTCTATTGCAGCACCCATGTTAATTATGCTGACTGATTCGCCCTGGAGATGTAAACGCATGTGCACCTGCACCTCCTCTCTGGTTCACTCCTCCCTCATCAGGAACGCCCCCCACCTCCTCCCCGTCCGTGTAACAGAATCTTCTATGACCTAAGTCACAATGCCAAGTCATTGATTCATTAGACAAATATTGCTGCACCCCTAGTATGTGTCAGGCATGCATCCATTCTTGAGGATTCAACTAAGACAGACACACCCAGGCCCTGATTTCGCAGAGCTTACACCACAGCAGGGAAGAAAAGAAAATCTAACAAGCAATTATAATCCAATCTCCAAACAGAAGTAGTTTCTTCCTCTGCAGAGCTTTGGCAGATCCTCATACACACCTAGCCCTTTCTACCCTCGGTGACTGTTGTTATTAGTAACATTGTCTCCCTTGCCTGCCAAGTGGTAAGCACTTTGATGGTAGGTAATTTATTTATCTTTGAGTCTTCCCCCAGCTTTTTGTACATGGGAAACTCTGTAAACAATTACTGATGACATATATGGAGGGATATGTTACAAACGTGAAAGCAATTGCTAGAATTATTTTTGAGAATTAAAATTTAGAGGGGGTGTGTCCAGGAAGGCTTTCTGGTGACTTTTCAGGAGCATCTGATTGCAATCTAAGAATTGATAATTAATATTTTCTTCCTATGTGCCTGGCACATAGGAAGCACTTCATACATATATTAAATGAGTGAACTGAATGAATGGGTTATCCACTTTCTTATTGATCAATGGCTCTCCTGATTGAATGAATTCCTACCCTAAGGTATCTTCAGTAATTGAATGAGGCATACCACGCATTTTTGTGGCAAATAAAGACATTTCTAAGCCCACGGAGCAGCCAGAATATTTATTTTTTTCTTTTTAACATCTTGAAAAATCACTAGACTTACACTGTTTCTGATCATTTAAACCAACTCAAATGTAATTTTCTTTATAAAGGAAAACTCAATTAGCAAAGTCAAGAAGGCTCTTGTTTAAAATTTGGTGAACTTATATAAATTATGAATTGGTGATCTTCTTAGGATTCTGCTAACCTAAAATAATATCCAGGATCGAAAGAAAGTGTATAGACTTTCATAATAATTTAATGAATCCAATTTTTCAAAGCTTCTACCTTTCATAAAAAACAAAATGAAGACTAAAAGAAAGTGAGGTGATTGTATTTTTATACTAAATTTAATTCCACTTTAGGAAAACAGTTTGCTAAAATGTTTTATTAAAAATTATAAAACAATTGGGGAAATTATATTTTTACTTCATTTCCCACCATCCCTCACTTTTTTCTGTGGAGGGTCACCAAGGACATGCCATCATTTTGTATCTGTTATATTTTCTTATATTCATTTTGCTGTTATTGTTCTAGCCACTATATGATATTCTAGATCAAGTTTTTTAACCACTATATAACAATATCACTTGGGAATATTGGTTAAATAGTCATTTCGTATGCACTGATTTTATATTTCTAAACACTAATGTTTTTGCTTTTGAAACATTATTTACTTTGCATCTTAAATTTCTATAAGTAGTGATTAAATTATTAAGATTGGATTTGTCCTCAAATAGAAATAAAGAGATTGCCCTTACTCTATAACAATACTATTCAGTAAATATAAAATAGAAACTGCTGGTTTGTTTTTTTTTTAAAGGCTCAGAAGAAGCACAAAGTTAACCTGGCATAATGAAGCAGATGTAAATTACATTAAAGAGAAGTACATAGTAATAGTAGTAACATATGCTAATGACTTGCAAATTTTAATTAATGGAGTTGTTTATCGGGCTCCAGACAGCCAGGCAGGAGGCTCTCCTATTATTTTTGGAGGCGTACAATCTTGCAAATTCAAAGTTGTTACGTATGGAACGAATCCAGTGAGCTCCATGTAATTCAGAGGAGACTTTCCAAGCCTGAAGATTCATTTTAATTGTAGATATTAATAAGATATGTATTTTTACCCATGTCCTTGCTCACCTGGTCTTGTATGTTGCCTGATTTCTATGTCATTATTGAAATTGAGACACATTGTGTTAATTTTGGTCATTCTCAGTGATGGGACATGAAATGAATTAGAACCATCCTGAGTGAATGTGTAGAAAACAAGTCAGATCTTTCAAAACACCTATTTCTATCAGTGAAGGAATTAAATTGTTTTCCCTCCTACCAAGGTCTGTTGAAGTGAAGTATTGAAGGCCTGTCGAGCTCAACTGAACTCAGATGACTTCAATTCAAATCAATATACACTATGAAGAATGAATGGATGGGTAAGAAACCTGGATGGCCAAACTCAGGCACTTCGGTTTAGTAGAGTAGATCACAGAATCCTGGAATCCTAAAGCTGGAAGGGATCTTAGGCAGCTACCTGAGTGTATGACTTCTGGCTGGGCCAGTGAGAGGCCGTAGTAAAGTAAGGCACACAGTCGTGGTCACCAGCTGATAACTCAGCTCGAAGCACAGTCTGAGACCTACTCCAGCCAAGCGATCTTTCACCCAGCAGGCCTTCTTTGATATCTTGAGTGAAATCGGTCTGGGTGAAATCACCATCTGACTGTTTCTCAAACTCTCTGCTAATAGGACCATGGTGAACAGGGGCACATCCACTCAATGAAATAGCGCACAGCCATGAAAGAGAATATTTACGAAGGCTGCATGCGTAATAACACAGGAAAGTCACTGGAAGGGAATGATAAAAGCAGCAGCGGATAAAGCTATGTGTGTAGTATAATGACAGCTGTTTTTGTAAAAGCCCTTAAATAGGAAACAAGGAGGAAAAAAACTGAAAGTGTTCTGTATTTATATTTGAATGGTAGGACTAGCAAGAAATAGTTTCCCTTACTCCCAATTTCCAATACTTTCAACTTCCTTTATAAGCATGTCCTATTTTATTTTACTTTTTAAAGATTTATTTATTTATTTGAGAGAGAGAGCAAGAAAAGGCAGGGGTGGGAGAAGGAGAAGGAGAGAGAGAGAATCCGCAAGCAGACTTCACGCTGAGTGCGGAGCCGTAACCGGGGCTCAATCCAATGACCGTGAGATCATGACTTGAGCCAAAACCAAGAGTGTGATGCCCAACCTAAGGAGCCACCCAGGCGCCCCAAGCACATCCTGTTTCAAAGTGGAAAGTGAGAACAACTGTTCTTCTATGTTTGAAGATAGCTAAGGCAAAGTCCTTTTGCAATGGGCCTAACGATGTTTTCTAGAGCAGGATAAACAGTCAAGCACAGAGTGCAAGCCATCCACTCAAGAAGTTGAAGTGAGGGCACTAGTAGATGTCCTCTGGCCTTTTCTTTCACAGGGAGACCCAGGCCCAGGAGGCAGGAGAATGCTCTCTACCCCACACTCAGCCTGAGCCCTGAAAGAGAAGCATATTTTTTTTTAAAGATTTTTATTTATTTATTTGTCGGGGTTGGGGGAAGAGAGAGAGACAGAGCACAAGCAGGGGGAGCAGCAGGCAGAGGGAGAAGCAGGCTCCCCGTTGGAGCCTGATGTAGGACTCAATCCCAGTGTCCTGGGATCATGACCTGAGCCGAAGGCAGACGCTTAACGACGAAGCCACCCAGGTGCCCCTGGATGGTTTCTTTTTATTGATAATCAGTATTTCATTGTTTATCTATTCACCTGTGGACGGACTTTATAGAGTTGTTTCCATTTTGGGGGGGGTGGGTGTTACATGAAGCTGCTAGGAAAATTCAGTACAAGTCTTTGTCTGGACATATGTTTTCATTTCTCTTGGGTAAATGCCTAGGAGTGGAATGGCTAGGCTACATATTGGGCATATGTTTACCTGTTGAAGAAAATACTGTTTTCTGTCTTCTGTACCCATAGCAGCATGTGAGAGTTCCGATGGTTCCACAGGCTTGCCATCACTTGGCATACTCAGTCTTTAGCCCGTCTGGCAGATACTTACGGGTATTCCGTGGTGGGTCATGCCTCTGCATCCCATCCTGGTCTCCCTGGGAAAGAAAGCCCAGAGGAGGACTACAAACACCCCCTACTCTTTTTGAGTGGAGGGCTTGTTCTCTGTGTTTGAGGGTTTCTTCTGCTCTAGAAAAACCTCTAGACTCTCCATGGAAGGGCTTGGATTCTGCCTGAAAATGATTCCAAATTCTTCTTTTTTTTTTTTTTTAACATTTTTTTTTTTAAGATTTTATTTATTTATTCATGAGAGACAGAGAGAGAGAGGAGAAGCAGAGGGAGAAGCAGGCTCCCAAGGAGCAGGGAGCCCGATGCGGGACTCGATCCCAGGACCCTGGGATCATGACCCGAGCCGAAGGCAGACGCTTAACCGTCTGAGCCACCCAGGCGCCCCCCAAATTCTTCTTTTCCAGAGCTTCCTGTTCTGTCCTGATCATGAAGCAAGCCAGCGTTCATTGGATTTTTACTGTATTCATTTGCTAGGGCTGCTGGAGAAAAATAGCACAAATTGGTGGCTTCAGACAGTGGAAATTTATTCTCTATCCCTTCCGGAGGGCAAAAGGCCAAAATCACGGTTCTGCCAAGGTTGGTTCCTTCTGGGGGCTTTGAGGGAGCATCCAGTCCGTGCCTGCCCTTGCTTCTTTCTGGGGGCTGCTGCTGCAGTCCGTGGTGATCCTTGGCTTGTGACCACATTGCTCCAATCCTGCCTCTGTCTTCACATGGCCTTCTCCCCTTGGGGTCTTCTCCTCCATGCGTCTGTCTCAGACCTCCCTCTGCCTCTCTTACGAGGACCCTTGGCATAGGATGTAGGACCTACCTGGACAATCCAAGATGATCTCATCTGAAGATCCTGAATCACATCAGAAAAGATCCTTTTTCCGATAAGGTAACATTTGCGGATTCTAGGAATTTGCCATGGATATCTTTTGGGGAGATCATTTTGCAACCTCCCAAATTTGCTAAGAGCTAGGTACCAGGCTAGACACTATGTTGACTCTTTGATTTCCTCAAAAAACCCTGTGAAGTATGATTCCCTTTGTTCTGGTAATACAGGCTTATGGAAGTATCTTGTTGAAGTGCAGTGCCGGGTAGAGGTAGAACCAGTCATCAAACCCAGTTTTTCCTCCCTCCCATAGTGCCCTCTGCCTCTCTGCCACAGAGATTTTAAAACCTCCAAAATCCTGAAAGTCCCATTGAAACGTATTTATTAAGTGGATTCTTGGAGTTCTACCAATTTTGCTCCATTATTAAATGTTCTAAATGGTCTTTGGGTCAGTGGTTCTAAATCCTGGCTACACAGCAGATTCACTTGGAGAGCTTTTTAGAAATGACTGATGCCCAGTTCACCCCTGAACCATTAAAGCCAGATTCCCTTGGGGTGAGGGGTTGTCTAGCTTTTTTTTGAAAGCTCCTCAGGTAATCCTTTTGTGCAGCCTGGGTTGTGGAACCCTGGGATGCTTTACCAAACCTGTAGTTTCCACGCTGTATACCATTTTCCTTGGGAGTACTCTGAAATAGGTCAATTCTATTCAATGATCAGAAATGACCCTCAAATCTTCCAGTATCAAAGCCCAGTTCCTGTTTTCCACTTACCCACCAAGTCTTTGGAAACTGCAAGGTGAGTGACTTAGATTATCAGCTCATTGGCTTATCAACTTAAGTTCTATATATAGGAATGAATGAATAATGAATGAATGAGCTTATTCTATAGGTCTGCCCACTTTCTCTGGCTCTTTAAGTCAGCCATCACCAAGGTGCTTCTTGAAGAGAGAGATTTTTTTTTTTTTTAAGTAGGCTCCACACTGGCCAGTGCAGGTCCGAACTCATGACACTGAGATCAAGACCTGAGCTAAGATCAAGAGTCAGATGTTTAACTAACTGAGCCACCCAGGCGCCCCAAGAGAGAGATCTTATAGACCTTTATCTGCAGAAAGTTACATATCAAAACTACATCACCAAGAACTTCACACAGAAAGACAAAATGAAAGACATCATTTCCATCAAAGGAACGTGGAGCCAAGCGTAATGTTTCTTCTTTATGTTAAGAAAGGCATCTTATTTTCTTCTTTCACATAATTAGAAGTGGCTGGGTGGATTTCATCTGATTTTTTTTTTCTTAAAAAAAAAAAAAAACTGCCTAAGGATTAAAAGCAAGCATGGAAAAATTTATCTCCAAAGTAAATATTCAGGAGACAGTTGTGGCACTTTAGTATTTGCTCCTTTGAACACAGTAATTAAGGAATTTAGATATCTATGTTGATATACATCAAATGTTCATTTAGAATATCTTATTCTGTGCTCTGTATTTGTCAGTGCAGTTCCCATGTGCTTTTGAATATGACTCTATTGGGCTCCTTTGTATTCCACATTTCATTATGATTTCCCTCACCTGACACACTTCAGCTGAGAAATTCCCAGTTTTCAGGTCTGTCTGCGAAAAACTTAAGTGTAATGTTTTTTGGTTTGTTCTTTTGTCTTATAAAAGAGTCTGTTTGCATATTTTCCATAGAGAACCAAGGGCTACTCAAGGCTGCTCTTAAGATTCACTTTTATCTGTGTCATCTACACACTTTAGGAAGACATAGGAAGAGAAAGTTGGGGCAGTTGCCAAGTAATCTCTGAGTTTTTCCAAACTGAAGTCTCTTTTGCAGAATATTCAACTGATAGTTATAAGTTGTAATCAAATCAGATGCCTGAGTTTGGGTCTTGTCAAATAGAAGAGTCCCTGAGGGGGTCCTTCTGTGGAATATGAAAAACTCCTGAATAAAGAACGTGTCATGGATCTGTTCTCTGCCTAGATGCACAGAAAAATGGACCGAGGATCCTGCATGGTAATCATACAACCTTATTCCCTAGTGCAATTTGAGTACACTCCTAAAAACAATAGCTCTTATAGGGCACTCTTTTCGGAAAGAATTATGCAACTTCATTTTTTCCCAGAAAGGATTCAGCAGGGACATTTTTTTAAAATTTCCCCTCTAGGTGCGCTGAGAGGGCAGTCCTCACCTGTCTGAATGGTGGGGAAGAGGAGTTCCAGAAAGCACAAGTGGAGGCTTGCCAAGAGAGTCTGCATGATAACTCGGTCCTCAAATGCCCAATGGGAGGAGGGTGTGGCCTAAAGAGAAGGGAACACGTAATAATTTTCCATTTAGTCATACAATAAGTACAGTTCCCACAGTCAGTTGATTTGGGTTGTTTGGGCCACTGCAGAACTGATTGGAATGCCACATACTTGACCTGATTTAGTTATTAAGAAGGCCAAAAGCAAGGGAAACTGACATTTCAGAGACCAGTGATTTTGGCCAAATCTATCACTGAATCAGATGTCTCTGAGTGGTTCCAGATGACTGCCAGGGCATCAGACCTGACGTGCCCAGAAATCACTGGTCAACTGGGCAAATCAGTGTAGTTACAGTCTTACTTGATCACAAATGATGGATATTTCTCCACTTTATTTGACTTTAAAGAGGGTTAACCAACATCTCTTACTCATTTGGGGCGGTGGGGAACATTGCTTTCATATTCGTGAAATGTGAAGGAATTATACATGATGGTCTTTGAAGTCATATTGCCTGGGTGAGAATTCCAGCTCCACTCCTTACTGGTTATATGAACTTGGACCTGGCATTAAATAAGCTGAGGTTCGGTTTCCTAATCTGCAATATGGGGGTTTAATAGTATCACCCTCATCTGGCCCTTCTGAGGATTCATGAAACAATCCAGGTAAAGCACTTAGCATAGTATCTGGTATATTTTACACCAAGTGCTCTGAGAATAATCATAAAACAGCGAAATGTGAAGAAGACCAGAGAATTGGTGAAGGCTTCCTGGAAGAAATATTGCCTGAATGAATTTTGAAGGCTAAAATAAGAATTGAATAGATGAAGGAGGAGGCGCAGAAGTGTCAGGTAAGAAGCATCAGTAAAGTAAGGTAAGAGGCGTGAACATAAGAAGACAACAGACACCATGCTGTTACCCAGATGAGGGCTAGGAGGAAGGGAGTGAGGCGAGAGAGAGACACATGATGACATGACGTATGGGGCCCGTGTGACACATTTTATATCTGCCCCTGGGTCTGTAGCAGTGACTTGCATGATGCTTATGTGTGAATGAGTGAGCAAATGAATGAACGAATGAAAGAAAATATATCTTACGTTTCTAAAGCTATAAGGGGAGGGGGTTGGTGGTGGTGGTGGAGAAAATCTTTGCTGCCAGCCCACCCACATTCCCGCGATAAAAAAAGGCAGATTCTACAAAGATGCTGGGGTTGGGCAATCCCATGACAACAACGAGACCAAGAGAATGGTGACAATGGAAAGCTGTCACAACCACATGGCTAGTGCAGGGGAGGGGGTAGTGTCTGCGCCCAGTGGGAGCTGGAGTGTAAAAGAAGAGCTATAGTCATGGGGGGACCCAGGTACTACCAGACATGCTTTCCTGAAGAAGGTAGGGAAAAGGAAGCCATACCTCCATTTCCTGCTTTTCTGGCCCATCAGTCTCCTGATGATGCTTCCCATTGGTCAAACCAACTGGAGGTCAGCCCTCAAAGCAGCCCAAGTGTGTTTCTTTCCAAGCAGGACAGAGAAGAAGAACAGAGAATGGATAAAGGTGAAAGTGTCAAATGGAAAATTACCCCCACAGATATCAAAATCATTAACAGATCTTAAGATGTGGTTGGTCTACTGTGAAGACTGCTCACAGTGACCTTAACTCCAACTGACTTGAATCCACAGTTTAAAAGATCATAACATGAAAATGGACCACTTTATTTCACCATACACAAAAATTAACTCAAAATGGATTAAAGACCTAAATGTGAGACTTGAAACTATAAAAATCCATGAAGAAAGCACAGGCAGTCATTTCTCTGACATCGGCCACAGCAACATTTTTCTAGGTATGTCTCCTGAGGCCAAGAGAAATAAAAGCAAAAATAAACAATTGGGACTACATCAAAATAAAAAGTTTCTGCACAGCAAAGGAAACAATCAAAACTAAAAGGCAACCTACTGAATGGAAGAAGATATTTGCAAAACACATATCCAATAAATGGTTAGTATCCAAAATACATAACTGATAAGATGCAACACCCAAAACCCAAATAATCCAATTAAAAATGGGCAGAAGACATGAACAGACATTTCTCAAAGAAGACACAAAGATGGCCAACAGACACATGAAAAGATGCTCAACATCACTTATCATCAAAGGAATGCAAATCAAAACTACAACGAGATATTATGTCACAGCTATCAGAATGGCTAAAATCAACAACACAGGGACGCCTGGGTGGCTCAGTTGGTTAAGCATCTGTCTTTGGCTCAGGTCATGATCCCGGGGCCCTGGGATGGAGCCCCTGCTCACTGGGGAGCCTGCTTCTCTCTTTCCCCCTGCTTGTGCTCTCTTGTGTTCTTTGTCAAATAAATAAATAAAATCTTCTTTAAAAAATAAAATTTAGGGGCACCTGGGTGGCTCAGATGGTTAAGCGTCTGCCTTCGGCTCAGGTCATGATCCCAGGGTCCTGGGATTGAGCCCCGCATCCGGCTCCCTGCTTGGCAGGGAGCCTGCTTCTCCCTCTCCCTCTACTGTTCCCCCTGCTTGTGCTCTCTCGCTCTCTCTATATATATATCAAATAAATAAATAAAATCTTTAAAAAAAATTTTTTTAATAAAATAAAATCAACAAGACAAGAAACAAGTGTTGGCGAGGATGTGGAGAGAAAGGAACCCTTTGCACTGTTGGTGGGAATACAAACTGGTGCAGCCACTGTGGAAAACTACGGAGTTTCCTTAAAAAGTTAGAAATAGAGCTACTCTACAATCCAGTAATTGCCCTACTGGGTATTTACCAAAAAATATAAAAAGACTGATTCAAAGGGATGCATGCATCCCTATATTTATTGCAGCATGATTTCCAATAGTCAAACTATGGAAGCAACCCAAGTGTCCATCAATAGATGAATGGATAAAGAAGATGTGATATATATATATATATATATATATATATATATATATATATACACAACAGCATATTATTCAGCCATAAAAAAGAATGAAATCTTGCCATTTGCAATGACATGGATGGAGCTAGAGGGTATAATGCTAAGCGAAATAAGTCAGTCAGAGAAAGACAAATGTCATATGATCTCACTCATATATGTGGAATTTAAGAAACAAAACAAACAAGCAAAGGAAAAAAAAAGAGAGAGCGACAGACAAACCAAGAAAGAGACTGAACTATAGAGAACAAACTGATGGTTACCAGAGGGGAGGTGGGTCGGGGGATGGGTGAAATAGGGGATGGGTATTAAAGAGTACACTTATCATGCTGAAAAAAACCAATAAATTAAATTAAAAATATCATAACATAATGATATATCATCAAAGATACGAATCATAAAAACTATTATGAAGAAAAGACAGATTACTTACAAAGTAAAAACAATTAAAGTGGATTTCTCACCAAGACTAGATGCCAGGAGACAATGATGAAGTGTTATTTCCTAAATGATAAAGGGAAGTAATTGTCATATACAATTTTATACCCAGATAAATTATCATCAACATTGGTGGAGGTGGAGATGTGGGGGTAGGGAGGGGATGGGCAAAACTCTCTCTTCCCTCAGATATACAGTAACTAAGAAAGTTTACTACCTGCCTAAATCTGTTTTGTCTACTGCACCCAAACACTATAGACTGGGTGGCTTAAACAAGACATTCGTTTCTCACAATTCTGAAGGCTGGGAAGTCCAAGGTCAATATGCCAGCTGAGGAGCGCCAGTTGGCTTGGTTGGTAGAGCCTGCAACTCTTGATCTTGGGGTCGTGAGTTCGCGCCCCACATTGGGTGTAGAGATTACTTCAAAAAAATTTTTAAATAAAAATAAAAAAAGAAACTAATATGCCAGCTGATTCAGTTCTTGATAAGTACCCTCTTTCTTGGCTTGCAGATGGTCCTCTTCCTGCCATACTCTCACACAGCCAGAAGAGAGAGGAAGTTCCCTGGTCTCTTCTTCTGTGGACACTAATCCCATCATGAGGACTCCTCAAGGCTTCATCTAAAGGTAATTATCTCTCAAAGGCCCCACCTCCTAAGAGCATCACATTGGGAGTTAGCTCTTCAACACATGAATTCTGGAGGGACACAAACACTCAGTCCATAATACTACCCCTGCATCTCCAATAAAAGAACATAAATAAAATATTTTATGAGAAGAGAAATAAATCCAAGGTGAAGGAGTGAGGCCAGAAACAATGACGTACACTGGTAAAAGTTAACAAATATTTAACAAATATTTATTGATAAAGCTAACCAATTCCTGTACAATAAAAATAAACACTGAATTGCGTTGTGTTTTTCAAAAGGTAGAACTTCTAATAAAACAATAATAAAAGTAGTCTGTATTCTACATCGAACAGATGCTAAAATTTAGTTGACCATGACCTGATTTTTTTCATGGCAGCTATAATTTCTTGTAGCCTTGGGCTTTATAGAATGAACACATTTATTCTCATGGGCAGGTATTTTTTATTTTTTTAAAAGATTTTATTTATTTATTTGACAGAGAGAGACACAGCGAGAAAGGGAACACAAGCAGGAGGAGTGGGAGAGGGAGAAGCAGGCTTCCCGCGGAGCAGGGAGCCCGATACGGGGCTCCATCCCAGGACTCTGGGATCATGACCTGAGCTGAAGGCAGATGCTTAACAACTGAGCCACCCAGGCACCCCGGGCAGGTGTTTTTTAAATAAACCTTTTAGGGTGCCTGGGTGGCTCAGATGGCTAAGCATCTGCCTTCGGCTCAGGTCATGATCTCAGGGTCCTGGGATTGAGTCCCGCATCGGGCTCCCTGCTCCTTGGGAGCCTGTTTCTCCCTCTGCCTTTCTCTCTCGCTCTGTCTCTCATGAATAAAAATAAATAAATAAATAAAATCTTTAAAAAAAAAATAAATAAATAAACCTTTTACTTTAGTAAAAGTACAGTTTCAGACTTACAGAAGAGTGGCACAGACCCAGGTCCCCCTATTTGAATATCTTACCTTCTTATGGTACACTTGTTACAACTAAGGAACCAACATTTTTTTTCTAACATCCCTTTTCTGTTCCAGGACCATCCAGGACACCCCATTACACCCCAGCACAGCCCACACTCAGGGAGTGGAGAGCTAAGCTCCCTCTCTTTGAAGGGAGATATCGACATAAATTATTTGGAATTCTTCTGTACGGTGTATTTACCTCTTCTCCCTATTTACTGAATTATTCAGTGACTTTCATATCAACGTGAACTCCTGGATATTTATTTTATGCTCTGGATTATAATCCAACATTTCTTTTATTACTCGGATTGTTCCAGGCTTGGCCACTGTGAGCTCTGGCAGGTTGTGTCCCTTTGATTCGGCCCCGTTGTTTTGTTTTCGAGCACTTTCCTTCCTGCTATTTCCAGATGCTCCAGGCTCATGTTGTAGGCTCTCTGCTCCAGCCCTAGAATCAGCCACATGTCCACAGAGCCTGGCCTCTTTATCATGACTAGCTTTCAAACAACTCAGTGCAAAAAGAAAAATTAAACTCCTGGGATCAGAAGCACATCCTTTCTAGCTCCTGCTTTAGCCCGCCAAGCTCTGACGTATCAGAAAATGTAGTGCTGCTGAGCGAGGCCGTGAGTAGCACCGCTGACTAAATGGTTCTGACCTGAGCAGCTTTTTTTTTTTTTTTAAAAAAAGGCAAGATGCCTGGTCCATGCACTTGGGGATTCTGATTCGGGAGATCTGAGAGAATGTTCAGACCCTTTAAGTTCCACAGGTGATGGTGATGAGCAAACAGGGCGGCAGACAACATATAAACGGGCAGCTTTAAAATGTTTAACCTTTGATAATCTATCATTTATTGAGCAACTACTGTAGGCTACATGCATGATCTTATTTAATCACCATGACAGCCCTAGAAATTAAGGTTATAATCCAGTGTTAACCAAGGCTGAGTAATTTGCTCAAGGTCACAGAACAGATGCATCCACATTGAAATCGTTTTAATCGAAGTCACAGCCTGTGCTCAATTCTCTGCCATCTTGTTTCCCACTTAAAAGCATTTCTGCAGAGCGGCTCGTAGGGTAAGCTGCACTTCCTGTCCGTGGCTGGCCAGGCCCTGGAAACAGGTTACTTTCCTCATCTTACGGCCACTTCCCCTTTTCCACATCGGCTAAAACAATACACTGTGTTCAATTGAATAACCAAGTCAAAGTATTCTAGACTTTGATAAATTTGCTATTAAAGGCTAAATAAGTGGAAAGGAAGGAAAGCTAAAACAAGAGAGAATGGAGAGAGGAATTTGACTTAATGTCCTTCTAATAGCCAGGCAAGATTTGATGCCCTTCATCATGACCGAAGTTGCAAAATAATGAGGTGGACTTTTAGCTTTTTCAACCAAGTCCCTAAAAGACACCAAATTTGAGAATCAACTAATTGTAAAACTTCTCACCTTCCAGGTGAGGATCCTTGACAAAAACATGAAGGAGATAAAGAGAGATTATGTGTATTTGTTTTCTATTGCCACGTAACAAGTTACCACTAAATTCACTGGCTTAAAGCCACACTCGTTTATTAGCTCATGGGTCTGCAGGTCAGAGGTCTGGGGTGACAGCGTGAATAAAGGTGTCGGCCGAGCTGAGTTCTCATCTGGAGACTCTAGGAAAGATTCTGCTTCCCAGCTTATTCTGATTGTTGGCAGAATCCAGTCCCTTGCGTTGTAGGACAGGGGACCTTATTTCCTTGCTATCAGTGGGCACCGCCCAGCAACTAGATGTCACTTGGCTCTGCCAGTCCCTGTCTTGCTTCCGTTTTCTCTGACTTCTCTCTTTCTGACTTCCAGACCCTGAGGCCGGGCTTACCTGCTCAACTCCATTATCTTAAAGTCAACTGATTTGGGACTAATTACAACTGCAAAATCCCTTCACAGCAATACCTAGATTGGTGTTTCATTGACTAACTAGGAAAATAGGTGTTTATACCAGGGGCCAGGAATTTGGGGAACATCTTAGAATTCTGCCTACCACAGAAAAAGAGAAGAGGAGGGGAAGACAGAATCATGAAGCAAAATCATCTTGTTTTCATCTGTTGGCTGTCTTTATTAATAATATTTCTATATTTCTTTCCCTTTTCTCTCAATCTCTCCTCTAATCAAAATGTTCCCTACGTTAACTGTTACATTGTAGGTAAAACTGAATTGGAAAATTGAAATGCCCTGAAATGTATCCAGTCCAGGGGTTTTCCAACCTTTGTGACCAGTGGGGATTTCCCTGTTCCTAAAGATGGGCGATGGAAAAGTAGAGGCAGCTACCTGCCTCTTTGCCCTCCCTTCGAGGACTCCCAGTGACGCCCAGAAAAAGACCCACCCTGCCAACCAACCAACATGGCCTTGAGAGGGCCACATCTACCGGATGGGGATCCTGGAGTGTTCCTTTTCGTTTGGATCTGAGGAGGTCGTAAACAGACCATTCGTGGGGGGTAAGGGCATGGAACCAGCTCTCCCCCCTCCAGGACATCATGGCTCCAGCTAAGCCTACGATTTGTACTTCATATCTGGTGCTGATGTGGAAAACATACTGTTGCACTCTTTAAAAAAAAAAAAGTGAGGGGCACCTGGGGGGCTCAGTTGGTTAAGCATCTGCCTTCGCTCAGGTCATGATCCCAGGGTCCTGGGATCGAGCCCTGGGTCGGACTCTTTGCTGAGCAGGAAGCCTGCTTCTCCCTCTGCCACTCCCCGGCTTGTGTTCTCTCTCTCTCTCTCTGACAAATAAGTAAAATCTTTTTTAAAAAATAAAAATTAAATTTAAAAAGTTAGATTTCTTGATGTTATATGATCCTCAAATTACGCCTTTCCCCCCCTGCTTGTTACTAGATGATAATTTTTTGAATTCCCATCCATGTAGCAGAAGAAATCTGTCAGAAAATTTAACAGTGCTAGTCTGAGACAATTGAGGGCCGCATGTGTTGCTTCTCAAAGCTTGACAAATCTTCAGAATGACTTGGGGGAGAACGGGGGAGACCCTACGCAGACCAAGTGATTCAAAAATCCTGGGGAGGGGGGTTGCACTGTCACCAACTCCTTTCCCAGGTGACGTTTACACAAGCTAACTTTTGAATTCAACTAATCTAGAGTTCAGAAAAAATTCCGCAAAATAATGGATGTGAACCTGCTTGGTAGCAGTATTCTCCTTAATGGGTAATTCATTAAAAAAAAAAAAAAACTAGGGCGCCTGGGTGGCTCAGACGGTTGGGCGTCTGCCTTCGGCTCAGGTCATGATCCCAGGGTCCTGGGATCGAGTCCCGCATCGGGCTCCCTGCTCCTTGGGAGCCTGCTTCTCCCTCTGCTTCTCTCTCTCTCTCTGTCTCTC
>NW_023270316.1:15196744-15368310 GCF_011800145.1 Mirounga leonina | reverse complement strand
TTGGGAGCCTGCTTCTCCCTCTGCTTCTCTCTCTCTCTCTGTCTCTCGTGAATAAATAAATAAAATCTTTAAAAAAAAAAACTATGCCAAGATATGTCTTCTAAAATGTATTTAAAATGCATACATAAGACCAATATTAAAAATATTTATATAGTGGTTATTTTTAAATTCGGGTAATCTACCTTTTAAAATGGCACAACACACCTGGGGAGACCAGAAAGCCAGGTCACCTGATGCACATGGACGGGTGATGCCTGTGGGTCTGCAAGCATGCTCGCTGATTCACTGCGCATGCTCTCTTCAATCAGTCGCCGCCTGTTCGGAAGCCAATCAGCTCCGCACATACGTCTGCGAGTATTCAGTGCTCATTCTGTGTCGGAACATTTATCCCGCTCAGCTTTTTTCATAGGTATAGATGAGAGGTGGCAGTTTTAACGAAAAGCCGATCTTACGGCCCCGAACAAACAAAACAGTTTGAACAGTTCAGAGTGAGGATGAATAATTTCAGCCTCCAGATCCTGAAAAACTGGAAGGTGAGCTCTCCAAGAAGAAATAATTAATGATTTTTGGAACAGCCCATTGCAAAGATACCCAAATATTGCAAAACATGCAATCTGTGTTCTTCTTCCCTTTGCTACAACACCCTCTGTGCTCCAACAAAAACAACATAAATGAATAGACTTGATGTGGCACCTGATACGAAGTTCTGACTCAGCCCCATTGTTCCACATGTTAATGCCTGATAAAGAGACATAAAATAGAGCTCATTAAAAGTCTATTCAGTATAATATAATTCAAAGTATAAACTGAAAGACGTTTATTTTTTTCTTTATATAATTTGTTATAGAGTCGTTCAATAATATAAAGCTGTATTTGTATAAGTTGTTGTCTGTGATAATGTATATTAAAGGCATAACATTATTGGTAATAAAGAGACAATTCAGTAAAAACTGAGCCAAAGAGGGGCGCCTGGGTGGCTCAGTCGGTTAAACGTCCGACTCTTAATCTCAGCTCGGGTCTTGATCTCAGGGTCGTGAGTTTAAGCCCCGTGTCGGGCTCCGCACTGGGCATGGCACCTACTTAAAAAAAAAAAAAAAAAAAAAAGAGCCAAAGATTTGCACGGATCTCTCACCAAAGAAATAAACAGATGCAAAGATGTTCAACATCACTAGCCAGGAACGACATGCAAATTAAAACCAAATGAGACACTCCCACACCCCCATCAGAATGGCTGAAATTGTTTAAAAATTGACATTACTACAGGCTAGACCTCAGATCTAGACTTGAATTTAAAAAAACCTGACAGGGGCGCCTGGGTGGCTCAGTCGTTAAGCGCCTGCCTTCGGCTCAGGTCATGATCCCAGGGTCCTGGGATCAAGCCCCGCATCGGGGCTCCCTGCTCAGCAGGAAGCCTGCTTCTCCCTCTCCCACTCCCCCTGCTTGTGTTCCCTCTCTAGCTGTCTCTCTCTGTGTCAAATAAATAAATAAAATCTTTAAATAAAAATAAAAATTAAAATTAAAATAAAAAAAAAAAAACCTGACATTACTAGGTGTTGGTGAGGATGTGGGGAAGCTGGAACTCTCATTCATTGCTCAACATGACAGAACTTTATTCTCTTACAGCTCTGGAGGCTAGAAGTCCAAAATCAAGGTGCAGGCAGGATGGCTGTCTCTCTTGGAGACTCTAGCGGAGAATCCTTCCTCTTCCAGCTTCTGGTGGCTACTGGCATTCCCTGGCTTGTGGTTGCCCCCCTCTCTGCTCCCCTCCAGGGGTCTATATCTAAACTCTCCAAGGACACATGAGAGGGCCCTTAGGGCCCACCCAGATAACCCAGGACGAAGTCTTCCTCTCCATCCTTATCTCGATCACATCTTTACCACATGAGGTAATTTTCACAGGTTCTGGGGAAGAGGATGCAGATGTATCTTGAGCCCACTACACAACCCAAATGTCCATCAACTGGTGAATGGATAAACAAACAGATGGATAGACCCATACAGTGGAATATAACCCAGCCGTAAGAAAGAACTAGCTACTGATAAATGCAATAACATGGATGCATTTCAAAAGCACTCTGCTAAGTGAAGGAAGCCAGTTCAAAAGGCTATAAACCATATGATTCCATTTATAGGATATTCTGGAAAAAGCAACACTGTATGGATGGAACCTGATCAGTGGTTGCCAAGAGCTAGAGGTATGTGAAGGGGCTTGAATTCCGAGGGACACAGAGAATTTGTGGGGATGATGGAAATGTTACATATATTGATTATGGTTTGCTTACATGACTACATACATTTCAAAACTCATGAAACTGCATATTTAAAATCGGTGAGTTTTATGTTATATAAAGTTTACCTTAATAAACCCACTTTTAAAAGGCCTATCAATGAAATTTTGATAATGCCTTGCATTTAATCAGTGATTTTTTCTGAGCTCCTGATAATGTGCTGCCAACGGGTTATAATTTTTCATGTTGTTCTGTAGTTTAGAAAAAGTTTGGAAAATTCCTCCTTCTGTGCCTCTGCCTTAGAAAACATTATTAGCCGCTGTGAAGAATTCTATACCAAGATCACATTCCTCCGAGTGACATGGACGTCCTCTATTTCTGGAATGGCTTGTAACTCCCCAGCTCTACACATTTCTTCGTCAGCCACAACATTCATCTGATTAGTTTATAGGCTCTCATCTCTCTCCATTTAGATCCCCACTCCACAGCAACACCAAAATGACCTTCCCAAGAAGCAAATCTGCTCATGTAAATTTTAGGATTAAAAATTCTTTTTGTTCTCTTTCCCCTTGTAAAATAAATTCATATGCTATGCCAGTTAGAACTCTTACTAATAAACTCAAACTTGTCTTCCAGCCTCATCATCGACCACCTTCCATAATGTACACTCTTTCTGGCTTCTGCACCTCTTACTATTTCTTGCATACAGTGCATTTCATACTTCGTATTTTGCTTATGTTCTTTCTGGGTCCCCGTATTTCTTCCCTGCCACTCACCTCATCGTTCGCTCATCAGTTTAGGCCTCAGGCCGCTGCCCATCTGTGACCCCATCTTTGTGGCAAAGGAATGGGAGTCCTCGGATGGTTTGCACCTGCGATTCTCAACATCACTCCACAATCAACCCACACTCTGGAGATTCCCATTCGATTGCTATAGGAGTTGCTGGGCGTCAGATGCTCCCCAGGTGCCTCCAATGTGTACCAGGTTTGGGAACCATTGGCTTTGGCCAAGCCAAAATGGCTACAAGAGGCTGCCACTCACTGGGGGAGGTGTGGATGGATACCAAGAAGGTAATGCCACAATGCCACCTCCCAGCACAATCACAGTGGCACCGCCGTGCTCTGTTGATGGGGCAAACGCCTCCGGAGGAGCGCTACTCTTAATTCAGGAACACTTTAATATTATTTTTTAATTTAATTTAAATTCAATTAGCCAACACCTAGTACAGAATTAGGTTCAGATGTAGTGTTCAACAATTCATCAGTTGCTTTAACACCCAGTGCTCATCACATCAGGTGCCCTTCTTCAGTAACACTTCAAAATAATCTTTTAAGGGGCGCCTGGGTGGCTCAGTCATGATCCCAGGATCCTGGGATGGAGCCCCATGTTGGGTTCCCTGCTCAGCGGGGAGTCTGCTTCTCCCTCTCCCTCTGGTTGTGCTCTGTCTCTCTCAAATAAATAAATCAGATCTTTAAAAAAATAATTCTTTAATTCGTCCCATCCCTTCCATAAATTTGAAAAACAGCACAACCTCTTTTCTAGGCATTGCATTTGGTTTCGTTCACCCGTAATGCTCGGTGAGCAGAGGCATCTAGGGATTACCTCCCAACAGTTCCGTGTGGCCTTTGTCCATTGAATGGGGCAACCCCTACATTCATACACCAGATGTCCGCTTTCCTCGGCCTCCTGTAGGGAGGGCTAGGGGACCTGCGGGCCCCCCCAACACACGTGCCGCAGGGAAGGCAGCTCGGGAGCCCACCTGCAGCGCGCAGGCGACGAGTGGCGGGCTCGGTGAACGCACTGGGCATCGTCACAGCCGGGGTTGTGGGCAGGATCCGATCCCCTTAAACTAGACCCGAGCCTGCCTGCCTATTCCATACGCACTTCATTCTTTCTTTTCTTGTGGCCAGGGAGCTCAGAGTGCAGACTCCTCAAGAAACATTCGAGAAGAGCCCATCCCCAGTGCGCCCCTGACTGCGCGGCCATCGCAAGGGGCGGCTTAGCACGGGCCTCCCTCTCGCCCCAGAGTCGGGGGGGGGGGGACTGCCCCCTCGCCCCCGCACCGCCTTCGCACCGGCCGAGGACCCCCGGCGGGTGGTCCGGGAGAAGCCCTCGCGCAGCCCCGGGCCTCCCCGTGGGAACGCGCCCGCGGTCGCCCTGCGCGGGGGCCCGGGCCGCGCCCCTCCCCGCCCCTCGCCGCCCCCGGGGGGCCCGGAGGCGCGGCCTGTGATCGCGTTCCAGGGAGCAGGCGGGCTCCCGGGCCGGGCCGGCGGCCGGCGGACGCCTGTGATCTGCGGCCCGGGAGCGCGCGCGCCGAGCGTCCCGGGGCGCCCGCCTCTGATCGCCCGCCAAGCGCGGCTCCGGGCCCGCGCCCCGCGCCCCGCGCTCCCGCCGGCGGTGGCCCCGGACAAAGGGACCGGGGAACCCGGCTCGGGCCGGCGGCCGTGGTGTTCTGCGGCTCCCTAGAGGCCTCCTGCGCCCGCCTGCACCACGATATGGGCCAGGTCCAGGGAGGGGACCCCCCCAAACCTTCGCAGCGGGGATCCCTCCTGTCCACTCACGTCCGGACAGAGCCAGGGGGACACCCCACCCCCGGCCACACTACGCGGCCCTGGGCTGCTCGTCACGTGCGCAAGGCAAGAGGGAAAGGGGGATTCGTGCCGCCTTGCGGTCGGCGGTGCCGGCTCGAGAAGGCCGCTCCGGATGGCATTTTGGCTCCTACAGGGTGGTTATTAGAACAGGTGTGAATCGTTTAGCAAGAAAGAAACATTTCTCCCACAAGCGACTCCCCGTGCAATCTCAAAGCAGACAAAAGCCTCCCATTAGCATAGGTTGGGCAAAGCCACCTGTTCAAATAACTCGGGCAAATAGAGAAAAACAGCCTCGGAAGAAGAAAAGAACACAAACCAGGGCAAATACTTGAAAACAAATCTAAGGATTAAGCTTCATCAGAGTAACAGGCAGGAATGGGGAGAGGTGTTTCCCGCTTTGTAACACAAACTTGCAGGAGATATTTTTAGCAGCCTGTTCGATTCCATTAGATGTTGAGATAGCCGTTTGCACAGCCTTGTCAAAGTAAAAATGCGGGAGGAAAATCCCGCCTGCTCTAATCCAGCAAGAGGTTACGTTTGGAAATCCCGATTTCAGGCCACGGGTGAGCAGATACGATATTGTCAGCAAACAATAACTAGGCACCGGAGAGACCGCGCCGTCTCCGGTTGTTGTCGCTGTCTGCTTAGGTCCCAAGAAAACAAAAACACGATGTCATCAGCATTGATTTTCAATATTTTTGAAATGTTATTTTTACATTTGTTTTGTGGCGTAAGAGAAAAGCGGGGGAAGGAGTGGAACACTGCAGGGAAAGGAGCCAAGAGAAACTTGACTTGGGGAGAGTGGGTAGGAGATCAAAGGTGGTGGTGGCGGCACTGGGGGAGGACCAGGGCCCAGCACTGTGGGAACAGAGCCCATTGATGCAATGGGAACACGGGCAAACAAGGGGCCAGAACCACCCTTAGACCAGGGCAAGAGGCCAGTCTCCACGGGATGAAGCGTCTGAGAGCCGAGGGACACCGCTATCCGGAGCCCCCTGCGTGCAGGGGCTCGGTGCGCCGTGGGGTCCGCAAGCCAGCGGCATCAGCATCACCCGGAAGCTTTGCCGTGCAGGCTCTCGGCCCTGCCCTCTGATCTGCAGCACGTTAGCAAGATTCCCAAGTGGCTTTTGTGCACATTAAAGATCCAGAAGCACTGATCTAGTCCCCTCAGGGCAGCCAGGATGCCGGAATGATCTGCCCAAATGGCCCCAGCCCAGTTGAAGGACGCCCTGCATGGACCTGTTGCCTGACTCCATCCTCAAAGGGGCTATGTGATCAGGCAGCCCTGGTGGTGTGAGTCAGTCGTCCTGGGCCTGGGAGGGCCTGTGGGCCAGGGGAGGGGCGGTGGACAGGATTGCCTGTGCCGTCCGGGCTGTCCGTACTTGCGCAACTGAGGCTTTTGCAGGTGTGGGCTGTGGGCGTGGGCCAGCTCTCCCCACACTTCCACGTTTCAGCCTAGAAGTCCAAGAATTCTAAATGCGAATCAGGCCTTCCAGGTGATTCTGCAGGATTAGCAAGATGGGAGGTTAAAACATATTTTAGTGAACATTGGGTTAGCTTGATTTTAGCTTTACCTATTTAGACATTTGATATGTGGGCCTCCATTTGTTCTCTTGCTCTGAGCCGGAAAATATTAGGGGTGGGTCCTGCCAGTAGTAGATACTTTCTACATTAAAGCAGAGAAAAAAACAGAAGTAATTGGCATAAATAGCACATTTAGTACATAAATACACATCTCCAATCAGTGATCTAGAAGTTTAAACTACATCTGAATTTTTTGATGTTGAGATGCAGGTGACGGTTGTTTGCCCGAAACAAGGATCAACTTGTTCAACAATACTCAGTATGAAAGCCATTCATGCTTTCAACTGACACTGATTATCTTCTCCTATAGTCCAGATGCCATGTTTAGCCAGGCTCTGATAAAAGAGAACTGGCTGGCCTCAAAAACTCCCTTGACACATTAAGGAGGCAAAATCTCTCTTTACTAAGCCAGCCTGGTTCTTCCAGTTCCTTCTCCTCAAAGTGATGAACTCCAAGTCAGATCCTCCAAGATCCTTAAACCAACCATGTCCCAGAGTAGATTTGAAGGATAATTCAGCTTCATAGGCAAGATGGGCAGGTGGGTGGTGGTCACAGTGAAGCCAAATTCAATCGCCTGTGTGTTATACAGGATGTTGGCAATTTCCTTATCGTGTTTGATATTATGCAACATGATTATTGAAATATCTCTATTGGTAAGGTTTCTGTGTTGTTTACTAAAGATGAGTTCTTCCCTTCCAGACGGCTCACAAATACCACTTCTTCCAAATCATGTGTGGTATCCATTGCTTCTTCTGTTAGGGAGAAAGCAGTATGGTAAACTCACTCACCTAAAGTATTAGTGACTTCATGTTTTACCCCTTCATAAGAATACAGTATCTTATTTTTAAAAGGAAAGAGCACAAGGTATCCGTATGGATACATCACCAATGATGGCCCTTCAAGCATCAGTGGGAAACATATTTTGTGTAGAGGATTTTCCCAGGGCTCCTTAAATCACAGTACATGGGTGGGTACCTGGTCTACCTACTCAAAAACCGAGCTTTGAAGAGAGGTTCCTGGCACTGATGAAATCAATATAGTGATATCTTTATCAGGTAGGGGTAACTATTGCTGGCTTCAATATGGAACTGATTCTCAAAAAGACTGTACAATCTCCATCCAAAGACCAATAGTCAGGAAATTCTTTAAGCTGGAGTCATGTTCTACTTTGTGGGAGAGGGAACAAAGGTGAGAAAGCAAGGAAGAGAACCCAGAGCTACCTCCAGACAGCCAACCTGTCCTCCTCCATGGGTGGTGCGTGTCCAGCAGTGGACATCATGGCTGAGGTGACTTGTTGCTACAGTCTACCTACTCAGCCTCTCCCGAGGAGCCCATCTGCTTGAGAAAGACTTGAAAGTCTAAATTCCACCCAAACAAGTAATTGTCTTAGATTCCTAGTTGTCATCTGCATTTCTGCCCCTACACATAGAAATCAAAAGCTCAAACATAATTACAAAATGGGGAAACACCAAGTTTCTCAGGAAAATTTGCCTAAACATGTCTTTGCCCGATAATTTGATTTTAGGTGCCTCCCCCAAAAGACATATGGTAGCAAATTTAGACCCATTGTGTAATTTAGAAGCCAACTTTCAGTAAAAACTAGATGTGATATATAGCAGACCATTATTGTCACTCTTTGGATGGTGCATGGACAAAGTAGGTTGGGCTCATCACTGTTAACTTGGTTTTCTTCTTAACCCTTGCACAGTGACATTTATGTCTTTATAAAAAAAGATTTCCAGGTTTTAGAAATGAATGATTATCTGCCCTAAAAGTGTCATTCAAAAATCGTTTTTGAATGCAAAGCCTCACTAAGTGTTCTCGTGGCCTGGACTTTTAATGGGAATAACATTGGAATTTTCAAGCTGGCCAGATATTACTAGAGAATAGGAATGCTGGAACAATATGTAGACCATGATATGAAACTTTTCTGAGGAAGCGTACAACTCATGAGCTAATGGAGTATCTGATGTAAAGGTATTGAAACTAGGAGCATCTGTGTGGACAGATAAGATTATTCACAAATAAATATAAACTCACTATCCTAACTGAAAGAGGCACTGTGACTTCTCTTTATGTAATTTCTGGACCTTAGAATTAACCCATGCTTATTGTAGGTAATTTGGAACATGAAAATAAAGAAGAAATATAAAAATAAGCGATAATCAAACCAATCAGAAATAACTATTGTTAATATTTTTATTATTTAATTTCAGAGCTTTAAAGATACAAATGTGCTTTACAAGATATTTTAAAATTAGATGATTTTTTTCTCATTTAATATTATAAAATGAGTATTTACCAACATCATTAAATTATCTTTGGAAAGACTATTGGCCTCTCAATATTTGATTGCATGAATATACCAAATTTGGACCTTTTCTGGAACAGCTTATTTCCATTTTTGATATTACAAGTAATATTACAACAAATATCTTTGAATATGGGTTATTTTGGTTAGAATTTACGGTTATATCTTTGGAGTAGATTCCTAGAAATTTTTGAGCCAAAATATAGGATCATTTTGAAGACCTTAACATGTGTTACTATGTGACATTTCAGAAAGTTTGCAATTCACACCTCCACCAGCATTTTTTGAAAGTGCTTAGTGTGCTGTATCCTTGCCAAAAGTATTGTCTGTCTTAACTCTGGCGAATTGGAGAACATAATACACCTCATTATTTTCACTATATTCTCCATAAAACAGCAAGGAAGAAAAACTAGAAATATTTTGTAAAAGAAATCAAATTTCAGTAGAACTGTAAAGTGACCAGAGATGTTCATCTGTTTTGTAAAAGCAGACATCCCTATTTCTCAGCATTCTTTCAAATTACCAAGGTCAACTTTCTTGAAATTGGTTTCCTGTTTGGAGGAAAGGAATTCTAGGATGAATATCCTTGGTCTGTGTGCTTGTATATTGGCTTGGTTACTACATTTACAAGTAGCACCAACATAGCAATGATGCTTTCTTATAAAGTTCACTGGTGGCAGAATCAGATCGGTTAAACCAGATCTTTAAGAAAATGAATGAAAAGGAATTAATTTATTTTCAGATGAGGAGAATGCATACCAGGATAAGCTTGATTGGTACAACTCCGGATAGGAATACCTATGTATCACGGGAAAGAAAGAGAGCCTTCTGGACAAGATGAATTGACACCAGGACACATATAGTTTGGAATCGTCCACAGTGTTTCTGTTGAAGGGCAATGAACAGCTCTTTGTGTTTCAACTGTCCGTGGAGGCCCCAGGCATCCACCCCTCACCGCGGTTCTGTTATTGACAGACCCTCCACTCAGAACACAGAGGGTTTCCCACAGGAGGCTCCTCCCTCCGACAATGGAGTGAATAACAGTCCTGGAGATCTGGCCCATAGCGATTCTGCAGTTGACATTATTATATCCTTAAACGATCCCATAATGCTGTATCTTGCTTATGTGGAAAATAATTTTGTTAGCAGGAGGCACCTGGACTCCACATACTCCCTGGTGAGGAAGAGCTTTCGCTTCCAGCTAGATTGGAACCCCGCAGCTTGAAGGGAGCTGCAACAACCATCTTGTTTCTATTCACAAAACTGAAATTGATGATCTTTATGGACCGCATAGAGTCAACTCTTGCTTATCCAGATATGGAGTCTTCACTTTGTGGTTGAGCTGTGGAACATTTTTTTAGATTTTATTTTGAAAAAAACTAATGTCTACATAAAAGTTGCAGAAAGAGTACAATGAACTCCAGTGTATCTTCCATCCAGGTTCACTCATTTAACATTTTTAACTACATTTGCTTTCTCTCTTTATAGATAAGATAGATAGGCAGACATATTGTTTCTGATCCAGGATGATATATGATATGATATGACATATGATATATGATGATATAATATATAACATATATATAATATCCTTTTTATCGAATCATCTGAGTAAGTTACACACATCATAACCCTTCCCTGCTAGATACATCAGTGTGTATTTCTTGAGAATAAGGACATTCTCTTACATACCATGGTATGAGAAAATAACGAGAAATTTAATATTGATACAACTCTATTATCTACTATACACTTCCCATTCCCATGTTACCAATTGTCGCAGGACTGTCCTTACTGAATTTTTTTTTTTTTTTGATCCAGGATCACACAATGCATTCAGTTGTCATGTCTTTGCATTTAATCTGAAATACTTCCTCAACTTTGTCATTGACATTTTTAAAGAGTACAGGCCAAGGGTGCCCGGCTGGCTCAGGTGGTGGAGCACATGACTCTTGATCTTAGGGTTGTAAGTTCAAGCCCCACGTTGCGCATCAGATTACTTAAAAATAAAAAATATTTTTTTTAAAAAAGAGCACAGGCCAGTTGTTTTGTAGAATGTCCTCCATTTGGGTTTGTCTGTTGACTTGAGGTTATGTTTTTTTTTCCTTTAATGGAGAGGCAGAAGTACCCCAGAAATGGTACAATGTGGTTACTCTCTCACACATCAAGGGGCAAGGGTGTCAGGTGGTCCATTATTGGTGATGTTAACTCTGGTCACTAGGTTAGGGTGGTGTCTGCCAGATTTTTCCACTTTAAAGATACAATTCCTCCCTTATGAACTAATTAATCTGAGAAGATACTTTCAGTCTATGAAAATACCCTGTCTCCCCACCCCCCAAACCCATTCATCCTATATTCATTTAGCAACCGATGTTGGATTTTGTCTGAACTGTTTCTGATGATGACTGCAGTGTGGTACTTTTTCTGTCAATCCTTCCACATGTACTGCTTGGTATTTTACTGCAAAAAAAAAAAAAAAAGGCTTTCCCTTATATCTATCACCTATCTTATTAGAATCAGTATGGATTTGCGGATTTTTTAAAAAGCCCTTGTGTTATAAAACTGAAATTTAAAAATCCCCAATCCTCTGTTGACTGTTCCTTTCTTACAACACTCTTAACATGATATAAACTCTCTCAAAGAGACTCGTTTTTAATCTTTGTCTAGTAGTTTGCAAAATTTAATTTTAAAAATGTTTTTCACGTAATGCCCTCCAAAATTAAATACGATTAACTTTTGGATCAGACACTGTTTTGGAATACCCAAAGCTTCCATCTATTGGGATGGATAATTGTGAGTTGGCTAGTTTTATGAGCATGGTTTGCTGAAAGACTGAATTTAGTCAAAACCATCCAATGTAAGCTTTCCGTAAAACATTCTTAGTGTATCTAAGTCTTGATCTTGGCTCTTCTTGAAGAATCTTACAATCCCAATGTTGACCCCCAAGGCAAGTTAGATGGGCCTGGAGTATACATGGAGGTCTTATAGGGCTGGGGCATGTTATTCCTTTTATTAATGTTATTTTTAAGTTCTAAAATCAAATAAACATATATTTCTATCTGTTTTTCAACACAGACTGATGTTTTAGTTTTTTGGGGGAAATGAGGTTATTTTCCTTAGAACATTAGATTTAAAAAGCAAAAGCTCAGTTAATCCATATTCTTTCTGTTTTTGAAGGGAACTCAACAGCTTACACATAAAACCTTAAGTTCTTCAGAGGATTTTTAAAGTGGCGTGGTATGTTCCCTGGTACCTTCTCCAAGACCATGCTTTAGATAGTCGGTATAAACACATGCGCAGTATCGTTTCGTTTTTTAAATATCTTTTTAGACTAAGGGAAAAAAACTCTAACTTCGAGCAGGAATTTAATTATTTTTAACTTTTTAATGTTACTAAATATTGCAAATGCATATTTGCAGAGAGAGACTTTTGAAAGCCTGTGAGGTCAAAATTTAAACATAAATATCATGAAATAATTTTTGCCCGATATGGTAACAATTAATAAAGAGGCTAGTATTTATTGAGAGCTAATCACATATTCAGCACCGTTCTAAAGCAGTGCTTCTCAATTATCTGGGATTAAGAATCAGTTTGTTTGGTTTTTTTTAAGATTTTATTTATTTGTTTGAGAGAGAGAGTGTGAGCAAGAGAGAGCACAAGCTGGGGGTGGGGTGGAGAGAGGCAGAGGGAGAAGCAGACTCCCTGCCGAGCAGGGAGCTGGACATGGGGCTCAATCCATCCCAGGACACTGGGATCATGACCTGAGCTGAAGGCAGATGCTTAACCGACTGAACCACCCAGGCGCCCCGATTTAATTATTTAAAATTTTCAGTCCATTGCAAACTAACACAGATTCTACTGCTTACGGCTAGAGGGTAGCTCAGGCCACATTATCCTCACCACCCAAGGTCCATACTCAAATTGGTCTCTAGCCTGTTGGACAAGATTCCACCAGTCCAGAGTTTGGATGCCATGGCAATGTCAAATGGCTGAAGTGTTTCTAGTTTTCTTGAACTTCCTAGTTACAAATAGTTCATGGACTGGCGCTAGTCCACAGACCATACACTGTGTCACAGTCACATTTAATCTTTGCAAGAGCCCTCTGAGCAAAGTGCCATCCCGATCTCAATCTTACAAAGGATTGAAGCATAGTGCGCTTCCTGACCATAAGATCCCACAATTGGTCTCCTGTCCACAGCTAGACAGGAAATGCACAGAAGGGCCAGTATTTGAACCTGGAAGACTGTCCCCAGAGCTTGTGCTTGTTTCCTTTTAACTCTAGGTGAAGTAAGAACAGTTTGGCGTAGGCCATCAGATGAGGAGCTCCTCAAATATACCTTGTATGGTCTACAAACCCACCTGCATCCACACCCATCTTGCTCTCTTCTCTTGGTGGAAGATGGGGACCCTCTTCTCATCCAAGGTCAACGATCCAATCCTGTTTCTTTGGGTGCTCTTGGCCCAGTGATTATCCCAACCAAAGCAACTATGCAAGGGCAGGAAATATATTCACTTTACAGATGAAGCAGCTGAGGTTCAGAGATATTGAGAAACCCAAGCATGGATGGAAGGCTACGTGGCTTAGAGGGTGACTATATCCTGTTTTTGTTGAGGATGGTGCTAGTTTGTTGCCCTGACACCTTGGCTGGTTAATGCTTTCCTTTCGGTCAGAAATGTCCCACTTTGGACAGCACATTCTTTGGTCACCCATTTTGCTAGCGAGTGCCAGAGAAGGAACTGGCATGCAGATCTATGGGACTGACTCCAAACCAGGGCTTTCTATTATCCCAGACTACCTCTTAAAATGTCAGAATTATAAAGTTTAGAAGGAAGATTTCTTCCGGGGAGCCTGGGTGGCTCAGTTGGTTAAGCGTCCGACTCTTGGTTTCAACTATCATGATCTCAGGGTCGTGGGATCAAGCCCTGCGTTGGGCTCTGCACTCAGCATGGAATCTGCTTGTCCCTCTCCCTCTGTTCCTTCCCCCTGCTCGCACTCTCAAATAAATAAAATCTTAAAAAAAAAAAAAAGGAAGATTTGTTCTGTCATTATTCATTTCAGCAAACATTTATTGAGTACCCCCTATGGGACGCTGTGTTATAAGATGCAATTAAAAAACAAAGAGGGCACAGCTCAAGTCTTTAGAAGCTCTTGGTTGAGTGAGGAAACAGGTCACCTACACATACTTCTAGTTAGGGTAGGCTACAGAACTTACAGGGCCCAGTGTAAGATGAAAAAGCAGGGCCCTTTGTTTAAAAATTAAGTATTTCAAGATGGCAACAAAAGGACACCAAACCAAGTATGGTTCAGTTTAACAAATGGATTGGTCGGGTATTATAGAAATACATAGGAGCATCCTGGGATAAAGCTGATCCCAAGATGGCTTCCTAGAAGGGATGAAAACTGGGCAGACCCTAGAGTCTTATGTCCCCTATATGGACGCTCTCCTCTATGAGCACCATGCTCAGTGGGGAGTCTGCTTGAGATTTTCTCTTCCTCTTCCTCTGCCCCTCTTACCCCCTGCCCAACCACCCCCCACCACGTGCTCACACTCTAAAAAAAATAAATCTTAAAAAAAGTAATTTGATAAGGATCAACATGCCCATTAAAATGGAAGCAATTTTTTTGGAAGCAAATCCATTAATTTATTGCAATTCTTAAGGAAACCTATGACTATCTTTCAGCCTGTACTTGGGGAATGATGTAGTTTATAACTTTCTGATGAAGAATATAATTTCCTTTTATTGACATGCTCAATTTTCAATAAAAGATCTTTTGAGAATTCACTCAGTTGATCACTAAACAGAGTTAACCATTAACATGGCTTTTAGGATTTTTGTTTTAATTTGAACTTTCTTAGTTTTCTTCATTCTAAGTGAAAGATGTCTTTCTTTTTGGTCAAAATAGAAGTCAACCATTTCCTGAACTACATTAGAGGAATTACAAACTTTTTTTTTTTCTTGAGAGGTGGTGGCCAGGAATGTCTTAAGTTTTCTAGAGTAAAAATGTATCTTGAAAACACTCCAAAACAGAATTGTGGAAAGTGACTTCACATTCAGGTGCTAATATTTAACACATTTCAAGGCATAGGATTCTAACGATTATTAAACTTTTCAGAATTAGGTAGGAAGCAAATACTCAGGTACTCTCTGGCCAAACCCTCTGTAAGAAAAGCATAGATTTTCTTCAGTTCACACAGGAACAAAGTAATCAGCTGATAAGTTAACCACTGACTAACCAAATTACCACAATACTTAACAAGTCTAATTCACTGCACTGAATTGACTTAAATTATTTTTTCACAAGGCAGCAACCAATTACGGTGTTAGGAGGAAACTTTTGGAGGTGATGGGTTAGTTTATGGTATAGATTGTGGTGATGATTTTAGGAGCACATACTGATCTCCAAACTCATCAAGTTGTACACATTAAATATGTAGTTTTTTGTACGTCCATGTACCTCATTAAAGTGGTTGTTAAGAATCCAGAAAGATCTTATAGTTCCTTTTTATTTCTCCTGAAATTAGAGAAGTGGAATTTATCTTATTAATTGGCCACAGAAAATACAGATCTGGACCTCTCCTGTACCAAGAGCTTCAAATGAGGCCATTAGCTGTGGGTCAGATGTCAAGGCTTCCAGAAGTTTGTATTTTAAGAACTCAGCACAAGTAACTTCCCAGATGCAGGCTAGTCACTGGATTTAAATGAGATTCTAAAAGAAAACCAAGGCTGAGAACTTTTTTTTCCTGAATTGCGGAAAGGCCCATGCAACAGAAAAGTGTGGAAAATAAAGGAACACAATACTGATCTAACCACCGCCCAGTCAAAACCAAAAACCAAAACAAAAACAAAAAACTTAAATATCTTAGAAACTCCCTTTTTATTTCCCCCAATTACCCACACCTCCACCTCCCCAAAGTGAAGCAAGTGTCATGACTTTGAACACTATAGTTTCAACTATGCTGGAACGTAGTCATAAAAATGGAGTTATAAACATCCTTTGGGGGCAGACTTAAGTTTTTGAGATTCACCTGTGTCGTGGTTTAAGAGCTTCCATTGGTGTGCAGTATTTTATCTCATCAGTGTATTGTCCTTCTGTTGATGAGCTTTTGGATTATTTCCAGTTTGGGGATACTAGGAATTATGTTTCTAGGAACATCTTCAAACCCATCTCTTGCAGCACGTGTGTATACATCTGGAGTAGAATTAACAGGGGCGCCTGGGTGGCTCGGTCGTTAAGTGTCTGCCTTCGGCTCAGGTCATGATTCCAGGTCCTGGGATCGAGCCCCGCATCGGGCTCCCTGCTCCGCGGGAAGCCTGCTTCTCCCTCTCCCACTTCCCCTGCTTGTGTTCCCTCTCTCGCTGTGTCTCTGTCAAATAAATAAATAAAATCTTTAAAAAAAAAAAAAAAGAATTAACAGATCACAAGGTGTGCAGCTTGAGTAAATGCCGTCAGTGTTTTCCAAAGTTGTTTATTTGATACATCCTTTCTTTAGACACACGGTATTGCGGGAGAGTTCCCATTGCTCTGGCGGCACTTGATGGGTATTTTTTTTAATTTTAGCCATGCTAGTGGGCGTTCAGTGCTATCTCATTGTATTTCCCTGGTAACTAATAAGAGTGAGCACTTTTCCAGTTATTGGTCGCTTGGATATTCTCTTTTGTGAGGTGCCTATTCAAGTCTCTAGTCCATTTCTCTAACTGGGCTTTCTGTGTTTTTCTTAATGAGCTCTTAGTTCTTTATGTTCTATGGTACTGGGTCTCCAACGTTAGCCTGCATCAGAATCACCCTAAGGGCTTATTAAGACACAGATTACCGGTCCACACCACCAGTTTCTGATTCAGTAGATCTGGGAAAAGACACAAGAATTTGCATTTCCAAAAAGTTCCCAGGTGAGGCTGATGCTGCCAGTGCCGGGACCCCACTTTGAGAACCAACGTTCTACAGTGTTTCAGTGGAGAAACAATAAACGTTCCCTGTTAGTTCAGGGCAAAGTCGCCTTTCAAAAAAAAAAAAAACACCCTCAACAACTTGATACTTGTTCAAGCCTAGGGCATAAGCTACTACGCTCTCCCTTCCTGGAAGGGGAGCAACCAGGCTGGATTCAATAGCAGCTGTTTCAACCTGTCTGAAACCCACCTAGCTACTTAGAATATTTGGTACGTCTAGTTAGCCAAGAGAACCAGTTGACAATGAAGATATTTTCTGATCTCTGGAAAACTCGTTGGCTTTCAACAGCAAGGACATGAGTCAGTCATCCCTCTCAGAACAAAACACAGACCTCGGAATGGAGGTGAAAACTGTCATTTATTTCAAATGAATTTTGTTTCATTAAAGAAAAAATGCTATGACATTAAAATAGAAATAAAATAGAAACATGCCTTTTTTTTAAACTGCCTTTAACCTCTAAAGACCAAATAAACACAGACACTTGTCCAGTATTCCCACTGTTTTAACAAACCTCATTATCATCATCGTCATTTTAGTCTCCTGAAATACTATCCATGACTACAGAACAACTCACTGGCTTACTGAGCTAAACATTCACCATATTATTTCTAAATATGAAGAGTCAAACTGCGACTACACTCAGTGTGTCTTGTGTAGTTTGCTGTATGTGCTTTTTAAGGCTTGATGTTATAAAACGTCTCTCTCTGAAGAGTCCAAAAATCTGCTGTAGGAGGGCATTATCGATTAATATATGCACAACTTGAGGGTGGTTACACCTTATCCTCGAGGTCACGAGAGTCCACTTAAAACCACAACCTAAAAACCTTTAGCAATTTGAACTAACACGCCATAGCCACCATCCAGAAAAACTGAAGACCCACGGTTCAAATCAAGTGCAGCAGGCCTGGGGAGGCCTGGTTTGCTGATCCACTCATCAGAAAGACCCAAACAAAGTGCTATTAGTGGTCAGAAGGAAAATAACCTGGGCAGGTTCATAGAAGGGAGCCCCCTGGGTGCGCCACTGTTGGCAAAGAGCTTTGGTTTTTCTCACCAAGTCAGGAGAACCTACACGTGCAGCGTAGAAGGGATTTCAAGAAAGGCTAAACCAAAAAGGCTTATTACAGTCAACAGCCGGTTAGCTGGCGGAACAGAAATCCAAGTAAGACTACTGCTCCACGGTCCGGAATTAAGTGGCTGGGCCTTTTCTGAAAATGTCACCATGCTGAGTCCTCAGACTGCGATGGTCCTCATGCTGGAGTTGTGCACATCTAGATGACCGATGATCACACTTGTGCCCTTCATGATCAAATCACCCACGCGGGCTCCAGTGTTGCGAAAGCATTATTTTGTCTTCCTGGTCTTTCAGAACATGTAATTAAATACTGCCCTCCTGTGTGCTAAGCATATATCCTTTTTTTGGTCACTATAATGTCACTTAAAGTGTATTTTTGGTTTTTCCTATTAGTTGTATCTGTACGATTTCAACCAGAGGTCTTTGGGAAGAAATAATGGATCCTCGTTACGTTAAGGAAGTGGCCAGACAAAATGGCAACTTCACACACTTCAAGTAAACAGAATCCCTGATATCACTGGAAAGTAATATGTAATTTGTGAGGGCTGTAAAAAAAAAGGTCTGTGACAACTTGGTCTTAAACCTAACAAAATGAGGTTTGGCTCTGACATCTCTTTAAGGCACCAAACCTGGTTAACAGCTTTTACGGTGTCCTGCACCTGTGATTTGGATAAGGAAAACAAAATACTATAACATATAAATAAAAAATATTACATCATTCGGCTAGAGCTTGAAATCACTGAGTGAAGTTGGAGGAAAAAATCCAAACATCTTGTATGTGTAAAATATTTTGTGCTAGTGTAAAAAAAAAGTACAATATATAGTTACACAGTACAAAAACTATTTTAGAAAAATGTCTTTGGGATAGACTCGATGTTGTGGTAGGATCACAGCGCTGTCTCAAAAATAGTAAAGGCTGAGGGCTGTCCGTTGGAAGCATTCATAACCACATGGTCACTGTGAGTAATAGCTGGATAATTCCTTTTGAAGTATATCTGTAAAAAAAAAAAAAGAAGAAGAAGAAGAAGAAAAAGAGGTATAAAAAGAACATATTTAAAAGTTTTCAAGTCCACCTCGCCCAGGCGATGCATGTCTACGTCCATGTCTTCACGTGAAGGACAGCACATTGCTAGTGGAGGTATGATTAAAACAACGGGGGTGTTCCCTTCTGTGAAGGAAGCAGCCCTATTACATCCCTCAGCGGGGCTGGGCTTAATGCCAAACAACCTGTAGCTGCACTTGGCTTCTGATCATTCTGATTCACAGATAAGTTTTATCACTACATTAAATTGATAAAGCAAAATCATTTTACTGACTCAAAACCTGGAGATAAATTAAAAACAGGGTGACAAAGAGGCCGGGGATTCTAGCGTCTGTACGAGGGTTTCTCATTTTCACACATAAAATGAGCACAATAGATTTGGATGTTAATATCAGGTTGTAATCCCTATATTTTATAAACTCTGATTGACAAGCATTGAAACGCTGGCGTATACGTATGAAATATCCCAGCGTTTAATTTGTGCGGCAAAGCAGTTACAGGGCCTATAGAAATGGGATCTGTGGATAGTGGGCCACAATAATGAAAAGAGAAGCAAAAGCTTTAACAATGACTCAACCAAGCAACTTCTCTAAAATGTAAGATGATACCAAATAATAGGACAGTTCTTTGCCAAGCCTTTGAGTTCTTGAATTCTACCAATTTCTAGCTGAACTAGAAGAGATACACGTTTTCTGATAAATGTATAATCAGAACATAAAGGGAATGAAATGCTGTCAAGTTTCTCTGTTCCACAATCATCAGTTTTTAGTAGCTGTATCCTATCTCAGTTCCTTGACAGATGCGCATAACAAAATGAAATAATGTCAAGACTTGTGAGCTCTTATCTCAAAATGTGTTTGGGTGAAAAAGGACTTCAAATGTAATTTTTTTTCCCCCAAAGAAGAATGTGAAAAGTTTTGTTTGAGTCTTTAAAACAGAAAATGTACCATCTATCTGAAGGTTGACACGTGTCATGAGCTGGGTCTCTTAGTCATACGATTCTGGATCTATCTTACAAAACCTGGCTCCGAATATATTTGTGGGTGCTGTCAACAAAGTTATCATGGGGGATAATGGGCTGCACATACAAAAAAGAAAATTGCTGGGACACCTACCTGCAGATTAAGTGTACTTTTTCTCTTGTCGCTTGCATACTTGCTACTCCAAAAATAACATTACATTTGAAATATTATATATTAAAATGTCATTTAAGGAGAAAAATAAGGACTTCTCCAAGAATGTTTGGACCGCATTGGGTGACATCTGAGGCTTTTTCCATTATAATGCAAGTATTTAAAAATAATACCTTTGGGGGGGTAATTTTTAAATTATTTTTTTGTAAATTTAAAGCTGGCCGTATTTTGTATGGTTATATATTTATGTCCTCAAAAATAGCTACTTCTTGTTGAAACTAAAATCAGCCAATAAGATAAAAATACATCTTTATTTTCTACTGTTTGATAGTCCTCTCCCGAATAAGCCGATCGATGTCTTTCCCCATGACCCGCTCAATGTAATTTTTTACAGAGAAAATGTCCTTATTATCAATGCTTCATTGAAATGGTCTTAGCTTCGTGGTCTGAAAAACTTGAAACTAAATACTGAGCTTCCGTGTGTTATTAAATCCCTGAATGGACCCTTCATTTCCTCCTGTGTTGGCGTGTTTGGGAATACACTCCAATACGAGAAGTGAGAGGGAAACATCCTCTGCCCGCCGCGGGTTATGAATGAAGGCAGCTGGGTGAAGGGTGCCCGGGCGGCAGGCTGAGCCCAGGATGGGGAGGCCCACGGCCACTCTCTTTCCCCGGGCCTCACTGCTGACCCTGGAAAAAAATCGCTCAACCCCTCTCCGTCCGGGCTTCCTCACCTGCAAAGTGAGACAGTGACTTACCTCACGGGGACTAATGACCAGCTACAAACTGCGGATGAAAGACACGCCCCGGCAAGTGGCGGGTGTGATTACGAGGCCGCTCTGAGAAGGGGCCCCCTGGCCCGTGGAAAGGAGCAGCATCACCCCACTTGAGTGAGGAAAACTAAACAGCGGGGAGGCCCCACTGGGGCTCTTCTGACTTTATCTTTACAGAACGCCCAGGCTGGAGCTGAGGCACCACCAATTCAGGGAACATGGTCACCGGGGACGCAGGAAAAGAGGACCCAAGTTGCAGAGCTGCCGCTCACTGACTGCTGGCTGACCCATTACGTAGTTTCTTCTGCCTCAGTTTCTCCATTTGTCAAAAGGGACAACAGTAATGCCAGCTCAAAACAGTTGTGAAGAACCAAGGAAACGATGCCATAAAAGTTCGAGATCAGGACAAGAGGACGGTAAGACCAGTGAGTATTGGGTTTCTTGTCCCTTTCCCTCTCCTTCTCTTGGGTTTGGTTCATTACAGTCCCTCTCATGTAGGCTGAAACCAAGCTGAGTATGTGACTCTAGCATGTCAATAAAGCAACCATCACAGAATCAAATCTCACTAAAAGCAACAGAGCTTTTATTAAAGCTGCCCATGCGTGGATGAAGGCCAGCAACGGAGCTTTTATTGACATTGCCTTCAGAAGGCATTGGTTCAATAAGTTGAATTCTGGCTCCAGACCCTGTCCGATCATTCTCACTACACTGCATGGGCCTAGCTCCGTTCCAGGAACTCTCCAACTCGTCTCTACAGCAGGTCTGACTCTGGTGTACACAATGGCAGGTGTGTCGGCAAGGTTAAAGAGTACGAGAGAGTCCGAGAAGACCTCTGCTTTTACGATAATGGAAATGGACTTCCCCTCCCCTTATCCTCTCAGAAATCACCCCAGGCAGCAAGGGTGCTGCGAGATGCAAAAGAAGCCCATCTCCAATAAGATCTGGAGTCCTCGGAAATCCCAAATGGCAAGCTATCCACATGGGCTGCCATATGCAACTGGATCCATTGGGGCTGGAGTAAGCCAGGGCAGAGATAGCTATGGGAGATCTCAGCAATCAGGGGAGAGTACAGGTGTCCAACTAACTGGCAGATTCTAAGGCGTGTCAATGAGGAACTGACCAGAATCACCATCTCTGCCTGAAGCACACGCATTGAGGAGGCCCTCGGAGAAGAGAAAAACTGAAATGCAAGTAACCGCCCATCTCTGCAGGCTAGGGAGGATGACAGGCTAAATGAACATGCATTTTCAATTTCTCTCTCTTGCTTACACACACACACACACACACACACACACACACACACACATTCTCTATCTGGGTCATAAGGAGCTTCTATGTTAAGGAGAGAATTCCCTTTAGCCTGAAATAATGCCCAAGCCACCGCTACCCTAAACATATGGTCCAGGAAAAACTCAATTCAGAGGTGAGTAGTAGGAATAACAACAACAACAACAACAACAATAAAGTAGTACACGATCTGTAAAAGACACCAAAAAAAGTGAGGAAAAGGAACAAGATAAACATATGGCAAAAAAATACTCACCAAAGAGATGAATATTATAAAAAATATATAATGCAATACATTCAAAGAAAATGTAGAACAATCAACCTGTGGACAACAGAAATCCGTGAGTTTGGAAATACGGCACAGCGACACAAAACGATGAACCAGGAGTTGACTGGGGCCAAAAGTGAAGTGAAGGAGACTACGAAAGCATCACGGAAATGACAGCTGTATGGATGCAGCACAAAGTGACTTAGCCACTGCTGGAAAAAACAGGATGAGATATGGAGGACAGGATTGAAAAACAAGCATAATTAGAAATTTATAAAGAATTAAAAGGATCAAGGAGAAAATAGCTTTATAACACGAAGGACAGATAACATATACATGACAGATATTTGAAAAGAGGAGACTCCAATCAAAAACCAACCAACCAACCAAAAACAAAAACAAAAAACTTCAAAGCTATAGTTCAGGTAACCTCCAGAAATAAAAGACTTAAAGCTAGGGACCAGAAGAGTACAGAATACCCTAGGAAAAACTAAGTGCCTTCAAAATAAAGAAAGAGTCCTTCAGGCATCCAGGAAAGAAGATCGAGTTACTTCTAACTTGGCCTTGGACTTCTCCGTATGAATAAACAATGTCAGGGCAAAGTTTACAGCATACTAAGTGAAAGAAAGTGTGACCCAAGAATTTTATAACCAGAACATTAAAATTAGAGATGCAGCAAATCCTTCATACATGTGGTAAAGTCAGGGATTCTAACTCCAATGAACCCTCCTTTAAGATGGTACAGAGCCCTGTTTTCCAACCTTTTATTTTTACTGTCACCCACAATAGTAAGTACTTTTCATATTACACTGAAACTCCGTAGAGATCGACATCTCTATTGAAAGGACTTCCAAGAAATATTTACTATTACTATGAAAGATACACTGTTCTTTTTTTTCCCATTCCATTCTTTTGTGTCTCCTATCTTAAGACACGCTGGTCACGACTGACTAAATAGATTTCACAGCCCCATGAATGGATCACAGCCCAAAGTCTGAAAGACAATGTGCTAGAGGACAGATTTTAGCCAACTAAGAGATGGAGAAAGTAGCATTTAAAACAAGTAAGTAAGTAAAATAACAGGGGTTTAAGTATTTTTAAAGATTGGAAGGTAAATAGTAGAAGGAAAGCTATTTAAACAACTAAAATCTGGTGGGAGCACAGAGAGGGAAGAGATGTTGTCATTGTTTACAATGGGGAATCAGTAATAATAAAGTGTTCCTAGAAGAAGTGAAAAGTACATACATAAAACAATGAGCAAAGAAAAAAAAATAGAGGTGCCTTGGCTGGCTCCATCAGTATAGAGTGTGCAACTCTTGATCTCAGGGCCATGCATTCCAGCCCCGTGTTGGGTGGAGATCACTCAAAAATTAAACAAAAAACAAACACTAAAAAAGAAATACATCCTAATTAAAAAGTTTAAAAAAAGAACACTAAAAGCTGAAAGCATAACATAAGATAAAATATACCTATAATCTCAACAAACGTAAATGGACTAAATTCATCTGTTAAAAAGGAGGGGGGAGGACTAAGATTAAATCTCAGAGCTAAACTGAGCCACATGCCATTTGCAGGAGATATATTTATAATCTGATACTAAAAGACAAAGACATACCAGGCAAATGAAAACAAAGTGAAAAGCAAGGGACTCAACTGCAATTTTGAACCAGCTTGCATTCAGGGCCAGGTGCATTATATGAATCTAAGAAAAAAGAGCACTTTAAAATAGTAGAAAATATAATTCATAGCAAAAACCCAAGTCATGAATATCTGTGGACTAAAATACCATAGCATCAAAATTACCAAAACATTTTGGTAATTACCAAAAAATGACAAGAACTAGAAAGTGAAAATCTTTTTACAATATGAGACTAACATAATGTGACCTCCTAAATCTCATCAAATGGACCAAATAAGGATAGAGAAGACCTAAATAATACAATTAACAAAGTGAATCTAATTAAAAGTTATTAAATGCTATACCTTAAACAGACAACAGTCCATCTTTTTACACATCCAAAGAACATTCACCGAAATTGCCTAAACACTAGAACACAAAAAAAGTTATTACTAAACACTGGTTTTGGGTGGAAACAGCACAGACAACTTTGTGATCACAAGGCAATGAAAATCAACATTGAGGAGTAAAATAGAAAACAGAAAAAACAAACCCCCATCACCAGGAAGTTTTAAAGACCTCTTTCTCAAATAATTCTTGGACCAAAGAGAAAATTAAAACCCAAATTGTAGATTTATATATAAAACTTAACTATGGCAAAAGCACTACATATCAGAACCTATCGCATACAGCTAGAACAGTATTCAGAGAAAAGTTCACCGCCTTAAAATATATGTATTAATGAAGAAAGAATGAAAACAAATGCAGTCAAGAAGCCACAATAAAATAAACCATAGAAGGAAGGAATTAATGGATATACAAGCAGAAATTGATAAATCGTAACACAGAATACAAGAATCAGTGAAGTAAATCTGAGAGCGCATCCTCTGGGGGAATAAAACAGAAAACAATGTAATTAGAAGGAAAAATGGGGCAAAGGGAGTGGAGAAAGCATAAATAGTACGCAGCCTTTAAAAAGAATGAGATGGGGCGCCTGGGTGGCTCAGTGGGTTAAGGGGCTGCTTTCGGCTCAGGTGATGACCCCAGGGTCCTGGGATTGAGCCCCACGTTGGGCTCCCAGCTCAGCAGACAGCCTGCTTCTCCCTCCCCCTCTGCCTGCCGCTCTACCTACCTGTGTTCTCTAGCTCTCTGTCAAATAAATAAATAAAATCTTTTTAAAAATAAAAAGAATGAGATAACTATATGCATTGATATAATCTGAGATAGTAAGTGAAAAAAGCAAAACATGGCTGTCACCGGTACTTAAAACACAGAAAGGCTGTGTAGCACAAGCTCGTGCTCACACACGGACTGGATCAGCAGAACGGTCATAAGGGGTGCCAGGGCTCCATCCTGAGGGAGGAGCCGAGTCACGACAGGAGTGGGCGGATGACTTACATTTTATTTATAAACTAGAACAACTATTTTAAAAAACAGCGAAGTTTGTGAATTTGTAGCATTAGCCTGTATCATCTGTTGAAAAAAAAACTTATTAAAAATAAATTTTGGGCGCCTGGGTGGCTCAGTCGGTTAAGCGACTGCCTTCGGCTCAGGTCATGATCCTGGAGTCCCTGGATCGAGTCCCGCATCGGGCTCCCTGCTCGGCGAGGAGCCTGCTTCTCCCTCTAACCCTCCCCCCTCTCATGTACTCTCTCTCTCTCTCATTCTCGCTCTCTCAAATAAATAAATAAATCTTAAAAAAAAATAAAAAAATAAAAAAATAAATTTTAATCATCGAAGAGTCTCTAAAGCTACCTAGAAGAACTTTGGGTACTTCTTTTGTTATCATAGGGAGGTAAGGGTTCCATCGACAGTCTTTAAGAAACCAATCCCCTTCTGATCGTTTAGAGATAAAACTCTTCTATTTTTAAAATGATCTGTATTCTTCAAAGCAGGTGAGTATATACACCATCTCATCTGATCCTTGTAGTAAGAGCACAACGAAGAGGGGAAATGCTATAACCCCAGCAGGACAAATAAGGACCCCGAGGTGCAGAGACCTCAGGACACATAAAGGACCATAGGACTGCTAAGCGCTTCTTCCACCTACTCCAACTGGCCCAGGCTCATAGGGCGCAAGAGATCAGGATTTCCTAACTTTGGGGCTGTATCTGGTGATTTCATGAATAGATAAAATGGCACCTGTTACACACTGGGAACAAAGGAACTCCAAACAACCTCAATTAGGTCTGCTTCATTATGGAAGAGAATGAATGACAGGTATTCACCCTTGGTTATGGGCCGAACTGTGTCCCCTCAAAAGGTGTATGTTGAAGTCCTAACCCCTCAATACCTCAGAATGTGACTGTATGTGGAGATAGGGTCAGTTAAGTTAAAATGAGGTCATATGGGTGGGTCCTAATCTATTCTGACCCATATGAGGGGTGATTAGGACACAGGCACACACAGAGGAAAGACCATGGCCTATCTACAAGCCAACGAGAGATGTTTCAGAGGAGACCAACCCCACCGACACCTTGATGTCAAAATTCCAGCTTCCAGAACTGTGAGAAATACATTTCTGTTGCTTTAAGACACCTAATGCACATTTCAGCTTTATGAACCTAAAAAGTACTTTCTCTACTATTTCATGGATCATCTATGAGGGTCAGAGAGTAATTAAGCTTGCCTACACCAACATTTTCAGAAAAAAACAACCACGTGGTCAAGAAAACATGACTTGGAAGTACATTTTCCTAGATGCTGGGTTTTCTTTCCAAAGGAATGAATTCCAGTCTCTTAGGAGTGGAAAGCTTGTTGACTTAACGCTAATCTTCCTACTGTTACCATTCTCAGTGATGCATTGATATTTGATGCTCACACATTTAAAAAGCTGACAATCTGATAGCCTGTTCTAAGAGGACCAAGCGTATGCAGAAGTAATGTCAAGAAGATACTCAACTGGGGTGAGAACTGGGGCATGTTTTTCCTTACGTCTTTCCAGAGAGGGGACCTGAGCCAGCGGCAGGATTGAAATCCCACAGGGATGTTATGCCATTATGAGAACCTGGCCTCACCTTGGACACCTCATAAGATTAAGATAAGGAGCAGGGTTTTGAAACTTAACACATGGACTGGGGCAGCTCTCAGCCTCAGCCGGCAATTCGCCTTCTGCTCTCCACTGACCAGCTCTGTGACCTTAGGTGAGTCCTTGATCCGCTCTCCTCATCCATGAACTGGGATAAGAAAGAACGGCCATGAGGATTAAGTGAAATCATACACGTGAGAACTGTGTAAGATAAATGATAAAGAACGACCCAAATATGCGAATGCAAGCTGGTACAGCCACTCTGGAAAACAGTATGGAGGTTCCCCAAAGGTGAAAAGAGCTACCCTACGACCCAGCAATACCCCAAAGATACAAATGTAGTGATCCCAAGGGGCACCCACACCCCGATGTTTATAGCAGCAATTTCCACAATAGCCAAACTGTGAAAGAGCCCAGATGTCCATCGACTGATGAATAAAGAAGATGTGGTGTGTATACACACACACACACACACACACACACATAATGGACTATTACTCAGCCATCAAAAAAAAAAAAGAAATCTTGCCATCTGCAACGACATGGATGGAACTAGAGGGTATTACGCTATGTGAAATAAGTCAATCAGAGAAAGACAATTATCATATGATCTCACTCATACGTGGAATTTAAGACACAAAACAGAACATCATAGGGGAAGGGAGGGAAAAATAAAACAAGACAAAATCAGAGAGGGAGACTCTTAACCACAGGAAAGAAACTGAGCTTTGCTGGAGGGGAGGGGGATGGGGGGATGGGGTAAGTGGGTGATACACTATATGTTAATTGAATTTAAATTTAAAAAACATAATAGAGCAAGTTACACACACAAAGATCTACCCAAATGTAACACCATTGATATTGTTAACTGAGGTGCAAGATTAATGGACCAGGAACCACAAGATTTCTAACTCTGTGACCTATGAACATTTCTGTTCGTACCTTACACTTGCATCAAAACATGTTAAAAGAACAGATTTCTAATTCTGCGTCTGCTGCAAACTAGAGTTAACGTAAGTTAGGGCCACCTTCCTTCTAAGGGGCCTTAGTTCCCTCATTCGTAAAATGAGGGTGTTGAGCTATATACTATCTTATGTTATCTGGAACTATCTGAGATTTATTTCTCATTACTCAACGTCTTGATAATATACAATAACACATTCTTAAAATGGAGGTTTTGACACGTAGGTGGGGACCCATCTGTTTGATGTGAAATGCCTGAGGTCAAAGAACAAAGGGGTTTATGAGATTCCTGGCTGTTTTATGAGATGATACAGGGGATCCCCAGGGACTGACTGGGAGACATTGAGCAGATGAAAGCACTGGGAATTTCAGACACGAAAGCAACACAGGGCTCCAAGTGTACCTTCTCTATGTTCACATTCAATGTAAGTCTTTACATTGTATGTACAGGATGCAGATTTCCTCGTCCCTGACCCTCGGTTTGAATCTGAATCCGCCAATTATTTGGCCAGCTATGTGACTCTGAGCAATTTCCTTCCCCTCTCAAAGTCTCAGCCTCTTAAACCAGCACCAAGACAAGAGAAGCTCTACCACAGCGTAGGGCATGGCACATGATGTCCAAGCCCTATCCTGCTCCTCCAAATGGCTCAGCATATATACGGAGTATCTCTGCTCTTCTCAACTCTTGGCGTTATACTGGGGATGACTAAGGAACATATCTGACGTGTGAGTTCCCAGCATAATACTGTGCACACATATACACATTTACTGAACAGTTTTTGAGGACGGAAGCAGAATTCAAAGAAATCCCCTACGAACAATGGAAGTACAGCTCTTCATTTCTTTTTTTTTTTTTTAAAGATTTTATTTATTTATTTGACAGAGAAAGACACAGCGAGAGAGGGAACACAAATGGGGAGTGGGAGAGGGAGAAGCAGACTCCCCGCCGAGCAGGGAGCCCGATGCGGGACTCGATTCCGGGACTCCGGGATCATGACCTGAGCCGAAGGCAGTCGCTTAACCCAACTGAGCCACCCAGGCGCCCCCAGCTCTTCATTTCTAAGGAGGGATGAGATGAGAAGCAGGGACAGAAGAGAATTCAGGCTGTGTTTCTAATCTCTCATACACAAGTACCCTTAGATACTAGGACAGATTTCCTCCAGATACTTAAGATATTACACAATAATTTTTTCTTAGAGTGAAAATCTGGGAAATGCAAAAAGAGGATGAAAAGAAAAACGTACCCGTAATTATAATGCCCAGAGATAAAGAGTTCTGATGAGGAGCCTCAAAAGACTGCTGGCGCCATTCCACCCCAGCCATGCATCTCAAACGGCAAGAACACGTGAGTTTCCTTTCTTCCCTCCATCCTTCCATCAATCTAACTCCTACCTTGTATCAGAAAGAGTTACAGGTGATGTCGGACATTAGCTTAAGTCCCTGAAAGCAGCCCTCAGTTCTCACATCACACCTGTACAATGAGATACTCCATTACTGTTATTGGGAAGATACCAGATAATCCGAATGTTATTCACCGAGCACCTTTTTCTCACCATATACGGTGCTTGGTACTTTCACACACATCATCTCTGTGAAAATGCTTTGTAAACCTTCAAGCACCACTCAGACTATAGCATTGAGATAGTATAGATTCTTGATCGTCCCAACGGCGATTTCATCATCTAGAAGGCAGAGGAAGCACAAGGTGCTAACTAGGCCTAATTCCAAACAACCAAGAATCAGGGAGAAACCTGGGCAGGAAGAAGGGTCAGTATCATGTAGTTTTCTTGACAAATTATGAAACAGAAAAGCAACCTACACATTCCCCTGCTGGATCTTTCTAGACCAGACAGAAAATATCCCACAATCTTTTTTCCCAAACTCTTCAAAATTTCCTGGAGCGGGATGTGCCTTGACCACATCTGCATCTCAAAGGTGAGCACCCATTGGAATAAAATGTAACGGGTCCGCAAAATGCGAACCTCCTGTGCCACAGGAGAATCTGTACCCACAGAACCGAACGTGGGCAATCTCTTTAGAATCTGGGCGCTCTCTGCAATTAGGCACAGGTGCCCGCACACCTGAGCAAGCCACGGTGCGCAGAGCATCCCCACGTGCCGGCACAGGTAAGCATGCACACCTGTGGCTCCCCCGCCCCACCGAGTCTGCCGATTCTCAGCAGACCTGACTTCAACCTGGGACGTGTTGTTAAGACCCAGTCATGAAGCGTTGTCTCCGAAGGCTTATAATTGAAAAGGGCACAGGGTGCTTGTTAGAGCACCCCCGGTGCCAGATTGTGAGGAGTGAATGGCCGAGATGAACTTTAATTACCAGTCCCTGTGGCGGGCTCACCTGCTTTGCTGTTTCGGTGAGGGCAGCAGCTTCTGCCTTGCCCAGTTGCTGCACCATCTTGTAAAACAGGCTCTCTTCGTTCTGCAGCAAAACATAGGGTTCATCATATTCTTTCAGTCTTCCTGAATCCAAAACCTGTTAATCAGCAGAAAGAAACCCATTAGCACACAATGTTTTGCAGTAACATATTATAACTCAGATAATATTTCGGAAAGGGGCAGGAGAAGGAGAATAGAGAGAATCCATTTGGGTGGTAGGCCTGGCTGGTGTTTAAATGGTTTGATTACCCTGTTTTACTAGGCAGACAAAGGCCTAGCCCGACCTTTTATTATTATAATGTTATAGGAAAGGAAGAAAATGAAAGTTTTAGACTATGATTATGGGCACTCAGCAGTCCTGTGGCGTTTTATATTCTGCCAAAGGCATTTTGGGTTGTTATTAGTTAGTGCTTTTAGCTCTCAGACTCCAAGCTTTGAGGGCTATTTATACATACATCCAGACTTGGGAAATTTCTTGATTTAAGAAAATCAAAGTCGGTTTACCTAAAAAGTAGGGTGATGTCATCCAGACCAGATGGCAGTGACCCGAAAGCAAATTAATAGCCGAGCTGGCTTGACAGAATCTGAGCAGTATCTGGAAAAGAAGTCAATGCTTCTGGAATTTCTTCAGGGTCCTGGAATATGTCAGCCGGTAAGAGGGGACAAAATAACCCCGTCGGCGAGATTAAGGTGCATCTTGAAGTTGGCTTTGGTTGGCGCTTATTATTCTGGGAGTGAAAGATTGGCTAAAAGAGCTGCTACCTAAGCAGCTTTAGCATAATTGCTCTGCACAGAAGAAATCTCTAGAAATCCAATTTTCTCTTTGGATAAGACTAAAGAAGTAATTAAGAAACTGAGCTCCAAATTCCAGCGATCGTGGCCTGCACAGTCCACGGGGGCAGCCCAATCTCAATTGCAGAAGATCTGAATATCTGTTTTCACAATTATCTCCCCTGCTTCCTTTTCTCTCTTTCTTCGGCTGCCTGCCTTTCAGCCATTTTATTGCTCCTTAATATGCCCACTAATTGGAAATTGAAAGGGAGAGGAAGGGGCTCTTAACTCTACATTTCTACTTATCAGTAGCTCTGGTTAATGGTTCAGGAGGGAAGAAAGAGGCTGAAACAATTGGCCCAAATGACGTACCTAGGAAAACAGTTCTTTAAGTGGTACTTAGTTCTTCATTTAGGTGGTCTTTAGAGTAAATTTATCTTAAGGGGATACGCGGGAACTCCAAGCAGGACGCAGGCTGTTTGTCCACATCTAGGGACTGCAGTTAATTCCGTCCCGTGGTATTTAATCGGAAACATTAAGTCTCATAAAGGGCATTTTCCTGTTAATCTTTTGTTTACTACTGTGAATCACTGCTAAGGGCAGCTTTCTCAAAGGAGTTCAAGAATAATTGAATCTGTCACATCCACATAATAATTAAAATGTCCTATAATTTGGCATGCCAATTTAGATGCCCCGAATGTGTAATTTTACTTAAGCATAGCATTATAGAGCATAACCATTCCTCCTGATGTTGAAGAAGAAGAAAAAAAAAAAAGCAATTGTAAAATACAGGTTTCTCTCATGCTTAAAGACTAAGTAAATAAGTGAATCAAATTACTTCATACAATGAAGAACTTTATATTCTGCAAAAGCAACAACTTTTTAAAAAAATCACCAGTTCAGAGTTAGTGGAAAATGAGTTCTCCGACTATAAAGACTTCACCTAATTTTTAATGGAATGAAAGTATTACTGATATTTTGTCCTTGTCCAGCTTCCTACTTTATTCACATTTGAGTGAATAGTAAATTTTTCCATCTTCTCTCATACTGTCTGAAAACACACAAATACCACTGAGATGACTTAGTTCTCAGAACTGACCAGTATCTGAAAAGGCAGAGCCAGAAAAAAATTAATGCTTTCAAAAAGCAACAGGATTTTTTTTTTAAAGATTTTATTTATTTATTTGAGAGAGAGAGAGAGAATGAGAGACAGAGAGCACGAGAGGGAAGAGGGCAGAGGGAGAAGCAGACCCCCCGCTGAGCAAGGAGCCCGATGTGGGACTCGATCCCGGGACTCCAGGATCATGACCTGAGCCGAAGGCAGTCGCTTAACCAACTGAGCCACCCAGGCGCCCCAAAAAGCAACAGGATTAACAATATAAATGATCAAAAGATTATTTTGGTCAAAATACTTTGAGTCTTATAAGTACTAAATATAAATGCAATGTAACAAAGAATGACTACCTTAAGATTAAAAAAAAAAATCACCCCATAACTAAAATAGCGGTCTTTTGAATTTGAAAAGGAATAAAAATAGCTGTGGATTGAACACTCATTGTTTCACATGCTTTATAGATATCACTGTTAATTCTCAAGGTAGACAAGGTAATAATTCCTTTCCTTCCTTCCATCCATCCATCCATCAATCCATTTATCATTCTTTCCTTCTTACCTTCCACTCTCCCATCTATCCATCCAGGAAATACTGGTACCTAATACCAAAAGCACTATACTAGGAACAGGAAATTCAAAGATGAGCAAGACACACTCCGTCCAGAAACTCACAGCCAGAGATGAAGACTGAGGTGCAGATGTGTTAAGTAATTTGGCTCAGGCTACAGAATCAAGTAGATAGCAGAGGTGGTATTCAAACCCAGGGCTGAATCCCTATTCTTTCCTCTCCATGTGAGTTCCCAGAGAAAGACACTTTGATTATTTATGATCAGAAGCAAAATAAGGGAGATGAGACTGTTAACATTCAATTTTCTAAGATACCTTTACATATGGATAGTATCATATATTAACTTTGTATAATTTAAGAAAATATGCCTATAAACGTAAACATTTCCCCCTGTCCACTTTCCACTGCATTTTTATTATACTCAGGGCTCATATTATTTACTGTGTGCCTAGTAGATACTCGCAGAAAAAGAAAACCAATTTTATTAAACTTTTAAGATTAATTAAGCGTAAGTAACACAAGGCAAAAACACATTTGAGGAAAATAAGTAAACTTTCATTAATTCCTGAATTTATTCAGCAAACATTTATTGCCTACTTAACTGTGTTCACGCCATCATGAGAGATGCTGTGCAGGAGGCAAAAGATATGTAAGTCACAACCCCTGACTTTCTGGAGTCTGTACTGAGAGAGAGAGAAGTCCTCAAATGTCTATAAGGCAAGAAAAAAAAGCACAACAAAGGGGATCTGAGCAGCAGAAGACATGACTTCTGGCCACAGGTTCTGAGGACGAGCTTCAAGATGGAGAAAGCGTACCAAACCGAGCCTGAAAGAATGGGTAGGCTTGAACACACAGCAGTGGGGCTGGGGGGTGGAGAGTGGCCACTCCAGACACAGAGAACATGAGCCAAGAGGTCCAGAGATGAGCCTGTCAACTCCTTAAGGGCAGGATGCCATGGTTTCCCGTTCTGCTGTTGCATCTCCCAGCCGTGGCATCGTACATGATGAGAAGCAGGTGCAGAGTGCATACTGGTTCCAAGTTAAATACAAAGGAAACGGAATTTGGGGCATGATGGCGTGACTGCCCAGTGGTGCAGTTGAAAGGACTCAAGGGGAGTGAGTGTGGCTGCCACTGGGAATCGGGCGGTGGGATCCAGGGAGGACAAGACCGGGGGTAGAGACTCAGAGGGCCACATACCTGAGGTTGCTGAGTGGGCAAGAGGGAGAGACACCTGAGGGACAGACAGACCAGGGCTGAGGACGGAGGCTTGAAACTCATTTATCTCATGTATCGGAGAAGAGAAAGGAGAGAAGGTGCAGTCAGAGAGGAGGGACATTGGCAGAAACAAGAGTGCAGAGCCACCGAGATCACACCAGCGGCTACAGAGCCCCCTTGGGGTGCAGACTGAAAAAAGTCCAGGCACAGAACTGTACCCACTTTGCCTTTACCTTTACTGGTTTGAGCAAAAAGTCCAGATCTTTCAGAATAAGTAAACATAAAGCAACTCCAGATTTTCTTTATGTACAGAAAAACAGGTAGAATTTTGAGTTTTTATTGTTAACATCTCTTCTATCTGGAAGAAAAGGCTCCCGTGATCTCCCGCGGTGCCCCCAACTCTCCTATAGCCCGAGTTAAATGACAAACGCGACCACACGTTCCAGCTGGTGTGAGAGCAACCCCACGGCGCCAACATCTCTCCAGGAACGCCAGCCTCCAATCACTCGCGCTCTCTAGCAGGTTAAGGGAAAATACATTATGTTGGACAAGCCAGTCAGTTACATAAACTCAGTGAAGACGTGCTTATCAGGCCCAAGTATCTGCAGATATTCCAGGTAGCTGTCCTAGATATAAAAATTAAATGGACCCATTGCAAAATAATCGAATCCATTTTTAAATGGCGAATGCCATCAGTGATATGGGGTGGCTGCAGGGAGAGGCGGGGCGGGAGGGGGTACAGGACAGGGTGGACGAGAGACCTGACAACAGCAGAGAGACGCCTGGGACAGCTGTCAGTATGGCAACAAGCAACAGAGGGAGAGCCCACTTAGCAGCAAGCAGAGTGGGGAGGTCGGAGTTTCAGACATCTGCTTTTGGTGGCCCAGGGACAAAGAGGCAGAGGGGCAGTTATCCAGCCTTGGAACTCGGGTCCCTCTCTGGTAAGATGGATGCCTGGGATTTTCTCTGTGATAAGATACTGTGGGGAGTATTACTCAGAATCCTTTCTTAGGTCTTGAAATGGTCCACCATTGTCACCTGGGGAAGCTGAAGGCTAGGTCACAGTGACCGCTGGAGCTACTCCCCCCAAATTCCTGCTATTGCAAGTATTTCTTCTCCCGGATTGTGCTTTCAACCTTCACAGTGGTTATTTTTCCCTCTGAAAACCGGAATGAAACCTCTTGGTGTTTTGAAGGAGCTGTTCTCTTCCGAAATGTTCTAACTGTGGCCACGTATGCAGGCTTACTGAAGCGCAGTTCCAGGAAGTGAAAAATAGCATTTCAATAAAACTCCAGGTAGCTCTGAGGTGCTTTTGTGCTTTTCCAGGTGGGTACGTTACAACAGTGTCTGGGTTTGATTTCTCTGGGAAAAACTCTACTCAGAAGAAGTTGGAGTTTAGGAAGAAAGATAAAGACCATAAAACCATAACATGGCCTGTAAGAGGTAGACTCTGGGCTTCTCAGCCCCGGCTTTTATTCTGCAGAAGCCCCTAACTCCTGCCAGTAAAAATGCTGAACCCAGGCAGCGAGGCAGGTCTGAGGATGTCTCCTTTGCTCCAGCTGCCGGCGGGGGAGTCTGGGGATGCTGTCAAGACTTAGGGGATGCGGGGACGGGAGGAAAAAGCTGTACCACTGGCTGAAGAGAAGACAGGTCCCGAGTAACCAGCTAATCCTCCAACTACAGGGAAGAAGCCGTCTTTAACGCAGAGATAGTGGTGAGTATTAGGAGAAAGAGGATTTCTAATTTGTCTGTCTTGCTCCACTGTTTTGTGGCAACTGAGCAAATGAGGAAGATTAAATTAGCTGTCATTATGACTACATCATGTTTAATAAAGTTAAAACTGAGAGAACATCTTTGTAAAATAGAATTCTAAGCCTAACACATTAATGGCGCTTAATGAACCCAAACTGGGCAAATCCCTTTGGAGAGCCAACACATAAACAAAGCTATTAATTAAGTCACAGTTGTTTCCCAACAAGCCTTTTGTTGATTTACTTACAGTAAACAAAACCATATCCATACGTCTTTATGCAGAAGTATTCACCAGTGCAACGAAATGTAACTATGACACCATGAGCGCGTGCAATTACACGACCTTACGATGACAGGGCTGTTGGTTATGCCCTTCATTAGCATCCGTCACTTCCCCAGCCACTCCCCGAGGCCGGCCACCCTCCAGCCCATTCCGGAGCAGTAGGCCTTGCAGCTGACCAACGCGTCTTTACGCCCCTAAAGCTTTCAGAATAACAGAACAGACCACCGCTTGCTTTTTGGAAAGGAAATGGGTATTTCTAAGCCAGCAAGAAAAGAAGAATTGCTCCCCAAATCAAAGGTTCAAGAAAAGAACAAGACTTACGGTGTTTTGCTGGACTGAAAGCCAACTGAGAATCAGACGCTCTAGAATAAAACAGAAGGTTTCCACCTGGAGTGGATGGAGCCTAGAGGACAATTCCCCAACAATGAAGCTAGGGAATGCGGGCCACCCGGGTCCCCTGAGGTCCATTCCTGCCATTCCTGTCAAAGGAGTCAGCAACCCAAACCAGCTCTGACCAAGATGTAAGCAAGTGGCCGAGTTCACCTCTCCTGGTGGGAGCGGCAGCCCCATGGGGACATGCAGAGTCCCCCACAGAAAATGAGGTCCTTCCAGGCACAGGTCACAGGCGCTAAAGAGAACGCTGCATTTCCCGTCTCCAAACCAACTTCTCCCTCAGTCTCCCCAACTCCCCCGGACCTCAGGCCCCTTCCCTCACATGATGTGGTCATAATGACAGCTAATTTAAGCTTCCTCATTTGCTCAGTAGCCACCAGCACACCGTCCTTTATCTGCCCCCAACCCAACCATCTCACCATTTCCACTGCTGGTGCCTTAGTCTAAGCTGCCAACATCCAGTCGAACTGAAAGGTGACTGAACAGTTCGAACTCCCTCTTTAAGGAAAGAGGGAGAGCAGAGTGAGGCCAGGCTAGAAAGGAAGGGAGGGGCTGCAAATTGCTTTGCGAAACTGTATTAAGGATTTGGACAAAGACACTGACCAAGAGAGAAAAATCCGAGATTCTCGAAATTTACCAGGAGGTACTGGTAAGGAGAGCATTCCACAAATGGACACGTTTTGATAACAGCAACGAAGCCCACTGGTTAAGGGGATACAGAGAAGTTCCCATCTGCGGGTCAGACGCTGGTGCGTAAGATTTAGGAACAACCAGCTGACGGGTCTGCCAAGTTCTGTCCTTTGCTGTTTCCCTAACGGATCATGCATTCCAAGGCCACAGTATTCTAAGTATTTCTAAGTACGAGATGATACAAAGAAGCTGCCATCATCACTGTCATCATACCAAAACCCAAAAATAAATCTATATGGTACATTTAGGAGCAAGGGGTTTCTTTGGACGGGCCCCCAACTGAGCTGAAGACCAAGCCAGCTTCCTGCTGCCACCCCCAAAGCCTGACTAAGCACGGCAAACAGGGAAACGTCACGGCATCACTCATTTACTGTGGAAGAAGGACGCTTCTGGGGACAATCTGTGACATACAATGCCGAGAGATGAGAACAAAGTGACAGGAAACAGATAGAAATGAAAGGTTATTTTTCCAGTTACCATTCAAGAACACAAAATGAAGGAATAAGGATGCTCGATGCTAAATGTTTCTGGAATCCAAGAGTCACTGTCCCGCCCTCATGGAACACCCCTACCGGGGTGGCCTGCTTCTTACTGTGATGTTCTAGTCCAGACCGGCCACACTGCTTGAAGCCAAAGCATCCTTTTGGTTGGGAATACCCAACTCCTGTCGTCTGCCTCGTCAGAGCTCATTCCTATACACGTCCAGGTCTGGGGAGTGCTGAGGTTGAAGGCACTGCTTCACTGTGGAGAGTCTAGGATGTTCTCAGTGCCCCTCCCGTCCTGATGATCCCATCTGATGATGCATATGAAGCAGGGTGGGAGGTAATATTCCAGAAACTGCCCCAAAGAGCCCAAAGAGACAGCTCCTTTTCACTGGACATAAGGAAGCCTGGATACTGAGCAAGCAAGAGAGGGAAAGGAGACAGAAGAAAAAAGAAAATAGAGACAAAAGGGAGGTAAGAAGGGAAAAAGGAAAGAAAAATAAGAAAGGAAAAGCTGAATTACTAAGAAAGAAAAAGCCAATCAAACCTAGAAGATACCAGACAGCTATCTAGAGACCAAAGCTGGGGGCCTGCCATGTGTGCAGTAGCCGGATCTACTGTGTAAGAGGCTTGCTGGTTGGTCATCTAGCCTCGCAGCCCCAGATCCACCTTTCTTCCTACACTCTCACGTGAGATGCTGGGGCTGGGTTTCTGCAAATCCCGAGTCAGAGACGCTTTGACCAGTGGGTGCTCTGTTGGGTTCCACCAGCAGGGGGCACTAGGGGGGCCTGAAGGTGGGACACAGAGCAAAAGGTCTCCCTGGCTTATGCCACTCTCGCACCATCGCCCGGGGACAGGAACCTGGCACCAGCCCCCATCTTCCATTAGAACACACAATGAGGGGGCGCCTGGGTGGCTCAGTTGGTTAAGCCACTGCCTTCAGCTCAGGTCATGATTCCAGAGTCCTGGGATCAAGCCCCGCATCAAGCCCCGCATCGAGCTCCTTGCTCTGCGGGGAGCCTGCTTCTCCCTCTCCCTCTGCCTGCAGCTCCCCCTGCTTGTGATCTCTCTCTCTCTCTCACTATCTCTCTCTCTGTATCAAATAAATAAATAAAATCTTTAAAAAAAAAAAAAGAACACACAATGAGAACTAGCCTCTTGGTGCACCTCACAGACGTGACCAGCAGCTGGGCAGTGGTTCTCCTAGGAGATCTGAGCATAGGAGTCTTTGGGGTCTCTCCTCCGAGTACCTAGGTCTGGAGATCTGTCCTGGGGCTCAGTAGCTGCTTCCTAAAATTATTACCCCAGTGTTTCCAGTCCACTTTCCCAGCTCTCCAATTCCTACGCTAAATCCCCTACATGAAATCCTTTCTGTTGAAATACGTTGTGTTTCTGACTGGGGCCTCTTCTCAGACTCCCTTCTGACACTACATCTTGTGAACATCCCAACAGCTGAGAAATTCTGCAACTTACCCAACAACCAACTGGCAGCCTAAACGAAAGGCTAATTTTTTGATTAAGAGAATCCAAAATACTGAAACAACTGTGACACGGTGAAAACGACTGTTTTGACATGCTGTCAGAGGAGGCCAGATCTTGGATTTGAATTATTTCCATGGCTGACCATCATACAGAAAAAGGACAATTCAAAAAACTTTTAATATGGAAATGTGAAATTATTATATAATCTCACATTCTGAAGGTATAGTTAAGTACTTGAGTTATTGTCAGGGATGAGAGGAAAAATGAACAGAAAAACTTATGGAGGTTTCTATCAGGTTGTACAAGGAAGGTGAAGTTGAAGAACTGAACATTAATGGAAACACCTGGAATGCCACAGGTGAGGGTCTTACCATGATCTTGTCACTGTCAATAATGGTGTTCAACCTGTGTGCGATGGTTAGCACGGTGCACTGGGCAAATTTCTCACGGATTTTTTTTTGTATTACTTCATCAGTTCTAGAACCAAAGGAGTTGGATTTAGTTTAGTAGAAGGGGAAAAGTAGACTTAAGACTTAAAATAATCATATGACATTTTCATAAGGTTTTTAGATATCAAAGACATGATCTTGTTGCTGAAAAACTCAGTATAAAAAAATCTATTTAGAAATTTCCTATTTTGCATATAATGACATAAAATATCCTTCCCTCCAATTGCTTGAAACTTTCAGGTGTTGAATTTAGGAAACTAGCTCTGTTAGGATGCCTACTAATACCATTAACATTGTATAACTTATTTTGGTTTCTTCCTCTGTTTTCCAGAATTAACATTATCAAGAGGTGTCTTTGGGGCAAAGAGAGCGCTTAGAAACATTTCTCAGCATCATGAAATGTTTCTCATTGACCACATTTAAAATTTGGATTCCACGGTTCATGGACCTCAGTTCTGTACCTTGGATCCACATTTGCTGTCGCTTCGTCAATGATCAATATCCGGTTTTTCCTGAGGATGGCCCTGGCGAGGCACACCAACTGTCTCTGTCCAACACTGAAGTTCGATCCTGATTCAGCTAACTCGGTGTCCAATTTGCCAGGAAGATCTTCAATGACTTCTTTAAGCTGTACCTGTGGATGCAGAAAGAATGACATCTTCCTAAACGAACTACTCCTGATGTAGACAAGCCCACTAGACATGAGAGCTCAGAAGTCCTCAGGACGTCTCACGCATCTTATGTATCCAGTCACATGATGGGGGGGGGACACCATTTACTGAAAAAGACAGTTGCTGCAACTCAGGACAGAATGATTCTGACTTAGGAGCACAAGCTTAATGGGAGTCGAGACTCTTGAGTTGCCATCAGTAGGCACCGTCTGTTCATGCATGAAGAGATATATATTATGCTGAATAAAGCTATTCTCAAGGTAACACAGGGAATAATTAAAAACGTTCCTTCTTAATTTTTAGATAAAAGGTAACTGAAGGAATTTATAAAGACAAAAAGCAGAACGGTGGGTGCCTGGGGGCAGAGGGTTAACTGTAAATAGATAAGAGAGAATTTGGGGGGGGGTGACAGAAATGTTCTAAAACTGGATTGCTATGATGATTAACTACAAATTTACCAAAAATCACTGAATCACACCTATAATGAGGAAATTTTCTGTTATGTAAAATGATACCTCAGTAAAATTGGTGATAAGAAATCATCTGTGTCCCCCGTGATGTCCACCAGGAACCCCTCCCTTGGGCTTAATTAAGGAAATTTCTCAAAAAATGAAGTTATTTCTCTCAGTGTAGTCTAAACATTTAAAAACGTTAAAAGGATCAGTATGGTTGAGTCAAGTTTCCCAGAACACATTTTGTATGGGAGTTAGTACACTAAAGGGAGAAAACAAAAATTTAATTATTGCAGGAAGCATGGTTCTCTAAAGATATAACCTTGTGAGCACTTTACCATTTTGGAAGGTTTTAAAGTTAAAAAAATAAATAAACAAATTCAAACAATGGCAAACCTTACCTCATAAATTAGCAAGCCTGGACCCTATTTTGGGGATGGCTCTTTCCCAAATTTAACCTATACTGCTAGAACAGTCAAGTGCATTTACTTTAATCTCATAAAGGATTTGCAGTGAATGAAAACTCACAAAAACAGGGCACAACATCACATCTTATTTCCCCCAGACTCTCAGTTTAATAGTGTTTATATTAGATAGAATAGTGATAGAATAGTGTCTATCTTCATAAAATTGTAAGTTCCAAAAAACAAACTGTTAAACACCAAAGATAATCCCAAACCATGCTGAGTGGTAGAGCTCAGCTCCATGCCTACGTCTTTGGGGAAATTTTACAAGAACCAAACTCACACTATCCTTGAGAGTTAAAGAATAGAGAGTAAATACACTTGGATTTAAGAGACTGAGAGATCGATGGGTGATGGCCAACAAGCAGGGACATGGAACTGCAATGTCAAAATGACAAAACCCAAGGGTGTGTGAGCAATGTTTTTACAGCATCCTAAATGCTGAAGCACTTCTGTGAATGTGATTATTGTGCTTAAGACCAAAGTCCAATCCCCAGAAACGGAAATCTGAGTTAGCATTAGATATGGTATTAGTATTCAGCACTCGCATGAAAGGTATGTAAGATCGGGATGGTGAAGGCCAGTCCTTGCACTGAAAATTGCAAAATGGGAGATTCGGCTTAGTCAACCCCCTCCATCACAAGGAGGAGGGCTCACAGGTGATTCTTCTTATGAAACCAATTTTTAGATCTACACCCGAGAGGATGGAACTGATCGAGGCTTTTATCAGCTCTTCCTTCTAAGTTGACTTTGGTAACACTTGTCTAAGCCAATGGGTCTTTCTTAAGCCTGATATCCTGATGTTGAAGAGATAACCTCATGCTTGCCCCTGACTCAGGTGACAGCTCACTAGCCTGGTTTTTTGATCCTCCTTTGGGTTGCCCATAGCTGCCTGACGAATAAAAGTGTTTTCCAGAGAACACTGGTGTTTGAGACTCCGTCTTCATTTACGAATCAGGGCTGATTATGAGAATGATACAAACGGAAAAGCCCTCTGTAGTGTTTTCACCCATTCCGTCTATAATGAAGTATTAGAACAGAGAAAAGACGAGAGAGGCAGAAGACAGTAAGTAGGAGTTACACCGAGGGAATCTGAAAACCTTTGAGATAATAGCATAATGTTACTACTCCGTGTCTTGAGTGAGATGAGGATTATGTTAGGAGGAGGTCCTTATTCTTATACCATATATATTTAGGTATCTATGGGTGAATTGTAACTTACAATGAAAATTTCTGCAACTTATTTTCCAGCAGGTTCAGCACAACAGAGACTATAGAAGAGAGGAAGCAAATGTGGCCATATACTAACCAGATGAAGGGTGCATGTGTGTTGGTCACACTATTGCTTCTACTTTCTTGTGATTTGAAAAAAATTTTTTTGAAGATTTTATTTATTTATTTGAGAGAGAGAGAATGACAGAGAGAGAGCACATGAGAGGGGGGAGGGTCAGAGGGCGAAGCAGACTCCCTGCCGAGCAGGGAGCCCGATGCGGGACTCGATCCCGGGACTCCAAGATCATGACCTGAGCCGAAGGCAGTCGCTTAACCAACTGAGCCACCCAGGCGCCCGTGATTTGAAAATTTTTAAATACAAACTTGGGACCTGGAAGCCAGACAGCCTGGGCATGAGTACTGCCTGGCTCTGCCAACTGGGAAAGTTCCTGGACTTTCTCTATCTTAGCTTCCTGACCCATAAATAAGACTGTAATAATTTTAAAGGTGTCTACAACACTGTTGGAATATAAAATGAGTCAGTGTTTGCGGAGTTTTCAATAGTGTTTGATACAAAGAGATCGATAGATCTTGCCCATCCATAATGCGGTCAGTTAAACTCGCTTCATGTTCAGTTAAACTCCCTTCATGTTGTTTTATTTTTCTTCTTTGCATGCATCAGTACAGAGACCTGATTACATACGCATTGGCGTATTTTCCATCTTCTCCATGGGAATTTTAGCTCCGAGAGGGTATGGTCTCTTTTGATGACTGTGAGAGTCCCAGAATGTACAACAATGCCTCTCTAAAAAAGCTCTCATTGGGTATTTGTTGGATGTATGAATGAAGCCACAAGTGCATCTTATTTTGTGACATATCTGTTCCTATAAAAATCAGAAAATAAATCCATATAATTTATACGCGATACCACTTTCTTATTAAATGTCATTGTAAAAGAAATATATTCCTCACAACTACGTAGCTTCAAAATATCACAACATCATACTTTAAAGTGTACAAAGCATTTAAAAAAATTAAAGGAAAACGGGTCAAATAATGCTATTCAAAACTATATATGTCCGTACAGAGTACTTCAGATTATTTTTAACCTCAGGAAAATCATAAACCTCAGCAAAACTGAAAATACTACACTGAATTCGTAAGACACCCATTTGCACCATCGTAAACCTTGTGAGAGTAACCTGCTACGCGGACTGAATCTACCGGGTGCCAGTGCCCCACTCAGGAGGCTAACAGATGTCACGGGATCTCCACATTTTGTGCAGCTTTCTCACTTTTCAAAAAGAAAGGCTGATGCAGGCTGGAGAGAGAAGAGAGTGTGAAATGCAACCAACAGGTGGACAAGAGCTCTTACTAGAACTAAGCCAACAGTAAATGAAGCGAAGGGGGAGCCCATTTACCAAAATACATGGCCTCCGGAGAAACGGAAATGCAACCTATCACGAAAGCAAGAGTTGCATTACACCCCCCACGCACACACGGCTGATGCTCAGAGTTCTCTATATGATGAGAAATACCCGTATTCTAACTGAGATGCTGTCAGTGTTGGACGTAACTGGATGATCACTCCACAGTTCTAACATGACGCACCCTACTCTTAATTGCATATCCGAGGATTAAAGCTGTTTGTTGTTGTCGTGGCTTTTTAAAGGAGCATTATACCGCTGAGTTTGATCTGTTATGATCTTTTAGCCCCTTGACTAATAAACTGCTTCATTTCTAGTTATTACTTATATTTAAAAACTGCCAGTGCTTTGTAGGTGCCCCAATTGCCACTAATTTCTAATGAACTTTCTTTGGTTTGTGGCTATTTTTCAATATATGAGAAAAGAGGCCAGATGAGATGGGCAACAGGCACAGGACTGCCACCCTTCCGAATGTCTAGCCCATCCAGGAGAGGAGGAAACACAACCAAAAGGACTTAAAAAAAAAAAAAACAACTTTTAATTGAAGTTCTGAAAGAGGAGAAAACAGTAGTGCTCTCTTACTGGCTCTCAAGCCAACTCTATGAGTTTGAGTTCCTGTTTTCAGTTTGGCACCATTGGTAAAGCGGCTGACCAGGGTGGTTCGTTGACCAAAGGGAGCTGCCAAAGATACCAGGTCTCCTACCATCTACTGAAGAGCAGGCCTGGTTATGACGCACTCAGATTTGGACGTCATGGGAAGAAGCAAGCTGTGGAGATGGTGGGTAGACTGAAGACGATAAATCGAGAAGAATCCGAATGGCATTACGACTGAATCCTCTGTATGGTGTCTCACCAGATAAATGCACATATATTCTAACGTGAGTACAATTTCAGGAAAGGAAGCTTCTTAGTCCATAGTCTAAAGACCTGGAGGTTCTAAGGACTCGAGGTGAAGGGTCCCTGACCTATTACAGAATGAGCTCAACCTCCCTGAACAGGGTCATGAAACCCACATAACTACTGTGAAAAGTTTGTAGTACTTCATCTGCCAGGAATGCGATCCAGAAGACAAAAGCAATAAAGTACACCGGAGAAAATCTGGAGAATTCAGAAAAGCCAAAGGGGAGAGGCGGGATAAAAATCACTTATTGTGTTGTTATCCCCCAAATAAGCAACGTTTATGTTTTGGTGCCTTTATTAGGTACACGTATCTACGTAATGACTAAAAGAGCTGGAATCATACTGTAAATAAAATGATATATCCATATTTTAAGAAAATCTACTAAATCTTTTGTGGAAAAACACACACATCATGAAAAAATAATTTCTAGAGAAACACAACTATGGGATGAATTCTCACTCTAAGAGGCATCACTAAGGCAATGAGGTCAATTCCAGAAGCAACACATGAAAACCACTCACTTCTCTTTGTGAAAGTCATGTTTATTTCTATTTAAGAAAGTTCCTGATGGGGCGCCTGGGTGGCTCAGTCGGTTAAGCAACTGCCTTCGGCTCAGGTCATGATCCTGGAGTCCCGGGATCGGGTCCCGCATCGGGCTCCCTGCTTGGCGGGGAGTCTGCTTCTCCCTCTGACCCTCCTCCCTCTCATGCTCTCTGTCTCTCATTCTCTCTCTCTCAAATAAATAAATAGAATCTTTAAAAAAAAAAAGAAAGTTCCTGATGTCATTGAAAATAAAGGTAGATCTTACTAGTACCACTTCCATCCCATCACTTTTAGAATTCTGACAAGCTACTAATTTTTATTTTAATTTTGGCAGAAGAAAGCAGTATAAGATGAAATACACGTTATGATCAAAGTTCTAAGATAGTTTTATAGGACTTGTCTCCTCATTAACATTTCTTCAGGGTCCTGGAACAGTGTGTTTCTGGAGTAATTTTACTATCTGAGAATCTATGAGGAGAGATCTCAAGCTCTGAAACAAATAGAAAAATAATTTACCAGTAATTCCTGTTTTATTAAGGCGTGTCACAATTGCACCACCAAATTTGTCAGCGGAGTTCAAAAGCAAACAATGGTTGTCCTATTTGTCTTTAGATTTGATGGCTAACTGTGCCCACCCGAGAAAGACTCCCCAACTTAAAGGATATCCGAGAGCAACTGCTTTCAAGTAGGAAAGAGAAGGTGAAGTAATTAGCCCAATTTAGGCAAATAAAATCCCTATGGCTACTGGAAAGCAGGGTGGGTGTGTAAAGACTCGGCACTGACATGCCTTCAGAAACCAGAATGACTGGCAGGAAACTGTAGGGCCTCCAACTCTGCCTGCTCACAAAGCTCATCTAGAAACTGGAAGAGCTCAGCGTTCCCTGGAAGGGTGACACTCAATGACAAACACATTAATGCAAAACAACAACAATCTGAGCAATCAGTCACTGGGATGTGGGCAACTGTTTTTAAAGAACTAAGCCACATGGTCCCAAAATGAAGAGATCAACCTAGTTATTAAAGTGCTGACTTTTTAAAAGCCAAAGACGGAGCTAGGTCCTACGAGGGATTAGAAGTCTGCCTAAGGTTTAGAAGTTTGACATGGTTTCCGCCATCCAGGAGCTTAGAATCAATTTGCAGAATTAGGGCAAATGCACAAAATAATTAGTGTCAAAACATACAAACCAACAGCATCCTAACACCCTAAGTCCTTTCCACGCAAAGGCAAGGAAATTCAAAGAAGTGGTCCAAATGGAAACACTACACAAATAATAGAAAATCCTCTAGAAATGATTATATCAGTATAAAAACTTAGAGAAAGTTCCAGGGTTCTGTTACTTCCATTTACTCAGTAGCATTTAAATGCTACTGTTTGCCAAGAGTAACTATTACACATTGTTTTACTTTTATGAACACTTTCTTATAAAACCTCAAAGCATTTTATTAGTATGATGAAAAACTATTATTGTCTTCATTTAGTGGATGTTTCCTAAGAAAAGTAAAATGAAATGTTGTAGGCTAACTGATCACTAAAATTTGAACCCATAAATATAACTTCCAGTTTAGTGCTTTGCTAAAGACAAGTAAGATAATGTATCTAGTTGCTTTGGATTTCAGGAAGAAAGTTACAATGAAAACATGAGACATTTTATCTTTGGTTTTCATCATCATCAATACATACTTTTGTGTGTGTGTGTGTGTGTATCCAAGTCATCGATGCTCTCCTGGATGGTGAACAAGGTGAGTTAATCCAATACATTCCCATTAATTACCTGCAATGTTCTACAGGTACATACACACATACTGATGGTAACAAGTTAAATAATTACATTTTATAAATTACCTCTGTTATGGCATTCCACAGTTCCTCATCCGTATGCTCATTAAAGGGATCCAGATTTTTCCTCATTGTTCCAGTGAATAAAACAGGTTCCTAAATATTCCAAAATAGTGGATGTTATTACTGTAGCCTCTTTTCATTTTATTTCAATGCTAAATTCCAGAACAGCATTAAAATATAAAACCAAAATTCACTATAATCATTAATAATAAGGTTGCAAATGCCTGTTGATGAAACAGTGTCTCTTATTAATTTTCCATTATACAAAGTGTGACCCAAAATATCTTCCAGACCCCTGAACACTAACAAAAGAAACTGTTGAAGTGCGTTGTCTTAAGAAGAAACTGAAGAGAAAGGAAATTTGGTTTTTAAAAATACTTTCTGAGCAGTACCTGCTTAAACAGGAAAAACACAGATATAATTATTTAAGAAACATTACAACAAGAGAGCTATGTAAGTTTATTACCGCTCCTGGTGTGACACTGGAACATACCAAGAGTATGATTGGTTGATGTTTGTGACTCAAAGCAAAACTGGGAAATCACATGTGCAGTGACAAAGAAGCTAGGATGTTTCCTCCATTGGTAGAACAGTCTTCTGGGATGGGGAACCTCTCCCCACGTATGAACGGGACCCCCTGTTTTTTGTCCAAAGAGAATGTAAACGAATGGGCCCAGTGGCGCCTCTATGCATGAAGAGATGGCTCTGGTTTTGCACCAGCTAATCCCCACATTATCTTGTCTGTGCGTTGGGATTACATGCCTCACAGAACCCGAAACCCAGGATAACCTGAAACCCATGTGACGTGCATCATAATAAAATTATTTTAATTTAAATAGCTCTTCCTATTCATGTGCTTCAGGAGGAGCCATAATTAGATCACGCTTGCAATATATGCCTCCTTCTGCGTTTCAGGAGAGAACCTGGTACATAAGCGTATGTAGGCCATGTAGGTTTTCTTTCTGGAAGGCTCTGCTAACCCAGGCCAAAAAAATATGGGTAGCAGGGAAGAGCTCAACTGGCTACTTTCAGTGAAGGTGGAAGAACAATGAGATGCACGGATGTAGGAACAAGAGAAGATTTGACTCTTCCACCGGCATCCAAGAATGGCTCAAGGGAACCCCCCTCCTCAAAGCTCACCCGACCTTGGGGCTGGACCGTTCCCCCTCGTTTCTCAAAAGCCTGAGAAGATTAAGATGGTAAACTTTTCTTCTCTCTAGCCAAGAAGAACACTCAGAGAGCCTCCCATACCTTCTTTCCCTGTGCTCTCAGTCTTAAGACGGGAGAGGGGAATGGACGCAGAAGACAGTAAGTGTGACACCAAAAAACATGCCTGCCTCAAGGCAAAATCCAAATATTAAAAGACATTTTAGGGGCGCCTGAGTGGCTCAGTCGGTTGGGCGACTGCCTTCGGCTCAGGTCATGATCCTGGAGTCCCGGGATCGAGTCCCGCATCGGGCTCCCTGCTCAGCGGGGAGTCCGCTTCTCCCTCTGACCCTCGCCCCTCTCATGCTGTTTCTCTCTCTCTCTCTCTAATAAATGAATAAAATCTTTAAAAAAAAAAAGTTATAGGGGCGCCTGGGTGGCTCAGTCGGTTAAGCGACTGCCTTCGGCTCAGGTCATGATCCTGGAGTCCCAGGATCGAGTCCCGCATCGGACTCCCTGCTCGGCGGGGAGTCCGCTTCTCCCTCTGACCCTCCCCCCGCTCATGTGCTCTCTCTCTCTCTCATTCTGTCTCAAATAAATAAAAAAAAAATCTTTAAAAGACATTTTAAAAAGGATGCTTTATTTTTACGAAGTTGATTAAGTGGCCCATATGCCCCAACAACACTGAAAAATCACTGGTCATATGATGTCTCAAAATGATTCCTGAAAGACCCCAAGACCCCAGTTCAAAGTCTCCCTTAAAACTACTGAGTTTAGGATCAAAGACTAAACCACCATCTAAGCAATGGTAAGAGTTCCTGTCAGGGGGATAACAATCATCGTATTTGGGATTTGAAAGTCTTCACTCATACGATGGACTCTGTAAAACAAACTGAGGGTTCTAGAGGGGAGGGGGGTGGGAGGATGGGTTAGCCTGGTGGTGGGTATTGAGGAGGGCACATTCTGCATGGAGCACTGGGTGTTGTGCACAAACGATGAATCATGGAACACTTCATCTAAAACTAATGATGTAATGTATGGGGATTAACATAAGAATAAAATTAAAAAAAAAAAGTCTTCACTCATTCTACTTCAGAAATTCTTCAGATTCTACTTTATCTTACTCTTTGTAATGATCAATTCTAAGAAGAGTTCAACAAGCTAGGTGTTTCTCCTTCTCCAGCTGATTCCCTGAAGGTTCCTGAAAGGAGGAGGGCTGCTACCCATCCTCCTCCCATCAAGGCTCTAAACCATGGGCAGTATCCACTCTGCGGCCCAAACTGAGAAACTTTGAGGACTGGTATTTGGGGAGGTAAAAGGGCTGAAAAGAGAACAGGTTAAGGAATCAGCTTCAAGACCAAAGAAGGGGGAGGTGGTCACTTGGCTTCTACTAACCACAAGCCTGTCAAGGTGTACAGGACCCAAATGTGTGTTTGCCTTCAGGGGCTTCTCATAAAGCAAACTCACATCCAGTAGGAGGTCTAGGATGAAGTGTCCACCTGGTTTTCAAAGTACACTCTGCAGAGGTGTTACCTAAGCTAATCTACAAAAAACTGCCTTGTGAAGACTTTCCTTCCTTTGTTAAAGAATGAAAGGGCCCAGGATTCGCAGATTTGGGAATCATAGTTTGGGTGATTCAAGAGAACAGGCACGGGAGAGCACACATTTAAAATTCGATCACCTATTTCATCAACAGGAAGGGTCTCTCTCGTCACCTCCCTCGCCTTTTTCTCTTTAGGAGAAGGTCTTGAAAGGAATGAATCTCTCCAAAGACTGGAGGACTAAAGTGGGATTCTTTGCAGAAAGAGGAGTTGCTCCCTCTGACACTGAGTGGAAGCTGCTTTAAGCTGAGCTTGAAGAAGACACCTCAGGTATCTGCAAGGCCTTAGGGAGGTTCTGCTCATTATCAGCGAGTCACCGCGATCATAAAGAGAAAAAAGTTAAGTTTAACCATTTCCCATTGCAATTAAGGGTCACCACTTAAAACTCTACTGTCAATCTAAAGGGATATAGTAGGCAATTACTCACGTTTCCTTAGCAGTCATCAGAAGAAAAGAGTTTAGTAAATTAGAATATTTTTCTTTGTTATGACATGCCAAATATATATTTCAAAATGAGTACAATTTCAGTCAAAACTTGAATGAAGAGAATGGTTTATTACAACATTAACTGATTGAAGCTGTATTTTTCTTTAAAACCAGCAGGCAATTTGTTAACAATGCCTGTTTTAATATGCCAATGTGTTTTATGCATGGTGTTCATTTTGGTTTCTATTCATTCTACTTTCATCCACTTGCCAAATAAGAAACCACTATATTATCTTCAAAAGGTAATAAAAGTGCTCACAGTAGACATATACTGCAGGAGCAGATAAGGGTCAAATTAATTATCATTTCTGATAGATACTACTATTTAAAGTACCCACCTCCAAGCAATGAAGTTAATAAACTAATCTTATAAATAAATGTTGTAAAAATGTTTGCAGGCAGAACATTTCAGTGTCGAGATTTATGGCCAGACATACACCCTTCATGTAAACATATAATATATACTAAATATATTAGCCTAAGTATATTTTTTTCTGAAGGTAAACAATTAAACCTCATTTAATAAGAGTTAGCTGGCATGGCAGAGTTAGGAAGACAAATGCTCTTGTTCAGTGTCATCTTTTAAATGGAACCTGAACATCAAATCTGTTTTTCATCAGTTTAAAGTTCCTATTTTTTTTTTATCCTTTGTGCCATATTCAGTAATGTTTTCCTTTGTTACAACGTAACACAAGTTCATATCAGCCATGTGACCCAAAAATGGCCACTCTGAATCAAAGCATTTAGTGTAGTAAATTGATAATCCCTCAACACAACTGTAAGACAACCGCAGTCTTACTAGGCCTTTTGTATACGCTATTGAAAGACAAACCTCTCATTATCCTAAAAAGAAACCCTACCCACTAACCTTCAGAAGCTTAAAATGACCCTGGTGCGAGACAAAAAACGCACAAGTGGTTACAAACCAGGCAGATAAAGCACAACACTTTACCATACCCTAATCATGTCAGCCCCCAACCAGAAAACTGCCCTCGACTAAAATATATCTTCCAGAGTGGCTGCCGGTCCTGCGCGTCCTAACAGCTACATTTTCATTTCTAAACGGAGGACCTTTATTAAGGGCAGCTCATCTCCCTGTTCCAAGAATGACAGAATCACCTGAAGGAGCTTTAAATCTTGCTTTCCTTTTTTTTTTTTTTAATCCTGTAGCCTCTGAATGAACCGATCATCATCCATATTCAGAAGAAAAGAACAATTGTTTGCCAACAAAGGAAAAAGAATTTAAGTCCTGTAAAGTCCTCTTTCGATACAAAAAGGTCAGAAGCTCCCGGGAGCAGTTCCCCGGGCTTTAATGAAGACTTCAGTGTCAGAAACAAAAGGCTGACTCCATTAGGCTAGAATCCAGTTGTATTTCTTTACTAGTAACAGCATACCCACCTCTTCTCTGAGTTCTGTTCTCAACAACGAAAAAAAAATAGAGGAAAGAAAACCAGGTAAGAATAAAGAAGTCTAAAAGAGACAGTTCAGGTTGACCTTTTCTACCTACAAAAGATAACCCAGGGAACAGAAATACCAAAGGAACAGAGTGGATGGTTTAAAAAATACCTCGCTTTTGCTTTAATTTTAAAAAGTCTATTAAATGTAAAAAAATGAATCTGTTTAATCATGATAAAGATGATAGCTGTTGATCTGTGCCAACCCTTGGGGTACAATCATAAATAATGAATTTGCATGGAATCACTTTTCAATTGAAAACATTTTCTTGGTGCCAAAAGGAAAGGGGCCTTAGATGTAGAGAATCCATCCAAAAAAGTTTTGAAATCCATTTTTCCAGATCCTTTCAGATAAGCAAGCTATTCCCTAAATATAATCTCATCTTTTTGCTCTCTTGGGGAATATGTTTAACTATTTCAGGTCGTGAGCACAAAGGGAAGTGTCCATTTCGGCAACAAGTGTCCATTGGGCCGCAGAGTGGATACTGCCCATGGTTTAGAGCCTTGAAGTGTCCATTTCTAAATTTGGAAATTTAGAAAGTGCTTTCATTTTTTTTTTTGCTTACCCCTGAAATTATACAAATTGCAGAGTACATTCATAAGAACACAGTATTTGTTCCTGAACATTCCCTGGGGGGGACTGGCCCCTAACCATCTCACCATCTGGGTCACCACTCCCTTACCCCTTGTTCCGACGTCGGTCCTGGCTGTGATCACCTCTCTCCCCAGTCTGATCCCTCAAGGAGTGGTCAAAGGCGACCAGGATGAGCCTGGGAGAGCGGGACCACCGTGGAAGCTCACTGCTGTAGCCAGGCTCACGGCAAGCTTGGAGCCGGGGAATGACGCAGGCCTGGCTCATCGAAAGCGGGAACACAAAAAACAAACAAGCCTCCATTCTCCTCTGCAGAGACCGCTCCAAACTTCATAGGTTCCCTAAACAAGGATGTGGAGACACAAGGACTCTGTTTCCTATTCATTTTGGGGGAAGAGGGATGGAAGCTGTCTGCGCTATAGACAAGTAACTTTTTTTTTTTTTTAAAGATTTTATTTATTTATTTGAGAGAGAGAGAATGAGAGATAGAGAGCACGAGATGGGGGAGGGTCAGAGGGAGAAGCAGACTCCCCGCCGAGCAGGGAGCCCGATGCGGGACTCGATCCCGGGACTCCAGGATCATGACCTGAGCCGAAGGCAGTCGCCTAACCAACTGAGCCACCCAGGTGCCCCAAATTTCATAAATTTTAACATATTTTGGCTCTTTTTTTTTTTTTAATTTTATTTATTTATTTGAGACAGAGAGAATGAGAGAGAGCATGAGAGGGAGGAGGGTCAGAGGGAGAAGCAGACTCCCCGCTGAGCAGGGAGCCCGATGCGGGACTCGATCCTGGGACTCAAGGATCATGACCTGAGCCGAAGGCAGTCGTCCAACCAACTGAGCCACCCAGGCGCCCTAGACAAGTAACTTTTAAGCGACCAGGCCAACAGACCTTCCCACCTCTGCAGTCACTGCAAAGAGAAAGGGCTCTCAGGTCTAGCACGGTACAATTTCGAGTACCTACTCCTGATGCCTGCCCATGACCTGTAAGTGAATTAACCCCTTTTCCTAAACTGATTTTCTTTTAGGGCTGAGTGTGCCTCAGGGTTTTCAGCGAAGGTCACAAGAGTTTCAGCCTTTCAAAACCACCACTGCCCACCATTGTAGCACCGGGAGAAGTATCTTTTGACTTTGCTATTTATCCTCCCTTGTTGTGATTTTGGGGAATCCTTTTTGAGTAGGGTAGAACACAATGGGTGGGATATTGGAGATCATTCAGTTCAAAAAAACATGTACTGTATATGTATTTAAGTCAGGCAGTCCTGAGTTCTGATTCTACTGCTTACTAGCTGTTTGACTCAGGGTACATTATTAACCACCCCCACCAGCCTTCACTTCCTTCCTGGAAAACGGGGTGAAGCCAGCAGGGCTGCGGTGAGAATCGGGGCCACCCATGAGGCTCCAGGCACAGGACTCACATGTAGCAGGAGCCCGGCCAGACAGGGGACAGTGAGGGAAAGTGCTTTTTCAAACTGCAGGTGCAGCCAATGGATCATGAAATCAATTTTGTGCCTCATGACCACCATTTTGTCTTTTATATGAACTAGCATAGAATGGATATAATAGAAAATAGAGTGCAAAGCACTAAGAGTGATAGTGTGTGGGGAAATGTGTGTTTCTGCACGTGTGTGTGCACATGTGTGCATGCAGGATCGTGAGGTACAGCAGTTCTACTGTGGACGGCAGTCACTGGGTGCCCCGGTCCCCAGCAGATCGGTCAGTGGCTCGGAGCTGGGAATCTCCCTAAAATAAATACGAACCCTGGCTCTGCCCCTTATTGTTCAGTGGGTTAAGCTCACAGTGCCTCCATTATTAAATGTGTCCGACGATAAGGATAACCATATAACTTAGGTGAGGATGAAGTTGGAGATAGCAGGGAAAGACAACCAGCACCAGATCAACAGAAATGAGAGAGACAGCCTCCAGGAGAGGTAGGAAAAAGCCAGGCATTTGGGGAGAGCTGAGAAAATACATCAGGGTCTTCACAGGGGACCACATAGTATTAGTGGGGTACAGAGCAGAGTTCAGGAAAGAAACCAGGTGGGAGAGGAGCCAGAAAACAAAAGAAAACAAGTGATACTTCTTTCCTCTTGTTCCTGGTGAGAAAAACGCTGGGTAGGTTTCTGTTCCATGTTACCCTAAAATTCACATTGTGCTCACTTTTTTTTGTTTCACCATTTAAATTTATACAAACAAGTTAGTTTATGTGATAAGCAAGAGATGTAAAAGAAATCACCAAGGACCACAAAAACATAAATAGAAAGTCATTCCAGAATCTGTTCCTGTTTTTTTTCTTTTTAAGGATTTTTTTTTTTTTTTTTTAATTCATGAGAGACAAAGCGAGAGAGAAAGGCAGAGGGAGAAGCAGGCTCCCAAGGAGCAGGGAGCCCGATGCGGGACTCGATCCCAGGACCCTGAGATCATGACCTGAGCCGAAGGCAGACGCTTAACCATCTGAGCCACCCAGGCACCCTCTGTTCCTGTTTTTAATTAAGTAACAATAATACTGGAAAGGCTAGTGCCCTGATCCTTAGTAATACTAGGTACTACTTATGTAGCATTCCTAAGAGCAGGGCATTGGGCCACCAACATTTTCTCATCCCGTTAAATTTTCACGACAAATCTGTGAGGCAGTAATTACTAGACCTGGTTTAAGGACAAGGACAGTGGAGCTTGGAGGCCAAGTGACATCATCAAGGTCACACACTTGTTGAGACAGACTTGGAATAAAAACGTGGGTCCTATTGACACTCGGTCAGCGCTCTTAAAGGTTCCACCCCTGGCTGCCTCCCGCAAGATTTCCTGGGACCCTTTACGCATTCTGCATATCTCTCAAGACTCGCTTTCATCAACCAACACTGTGCCTTAGAGGCAAAGGCACATAAAGTGAGAAAATAAAGATTCTGTGTTTACAATGGTTGGTGATCATTATCTACATGGATACAAAGCTTAGTACTGTTTTGTAAGCACAGTCTCTGCAGGATGCACGCACCTTGGGCATGCTCAAAAGTAGGGTGGGAAGTTATGGAAGAGAACCAAGACCTGGTGATGTCAAGGTGTATTTAGGCTTTGCTCAGATGTGCTTCCAAAACATCAGTGGCAGAGCCAAGAATCATCTAACGTTATTTCTTTATTTATACAGTTCTTTTATGTACACAAGCATACAACCATTTCTTATTAAGAAGCATTAAAAATAATGCGGGACATGTTCCTCAATCCTTTCATCCAAGGACATGAAAGTACTTTACAGACAACGCCCATCATCTCTGCTAACTAATCTCGTTTGGCCCATTTCAGAGATGAGTACAACCAAAATATAAAACTTGGGAATTTCAACTCATTTATTTTCTACTGTAATCACTTAAGTCATAGTAGCCAGAGGGAATTGTTAAATACAGGGATTGAATGTGCTGAAAATGTCTTTCCATTTTTCCTGAAAAGAAGGAGGTTTAAAAAAAAATTTTTTTTAAATGGACAAAATAGGTGGAGGGGATTAAAAGGTGAACTGGATGTATTATGCTGACCATTTCATAATGTATATCAATATGGAATCACTGCGATGTACACCTGAATCTAATACAATACTGTATGTCAATTATTCTTCAATTAAAAAAAAAAAGCAAAGCACAGAAGCATCAGGGATAGGAGAGCTATTAAAGATTTTTAAATTGCGGTAAAATACACATAACACAAAATTTACCACCTTAATCATTTCTAAGTGACGAGTTCAGGAGTATTTAAATATATTCACATTGTTGTGTAGCTATCCCCACCATCCATCTCCAGAACTCTTTTTATTATTCCAGCTGGAATTCTGTACCCATTAAACACTAACTCTCCATCCCTCCCTCCAGCCCCTTGGCAAACACCATTCTACTTCCTGTCTCCATCAAAATGACTACTTAGGTACCTCATATAAGCAGAATCATACAGTATTTGTCCTTTTGTGACAGGTTTATTTCATTTAACATAATGTCCCCAAGGTTCATCTATGCTGTAGCTCATGCCAAAATTTCCTTCCCTTTTAAGGCTGAGTAATAATAGTCCACTGCGTGAACATACCACACCTTGTACATCCATTCATCTACCTAAGGACATGGGGACTGCTTCCACATTTTGACTCCTGAGAACACTGCTACTATGAACATGGGTGTACAAATATTGCTCAGAATTTCTGCTTTGGATTATTTTGGATAAATATCCAGAAGTGGAACTGCTAATAGGATACGATAATTCTATATGATCATTCATAAGTGATTCTATTTTTCATTTTTTGATAAAACTCCATTCTGTTGTCCTCAGGGGCTACATTTTACACTCCCACAAGCAATAAAAAAGGGTTCAAATTTTGTCACAACCTCGCCTGCACTCGGTATTTTCTGTGGTGTTGTTTTGTTTTGTTTTCTAAAGTAATCTCTATACCCAACATGGGGCTCAAACTCATGACTCCGAGATTAAGAGTCACATGCCCTAGGGACTGAGCCTGCCAGGGGCCCTGGTATTTTCCGTTTTATTGAGAATACTGACTCTAGTGAGGCCTGTAAGGGGCATCTCACTGTGGTTCTGAAAGGAGTATCTTGATTTTGATTGTGAAATTACTTAGAATAATAATTCCAATTATTTCAGAGGCCAGTGGTAGGCAGCAACAGTTATACTCAATCTTAAGATGGAAGTCCACACTCTCCTCCGTTTTGGGTGCTGTATTCTACATGTTTTCTAATAAACAGGCATTTGCAAGCTCTTTCTATTCACATGCCAGGAAGCACATTTGCATGGCTTTCTTTGTCTCATTCCCCATGTTTCTCATCTCAAGGGTGTGTGTGTGTGTGTGTGTGTGTGTGTGTGAGAGAGAGAGAGAGAGTGTTTCTCAGCTTCCTCTGCTAGGCAGATGATTGTAGAGTATAACAAAACCCCAACTTAAAACAAAAACAAAACAAAAATCAGCTAAGTCTGGAGTTGAGTAAATGTAAGCACCAAAGCAGAGGGTAGATGGAAGACCAGACCCCAGGGCTGCAGGCCTCAGGCCAGTGGGCAAGGGGCCTACGCTGCCCTGGGCTATATACTTGGAGGACAGTATTTGCTCAATCAATAATTTCTAAATTTTTATTGAAACTGAATGGATAAACCACGAGGAATGACAGGAGCTCGTACTGTGCATAATTCAATCTCTGGAACGTTTCCTGAAAGTCACACTTCTGGGGCACCTGGGTGGCTCAGTCGTTAAGCGTCTGCCTTCTGGCTCAGGTCATGGTCCCAGGGTCCTGGGATCGAGCCCCACATCGGGCTCCCTGCTTGGCGGGAAGCCTGCTTCTCCCTCTCCCACTCCCCCTGCTTGTGTTCCCTCTCTCGCTGTGTCTCTCTCTGTCAAATAAATAAAGTCTTTAAAAAAAAAAAAAAGAAAAGAAAGTCACACTTCTATTAAGAAGCAGGATAAGAAAACAGAATCAGGTGCTGGGTCAGGAGAAGCACTCCACACTCACTGAGCCAGGCCTCACAACGGCTCTGGGCAATGGTACTAGGAGCTGCCTCGTGAGGGGGAGAAACCTGAGGTCCAGAGAGACAGCACTCCTTCTCGTGTGCTCTTCTCAGTATTCTCTACTGCCTCCTGGTCACAGTTCATTTACTAATGGCCAGCTTCTACGTCTCCCCAAAGCATCTATACGCACAGTGATGCTCAAAGCCCAGCAGTTTCATAGCAAGCCCTCTGAGACAATTACCTTTGAAAAGTTAGCTTTATTTCCTACAGCAAAATTGTATCATTAAAACACTTAAAACCCATATTTCCCTATAGAAGCCTCTCAAGTGCTAAACAAATCATTTGTCATTTTCTTTTCAGAATTAGGTGTTTATCAGTGGATAAAACTGTGGTACCTGTGGAAGTCTGAGTCCAGAAATTTCTCTGGTAAGTTATTAAATCTAACACACACACACACACAACCTGGTATCAGATAAAAATACTTGCTGTTAAAAATATATTGCAGCAAAAGGATCAACCCTTCATTTTTTCTTTTAAAAAAGCAATAAAATTAAAAGCAATTAAACTTAAGTTCCCTCATAAGAAGAACACACGACAATGCCCTGACTTGTATACCTGAGGTATGATGGACATTTTCTTCCTTAGATCGTGAAGCCCAATTTCAGTTGTCAAGATCTTATCAATCCAAATTCTCCCTTCCGGTTCTGACAATCTAAAAAGCGCTGAGATGAGGGAACTTTTTCCAGCTCCTGTTCTTCCCACAATGCCAACCTGTAAAGAGATCCAGGAGGGATTAAGAATAATAATACACAACATACCTAGGAGAAACTGTGGTTGTTGAAGACGGATTAAGGAAGCTCTGTAACGAATGTGGTGCGAAAGAGGGTCTCAACTTCGGCACTGCTGACATTTTGGGCTAGATAATTCTTCGTTGTAGAGAGCTGTCCTGTACATTATAAAATGTTTACCACTATCCCTGTGCTCTGCCCCAAATTGTGGCAACCGAAAATGTCAGACACTGACAAATGTCCCTTGTGTCTGAGGGGCGGGGGCGACAGGGGGGCGGGCACTGTCCTTGGGTGAGATCGATTGGGTCTAAAGAAAAGATAAAAATAATACGATCAGCCCACTGGCAGTGAAAAACCAGCAATCTCCTCAGTGGCTGGCAAGTCAGTTTTAAAATTAGCATTATTCCTAGCATCTGGGTATTTTGTTTTTTGGGGGGGTTTTTTGTTGTTTTTTTTAAAAGATTTTATTTATTTATTTGACAGAGAGAGACAGCGAGAGAGGGAACACAAGCAGGGGGAGTGGGAGAGGGAGAAGCAGGCTTCCTGCTGAGCAGGGAGCCTGATGTGGGGCTTGATCCCAGGACCCTGGGATCATGACCTGAGCCGAAGGCAGACGCTTAACCGACTAATCACCCAGGTGCCCCAGCATCTGGGTATTTTGAACCTTGAGAATTTCTTGGATAATTTTATACAGATATCAACAAGTCAGAAGCATTCTATGTAAAATAGTGATCATTTTCCCAGAATTCTACCACCTAAGAGGAATTATTCCTTGGGAGAACAACCAAAACATTTCTGGCTATTAAATACCTGGTTACATTCTGTCTCGAAAGGAAACATCTTAAAATTCTAAAATCTAAGTCTCAGTGTCTTAAAAAACAGTAGCCGGTAGCTGAAATACCCATAATGAGATCGTCATCAACAACAACACAAATAACATTTGCTTTTTATATGGGGCCTTTCATCTGAGCAGTTCGAAAGGCATTTTGCAAAGTAATTAATACTCACAATTACCCCCTTGGGAAAGATACGTGTTCAGTATCAGTCTGGTTATTAGAACCGAAGCACAGAGAAATTAAATGCACTGACAAGATCAAAGCACCAATATAAAGCAGGTAAAATGCCGGTCAGGGATGAAACTGTGTTGTACAAAATTGGTTATTAGCTGTGTGCATTTAAACCTGTATGCAGGGGCGCCTGGGTGGCTCAGTTGGTTAAGCGACTGCCTTCGGCTCAGGTCATGATCCTGGAGTCCCGGGATCGAGTCCCACATCGGGCTCCCTGCTCGGCGGGGAGCCTGCTTCTCCCTCTGACCCTCCCCCATCTCGTGCTCTCTCTCTCTGTCTCATTCTCTCTCTCAAGTAAATAAATAAAATCTTTAAAATAAATAAATAAATAAATAAATAAATAAATAAATAAATAAATAAATAAATAAATAAACCTGTATGCAGAAACTGGCTTTTTTTTTTTTTTTTTTAAATACCAATGAGCTTGACCAACACCCAACTACAAATTCCCTGGTGGGAGCTTCCCAAGAGAGGATACCATCTCATCTAGGTAGTATCTGGAATCAATGAAGGGTATTAAGACATGCTTCCAATCATTTGTAAATTCATTCAGTAAATTTTTAAAACTCACAGCTTTCAACAGAGAACTTTCTGAGCACAGATTCTATGCTGGGAACATTACATATTATCTCAATGGAATACTTCTGAAGTTTTAAAGCTTCACTTGTGTAACTATTGATGGCACTTCAAAAAAGAGCCTACCTTTATAGAGATAAATGTAAGGAAAGTGGCTTTGGCTAATTTTATCATCTGTATAGGCATTTTGTACCTTATAGTAAGTCCTAATTTATATTTCACAGATGGGTAATTTTCCACACATGGGTAGGTCCAAGCACGTGCACACGCACACACACACACACACACAGAGCTCCTATGTTTCTGTGTATTTCTAGGTGTTCTCAAATGTAAATAAACACATATCAAGATACAGGCAAGAGTTGTGTCTCTGACATTTCTGCAAAGAAGACATCCAAATGGCCAACAGACACATGAAAAAGTGCTCAACATCACTCGGCATCAGGGAAATCCAAATCAAAACCACAATGAGATACCACCTCATACCAGTCAGAATGGTTAGAATTAACAAATCAGAAAATGACAGAGGTTGGCGAGGATGCGGAAAAAGGGGAACCCTCCTACACTCTTGGTGAGAATGCAAGCTGGTGCAGCCACTCTGGAAAACAGTATGGAGTTTCCTCAAAAAGTTGAAAATAGAGCTACCCTACGACCCAGCAATTGTACTACTGGGTATTTATCCAAAGATACAAATGTAGTGATCCAAAGGGGCACATGCACCCCAATGTTTATAGCAGCAATGTCCCCAGTGGAAGGGGCCTAGATGTCCATCAACAGATGAATGGATAAAAAAGATGTGATATATATATATATACAACGGAATATTATGCAGCCATCAAAAAATGAAATCTTGCCATTTGCAATGATGTGGATGGAACCAGAGGGTATTACGCTAAGCAAAATAAGTCAATCAGAGAAAGACAAGTATCATATGATCTCACTGATATGAGGAATTTGAGGAACAAAGCAGAGGATCATAGGGGAAGTGAGGGAAAAATGAAACAAGATGAAACCAGAGAGAGAGAAAAAACCAAAGGGACTCTTAATCTCAGGAAACAAACTGAGGGCTGCTGGAGTGGTGGGGAGGGATGGGGTGGCCAGGTGATGAACACTGTGGAGAGTATGTGCTATGATGAGTGCTGAGAATTGTGTAAGACTGATGAGTCACAGACCAGTACCCCCAAAACAAATAATACATTATGTTAATAAAAAAACAAATTAAAAAAAAAAAAGAATTGGGTCTCTGAGAATGTATGGATGCTCCCATGCTATCACCCCAAGTGAAACCGATCCACCTGTGCAAACTGGAACATTTGAAGACTTTTGGTAAAGGGCCAGGATATGGCAGGGGGCACGGAGGGCTTCCCACAACCACAGGACTGTGATCTCCAAAATCAACTAAGAATAAACATAAAAATGCAATTAAAAAAAAAATGGGTTCTAGCTATTTCTCTCTATTGTCCTGTCATCCAAACCGTAGCCCATGTCTTTCACAGTTCACCAATGGGCTTTACCAATTTCCCATGGAGAATATCGCCAATATCAGTAAGCTTACATACTCAAAACCAAACAGATACTTCGAGATATTCTTATTTAAGCTGATTTACAATTAACCCTTTATGTTTTCCTAATGAGGCTGAGGTTGGTTTCTGACAACCACAGCAGCATGTGAGACATTTATATCTGGATCTCTCTTTATAGATCAAACTCAACATGATTAACTTACAAGCTGCCTTTTCCAACTTCCCCATCTTAATCTCATAACTTCTTTCCTAGGCTCATGGGCTCAACACATTAACCTTACTTGCAGCTTCCTCCCCGTCCAGCATGGCACCAGGCCCTAAAGATTCTACCTCCACAAGCTTTCCTGACTCAGTCCCTCACCTGAGTGCAAGGCTGCATGACCTTTTAAAATACAAAATCAATGCTTAATCATAGTCAGTGCAAAGGAATGTAAAAAGTCAATAAATACTAGCCATAACCCCAGCACTTTGATTTAAAACCATTCTTCAGGGATGCCTGTGTGGCTCAGTCCATTAAGCGTCTGCCTTCAGCTCAGGCCATGATCCCAGGGTCCTGGGATCGAGTCCTGCGGGGGGCTCCTTGCTCAGCAGGGAGGCTGATTATCCCTCTCCCACTTCCCCTGCTTGTGCTCTCTGTCAAATAAATAAAATCTTTAAAAAATAATAAAATAAAAATAAAACCATTCTTCAGATTGATATATTTTCTTTCTAGACCTATGTCTAGAAAGATACAAGCTCATAGATTTAAACAAAATGAGTAATATGAACCTATTGTAGTAAACTGTTTTCACTTAATATTTCAAGAGAATATTTTAATGGCCACATAATATTAGACTATATGCGATCATTGATTTAAAGGTCCCCCTATTTGTGGATATTTAGGCTATGTCCAATATTTTATTATAAATAACTGTGTTGAATATCCTTGAAGCTAAATCTTCACAAACAACTCTAATTACTTCCTTAAGAAAAATTCTTAGATGTGGAATTACTGAAAAACAGGTATAAACATTTTCAAAGGAGTCTGTTAAGTAATGCCAAGCTACCCTCTAGAAATAAGATACCAATTTTGACTCCTGTTTCCCTGCATGTTCACAAGCCTGAGTGTTATAACATTATTTTTATTTTTATTTATTTATTTTTACAGAGGGAGTAAGTGTATACATGAGCAGTGGGGGAGGGGCAGAGAGAGAGAGAGAGAGAATCTTAAGCAGGCTCCATGCCCAGCATGGAGCCTCGATCTCAGGACCCAGAGGATCATAGCCTGAGCTGAAACCAAAAGCTGGACGCTTAACCGATTGAGCCACCCAGACACCCCTATAATTTTGTTTTACTTGACATCAGTTTGATTCCAAAAAGTAGACTCACTTTCCCCCTTACATCTTGCTAGGAGTACACAATGGCTACTGGCTTCCTATTATCTGCCTCTTCCCACCACGGTCACGTGCGCTCACTCCTCGGACCGAGTTTCTGCAGGACAGCTCTATGCCTATTACACTGTCTCAGGAAGTCCCTTCTATGAAAGCATCTCCATGGACTCTCCATCCTTAAATCGCCGGGAATCAGCTCCCTCGGGATTACCAGGAAGTTGCGAGAATTACATGTGCAAGGGTGTGCCCCGTACCTGGTCATTCACTTCCCCAAATGCTCTGCAGGGGCTTGATCCTTCACTTGCGGGATCAAGGCATTGTGTCTTTGCTGATGCTGGTCCCACCACCCTGAATGTTCTTCCCATGCATTTCTACCTGCGGAGATCCCGCCCACATGTCACCAAGTCTATCCCAAATGCCTAATTCCTTGCAAATGCTCTTCCTGTCCCTGCATGTGGGCTTCTCTCACGCCACAGATGATCTTTTTCTAAACTTTGATAAAAATCGTGACCGCCTTCTAGCTTATTTAGTAGTGAATTTTATACGACCTTCCTTGTACTTCTGGACAGCAGGATCTGTCATGGATTCACCTTTGCATTCTTTTTATTACACGTGGTGTCCTGTGCCAAACAGGCATTCTATACAGAACTGAGGCATTTAAGTCAGGATGGACAAGTTCATAGAAAATCTACTGCCACACTGTTGAGGTATAGGATAGGCTGGGCAGAGAAGGCAGACATGGCCCATGGAGCCCATCACCATATAGATTAATGCAAATGGCAGATGACAACATCCACACTGGGCAGAGGAGGCAGACATGGCCCATGGAGCCCATCACCATATAAATTAATGCAAATGGCAGATGACAACATCCACACTGGACCTGGTTATGGCCACGTTATACCCCAAGGCAGTGATGGCTACTGTTGTCCGAACATCTGTTTGGCACCAGTCTTGGAGCTGGGGGGTCTCATCCTGTTGAAGTGTACAACCCTAGGTGACCTATTACTTCCATTTTGCAAGAGATCAGAGGGAGGCTTATTAAGGCTAATTAGCTTGCCTGAAATAACAGAGCCAGGAAGGGGCAGAATGGGACTCAAAGTCATGTCTGCCCAATGCTTGTCCATTCTGCTGATGGCCTCCTGATACGTGGGTGGCCTGGCAACTCATTACGTCCCTCTCCCTGGCTACAAGAAAGTGGGGACAGGACAGCTGTGGTTGCGATCAAGGAACTGGCCTCTCTTACTGATCTTATTGCCTGACATTTAAAGCATGATGTGGATATGGGGGGGGGGTATAATGTGGAGGATGGGACAAAAGACCTGACATCTTTGAGCAAAAAGGATACCCGTGGTCAGGTGGGCACCTACAGCTGGAGTGAGGAGAGAGGCCACACAGACCTACTGGCCTGCTTGGGGCCGTGAGATGAATTTTTCATCCCAACAGGTGGTGAAAGGGCCTCAGATATATTGCTATACTTGGCGGTCTGTGACTCCAGGCCCAAGCAGGGCCCAGCCTGATACAATACCAAGGGACCCTATAGGAGGGCAGGGGGGGAAGGCTGTAGAGCAGAAGAAACGCTGTCTGTGATGCAGAGAGACTCCACCAAAAAGACAAATAGATGCATAAACATAGAGTCATACAGAATTAAATTATAATGTAAATTTCATAACTTGCAGAATATAAAGGTAAATAAACCTATAGGGAGGGGACATAGAACTTTCTAGAGTGTCATGATCAGTCACAGGGGTTGGGATAATTCATGAGCCCAATTTCAACTGTCAAAGGACATTTCTTAGAAATCATGAGTTACAGTTCTCCAAACCTGCCTATGGGAGAGAAGACTTTTTAGCAGGGCGGGGGCTCGTTCAAAGGGAATTCGGAGACAAGAGGTCTGGGTGGGCTTGAGAGTCAGCATTTCTTTTCTTTTTTTTTTTTTTTTAAGATTTTATTTATTTGAGAGAGAGAGAATGAGAGACAGAGAGCATGAGAGGGAGGAGGGTCAGAGGGAGAAGCAGACTCCCTGCCAAGCAGGGAGCCCGATGCGGGACTCGATCCAGGGACTCCAGGATCATGACCTGAGCCGAAGGCAGTCGCTTAACCAACTGAGCCACCCAGGCGCCCAAGAGAGTCAGCATTTCTAAGAAGTTCCCAGGTGATGCAGCTACCACGGTCTGGGCAGCAAGGAATGAGAAAGTCAGCAGAGGAAGTGAGATAAACTGGAGGGAGGTGAGGGGTTTCTGAGAAGATATTATGTAAAAGAGGAGAAAACGTAGGAAACTATTATTCTTGCACATTATAGCAAGGTCTAGTACACATCTGTAAAAATGTATTATCCAAGTAATAGCTCTGAGCAAGAAAAAAAAATAACAAACCAAAATCAATCTACCTCTAGAGCTGGAAAATGCTTTAAAATGGCCCAGTACTCTTTAAAATGATCAAATCAGCCACAAAATCATCTAAATGAAAAATGCAGCCAGTGTTTAGAATCTAACCAGGAAGCCTAGGGTGCTATTTACCTCATTTTGGTTCTTTATTTTTACTTGTTATTTCTTCCATGAATTAGAAACCTGCTTAGTACCTATTACATTTTCCTGTTTACTGTAAGTTCGAGGAATCCCGACAGCAGAGGAAAATGCTGGAGGAGAATAAAGCCCCGCCTTTGCTGTGTTGGTGCATTACCCCTTCGTTGACCCTGCAACAGTCTGTCCCAATCAAATACAACACCAAAGGATGGGGATGGTGGTGTCCCCGAATAACAGGGCTGGGGCTGGGTGGAGAGGAGACAAATCCTGGGACCTAGCTCCCCAGGCAGTGACGTCACTTCATGACTCCGTGGCCTGGCTATAGTCGCTAATCACATAAATGCCGTGGAAGGGGACACTGCCGAGGACCAAGACACAAACCAAAAGTTACTGTCCTTATTATAACTGTCTCCAAATTCAATCCCCTCAACACTGCAGAATCTCAGATATATGATTGGGGGGGCGGGTTAAAATGGAAAAATACAAACCTGTTATATTTCTAAGTTTTACCACAGTTTCTTAGGTAATTCAGTGAATGGCTTCGAGGGAAATTTAAGATGCGTGCAAGTTAACAGAATCATGTCTAGAACGTGCGTTCTGATGGACACACGGTCTTCAAGTAAGCAAGCATCCCTGACAGGCTCGGAGGGACAGAACCAGCTACGGTTAACATTCTCTGGACACGGTCGCCCTCCCCGTCCTCCGGATCTGCAATTGGGGCTGGAAATAATGAGGAGCCAGCTTTTGCCACGTGACTTACTAAAGCTGCTCCCTGGGTATCATTTGGGTGTTAAGTCGAATATTTATTCTTTCATGTCACAAGGGTATAATCATTAAATTATGGCTACAGTCCACTAAATGCATCTGGGGTAGAAAGAGCTTGAAAGAGCAGGTCTTAAAGTATTTAACACATCTAGGTAACGGGCTGTTTACAGGAGCTGCCTGGGATGCACATAAGTTTTTGTGACTGGTTTGCTTCACCCCTGCGTATTACTCACTCACCGTCCCCACCAGCAGACCCTCAGCCCCACGATGTGCCCTGCACAATACCATTTTCGGGGGAATGAAGATGAAAATAAGCAGCCTCAGGGTACTGTGAGATACAGAACCCAAATTACAAAGCAGGCTGCCAGTGCTACCTTTTATTTTTCATTTTCATTTTTAATTCTCTTTTTTAATTGTGGTAAAATGCATGTAACATAAAATTTATCAACCCAGCCATTTCTCAGGTGTCCAGTTCAGTGGTGTTAAGGACACTCACAGTGCCGTGCCATCAGTCTCCAGAATTCTTCTTGCCTTGCAAGACTCAAACCCGGTGCCCGTTAAACACTAACTCCACATTCACGTCTCCCCCAGCCCCTGGCAATCACCATCCTACTATCTGTCTCTACGGATCTGAGCAGGTCAGGAATCTCATGTAAGTGGAATTAGACAGTCTTTGTCCTGTTTTGTCCTTGAGCTTATTTCATTTAGCATAATGTCCTCGAGGTTCTTCCATATGTCAGAAGTTGCTTCCTCTTTAAGGCTGGATAATACTCCATCGTATAGACGTACTACATTTGTGTATCTATTCCTACACTGATGAATAACTTGCGCTGCTTCCATTTTTGGCGTTCATAATGCTGCTATAAACATACGCGTACTGTAAATGCTGTCATAAAAAATACATAAGATGCTGTGGAAGAATTAAGGGTCTCGTAGAGGCAGATGCATCTGAGTTGACTGAAAATGAGACGACTTTCACCAGCCAGATAACAGAAGGGAAGGGTCTCTGGAGAGAGAGGGGCAGAGTGCACATGCTGGGGACGGGGAGGACAGGAGGCTTTGGAAGAAGCTACACAATACCCATGTGGGAGTTTGGCATGCTGGGAATTGAGGCTGGAGGGCGCCTGGGTGGCTCAGTCAGGTAAGCGTCTGCCTTCGGCTCGGGTCGTGATCCCAGAGTCCTGGGATCGAGCCCCACGTCGGACTCCCGGCTCAGTGGGAAGTCTGCTTCTCCCTCTCCCTCTGCCCCACCCCCCTGGCTCATGCTCGCTCTCTCTCTCTCTCTCAAATAAATTTTAAAAAATATTTACGGAATTGAGGCTGGAGAGGTAGGTGGGGAAAGAGCTTGCCCTGATGTGGGTTGAGGGACCCAAGTCTCACTGCTGACGGACAAAGACACAGGCAAGTGCAGGTCACAAATCTCTCAGTGGTTTCCTGCATACATCATCCCCCACCCCCTTGGGTTTCCTTTCATCAGCTTTGGGCCTTTTTCTGCTTCCTGCTGGGGGCTCTGGCTCCTGACCCCTGACTGGGTCACAGATTCCAGGCTCTTCTCTGGTGGCTGAGAGCTGGCCATGCAACTCCAGCTCGAGTGGATCTGAGGCCTCGCTATGGTTCCACCCCCCAGCGCACCCAGACTGGGAGCAATCAGGAGGCCCGTAAAGATCAGATCTGTGTTTCAGAAAGAAGCAGTCCACGGGTGGGAGGACAAGGGAATATGGGTTATAGGAGGTCAAGTCTCCGGAAAAGGACGGGACTGAGGGCTGTAAATAGAGGATGCCATGGGGGAGGAAGAGAAGGATCTGAGAAATACAAAGAAGTAAGAATAGGTAGGAACTAGATATTGAAAACGTTAGTGATGAGGAGCTAGGGTTGACTTCCAGGTCTCAGGCATGAATAATAAGAGTGTCCTGGATCAGCCCACCAAGCACCACGAGGGAGCTCACAACACGAGGAAAGTCTGGCATCCCCATTCCATGGTCAATTTCCAAGACTTCCCAATAGGATCACCAGATCTAATTTATATCCACAGAGGCACCAGGAGCCCCCCTGGCACGTTCACCAAGGAGCCAACAAGCAGATGCGGTGTTCAATCTTTTGTGGAAATTTTGAAGAGGCAAGATGGCTTAAACAAACCTTCTCCCTTGATTTAATGACTGCTGTCAGGTGCTTCAAAACCAGAGGCCCGTCCAAACTGTACGAGAAGTTGACATTATCAAAGACAATCGTGCCTTCTTGGGGCCAGCTCGGCGGAGGGCGCTTCTGGTATTCCCAAGGGGCTTCTTTCTCAAGGTCTGTATACTCCATCACCCTTTCCACTGAAATCATCTGAAAGACAAAGGACACCACAGGGCTTGGGAATGGAGGTTCTCACAGGTATTATGAGATTATAAATGAACTGTTGATCTTTTATACCAGCTGGTTAAGGACATCTCAGGTCTCAATATTCCCAAAGGACAGGAGGAAGAGTCTGATGAGGACTTTGATGATTTACAAACCTGTGCATGGTCTTGTAACACTTTCCCTTAGGGCTACTTCCTTCAGCATTACATTAAAACTAAAAGAATTACAGAAGTAGAGATTTTTAGAGAATGTTAGAGATTTTATTTTATTTTTCCACTTTTCACATCTGAACAAAAAATACAAGGATTTTATCAAAGAAAGGAATACTTGTGGCCAAGAATCCATAATCTGGCTACAGAAGAGCCGTCTGTCTTAGGGGAGCTGAACTGGCTAAGTCATCAAATCTCATTTTAATGATGAGTCACTTTCTCCTCTATCAGAAGAGCACATGGGAAAGATTTCTTTTTCATTGTTTTTCCTCTTTAGGAGAAGGTGCAAATATTCCAAAGAGGAGGGGCGCCTGGGTGGCTCAGATGGTTAAGCATCTGCCTTCAGTTCAGGTCATGATCCCAGGGTCCTGGGATCGAGTCCCACATCAGGCTCTCTGCTCCTTGGGAGCCTGCTTCTCCCTCTGCCTCTCTCTCTCTCTCTGTCTCTCATGAATAAATAAATAAAATCTTAAAAAAAAAAAAAAAATTCCAAAGAGGAGATAATTTACGTATTGACTAAGGCCTCCAAACAACCATCCTGATACCTTTGACTAGCACATCCCGAGAAGGAGCTTATTCTAACCAGAAAGAAGGGACACCAGCAAATTCAGGTGCTCAACACATACAAGAATAAATGCTAAAATGGGCGAGGGGGCGCAAGGGGAGACACCTATTCATTAAACAAACACCCTCAAAACACTGAATTCTTCTTTTATCAGGAATGAGGAATTACCCATTAAGAAACAAAAATAAACAGGCCTCTAAGAAATTAGCTTATATCCTCTCCAGGATTTCAGAACCTCCCTCCTACAGAGAGAGACATTTATTACATTTGAAGACAGTTTGTGGTGAATATAAAACCTGCTGACATAGCACACAGAAGACTGAGAAAAAGATGTATATATTTTATTTTACGTTAACCTTAAACAGATGGAAGAAGGCTCTAAAAAACTTGATTAGCTACAATGTAAAAATAACAGTTTTAATATTTTACATTAGAAGTGCTTTTATGCCATTTAATGGCAGGGAGACTTGAAAAGGCTCAGAACGTTCAGATAAACATTACCATATTCTCCACTTCGGCGCTTTGCCTGACACACCACTGGAACATCCCCATGAGTGTGAGGGCGTAGGACAAGGCCAGGCCAACCTGCCCAGCATCTACAGCAGAAACAGGAAGAAGAAGGGGAATAAAATTAGTTTCTTTCTTTCTTTCTTTCTTTCTTTCTTTCTTTCTTTCTTTCTTTCTTTCTTTCTTTCTCTCTCTCTCTCTCTTTCTTTCTCTCTCTCTCTTTCTTTCTCTCTCTCTCTCTTTCTTTCTCTTTCTTTCTTTCTCTTTCTTTCTTTTCTTTCTTTCTTTTTCTCTTTCTTTCTTTCTTTCTTCTTTTCTTTCTCTCTTTCTCTCTTTCTCTCTTTCTTTCTTTATTTGACAGAGAGAGACACAGCTAGAGAGGGAACACAAGCAGGGGGAGGGGGAGAGGGAGAAGCAGGCTTCCCGCGGAGCAGGGAGCCCGATGCGGGGCTCAATCCCAGGACCCTGGGATCATGACCTGAGCCGAAGGCAGACACATTCTTAACCCCAAGCACAGGTCCTTCTGTCACGTTACCAACAAGATTCCTTTATAATATTTAAGTACATTGTATATAATGATAGTAACAGTTATACTTTTACTATCTGATGATTGAGACCATAATGAAATAGGAAAGTCGCCATAAATTCAGAAAGACTGTTAAGTGAGCTTATTAATCCCCACAGGATTGACACACACTTGACTGTCTGCCACAGGTGAGAAATAATGTCACTATTCAGACTCCCAGCCCGATGGTTTCAATAGCCCCGTTACCTAATTTCACATACTATGGCCAATATAACCGCAGTTGGAAACCACTAAAAACAAGGCAATGGGTTCTCAGAGCTAGTGCTTTTAAATCTAAGCTATTCCTCTCACTGTTCCATTATTAAATACTGTGATTCAGCGTTGTTACCATGGAATAGTTAGGGATAGTGAACGCATGCCCTGCACACCAACACCTGCTCATCCGGTACCCACCTGGCAGGGAGGCTAGCATTCTCTCCTGCTGAGTATTTTCTCAACCCAGGGTACCAGGCAGGTACAGCCAAAAGATCCGAACAGCCCTATTGTGAAAACCTAAGCCCTAAGATGGACAAAATGCGTAACGGAAAACTTGGTTCTCTCCTCACAACAACCAGACGCCACACCGGGAATGTACAGAAAGTGAGCTGCTACAGCTGCATGGTCCTCAACCTGTCTGAAGATGGAAGGAACTCGTCGGGATCCAAATGACCACTCAGCATGGACCACGCTGCTGAATCACACCTGACCTGACACACGGCAAATGCTTTCATGTGATCCATTAGAACCAAACAGTACATGGCATCGGACAAGGTGGCAAGAGTTTAATTTAGTAACTGTAGACGCAGCTATAAATTGTAATCATACCACAAATAGTTCTTCACATCTGTACTTACTTGTTGCCAGAATCAGGGACCCAAAGGCAACAACAATGACCAAGATGGCACAGATGGCATCCAGACGCACGGCGAACCATCGGGACGTTGTCAGGAACAAGAACCATGCCTCTGGATTTGGGGAAGCAAAATAAGCAAAAGGAAGAAGTAGAAAAACCACGTTAACTACTCTGAATGAGGGAGAGCATTTTGCAAGGGTGAGCTCCAGGAGGTTTTTACACAACATGGACAGCAAAGTTCCACACCTGAGGAACCTAAAGGTTCCAGAAAGCTAAGTTCTGACACAGGACGATGTATGGTCCAGGTAAGAATCCGTACAGTGGCTTTGTGGGAAGCATGCACTGAAAAACTCAACCCAGAGATTATAAACAAAAATAAGATCATCATAAAAAACATGAAAAAATGGGCTCATCAGTGCATTTTTCATAGTGCCAAACCTCAACGTGAGGCTTGTCCACTCATGTGGTTTACTGTTCCCAGTGCTGATAGCAGAAAGCACAGCAGCTCCCACGTTGTTTCCAGCACCTTCCATACTTACTAGAGGGCCCTGCACAGTGTTTATTCCTTAGGATCCAGTAGCTCAAGGATCACTTTTGCTAAAAGTACCTACTTGCAGCTTTCAAAATGCCATCTTATCTTCAAAATACAATAAAGATTGGAAAGATGGGCCAGGATTTTATAAACTTAGAGGAAAATCTGAAGCTTCTACATAGCAAAAAACTTCACAGATACAGAGAATAATACATATCAAGTGGGTAGCAAATCTGATCATCAGGAAACTGATTTCCTCAGGAATTTCTGTCACCCCACATGATCTGACAATAAGAACTGGCAAACTACAATCTGTGGGCCAAGAATGGCCCACCACCTGTTGTTGTAAATAAAGTTTTATTTGAACACAGCCATGGCCATTTGCTGAGGTAGTATCTTTGCCTGTGTTCCTGTTCCAACAGCAACGCTGAAGAGCTGCAATAGACAATCAAGTACACAAAACCTAAAACATTTACTATCTGGGCCCTTACAAGAAAAGTTCACTGACCCCTGCCCTAAAAGGACAGAAAGTCACAGGGAGTGGTAATGGAAGGACAATGCAAGCCACTGGGAACTCAGGGGAACGGGAAGCACACAGAAGATTCTGAGGAGTCATGGCAGAGAGGAGGGGACGAAGAGACATGCTGAGGAAGGATGTGGGGCTGGGCCAGCGGCAGACAGAGAGAGAGGAACTGACCACTAAGGACAAGAGAGGGAGCCTATCCCGTTCTTTGAAACCATTTCCAGCAACTTACAGACCTGAATGCAAATCCTGATGAGCGTCAAACAGTTCCTGGAACCTCTCTTCAGTTTTATATGCCCGGATGGTCCAGAGTCCCTGGAGAGAGCACGACAAGTGGGAGAACACCGGACTCCGCGCTGGGGAAGCAGAGACAGACACAAAGCTGTGAGGCTGGGATGTAGGGAAACCAACTGCCTCCCATGCCCTGTGGCTTCATGGCCCCCCAAAGAGCACACCCAGAGCTCTGTGACGTCAGGCTGCTTGGGGAAGAAGGGACGGTGCCCCTCCTGGAGATGAACAACATGTCAACCCTCAAACTCCTGGTCACACCACGCTTCACGTTAAAGACCTGAAGACGCAAGTTTCTCTCCGAACCAATCTTGGACCAAATTCAAATCCTTCCTAGATCTGAATAACTAAATTCTTTCTTTGCTAACTCATTTGTCAAGGTCCTCCTCAGACATGGCCTCCCTCCGTAACACTTCCCCGACAGCCCTCTGGGAGGAAATTCTGTTGAGTAATTTTTGAGTCACTAACATTCTTAAATTTAATTCTGCTAGAGTACTCACCACACTGAATTATGACTGCCTATCTGTGTGTCCATCTCTGCTATGTGACTATTACTTAAGGGTTGGGATAAAGTCGGCGCATCCCTGAAACTGTAACAGGTGAGTGATGTGCAAGGGTCTGGGCAGCCTGCCATTCTCCCTGCATCCTGGGGCATCTCCCTGTGCCTGCTCCCGTGCCAACAGTCTCTTTCCGGGGTACCGGAGAACCTGGGTATTGCACTGCCCTTGTGCCCACAGGGCCTGGGCAGCCATGGTGTCTTTGAATAGTCCGGACTTTGGCTGGGGGAGCCTGCCCTGCTGGACACCTGGTGTTTGGAGGTCGCTGTGTGACACTGACATCAATCACTCTTCCAGAACCTGACCATGAACTCAGGGGCCATTCTCTTCTGAATAACTTCATGGTGGTCTGGGGCCTGATGTCATCCGACCGGCCATTCATTTCCCTGGTACCTTCTCTAGGAGCATGCTGTGTGTGGGCACCAAGGTCTGGCTCCCGCCAATCAGAGAAGAGGTGGGCTACAGGCTGCTGGGCACCATGAATGAGGCCATGACCAGCTATGGTCAGGGCAGTGCTGCGAGCCTGGGACCTCTCTCTGGGATGAGTAATACTTTGTGCTTTATCGGCAGGTAACACTGACTTATTACCTTGTTACCTGTGCACATTCTAAAGAAGAGGTGTTAGTAAAATCCCTGGGTGTTCAGGGCAAAGGCAGATCACTTAGCTCATGAGAGGCTGCAGAGGTTTTATAAAATGATGGGGAGAAACCATTTAGGGGAAAACTCACTTATTTTAGAGCCTGACTCCTTAGCCTGGCATCCAGATGCCTCTCTGTGTGAGTTCAGTCAATGCCTCTGTGCATGTGGGCATTGAAGGTATGGGGGGGCAGATGCTGGGTACAAACGTGCAGAAACAGGACCTCCTCTTGGAGCTTAGTGACCATGGTCCTCAAGCAAGGAAGGAGTAGACTTCTCCGTGTGAGACCCTGGCATTTAGAGAAGATGGGACACGCTGGGCTGTGGGCCTCTTTCCTGACTGGGATATCTGACTGGGATATTAACCGTTAAGGGCCCTCACCTAGGATACTGCTTTAAGGAAAAAACCTTCTCTGAACTGAGGCATGAGCTAACATTTCCCCTCGTATCTACTTTAGGCAAAGAGCCTCAAGTGAATTCAGTGGTGGTTTGGACCGTCCAGGTTGTAGGTTTCTGATCTAGGATCCACACCACCCTCTCTCTTCATTATACTGAGGAACCTTTAGCCTTTATGCATTTTAGCTTCCATTAAATTTGTAATTTTAAAACAATAATATGAACATAAGGGACCAAGGCCATGCTCTAAATAAATAAGGCTGAAGGTTCTGAACAGGCCTTTTTTTGCACTCCCTAGCAAATGCCCAAAACATAGTCAATGTGGAAACAGGGTGCTTAGCAAGATGACTCAGGAGAGTTCCAGGCCCATGACTCTATCAAGAAAGTACCAAAAGTCTTAAGCGAATGTGGGGACATAAACGGTTTTATCACAGACAACATTTCTGAGAAGGAAGATGTGGCCATTCATTCAAGGAGAGACCTTGAATGAAATGCTTCCATGTGGCCATCCTCACTGGCTTCCCTCATCAGCAGATCAAGGCTGTGACTGATCTTCCCTGGTTAAGGTTTCAGGGCAGGGTCGACTTCAGAAATCAGGGGCTGTCCCGGCCTTGAACACCAGGGAACCCAAAGACCACATCACCAAGTTTACTCAGACCCAAGAGTTCCAAGTGCTATAGCAGGGTTCTGTACCAGGCAAAGGCTATCCTGTTCTTTCACACACTTAGGATTCAGCGGGATGCCAGGATGATGAACTGGAGGGTCTGCAATGAAAATTAACTGGCCCCGTGGAGGGAAATGGAAAGCGAAGGCTCTGGTATATTCTCTTGCCCAATATAACGCCTTTCTCCCCACAATGACTGAGCTGGCCATCCTGAAGTAGACCTCTAGAGAAACCATGGTGCTAGCCAGCAGTTTGACAAATGCAACCCTACCTTTCACGAGACTGACGACTGTGTGTCCCACGCCCCTGACATACCCTACAAGGACTGCAAACCCTCCTCAGGAGGGAGAGGGCAGGGAACTGCCTCAAGGACCTGGCCAACAGCCCTGCTGTAGGTTATCATTCACGTTAGGTGAGCCCTGCTGGTTGTCATGTTCTTAATTCCCTCACGTTCAAGGTTCTAGCACCTCTCCATGTGGCCAGGAAGCACTTTACAGCCATCAGCGCAAACAATCCTCACGAGAGCCCCAGAGAGCAGGTGCGATTACATATTTGACAGAGGGCAAAGTAGGCAGAGGGATTAAGAACACTGGCCAAGTAGTAAATTAACTAAGTGGTAGAGCTGGGGGTCAGACCCAGCTCTTATTCCCAATGCTATATGCTTTTTAATCACTGCCACAGTGTCTCAGAGGGAAAATAAACAGGTTAAATCAAGATGCCAACATGCAACTAGATGCATTTTTCTCCAGACTTTGTAGTTTACGTTTAGAAAAACCCCAAAATCATCCTTAGTGCATCTCCAGTAGCCCTATCCATTACTGTGTATCTTATTAAGCACCTGGAAATCCAGCACAAAAACTAACAACAGCAGACGTGAGTGTCTATGGTCTGAAACACGGGACACACGGTTAGCCCTCCCCAGCGATGCCCATGGCAGACATTGCTAGTTGATCATAGTACCCTTACACACGGAATTTGGATGTAGCTTCATAACTCAGGCATTGCCAAACGATGAGAGCTGGCTAGGATTCTGGTTTTGTGCACTTCTTTATGATTGAATGGTGCTACCATGCTCACTTTTGCGAAAATGGGAAACCATTATGATCACAACTGCATATGTCATTAAAGTGGCTTAAATGTTGGCCTGAGGTTTCAGAGGCAGCTGGGCAGTACGATCTGAAAATCATCCTCGGGACTTCAACAGTCCTTTCAAAGCACAAGGAGGAAGCAGATTTATGCCTGGTAGCCACAGCAATTAGGTATCCTCCTTTTATCCTCCTTTTTGCTGGTGGGTCCAGCAGTGGCCGCAAGAAATACTCACTTACTGCTTAGAGAAAAACAAAAGAATTGCTATTTATGGCACAGACCTGTGACCCAGAGAGATGACGACAAACAGTTCTAATCAACTGGCTGCCAACGTTTGGTTATCTGGGTGCGTGGAGGTAGGAATATCTGTACTTAATGTATTGTTGTAGCCTACTGGGGTGCAGGAATATTCCACGTTATTTCCAAATATCCTACAGGGGCCATGCTAATGTTCTCACAATCTCCAGATCAAGCCCAAGATAACCCTATGCTGTTTCTTGAAAAAGACTCAGGAGAGCCCCTTCTCTCTTATTCCAGAGACCCCGTTTGAATAAACCTGAGACCTCCTGTAGAACAAGACTGATGACAACAGACTCCATTTCATGAGTGGCCTCCAATCCTAAATGTCTGAAGCCTTGTTGTTTACACAAAAGACTGGCTGGAGCTCATCACTTATTCTTCAACCTTCTCCACGTCCCGCCATGGTAACATCACATCAGCCTGATGGTCCACACATCTGGACAACACTGCTTTGCTGCCCCAAGGAAACACCCCACAAAACCACACTTCATGGTAGTTTAGCTGGTTCTCAGAGGACTGAAAAAATTTTCTATAGCTTTTATGAAATCAATGCCCATTATCCTTTATGCAAACACTTATGATAAATCCCTCTCAAAAATGTTTATTAACCAGGGCGCCTGGGCGGCTCAGTCAATTAAGCGTCCAACTCTTGATTTCGGCTCAGGTCATGGTCTCTGGGTCATGAGATCAAGCCCCGAGTGAGGCTCTGTGCTCATTGTGGAGCCTGCTTGGGATTCTCTCTCTCTCTCTCTGCCCCTCCCCTGCCCATGCTCTAAAACAAAACAAAAAAAAGAAACATGCATACATCATAACAAAAAAAAACTGTATTCTGATGAACTTGTATTTTTCCACTTGGTAGATCAGAGAACCATGAGACCCAATGTTTCTCTTTTTAGCTTGGCGTCCAGAAAGCTAAGGTGGTATTAATTTGCAGTGACTATCCATAGTTGAGGTTTCTGATGCAAACATCTTCCTTTTTTATGTTTAGGTCTTTACACCCCGCCCTTTTTTTTTAAAGATTTAATGTATTTATTTGACAGAGAGAGAGAAAGCGAGAGAGGGAACACAAGCAGGGGGAGTGGGAGAGGGAGAAGCAGGCTTCCCGCTGAGCAGGGAGCCCGATGTGGGGCTCGATCCCAAGACCCTGGGATCACGACCTGAGCCGAAGGCAGACGCTTAACGACTGAGCCACCCAGGCACCCCCCCCTTTTTTTTTTAAATACAACAATCAACACTCCTTATGACTTGTTTTAGTAATAATGAAATATGTTTGTGCATTAATGAGATAAGCTCTGAATTACTTCATCCTCTGTAATTAACCGTGTTTTCCCATTATTCCAAAACTAAGAAGTTGTATAGAAAACATACTAAATGTATACTGAACAGAACCCTCTCCTGTGTCCTCCCAGGGGAATTATATTCAGGATCCATTTATAGGAACAGCCTAAGGGGAGGGGGGGACCGTTAAACAGTGTGGCATGACAGGAAATACTAGTGATAATAAAGAGTAAGACTGAAAATAACAGTGCTTATCTTTTCAGAACATTTAACAACCGCAACTTTTTTTTGCCATTTTTTGAGTGTGTGGTAGTAATGTATTTTTCAAATGTATCACTTCTGACATATGACACCTTCTTCTCCTTTCCCTAATCTTTCCCTTTCTTTGTCATTTCTAGACCCTTCAGGGGAAGAAAAATTCCGTATTTTCTACGGAAAACTAATACTTTGTATTAGTTCCAACATGAAATATTTCTTTAAAAACATTGAGTACCTGCTCTATGTTAGGAAGTACATCATGACCGAGACAGAAATGGCCCCTATCTTCATGGTGCTCACATTCCAGTGGAGCTTTAATGCACAGACATCCCTGTCCCTTCCTGGTGGCCCTGGCAAAGCTGCCCCTGTCCCTTCCTGGTGTCCCAAGCCACCAGCACCATTTGTTCCAAGTGACACATTGACTCACGGTGGACACAGTATTCGATGATTTAATGTTAACTTGGAGAAAAAAAAGTCTGGAAGATAGAGTCTGCACAGTTTCAGGGGCCTCCTTAATTACAGCATGAATGGAAGTGAACCGCATCGCCATCCCAACCTGAGAGCCTCTGTACTCACTTGTAGATTCCAGGCGTTTGACATCTCTCGACGTTTCTAAGAAATATCGCCGAAGAACAAAGAAAAGGATGCCAAGGGGAATCAGAGGTATCGCGATCCACGGGATCACCGCCACCGCCACGCCCACCACACCAAGAACTTGTAGAAACGTCTGAAATAGGGAAAATAGATACAGAGGGCTTCTTATGAAGAATTCTCTTCAAACATAGACTGTAATGGGTTGTTCAGTTCAGATTCAACTCCTCTCTTCCAAAGACTTGTTGGAATGACAGGGAATGCTTTCCCATCAAAGAAATAACAATATGATAGGTGGTACTGATGATAGTTATTGCATACTTGCAACGTGCCAAACACAGTAAGAAACTTTCTAGATATGAGTTCTTTTACTATGCTCAGTAGCCCTAGAGGAGTGGCATTACAATCTTCCCTATTTAATAAATGAGAAAGTTTGAGACTCAGAGAGAGCAGGACTTGAATCCCAAACTATCACGGGTTGGTAGTATTATCAGGGAAATCAGCAAGTGGTAATCACAGAGGAGGAATCCATAAGACTCAACTATACATGTAGGGATAAAGAAGTGGTTAATTACAAATTCAGTGGAAAAATTTAAGTTTACCTTTGGAAGTGGGGATTCCCCTTTCTTGGCTTTCTATCCACAATTAACACTTACTGAGTGCTCACTGCGCACAGGACTACCCATTATATATTTCACATGTATTAACTCATTTAATCCTCAGAATCGCCCTACAGAATACTAGTACTATCTCATTTTACAGACAGAGACTGAAGCACAGGGAGAGGAAAAGCAACTTGATCAAGACTGCAAAGCATTAAGTCACTGAGACAGGGAGCCTACATCATTAGCCATCATGATATATTTAAGCTGGTCCTCAATATAATGCAACTTTTTATTGTTCAGGAATACATTCTTGACTTAATTGAGCCCCCTAATTTGTCCTTAATTTTTCCTCTAAAGACCTTACTTAAGGAATTTCAGAGTTCATCAGCATGCCTCATAAAGAAGAGAAATACAATGCAACCCATTTTTGATATTTCTTAAAAATTTGATGAAGAATTTTGATAATAAGGAAACACAAGGTCTTAAAATTTTTTTAAGTTTTATCATCTGGGCCAACAGACACATGAAAAAGTGCTTGACATTACTAATCATGAAGGAAATGCAAATCAAAATCCACAATGAGACATCATCTTCTACCACTCAGAATGGCTAGTATCAAAAACACAAGAAATTACAAGTATTGGTGAGGATGTGGAGAAAAGAGAACTCTCACGCACCATTGGTGGGAATGTAAATCGGTGCAGCCACCGTGGAAAACAGAATGCGGGCTCCCCAAAAAATTAAAAATAGAAATATCATGTGATCCAGCAACTCTACTAACTGGGTATTTACCCAAAGAAAAGGAAAACACTAGGGGCGCCTGGGTGGCTCAGTCGTTAAGCATCTGCCTTCGGCTCAGGTCATGATCCCAGGGTCCTGGGATCGAGCCCCGCGTCGGGCTCCCTGCTCTGTGGGAAGCCTGCTTCTCTCTCTCCTGCTTCTCCCTCTCCCACTCCCCCTGCTTGTGTTCCCTCTCTCACTGTGTCTCTCTCTGTCAAATAAATAAATAAAAATCTTTAAATAAAAAATTAAAAAATAAAAATAAATTAAAAAAAAAAAAGAAAAGGAAAACACTAATTTGAAAAGAAACGTGCTCCACTATATTTACCACAGCATTATTTCCAATAGTCAAGCTATGGAAGCAGCCCAAGTGTCCCTCAATAGATGAATGAATAAAAAAGAATGAGGTTGTGCCATTTGTGACAACATGGAAGAATCTAGAGGGCATTATGCTAAGTGAAGTAAAGTCAGACAAAAACAAGTATTATATGATTTTGCTTATATGTGGAATCTAAGAAGGAAACAAAAAGCAGAAATAGATCCATAAATACAGAGAAATGATGGTTGCCGGGGGGGAAGGGGGTTGACAGACAGGCAAAGTGGGGGAAGGCGAGTGGGAGATACAGGCCTCCAGTTATGGAATGAATAGGTCACAGAGATAAAAGGTGCGGCACAGGGAAGAGAGTCAATGGTACCGCTGTGGTGTTGTATGGTGACAGATGGGAGCCATACACGTGAGCACAGCCTAAGTACAGGGCGGGAGCATCGCTATGCTGCACACATGAAACTAAGGGAACACTGTGGGTCAACTATACTTCAATAAAACAAAGGCTAATCCTTGATGCCCCATTTTTATAGGCCAAGCCATCATATTTCTGAAATAAAGATTTCAAATGAAAATACGACAAAAAATTGTTTTACTGCCAAAACAATAAATTTTGTCTTCTGGATATTAAATTTTCTATCATTAGGATAAATATTTACAATCTTTATTTCAAAGGCTAATGATGGTAACAAGAGCAGGCGCCACGTGTCAGGTGTGAACTGCACACAAGGAGCTGAGTGGGGTTCTAGGAACACTCAATCATGACCTTGATCCCAGGAGATAATTTTACCTTGGGAAATGATATTGGTTAAAAAGACCAGGAAGCAAAGAAACCCAAGTCACTGCATGATGCTAACTGAAGTATCCATCTTTGTCAGGAAAAGTAGGACATCATGGTGCACGACTTCAGGGGATATGAATGCAAACAACACTTCGCATCTGCCTGCTAGGACACTGGGGTCGTCGAGTGGTGGGAATGGGCGAGTTCGCATGGCATGGGCCAAGGCCTCCGAAGTTTGTGAACTCAGATGGATACAAACCCAGAGCCATGTGCACAAGCAACAGAGGGCTGTGGAAATACAGGGAAGAATCCACGAACACAGTTTAGAAGGTTCCGTGACTTATGACCAAATTTCACAGGCCAGTTTAACAAACAAGGAGCGGCAATGAATAACTTGCAGTAGTAATCACAGCTGACGGACACGATGCCCGAGAGGGAGCCGGGCTGCAAAGGTTAACCTAGGTTGTTCTGTGGCCTCTCAGAAGGCGCGCCAGCCAGGGCAGCAGGCCCCAGGGCGCATCTCCGAGGAAAGGATTAGCAGGGTAATGCCTGACAGACACACAGGTTATCATCTCCCAGCTATTTCAAATAGTTTTCTCAGAGCATCCTCACAACCAGCTTCTGAATGAGTAAAGTAGGAGTTGTCATTTCCATTTGCAGATAAGGGATATGAAAGCTAGGAGGTGAAGTGGTGGTCCCAAGTTCTCCCGGGATGTTGCGGTGTTACAGAGAAAGCCAGGAACAGTGCCTGGGCAGGGAATCCTGCAAGCAGCAGGTGCATGGGGGAAGGAGGAAACTTCCAGAACTATGAATGTGTGGACAGGAGCCCCGGGGAATCAAACTGCATTATTTTGATGTAGACTCATGTGCTTTTATGGTTTCTGCCAGTCCCCAATGTGGTATCCATACAAAACCCAAAGTGAAGAGGCATGGAATTCTGAAGGAACAAAGTCCAATCATAAATGGAGGAAACAGGGCTGTCTGGGCCTCTCTGCTTTCATACCTACACCTGACCAATTTCTGACAGCTACTGTATTAACTGATGTATCCCACCCTCTTACACCAACTAGGAAGCCAAGCTTCTTACTTCACACTCATGAAGAGGGGTCCTTCTAGCTCCTTCTATGTCTGGTCTTAAGTAATCACTAGGCTTGCCACTATTAGTTGTCAGGAAAAAAAAATATGAGATGTTGTTAATCATAAAAACATACAAATTTACAATTTTTCGGATGCCTGGGTGGCTCAGTGAGTTAAGCTTCTGCCCTCAGCTGAGGTCTTGGTCCCAGGATCCCGGGATCAAGTCCCGAGCTGGGCTCCTTGTCCAGCTGGGGGAGTCTGCTTTTCCCTCTCCCTCTGCCCCTCCCCTTGGCTTGTGCTCACACTCTCTCTCTCAAATAAATAAAAATCTAAAAAAAATTGACAATTTTTTCAGCAGACTAACATCATTTGATTGAACAATTATTCACCTGTTCCAACTACCTGGCTCTCCCTAGGGTGGGGTCCTTTTATGGCTAACCCAGCCCAACAGATTACCTGGGCATCAGAGGTAAGCTCAAAACACAGGGCTCCACTGGGGCTGTACCAATGCTCTCTTTTCTTGGGTAGCCATTGAGGACCACTAACTGCTGCTACTCTCAGAAACTCCCAAGTTAGGTTAGGTCTTTCAGATTTGATGCCCCCAAATTCTGAAGCAATTCCAAGAGGGTTTCTGTAAGAGTTTATTTCTATTTGTGGGTCTTGCTATAGCCAGCCTCACAGTGAATTAGTTGTTATACTATACTGTAAAAACATAATGTACAGGTTTACATTTATACATATTTACGTATAGACATATATTAATCTTTTACTGCCAGCAAACTTTTTTTAAGTAATCTCTGTGTCCAACGTGGGGCTCGAAATCACAATCCTGAGATCAAGAGTCTCATGGTTTACCAGGTGCCCCCTGCAGGCAAACTCTTTGTGGAAGTTGGCAAGGGACAAAAACGGTATCCAAGCAAAAAAGGTAATATTCTGAAGGGGGAAACAGAAGATTCTGGTGGACAACAAACCCCTATCCCTTCCTTGAAGGGATCTCATTTCTTCCTTCCATATTCTCAGGAATTCCAAGGAGCCTAATGCAAGGTACACACTCATTTTCTCCCATCTCATTGGATTCCAAGCCTATTTGATGACCCATGCCCTCAACCTGTGCTTCTGTGCCTCTGATCATGCAAAGGCACAAAGAGACAATGTTCTACACACAGCAAGAAACACATTGACCCAGAAGCACCTGAGCCAATCCTTGATGCCCAAGATCTAAGGGTAATCGTTATTTGGATAGGCTTGCATCCCAACTGGAACATACCAGTTAGGAACTCGATCCGAAATCTCTGAACCCACAGGAACAAATACAAACAATTCTTGTATGTCGTTCACTTGAGAGGACATGTGACTTTTTCTAATTCAGAGTAATTCTGCAGCTTACAGAGAAGGTCAGCCAAGGCCTGGAGGGAAACTGCATTCGCCTGGCACTGTGCTATCTGACAGGGTCTAGGACAACCCTCTTGAATAGGAACAGGAGAAGTAACCCATTTCACCATTTCATCTTCACTAGGATATCCCACCAACATAAAAGGCTGAGGGGAGGTAGTGGGAATTAAATCAGATAATGTATATAAAGTGCCTAGCAGTCCAAGCTTAACATCCTAAGTACCATTATTATTACCCTTTCATGTGCTCTGGAAGCCAGGACCAGAAGAGGAGGGATGCTGCATTAACAGATCTATGGGCCCAAAGAATCTTAAAAATATCATGGAAGTTGGATCCTGAGACATGGCTCACTCTAACCACTGGCGCAACTTAGTACTACCCAGAGACTCATCAGAGCAGAAGTTATTGCCCCCTGCATGTGGTAATGATGTCACCCGTACCAAGGTGACTGAGGCTTTTCTTTGGCTATGCACGTTTGACATAAGATGACCAATAAGCCTCATATGTATTACATTTTCGGTCCTCTCTGTTTTCACCCCTCCTGTAGGCCTCCCAAAGATAACCTCAGGATAATGGTGGCAACTCAACATTTTTTGAGATTTTTCTTGTCTTATTCCGTATTCTTTTTCTGCTTTAAGCCTCACTTCTTTGTGAAGACTTCCTGCCCTGAAACTGCTCAGCATGTCTGGGAGAGTAAGGAAAAAGGTGGAGAGGGCACCTGGGTGGCTCAGATGGTTAAGCGTCTGCCTTCGGCTAAGGTCACTATCCCAGGGTCCTGGGATCGAGTCCCGCATCGGGCTCTCTGCTCCTTGGGAGCCTGCTTCTCCCTCTGCCTCTCTCTCTCTCTCTGTCTCTCATGAATAAGTAAATAAAATCTTTTTAAAAAAAAAAAAAAAGAAAGAAAGAAAAAGGTGGAGAACCTCCGAATCAACCAAACCAAACCAAACGCCAGATTATTCAATATGGCCAAAGGAAGAGACCAACTTGGCATCTTCTATTTATTTCATGCATCATGAACCGGTGTCGGTATCAAGAGAAATACAAAAGCAAGATTTTGTGCACTATTGAATCCCAGGAGATTTAGCGGTGTTCACTGCAGGCTGGTCTTCTTGGTAAACAACCACACTGGTTCGGATACCAGGAGGACCCTGTCCCCATCCCCTGTGGAAGAGATGCCTAAGGAGCCTCTCTTCCTCAGAAAGGAAGTGTCCTATGAGCCGCCGTTCTTTCTGATTAAACCACATGGGCATCTAAATAAACTGTTAATGCAGTTTACAAAAGCAATAAAGGAAAAAACAATTCTTATGAAAAAGCTTAACTGCTTTGTTTGAAAAACTGCCCAGTTACAAATCTTGAGAAAAACGACATTGCTTTATTGCTAGTGCCGATGGCAAATTTCCTCATAATACAGAAGAAAATCTCCATATCTCCTTAACAACCAAAGAAAGGGGGCGCCTGGGTGGCTCCGTCCTTAGGCGTCTGCCTTTGGCTCAGTTCATTCTCCCAGAGGCCTGGGATGAGCCCCGCATCAGGCTCCTTGCTCAGCAGAAAGCCTGCTTCTTCCTCTCCCACTTCCCCTGCTTGTGTTCCCTTTCCTGCTGTGTGTCTCTCTGTCAAATAAATAAATCTTTGGGCGCCTGGGTGCCTCAGTCGTTAAACATCTGCCTTCGGCTCAGGTCATGATCCCAAGGTCCTGGGATCGAGCCCCGCATCGGGCTCCCTGCTCCGCAGGAAGCCTGCTTCTCCCTCTCCCACTCCCCCTGCTTGTGTTCCTGCTCTTGCCATAGTCTCTCTCTGTCAAATAAATAAATAAAATCTTTAAAAATAAATAAATAAATAAATCTTTAAAAACAAAAACAAAATAAAACAAGGAAAGGTACAATTGCCTTACCCCCCCCCCCCCCCCCCCCCCCCCCGGCCAACACCAACAATGGATAACATTCTGCGAGGCTTGCCATGTGTCCAAGCTCTTTGGTATTTCACATGCTTTATGTCATTTCATCTACACATTCAATCGGAGCAGGAGGGATTATCACCTCCACCCACAAAGAAGGAACTGATGCTCACTGATGCTGAGAGAGGTTTAGGGATTTGTCCAAAGTTAATAATAATTAATAGTAAATTAATTATTATAATTACATTATAATTACAATCTTATAATCTTATAATCTCTGCATGATATTGCACTCCATATAAAGATTCATACTTTAAAATACCTAAATACACTCCTGCTTTATGTTTTCCCTTTCTTTTGCATTGTCCAGGTTTTGTGGGGTTTCTTGTGGTTGTATCTGGTCTTCCCCATGAGGTGCTCAGTCCTAGATTCCCAGCTCCTAGGGAAGAGCAGCCTGCTCATCTCACAGAGCAGAGCTGATCATTAAAAAGGTCCTAAAAATGCTTGCTAATAGAACACACAAACACATGTTGATTTAAGAAATACTGTTTGAATAAGGGAAAAAAAAAGTTTCATAAGATGAGGTGTAAGCCCAGAAAGCAAACGGATTTGGGGGAAGCAGGGGAAGAGCCAAATTTAACTGAAATAAATACACAAAACTCAAAAACACAAAATAAGACGATTCTACATGCTTCGTATTTGTATTTGGATGGTGCTGAAAACAGTTTCCCCAGGACGTGTCTTCCTCTAGAATTAATATGTGCCCCTCACCTTACAGATTTTAAAGTATTTCTTTCACAAGCACAAGTAATAAAAAAAGCACTGGTTTGTCTGTTCAGCATTTAACGACCCAACTGCTTACAGCCCTGTAGGAATTCCTAGGTATCTACCCACAATTTACTTTAAACTTAATTCCATGGGAGTCTGTTCCTGCTAGTCTTCGTGAAGCTTGTGCCAAGGAACAGGTTTCCTATAAACAGCAGTAAAAATGTATTCTTCTTATTTTATGCAAATAAATATCATCCATACTTCTGGCTCACCCCATTCTTATTTGAACTCTTGCTTGCTCTCAGACTTCTATTAGGCACAAAGTGAAATATGTATTTAATCAGAGGGCCACTTAGTCAGTAGACAGTACTTTTATTATGTGTTTACAGTATTAAAAAATAAAATCAGGATCATTAAGATTGCTAACACCTCAAAGGAATTTCAAAGCTTTGAATTCTGCTGTCAGTCAGACTCTTATAAATTCTGTTCCAAGTTCTGATAAGTACAAATCATCCAGATTGCCTTAAACGATTACTGATTTTGCAGAAGATAGGACTTACGTGCAATAAACAGAGCAAGATTCACTTCTTGGCAAGAAAACATGGCAAGATTTTCTTCTGATTTAGAGAGAAGAAAAAAAACGATGCCTAGTTTTTAATCAGTAAGTTGTTTACTGATGTGGGTGTAGGAGAGATTCTTCTACCTATTTATTCTGGAAACATATGAGATAAAAAAAATAAGCTTTCAATGAAGTGACTATCACATAGATTATGCTGCTGGCTAATACAAGATTCTTGTGGAAGCAGTAAAATTTTGAACAGGCTATACAAACTCAAACTATTAAGAACTAAAATGTAATTCCCATCACCTCCTCATTACTCTTCAATTACTGGATATATAAAAGCAAAGGGAAAAATATAGAAGGCTCTTAAATATAAGCTACTAACCCTTAACACCAACCTATGGTTCATATTAAGTCTGCAGGTATAAGGGACATGCTTATACAGGCACCTTGCCTGTCTTAGGGAGTTGAGAAATCAACTCTGGTTCCCAGAGCCCTCCTTTGTCACTTGTCTCTTTTGACTTCACCCAACTCAATCAGCTCCGTTAAATCAGAGCTTTAGGGAACACTGGTGTGTCTTATTTGTATGAAGACATCTATACAATCTCTCTTTAAGATTAAACTTTTCTAACTTTTCTTTACTTGAGATACACTAATCACTCCTTTCACCCACCATTTGTTGGTCTTGGATCTTTTTGTATCCACACCAGCTCTTAATCCTGAGTCATAGCTAACGCCACTGAAAAGTGGATGGGTGGTGTTAGGCTTACAATTTATTAACCAACACAACAGAAAGCATTAGGAAAACACAGTGCATTTCCTCCCTTTTTCTTTTTTCTTTTTTACCTTCAGCGTATCTCCCTTGTCAATAGCTTCCTTTCTACCTTTTCTTACTTTTATAGCTTATTTTGAAATTCAAGGATGGAGACCATTTATATGCTTTTAAAAGGCACACCTTAAAAATAAAGGTGGAAAGAAATGGTTGGAAAATGGTATCCCATGAAGACACTAACCCAAAGAAAGCTGGAGTATCTATCTATACCACACTAAACAGAAACATTTAAGTTAGGATGCATTCCTAGAAATAAAGGAAAACATTTCAGAAGAATAATTGGTCAATTTATCTATAAGATACATTAAAAAAAAAAAACACCTAAATTTATATACACCTAATAACACAGCTCCAAAATATATAAAGTAAAATCTGACAGAACCCAGGAGAAACAGACAAATCCATAACCACAGTGGGGGATTTTAACCAACATATCTCAGTATCTGATAGAATAAGCAGATAAAAATAAAAACATAGAGGATGTGAAAACATGAACAAACTTGATCTGATTGAGATACAATACTGCAGCCAATACTGTACAATACATCCTTTTCAACTAAATAATATACTATGCTATAAAGCAAATATCAACAAACTTCAAGGGCCAGAAATTATACAGAATATATTTTGAACCAAATGTATTTAACAAAAAAATCCATTACCTAAATATAACCAGAAAGTCACTAAACATTTGGAAATTCAGTAATATACTTCCCTAACATCTGGTTCAAAAAAATTATAATAAAATTAAAAAGTATCTTGATATAAAAGAAAATAAAAATCTGCTAACATTAAAATTTGAGGTCTGCAACTAAAGCTGTGGTTAGGGTAAATTTCTAACTTTTAATTTTTTTTTTTTAAAGATTTTATTTATTTATTCATGAGAGACAGAGAGAGAGAGAGAGAGGCAGAGGGAGAAGCAGGCTCCCAAGGAGCAGGGAGCCCGATGTGGGACTCGATCCCAGGACCCTGGGATCATGACCTGAGCCGAAGGCAGACGCTTAACCATCTGAGCCACCCAGGCGCCCTAATTTTTTTTTTTTTAAAGAAGGACTATGGGGGATACATGGGAAATCTCTATCTTTCTCTTATATTTGCTGTGAACCTAAAGCTGCTCTAAAAAAAAAATAAAGCTTTATTAAAGGGGGAAAAAAAAGTCTACAAGTCAAGGGTTTAAGAGGTATCTTAAGAAAAACAACAGCATATTAAATAAAGTATACAGAAGAATGAAAGAGAAAAGTAGACATTAATGAAACAGAAAACTAACTTCCAAGGAGAAAAATCAACAAGCCCAAAGCTTGACTCTTTAAAAGCACCAATGAAATTAATACACCCTTACCAAGACTGATCAAGAAAAAAAAGAGGGGAAAATAACCATTAACACAGCACAGGTATTAAAAAGAGCATAAGATAAACATTGTCCTGATAAATTTTTAAAAGAATTTTGTAAGGCAGCTCCATGCTGGGCAATGTGGCACCCGAACTCACAACCCCGAGATCAAGACCTGAGCTGAGATCAAGAGTCCAATGCTCAACCGAGTCACCCAGGCACCCCTAAATTACAAAGTTTTTTGTTTGTTTGTTTAAAGATTTTATTTATTTATTTGACAGAGAGAGACATAGCGAGAGAGGGAACACAAGCAGGGGGAGTGGGAGAGGGAGAAGCAGGCTTCCCGCGGAGCAGGGAGCCCAATGTAGGGCTCGATCCTATGACCCTGGGATCCTGACCTGAGCCGAAGGCAGACCCTTAACGACTGAGCCACCCAGGTGCCCCCTAAATTACAAAGTTTTAATGTAAAGGAAAAATTTCTTGAAAAATTATGTAGAGACTGACATAAGAGAAAATCTGAATAATTCTGTATCAATTTAAAAATGTGAATGCACAATTTTATAACTTCCCATCGAAGTTTTAGGCCCAGATGGCTTCACAAGTAGATTATGCAAAAAAATTATACCAAATTCTTCCAGAGAATTTGGTCCACGTTCATCATGATATAAAAACCACACAAAGAGGGGCGTCTGGGTAGCTGAGTCGGTTAAGCATCTGACTCTTGATCTTGACTCAGGTCATGATGTCAGGTCATGAGACTGAGCCCCTGTGTTGGGCATGGAGTCTGCTTAATATTCTCTCTTTCTGTCTCTCCCTCTGCCTCTCCCCCCACTCACCCTGGGTGCATGCATGCGCTCTCTCAAAACAAACAACAAAAAAACCCATATACACACACACAAAGAAATTTTAAAAAAGAAAAATTATAAAACAAACTGCCTTGGGAACACTAAACAACATACCAATAAACTCAATCTAACAATATAAAAAGGATGCTCACGTCACAATCAAATTGGCCTAGGCAAGCCAGAAATCCGCAGGGCAGGAGGTTAGGAAGATGCGCTGGAACTCTTGGGTAGAAGATGATGGTGTTATTCACAAGCAGAATTTGTTTTTCTTCAGGGAAGCTTTAGCTCCCAAGGCGTTTCAACTAACTGAAGCAGGCCCACACAGACTGGCGAAAATAATCTTCCTTAAAGTCAATTGATTATGGACTCCAATTACATCCACAGCAACCCTCAGATTACTTTCTGATTGAATAACTGAGGACTGTACCCTAGCCAAGTGGACACCCAAAACTGACCATCAAGAAGAGGAAATACTTCCCATTTTGTTTTTATAAGGCCCATATAACTCTGATACCAAAAGCTGACAAAATATCTCAGGGAAAAGCAAACTGATGGCCAGTATCCCTCATGAACAATTATACAAGAATTCTCGACAAAGTATTAATAAATTGAATGTAGTGATACATGAATAAAATGTGACAAGATGATCAAGTGGTGTTTATTCCAGGAATATAAGGTTAATTTAACCTGTAAATATCAACTGGCATAACGTATCATGTTAAAAGAGTAAAGGCGAATAATCATATATCTGAAGAGATGTAGAAAAAATATTTGTCGAAATTCAACATCTGTACTTTAAAAAAAGTAAAAAGTAAAAACTCTCACCAAATGAGGAATTTTAAAAAAACTTTTAAAATCTGGTAACAGATATCTACTCCCAAAATTGCAGTTAACATCATTCTTAAGGGAAAAATATTAAAAGATTTTGCTTTAAGATTATGAGACAATCTTATCTCACCATTTCTATTCAACATTGTACTGAAGCTCTAGCTCTCCATCCACAGCAGTAAGTTAAGAAAAGGCAAAACGAGTCATATATTTTAAATAAAGAAGTAAAACTATTATTATGAACAGCTGACATGATTGTATAAGTAGAAAATTCTATAGAAAACAAAACAAAACAAACACCAACTCCAGGAAATGCAAAATGAGCTCACAAGTTCAATGATACAATGCCAATTTACATAAATCAGCTGTGTTTCTGTACATTAGCAACAAGCAATTGGAAAATGATATTAAGGGCGCCTGGGTGGCTCAGTTGGTTAAGCGACTGCCTTCGGCTCAGGTCATGATCCTGGAGTCCCTGGATCGAGTCCCGCATCGGGCTCCCTGCTCGGCAGGGAGTCTGCTTCTCCCTCTGACCCTCCCCCCTCTCATGTGCTTGCTCTCTCTCATTCTCTCTCTCAAATAAATAAATAAAATCTTAAAAAAAAAAAAAGAAAATGATATTAAAAACAATCCCACAAGTAGAATTAAAAAACATCAAATAATCAGGAATAAATTTAACCAGGAGTGCAAAATTTCTATATAAAAATCTACAAAACACTTCTAAAATTAAAGAAGACCTGTATAAGAGGAGAGATAAACCACATTCATAACTGAAAGATTTAATATAGTTAAGATTCACAGACCCCTCAAATTAATCTACAGCTAAAAGGAAGTATCAAAATCCCAGCAGGCTTATTAAAAAAAAAACAAATTAAAAGGCTTCTAAAATTTATACGTAAAGGATCTAGAACGATCAAAACAATTTTGACAAAGCAGTACAAAGTTACTAAATTTCAAGTCTTACTAAAAGGTGCAACAACCACAACAGCAGTGTGGGTGTAAGGATAGATAAACAGATCAGTGGAACAAAATAAAGAGACAGACTTGCTCACGAACAGTCAAATGATTTTTAACCAAGGTGTAAATGCATAAAAGTCTTAACAAATGTGAATAAAATAACCGGGGAGAAACAAACAAGCAAACAAAAATGAACCTCATTTGATACACAAAAATTAATACAAGATGCCTCAATTTTTAAAAAGGTAGAACAAGAAAGTTTCTTCACACCCCTTAAAGATACAAAAAGATTCCTTAGACACAAAAAACATGGACTACAAAAGAGAGGAAGGGAAAAGGCAAAAACATCTGACTTCACAAAATTAAAACTTGTTCTTCGTTAACAACATAAAGAGGCAAACCACAGACTGGAAGAAAAGTATTCAAAAAAGGCCCAGATTAAACTAGCATTTTTAAAAAAACTAGTATTAAGAAATATATACAGGGGAGGTCGGCACCTGGGTGGCTCAGTCGTTAAGCGTCTGCCTTCGTCTCAGGCTGGGATCGAGCACCGCATCAAGCTGCCTGCTCGGCGGGAAGCCTGCTTCTCCCTCTCCCACTCCCCTTGCTTGTGTTCCCTCTCTCTCTCTGTCTCTCTCTGTCAAATAAATAAATAAAATCTTAAAAAAAAAAACTTACTATAAAAAAATATGTGTGTGTGTGTGTGTGTGTGTGTATATATATATATATATATATATATGGGGGCAGCTGGATGACTCAGTGGGTTAAGCGTCCAACTCCTGATTTCAGCTCAGATCATGATCTCAGGGCTGTGGGATGGAGCCCCATGAAGGACTCCATGCTGCGTGTCGACCCTGCTTGAGATTCTCTTTCTCTCCCTCTCCCTCTGCCCCTCCCCACTAACCCACAACTTCGCAAGGTGCTCTAAATAAATAAATAAATAAAATATAAATATATATATATAAATTCCTGTAAATCAACAATAAAAAGAATTTTTTTTAAAGTTTAAAAAATCAGCAAGAGATCTGAACCAATAGATCACAAAAGAAGATACCTGAATGGCCAAAAAGCATGCATGAAAAGGAGCTCAGTATCAATCATCAGGGAAGTACGAATTAAAACCACAATGAGACCAATCTCCACTAGAAAGGCTAAAATCAAAAAGGTTGATAATAGGAACTGTTGCAAACATGTAGGGCCCCTACAACGGCCCCACGCTGCTGGTGAGTGTATAAAATGTTGCAACTATTCTTGAAAACCTTTATGGTAATTTTTTTTAAGTTAACATACACATACTTATGACCTAGCGATTTCATTTCTAGGTGTTTTACCTAAAATAAATGAAAACACATATCCACATCAACACTTGTGCAAGAAGGTTCATTGCTAAAAACTGTTAACAGCCTGAACGTTCATCAAGTAGGGAATAAACAAATTGTGAAATCTTCATTCAGTGGAATATCACTCAAGGAAAAAAAAATGAATCATGCGACATGCAACAGGGATGGATCACAAAAAGATGCTGAGAAAAAGGCGGCAGCCACAGAAAAAACATGTACTACATTGATTCCATTTACATGTATGTAAAGCCCAAAAATAAGAACATTGATTCTATGTCAGTGGAAATCTGGGAGAGTTGGGGCGGGGGGGTCTGGAAATTTGGAAATTAACTACAAAGGGGCAAGAGAGAGACGTTCTGAGGGGATGGGAAGGTTCTACATCTTATTTCGGGTAGTCTGACCCAGGGAGGCACACAATTATCAAAACTCCTCAAACTACTAAAAAAAAAAAAAAATTCTATTGTGTATAAACAATACCTCAATAAAAATATCAACAGGCTAAAAAAAAGATTATGACACAGAATTCCTCTCCCATTCCTTTGGTCATGCTCGGGCAGGTGTTGGCAACGTGTGAATACACAGCCATAAGGTCACGTGGTGGATTTCCTGGGGAGCCCTGTGCGGGGCAGGGAAGGAGAAGGCACAGGAGAGGGGATACTGGTAACCAGCCTGTGTGCCTCAGACAAAAAAAGGCTCCTGAGCCGGGTCTGGCATATCTGCCATGGAGTGCTAGCCCTCAGTTTCAACGCCAGAGATGTTCTTATCTCCTTCGTGACTCAAGGCAAATGCCGATCAGAGAACACTAAATCAATGAACCCACAGAAAGGGCTCAAGAAACAAGTGAGTCATGAAACTCAGCAGCAAAAGACAATATAGACTACAGTAAATCATGTTCCACATCAGCTTTGAGAGAGATCCCTACAGAAAATAGCAAGTGCAAGATTTTACTAAAACTGAAGCGAGTTCTCCAGCCCATCCCTTTCTTGTTCCTCTCATCCCGAAAACTCATCAAGTAGCTAGAACTGAAGGAATGTAGTCAAGAACAGCATATGGAGACTCTAAAGGTCCTCGAGCTAAGTAAATATGCAGCCACTTTCCTCTCCCTAGCAACAAGTGCCCATTTAATCATCCCTAAAGATGCAAGATGGCAAGGCGAGAGAGCCTGGGGAGAGGCCACTGTTCTGCAATGCACATCATCCAATGATGTGGTAACGTAGAGTTCTACGCTCTGCGCAATACCACCACGCTTGATTAAAAATTAGATCCGTATTTTTTTTCTTTAGGTCTTAATTAGCTTCTTCATAAACTACAAACATTATCATTGGAGACACATGCTGGGACAGACAAATTAGACACTCGTTGCCAGCCTGAGAGGGTCCCCGGTGATTAACTGTCACGATGCTGATGTTGACAGTGCCGCTTTTCTAATTGTGCTAACCATTATGCTGGGGAAATACCAACCGTCTCATCTTTCATAAAAAAAAAAAAAAAAAAAAAAAAGACAGGTAAAGGAATCACATGAGTGGGCTTGTGTGAATCCTATCACCCCGATCTCAGAAACCTAAGGGTCAAGTGTTTGTAAATATTTCCAGTAACCCAGATCATCAGTTCTCCCTTCTCTTAACAAGGAAACCCACTTTAACTTGGCAGTTTGCATGAATCATTCATTATCGCCGAGACCGGCACTTTTCTGGAATCCTCCATCCTTGCCACGGCTCTGGCTACAACGCTTTTTGTTGATTTTAAAAGCGTGAAAGCACTGTGGTTCCGTTAAAATGGAGGAGTTTACTTTTAAAGAGTCGGTAAAACAGAGACCTTCCAAACGAGGGCAAGGCAGCCTAACCAACCATCTCCTTTGTCCAGTGGGGATTTCAGGGCAGGAGTGGGGGAAGGGGTCAACACACCATAGAAATCTCAAAATGACAACGTCATTGTTCAGTGAAAGAGGCTGGAATGCTTTCTACACACTTTCCCTGACATCTTTACACAATGCAATGCAAGGGTCAGTGGTACTGAGACAAGGAAAGGCAGATCCACTCTTTTGCATCTATAAAAGCAAGCGACCCAACCTATTGTACCCAAGTCTTAGGCTGGCTTTGTTCTCAATATCCAGATGCAGCAGGTTTTTTCTTCCGCACTCCCCCTCTGGAAAGAAATGACTGCGGACACCTCCTTCACATTTTCTTTTTTCTCAGGCATTTTCACTTCATAAAGCTGCAGTCAATGTGTTTTGTGTGCGGTGAGGAGGGAATGACACGTTCCATGGTGGTCCCCACCACGGCCTGCATTGGTGGCTCAAGTGGCCTCAGGATTAGCCTTTGTGCTCCATGAAAGGATATGAAAAGTCAGTTATTTAAGCTCAGTCAAGCTGTTGATTTTTTTTTTCTTTCTTTTCTTGGATGAGGGGTGTGTGGGGAAGAAAGGTTTTGCAATTCAGTTTTCCTCAATAAATTACAGCATTTTGCTGAGGGCAGCTGTATGCAAGTTCACAAGCTCGAGGAGCCCTTTTTTTTTTTTTTAATTAGAATGCTTAAGTCAAACTTCCGGCCTCTTACCTTCCTTTTGACTTGTTTTGCTAGTAGAAAGACTTCTTGGAGGTGATCACTGTTTCAGGTCAGGAATTCTAAATAATTGAGCGTCCTGACTCAAATATTATCGGTGGGGTTGGGGGGGGCGGGAGGCTTCCAGAAATTGCCTTAAGTTTGTTAATATGAAATATGTAGTGTTCAATAGTCCCTTTTGAAATTCACTGATTGTGACTCCATGAGTCTACATGTAAAAATAGCCATTAAAATCTTCGGGGCGCTCAGACTTAGAATCTCTGTGATACAGCTCATGTGGTGATACTCAAGGGCCCCACAGCTCTGTGCCAATTCCTTTGATGTAACATAATGCCATTACCAAACTATTCCTCCTACTTAAAAAGATACGTAGCACTTTAAAAAATAACAACCCATTATTTAGTGCTTAACGTGCACTTAGATGTTATGCTAAGAAGTTTATTAAAAAGATTTCTTTCCGTCTTCACAATAACCCTTGAGAAGTAACACCATTATGTCTCTTTTACAAATAAGGAATGTGTGGCTCTCTGAGGGCAGGGACAGGAAGAGGTAAAGCTAGGGTCAAACTCAAAGGCAGGCTGGGGGGCAGGGACTCCCACTGTACCCACTCCACATTTTAAAGCTATTTACATTATAAATGATACCCACTAACATATAATCATATTTACAGCAGCATATTCAACCCTCACACCACGAAAACAGAAGCTTTTCCTACAGAACCAAGAGCAACGGCAAGAACCACCTGCAGGGTTCCTCCATCCTCAGGTACAATCACACTCGATACGTACACAAATTTGGTTTTCTTATGCGGCCTTCCTTCTTCTTCTGGAATCGTGAGTGGTTCCAACTTGGCCATCAACTAAAATCTGGCTGGACAGGCAACATCCCCGGCAGCTTGAGAAGCTGCTGTACACAATGGCATAGACTCAGGACGGCGCCACTGCTGGGATATGGCCTTTGAAGGACATCACTTGGGGCAGGGACAACTCTCCCACAGTGTGGACACACTAATCAGAATCAAGGGTTTGCAGGGGCGCCTGGGTGGCTCAGTTGGTTAAGCGACTGCCTTCGGCTCAGGTCATGATCCTGGAGTCCCGGGATCGAGTCCCGCATCGGGCTCCCTGCTCGGCAGGGAGCCTGCTTCTCCCTCCGACCCTCCCCCACTCATGTACTCTCTCTCTCTCTCTCTCTCATTCTTGCTCTCTCAAAATAAATAAATAAATCTTTAAAAAAAAAAAAGAATCAAGGGTTTGCATCAGCCACACTTGGCATCACTACCTAGATGTCTCAAAGAGAAACTTGGCCAAACCAGTGCCTCTTCCTGTCCCCTATGTTGGCAAAACCCACCAACATGGTGGTGCCTCCTCCCTCTCTGTGGCTTTCTACCAATATTCCAAATCCAAATCCCTGTGCTGGAGATGCGGGTCTCCCTGTCATCTGCCTCCTCTGTACCTATCCATCTTTATCTCCTCTGATGCCAGATCTCAAACTTCACATTCTGGTGTCCCTGCAAACTTCCTGTGCTCTCCTTGGCTTCCTGTCGTTGGTGGCTGCTTCTCCCGGACATGAGGCTCAGAGATCACCAGGAAGCCACCTTCAACTTCCCCGGGCAGGGTTACAGAGATGCCCCAAGTGCTACAGTTTGAACTAATAGTTGGCCAACTCGGAAATAAATAATACAAAATCTTAAAGTTTTGGTTTAATTTAAAACCATGTACAGGGCGCCTGGGTGGCTCAGTTGTTAAGCAACTGCCTTTGGCTCAGGTCATGGTCCCAGGGTCCTGGGATCGAGTCCCATATCGGGCTCTCTCCTCTGCGGGAAGCCTGCTTCTCCCTCTCCCACTCCCCCTGCTTGTGTTCCCTCTCTCACTGTGTCTCTCTCTGTCAAATAAATAAATAAAATCTTTAAAAAAATAAAATAAAATAAAATAAAATAAAACCATGTACAGATCTGGTATTAGAGTGTCTCATGGTCTTTCTTACATCAATCACCCCGTAATGCAGCACCTGGGACTTCGGAGACTCTTGTGAGGCTCTTAGCACAGAATCCTCCTGTATTTCTGTAATCCCCCCACCCTGCTCACGTGTTGTCTCATCCATACCTAAATACTTAGCAATTTTTTTTTAAAGTAGAGGTTTTACTAAGTCTACCCAAAGCATTCCATTTGTCACACCTACTTCATCAGTTCACAGAGTGCGTATTGTCATTATAAAACAGCAAGAGGGCAAGGAGCAGGAACAAGTCTAGGAAGAATCAGTACGGACTCCGGGGAAAGACAACAAGGCCAAAGAACGGAGCAGAGAGCATGCATACACTAGAGAGAGCCACTAAATCTCATTTTACAGCAGGGACAGAGAGCACCATGAGATGTGGGGGTAGGAGAAAATGGAGAAATGGCTTAAACACCAAAAACAGGGGCTGACTCTGCCATCCGATCTAGAGCACTTATTAGTGAAGGAATGAAAAAACAAGGAAAGGCTAATAGTTACCTCTGGAGGGTCAAGGGCAGGTTTAGAGTTAATGTCTTAACTTCCAGTGTCACTCAGTGTATGTTTCGCTAACTTCATCCATAATTCTCCTGAAGGCGACCGCCTCAGAGAATGCATCAGATCATGAAACGTGATCAGGTTCCCAGTCAACCTGGGGCCCTGGCATCGCGTGCGGTACATTGAACCGAAATGGGGGAAGCCTCACTGAAGACCAGCATGGAACCCGGTGGCCTGCTGCCCAATCCTGAGACGCCATGTGGATGCCGGCTGGAACCAGCAAGGCAGGAGGAGGAAGTCCTCAGCCACGGGAACTTTCCCATGCACGCACAAAGAAGAGAGAGGAATCTGAAACACTAAGATCCTTTACAGAAGCAGCCAAGGGCACACTTCATGGGCAACCACCACGCCCATGCAACAGAAACCACATTACCAACTTTGCTGATTTTCAGTAAAATCCACCAAAATGCATGACATTTTCTAAAAAGAAAGAGGCACACACATTCTAGTTTCCCTTAAAATTACGTGGTGAGCAGCCACTTACCTGCTCAAAGACCTTGGGTGGGGCCAACAGTTTATAGGTTCAAATCTAAATTCCTCAGACAAGTTTTCAAGGCCATCTTAAAATGCAGATCATGATTCACATAGAGCCCTACATAAAACCCTCTGTTCCAGCCACAAACACGATTTTCCTTGCTTTACAGTTTATGATGTGCAGCAAGCTACTTGGTTTGAAAGGGCTACATATCAACGATGTAATTGCTCCTTGACGGTACGTACGTATTTATGCTACACACATACACACCCATATGCATATAAAGAACACTGACAAGCTCTGTTGTCTGAACTCAAGTACATCAGGCTCCTATCTTCACAGAAAAGAATGTTAATGCTTACATTATAAAATCTTAAAATTCTTTTTTTAAAAGATTTTATTTATTTTCTGAGAGCGAGAGAGAGATCGAGAGAGAGCACAGAGGGAGAGGGAGAAGCAGGCTCCCCGCTGAGCAGGGAGCCCAACACGGGGCTCAATCCCAGGACCTTGAGACCATGACCTGAGCCAAAGGCAGACACTTAACCGACTGAGCCACCCAGGCATCCTTAAAATTTATTTTATTGACAATTTTTCATAGTATTCAAAATTTAAACTGCTACTTGGACATTTTTTTATATGTTTTTTATTTATTTATTCATGAGAGTCAGAGAGAGAGAGAGAGGCAGAGGGAGAAGCAGGCTCCCCACCTAGCAGGGAGCCTGATGCGGGACTCGATCCCAGGACCCCAGGATCATGACCCGAGCTGAAGGCAGATGCTCAACCATCTGAGCCACCCAGGCGCCCTGGACATTCGTTTTAATTAAATCATAAAGTGTTTACTTTTGTTGTATGAATGATAAAGCTATTATACACAGTTTATACATTTCCAGTATTTAAATTTAACAATTTAACTGTTTACTGTATTTGTACCACTGTCTATAAGAAATGCATTTCTAATTACTAGTGTAGCGTAGAATCGCCTGTTCTTCATAGTTTTAAAGTTTCTATTTTTCAACAAAACTTTAGGAAATGTGGGCGCCTGGGTGACTCAGTTGGTTAAGCGACTGCCTTCGGCTCGGGTCATGATCCTGGAGTCCCGGGATCGAGTCCCGCATCGGGCTCCCTGCTTGGCGGGGAGTCTGCTTCTCCCTCTGCCCCTCCCCCCTCTCATGTGCTCTCTCTCATTCTCTCTCTCTGAAATAAATAAATAAAATCTTTAAAAAAAAAAAAAAACTTTAGGAAATGTTCATTTGTTTTCATCACAGCCAATTGTTTGTCCTTGTTTACATGACAGTACTACAGAGCTGTGTATATCACGACCCAAACAAACATGCATCAAAATATGTATAAATATGGTATCTTCTACCACCTAGTGTGCACGCCTAAAAAACAGTCACAATTTCTCCCATACTTGTGTCTGAAATCAGGCTTATCGTAACATAAGCTATGGAATAAAGTTTTTGAAAATAGTAGTTCTTAGTCTGGACTTTACAACCAGCAAACATTTCAAAAAGCATTTATGGAGAAGAAAGGTGATTTGCCCACCTTGAATTCTAAAGAAAAAAAGGCTAGTATCACAATTGCAAAAGGTTTGTATCTCAAATACCATGGGATTATATCATATGACCACTTGTACACTTGTTGGGGAGGAGGTGTAGGCACGAGATGACAAATAATATCATTATTATTAGAGATTCTACCTGGAATTTCCCTCAGTAAGAATACTCTGATGTGATGGAAAGAGAGAAAGGGGCACCTTGCTTCTCCCTCCTGAGCATAAATGAGTATAACTCAAAAATATAAAAATAAAAGCTTCAAAATGATCACTTCCTAGCTGTGTGACCCTGAACTAATTATGTAATTATGTATCTATCATGAGTCTCATTTCCCTCAACTGTGAGAATAGCACAGTAACTCTATGTACCTCCTGAGTCGCCAGAAAAATGGAGATTATACAAATAAAAGACTTGAAACGAGGCTTGACACCCAGGAAGGAGTCACTCAACGTTAGCTAGGATGACTGTTATTTCCAGCTAATGCAGACTACCTGTCACCTTCTGAGTGACTTTAGATCTCCTGGCTAAGAGCCATGCCACTGTATTTAGAAAACAAGATATCCTAAAAGAGAAAAACTGAGAAAATTCAACTTTGAAAAAAAAAAAAAAATCCTACATCATCCTTATTTTTTTTTTTTTAAAGATTTTATGTATTTATTTGAGAGAGAGAGAATGAGAGACAGAGAGCACGAGAGGGAAGAGGGCAGAGGGAGAAGCAGACCCCCTGCTGAGCAGGGAGCGCGATGCGGGACTCGATCCCGGGACTCCAGGATCATGACCTGAGCCGAAGGCAGTCGCTTAACCAACTGAGCCACCCAGGCGCCCTACATCATCCTTATTTTTGCATGTTAACTCAGCTGGGGCACCCTGGTGCTTGAGAGCCACTGCCCTAGAAAGGGTAGGTTGTTGGAAGGACAAGAGGTCCACGCTGACTGCAGAGAACCACCTTCCTATCCGGGGACTGACAATACAGTGTTCACCACTTTAATGACTGAAGCACCAAGTTCAGATCTGCCTCGGTTTCTGAAGCTGCGCTGTGGGGGAGGGGATGCCATGCAATACAGCCCCAGAGCCTTGCCTTTAAGGGATTATGCATACATTGAGGACTTAAAACACTTAAAATTCTTTTAGCCCTATGATTAGTGTCAAATAGACCTTTTTCTCAATCTGAAATGTGAGCAGGATGGGTCCCTCCTCTGTTTAAAATATTCCAGTGGTTTCCCACTGTATCCAGAAGAGAAGCTGAAGCCCTGAGCCTATGTGGTCCACTTCTGCCTATGCCTCAAGCTACCTCTTGCCCATCTCTCCTCTCTGTTCACCGCCCGGCTTTCCCTCTCCCTGGGAATCTACCACTTTGTTCCCATCTTAAGCATCTGCACCTGTTCCTTTTCCTGAGCATGCTCTCCCACCCACCACCACCTGAGTACAGGTCTTTTCTGCATGGCTGCTTCCTTCCTTTTTTTTTTTTTTTTAAAGATTTTATCCATTTACTTGACAGAGAGAGACACAGCGAGAGAGGGAACAGAAGCAGGGGGAGTGGGAGAGGGAGAAGCAGGCTTCCCTCTGCGCAGGGAGCCCGATGCGGGGCTCGATCCCAGAATCCCAGGATCATGACCTGAGCCAAAGGCAGACGCCCAACGACTGAGCCACCCAGGCGCACCCCTTCCTATTTTTTTAAACTCAAACATCACAGCGTCCTTGATCACCATGTTTCATTCAAGCGCTCCCTGAAGTCATCTGCAAACACTTTCCTTAATGCACTAGGAGATTACTGGAATTGCCTTATAGATTTCCTTGTTTCCCATCTGTCTTCTGCACTGGAATGTAAATTTCTGGAAGTCAATGCCTAGTTCTACACACCAAATCCTAGGAAAAGTGCCTGGCACGTAGGAAATGCTTACTGTTGCCTGATTAACTGGAAATGAGGTTGAAGTAAGAGTGCTCCTGGCCTTTGCATAGGGCACAGGGATGGTTTTATTGCAGAATAGCATGCTCAAGGGAAGTTTCACTAATGGGAAGAGAGACTTCCGTGGGTCCTTAAAGAATGAAGAGGGGATCCATTGGGGGTTGGGCCAAAGGGGTGTGTGTAACACGCAGAAGAGTCTCAGTGATCCACCCCACAGGCACGTCAAGTTTTACAGGAGCTGTAGAGAGATTAAATTTAAGGGCTGGGAAATCTGAATTTTACTCTCTAGGCCTGAGCTTCTTTGTAACACAAATCACTGGCAACCAAAGCATGACAAACCATTTAGATATATATTCTAAGATAGGGCTGCTGTGGTGAGGAAAGGGTGTGAGTCCCTGTTCCTGTAGTGAGGACAGTGGTGCAGCCGGTCTGGTAGGAAGACGGAATCTGCTTATCCCTGAACAGTCTCAGCCTTCTAGGACATACTAGAGTCTCTGGTTCAGAGAAGAAAACAAATTAAGTTTGAAAATAAGCAAAGAGACTGGCATTTGAAAGCAAAGAACAAAGGTATCTGCTGATCTCAGAGGATCATGGGCAGGTTAATCTATGCACCACAGTATTCATGAGGCAAAGACAGAAGAAACAAAGACATAATAACAGGCAGGTCTTTTTTATAATTACAAACCGTTAAATAAATTAAGCTTTCATTGAAGGGAATGAGGAGGAGTTGGCTGAGGAAAAGGATATGGAATAAACACTTTAAAGTAATAAAAATTATTAAAATGATCAAGTATCTTTCAAGGCTTATCAGATACACCAAGGATGAACAGAATCATTAGAAGCTGAATACACTTGGCACCGAGTTTATCCTTGAAAACAAAGCTAAGCAACTCCCCTCAAACTTTCCCCTTCCTGAGCCTACTCTCAGGACTACTCAGGTTCCAGAAGCACTTCCTCAATGCTCAGTTGACCTCCTCAGTCCTAACAACTTGCCTCCCAGGACTTCCTCTGGGGCACTCTGAAAAATTAGCATCCCAAACTTGGCAAAGGATGAATTTCTGGAAGACTCCTTCTCCCGGGGGTGGGTGGGGGCTGGAGGAGATCCATAGGGGATCCTACTCACCATTAGAGTCAGGACCTCGACTCTAATCCCTGCTTATCAGTGGGATTTGCGGGGGGAGATACACCACCCCCCACAACGCCCCCAAAACACAAGCTATAAAACCCAAACCCCCCAGCTACACACCGAGCAAACTCCTTCAAAGAATAGCTTGCTCTCATCCCAGCTGCCTCTACTCTGACTTTGGGCCTCTGCAGTCTGGACTCCTTCTATCCGAAACCTGCTCCGGCTGCTCGCTGGACCGCTCACCGTCAAATCCAACTGACAGCTTTCTGCTTCCTCACCCCTGCTTTGCATTTCACACACCCGTCCTCCTTTGGTTTTGCAGCTCCGATTTCCCCTCCTCTCTTCCTTGCCATTCTTTCCAGGTCTCATCTGCTTGCCTTCTCTTCTCTCTTTCTCTTTCAATATCAAGACTTCTTTTTTAAAGCTCTGGTGTTGGCCCCTAAAAATGCTTCACTCTCTTTGGGCAATCTTTTTTTTTTTTTTTTTTTTAAGATTTTATTTATTTGACAGAGAGAGACACAGCGAGAGAGGGAACACAAGCAGGGGGAATGGGAGAGGGAGAAGCAGGCTTCCTGCCGAGCAGGGAGCCCGATGTGGGGCTCAATCCCAGGACCCTGGGATCATGACCTGAGCTGAAGGCAGACCCTTAATGACTGAGCCACCAGGCGCCCCTCTTTGGGCAATCTTATCCATCTTCCCACCATCAATGACTACCTGCTCCATAAAGAAGACGCAGGCTCTACGCTCATCCCAGGTCTCTCAAACACCAGGCTCACGCTCCCAACCACCTGCAGGATGCCTCCACCGGAAGGTCCCAGAATGTCCTCAAGATAAGTGAACTAAAAATGACAGACGGGGACAGGAAAGCAGACTTCTCTCACACTAGAGCCTTAGCCATTCTCCCATACAGTCTCCCTCCTTTTATAAGGTCACACAGAGTTGTCATTGCTGACCTTCTGTCTCTCCCAAGAGAGTGCGCCTCAAGGAAGACTGGGAATTAAATGTCATTCAACTCCACAACCAAGCCCAGCAGGGGGCCTAAAAGACACGGTAAGTGCTTGATCAAATGAAGGAAGATACAAGCTCCATCCCTCATCCCTCATCCTACCACATGGTAGGAGCTCAATAAAAGATGGGGTGGGAAAAGCAAAACAAAGACATCTAGGAATGAGAAATACCGATAGAATTACAAGTCTAGGGGCGCCTGGGTAGCTCAGTCATTAGGCGTCTGCCTTTGGCCCGGGTCATGGTCCCAGGGTCCTGGGATTGAGCCCCGCATCAGGCTCCCTGCTGTGCAGGAAGCCTGCTTCTCCCTCTCCCACTCCCCCTGCTTGTTCCCTCTCCCACTGTGTCTCTCTCTGTCAAATAAATAAATAAAATCTTAAAAAAAAAAAAAAGAACTACAAGTCTACACACCACAGGTACATTATAAAAACAAGGTCTCCCTTTTGGGAGAAATGTCAGGATTTTCCATTATATATCTTGTTGCAAATATATTCACAAAACAACAGATCTGCGCAAATATTAGAAACATACCAGGGTCATTAAAATTAATCATTAAAATTCACTTCATTAAATCTTAAATGTTATTAAAACATTACAAATATTACAACTGCATGGTACCTTTATTAATTAAATCAATCATTGCTTTAAGAAAATTAAAAGATGAGATTTAGGCTGCTGGGATTTGTGCTATGGTATTAGGAAGTCAGCCAAACATTTAAAAATGTGAATTTTAATTACTGCATCTATATTTTTGTTTATATCTTTGTTTACCCAAATACATCATGTTTCGAAGGCCAAAGTCCTATTCAAAGTATGGCCCCCACCATTGATTTCTCATGTCTGAGGTCCAGATGAGAATCGTGATACTATTTGTATTTTTCACCTCTATTTTCATAAAGATAGTTGGTTTTAACACGTGAAGAACTATATCCTAGCTTGATAGATGACTTGGTTTTAAGAATATCATTAACACTGTTCGGATTTTAAGAAAGCAAATAAACAAAACGTGTCTGAACACCACCGATAAGCCAGATGTGCACTGCCAGCCACCGGCTAACTTACCCGATAGGCCCAGGGCAACCCTGAGGTAACCTGCAGACTGCTGTTATTCTGTATTGTATAAATTATTTATTTCCGAGGATATATTCAGAAATTTCCCTCGCTTCTGGCCCAGCCTTCCAAAACGCCTCACTGGTCAAAAACCGATCTCTCGGGGCTCCTGGGTGGCTCAGTTGGTGAAGCAACTGCCTTCAGCTCAGGTCATGATCCTGGAGTCCCGGGATCGAGTCCCGCATCGGGCTACCTGCTCAGCGGGGAGTCTGCTTCTCCCTCTGATCCTTCCCCTCTCATGCTCTCTGTCTCCCATTCTCTCTCAGATAAATAAATAAAAAATCTTAAAAAAAAAAAAATCGATCTCTCTTCATTCACTACTGCTCCTCACCTGGGTGAACACAGGTTCCCAAACTCCACACGTGAGCCCCAGTGCTCTGTGGGATTCCTCACTCTAACGCAGGACAACAGAAAATACGACACGTTTTCAAAACTCGCTGCGTCACAGTCTCCCATTAGCGGGATTAAGGAATAGCTAACTATCCAAAAAGCAATACAAAATGAAACACCCATAAATATTTACACAAATACAAATCTCTTGTTGAAGTCCAAGGGACAGAGTTAGGTAAATACCCTCTATCGGGCCAGCATATCTTGTCAGAATTTTCTTATCCCTATCATTTAGTCGCTGGAGTAATAAAATCTGCCCCTGATTTAGGGCTTGCTTCTACAGAGTATTAGCAACTCCAGGCATTATGGTTCCAATGGAAGATTCTGATCTCAGGTCTCTCCTCAAATTTCTCAGCATCAGACTCAATTGGAAAAACAATTAAGTTCTAACCCAGTGGTTCACATTTCCGAACTCTTACTTACAAAACCGACAAAACTCTCATTGTCTTACAGAAAAAGCAATCAAACGTGCATAATCTGGATTAAAAAGTTCACATGGATAAATGTAATCACATTATTTCTATATCTATTTGATTTTAACTCTCCCCAAAACGCATGACCACAGGCATATCTTTAGTAAGGAAAAAAAAAAATCACACATGACAGTCTTAATTTGAATATTCTGGTAAGTGGAAAACTTAACTCCTTCTTCATGAAGGTATCTAAGCTTTGGATTTCGGTTTGTGTTCCATTTGTTACTATATAAATCCCGCCAAGTTCTTTCTGGCTCAGGAATACTAGATGTAAAGGATACGAAGATTGGGAAGAACCCCATCTCCTACCTTTGGTCACCCCAAAGGTAACTTCTTGATAAGGAAATTCCCGGTCCTTTTAAAACGCAACCATTTCAATTAAACTCACCTGTTAGGTTTGGAAAGACTCAGTTCTGTGAGCTTCTCTGAGCATAGGAGGAGCTGCTGGAGACCCAAAAAACCTGATGTGAGACATTACACCTGGGGGGCCTCCCGATGACAGCAGCAGGTTTTGCTCTTGACATCAGAAACAAAAGCACAAGGGAATGTTCTACTGTCTCGGTACTGAAAGGCGCTGACAAAACGCTTGAGAAGAGCTCATGAACTGGACGCAAGGTCTGAAAATCCTTCCCATTTCAGATTCCCGCATAACTGGGAAGGTGCTGTTGTTCGCACAGCTAATAGTCATGATACCTGCATGTTTTCCCGGACTAGTTAAAACTCTTAAATGTATTAGAGGACTGAGTCCAAATAGGTAAAATTTCCTTTAAAAAACTAACACCCACCCACCTATAAAAAGGCAAACAAAAACTAGATCAAGTACTTAAGTAAAGCCATGAGGTGAGTCAAGCTGATTGTCATTTTGACCTTGCTTTGCTTTAATTCAGGAGCCTATTTAGAAATGTAACAAGCAACCCTCTTCATTCGGCTCAGCTAGCAGAGCTAATAGGCTTCTAATTAATTTCCAGAAGATTGCTGTTATAACTAACAGGTTTTAAACATTTGGTTGATTGGGGAAAATGAATTGAATATAATGTATTTGATTTGGAAAATTAGTTTTCATTCTATGTGCTTACCATAATAGTGTTTATTTTAAGTTTACATGATTCCATTAAGAGTCCCAGAACACCACCGGGTTGTTTTTAGCCTTAACAGTGTCCTATCCAACTTAAAAAAAAAAAAAAAAAATCAATTTACATTTTGACTTTTGTTGCCCTTTATTTGAGGGCAAGTTAAATTCATTTTTGTGGCTTTAATAAAAATCTTCGCTTGCTAATATAGCAAGAGGACCAAATACTTCAAAATCCCAGTGATACCTCAGTCAAAAGCCTACTCATCGCATGCAAATCCTCCAGGGAAAGCCTTCTACACACAAAGTAAGATGAACCAGTTACTGCATTGTTTATGAAGTCTCCCTTGATTCCTCCTGACAACCATTTAAACAACGACTGTTGGGAAATGTCCCTCAAAGAATCAACAACAATGGCAGGGATCAGAGCTTTTCTATTTAGCTAATTCTATTTTTAAAAGGAGAAAATATTTCTTCCTGAAGGGTTTATGAGACGCCTTATTAAAGACACCTGCAAACAAAACAAGTGACAATAGATCTTTATCATAATTGATAACTGAGTTATCCTTGAGACAAAACTTCTTTCTTGGAGACAGTAACATCGAGATTTACCTCAGCTATTAGAGTCAAGAAATCAGCTAATTGGGATTACCGGTGATAAGTCTCACCAAGATTAAGTGAGCAGGTAATAAAAAGGCCCTGTCTCTCGGTGAAAGAGAAGTACAGAGAGACTAGAATTTTCTCTCCTCAGGCTGCTGAGAATGTTTTATAATGAACTCAGGCAGCATCTATCCCTGTACGTCCACACATCATGCAAAACTAGGTGGGCGATGGGGCGCCTGGGTGGCTCATTTGTTAAGCGTCTGCCTTCGGCTCAGGTCATGGTGCCAGGGTCCTGGGATCAAGTCCGGCATCGGGCTCCCTGATCTGCAGGAAGCCTGCTTCTCCCTCTCCCACTCCCCCTGCTTGTGTTCCCTCTCTTCGCTGTCTCTCTGTCAAATTAAAAAAAAAATCTTAAGGGCACCTGGGTGGCTCAGTTGGTTAAGCGACTGCCTTCGGCTCAGGTCATGATCCTGGAGTCCCGGGATCGAGTCCCGCATCGGGCTCCCTGCTCAGCAGGGAGTCTGCTTCTCCCTCTGACCCTCCTCCCTCTCATGCTCTCTGTCTCTCATTCTCTCTCTCTCAAATAGATAAATAAAATCTTAAAAAAAAAAAAAATCTTAAAAAAACCCCAAAAAACTAGGTGGGCGATTCAGACTAGGGGGGCTGATCATGTGCCGAGCACACAGTGGGCCAGCCAGCTTAGGAAACTCAATCTCTGCCTAACTTGCACTTGCAAAGAAAAACAACCTTTCCACAAATCTTCTCAATGGAATTAACAATCCCTGGGAAAATGTGACCCTGTTTTAGCGAGAATTGCTTCTTGGGGATAAATTATATGGCAAAACCCAGCAGGACACGTTTATAAAATAAGTCTGCAGAAGAGGGACAGAAAAATCAGAGCTCTTTGCAGTAAAAGTACTCTGCCTCTGAGTCTCGAGTCTCCATTTGGCTCACCTTGGTAACAGTGCGTGCCTTTGCCCATGGGCTATACTGTTCTCAGTCAGATATTCACTGCTGCGTTTAGGAGTGACTCACAGAAATGCCTGTGGTCATTTCAGGCCTATTAGTGATTTTTATAACATAGCTAATTTTCCAAATTAAGTAATTCTAGCTCCTTTTTATAACAGTGGCTCCAGAAAAGTCCCTAAGTTTTGACTTGAAGTGCATCTGGGCATTGAACAAAAGTGGGGGGGGGGGCGCGACCATCAGGATGAAGCCATGATTGCAGACCCCAGTGGCAGCATTTCGACTTCCTGGCCTTACAATGAGTTCATGATTACTTAGGGAGAGTGAAACACAAATTCAAGAAGTATTAGCGATAGCAGCGGTGATCTTGGAATATGTGCAGCTGTTGATAAATGTATGTCATTTTCAAAAAAAAAAAAAAAAAAAAGCCCACTTGGAAATGAAGAAGAAAGTCCCCCAGCCTGAATCGCTGAAAAGTAGACAGAATTAAACAGCAGGAAAATCATCCCACGTGTGCCACAACACTGAGTGAGCAGATGAGGCATGAGATGACCCAATATCTTTCCTCAGAACCTCAAGTTCACAGACAGAACACATGCTGTATAGAAGGTATTTGTGGGATCGTTGGGTTTAAAATTCACTCACACACATACATACACACACACACCCCTTAAGACTTAGAGCAATCAACGTGTGAAAGAAAAGCTGCCTAGAAAAATAAAAAAGACATTTTCTGAGATGACTTTGATCCCGTACTCAAATTATTGGCTTAAATGTACTTGCCTTTAAAGGCTTTGTATCTGCAATAACTGCTCTCCTTTGTCCTTGTTAACAAAGTATTATTTTCACCTTATTATTACTAATCTTTTCTTTGTTAGTAACCACACCTGGATTTATCCCCCAAAATGGTGCAGTAAATATTTGTCCTTTGTAGTAATACAATGCATAATTTAATCAATCTGGGCTATCTTTCCATGAGAGGTGATTGTTTCTATATTATGAAATGTGCTCACAGTAAAGGGAAATTCATGCCAGATACCTGGAAGGCAGATGCAGAACCACTTACCAAGCCTGTAGCTGCTTCGAACCAACCTTGACAAGACTGTGTAGCCACTCCTACACATGAGGTATTACTCATGTTAACTTAGCCTCCGAATCAGAACCACACCTTTCTCTTACAAACACGGCCTTTACTAAGATAACATGACATCGTCAGGCCGGGAGGCCCACCCTCGGCCCCCATGGAAAGGACTTGAAAGAACAGGAACTGCAGTTTTCCGTTCAAGAACTTGGCATCACTGTAACCTTACCTGGAAGAAATCTAGAAACGTCAGGGGTAGCAAGTCATCCATGTGCCCAATGTCTTTGGAGAAACGATTTAAAATTCTTCCTGCAAGAACAGGATATGAGAAATTACTCATTTCCCCAGATAGGCCCTTTAAGGGAAACAATTCACAGACAAATCAAAACAATATTTTAAATGCATATGTATTTAATCTATTACGCATTCATACGAAATAAGCCGATGTCAGTGGTAAAGAAAAAGAAAATAGGATGATACCTAAAGAGAAACAAAAATACCACCAAATGATGGTGGGCAGGGAGTTGAAGTTTGGCCCTGATTTTTAATAAAATGGAGGGGGAGAATATCAGGAAGGGTTGGTAGATTTTAGAATGTTCTCTCCTTTTATATGCCTTCTCCGATGCCCACTCACCCAGGGGCTGAGTTGGTAAACAAATACAAAATACATAAATTGATCCCAATTGTTACACGAATTTCGCTTTACTTACCAGAATTTTACTAAGTGGTACTTATTAAATAAATGTAATTATAACTTCTCTATTCCCCCCTCCCCTGAGGATGGTTCATGGAACCTCACATTTTGAAAAATTTTGGAATCCTGCCATTCCCGAGTTGTGAGTTTACTATGGATGTAATGAGTAGCTTTCTCCTGAGGTACAACCGAGTGTGACAGACTCATTCTTAAATATCCAACACGACCAGAGGAATGCAGGCAGGAAAACAGAAATATCACTTAATGATTAACGATCATTTTGTGGGGCGCCTGGGGGGCTCAGTCGGTTAAGCGTCTGCCTTCGGCTCAGGTCATGATCCCGGGGTCCTGGGATCGAGTCCCGCATCAGGCTCCTTGCTCAGTGGGGAGCCTGCTTCTCCCTCTGCCTCTGCCCCTCCCCCACTGGTGCTCCTGCATGTGCTTGCACAGTCTCTCTCTCTCAAATAAATAAAATCTTTAAAAAAAATGTGTTGTGGGGCGCCTGGGTGGCTCAGTCGTTAAGCGTCTGCCTTCGGCTCAGGTCATGATCCCAGGGTCCTGGGATCGAGTCCCGCATCGGGCTCCCTGCTCTGCGGGGAGCCTGCTTCTCCCTCTCCCACTCCCCCTGCTTGTGTTCCCTCTCTCGCTGTGTCTCTCTCTGTCAAATAAATAAAATCTTTAAAAAAAAGTGTTGTAATGAGCACTGGGTATTATGTAAGACTGATGAATCACAGGCCTATACCCCTGAAATAAATAATACATATGTTAATTTTTTTAAAAAGATCATTTCTTATTACTCATGTATCTCCTTCCTCAGAATCCATGAGAACAGTACATCCTAAAGGCTTCAGAATTAGAAAGTGAGAACAGATTTGTACTAAATATCTAGTCTTTTAAAACAGAGAATTCACAGAAACTGAAGCCCCCCCCCCCCCAGCCTATTTTGTTACAGGTAACTCCTGAGAAATGTGTTTGTCTCGGCCCCTGAACTTCTTTTGTAACGGACGCTTCAGGAAGCCAGCCTGCAGGGGAGATGTGGGGCTCTACACACTCTTCCCAACATCTATCAGAAGTGACTTCCTCCCGAGGCCCTCCATACCAAGCCACGACCGGGCCATGACTGCACCACGACTGGACCGGGAAAGGCCAGAGGCTAGGAGCTGAGCTGCTATTGCTGGATGTGCAGGGTCGCCCAGGTGGAGAGCTGGAGTGACTAGAAGCTTCCGCGCTTGGCCAGGCTACAGCATGACAACCCAGGCCTCCACGTCTCTGACTCAGGTTTAGGAGATACAGACTCCAGAACCCGTCTTATAGTGACACTTTTGGCAGGCCGGGTGACAGCTTTTCTGAGCCTCTAATAATACCTCCTTGAGAGGGTGATTCTGAGGATTACCTGGGTTCATGCATGAGAAAGAACCTAGTCACAATGCCAGGCACTTTAGCAGGTGCTCAAAACAAAACAGCAAGGCGAGATAATTACTGTTGCCCACCGGATCTGCAGCTAGTCTCCTGGGAAAGCCTGTGTACCAGGCACTATCAGAAGGTCAACCTGAGAAAATGCACATTCAGTTGCTTTAGGATGGAGCTTGAGATTCTGCATTTCTACCAAGCTCCCAGGTGATGCCATCTGCAGCAGACCACACTTTGAGGGGCCAAAGGTTAGGTTATTTAATCAGTCGTGCTTTAGAAACATTAAAATCAGACAGGCAATTTCCCACATATTCTTAACGGATTTTGTAGACTACCTAGTTATTTTTTACCTTCCCGAAGTATCAATATCAAAATGAGGAGAACATGCATTAAAAAATGTTAAAAGACAAAAAAAAAAGTTAAAAGACATAGTTTAAACACTTATTATTTCCTCAATGGAAAAGCCCAACTTTTCAACATAGTCAGGATTCAGAACACTGCAAAAGTATGGTTCAGCTTAAATAGTACTGAGACCAATATTCAAGTTTTGGGGTTTTTTTAAAGGTGAAAAGGCTACACAGAGATGAATGATACATGACAACCATCCCTTTTACCTTCCACCAGATGTAGATCCGAGAGACCCATGGTTGGCAAACAGCATAAAATAAAAGGAAAACACAAACAACTGAGAAAAACCATTTCCCCACACGGCTACTACAATAACTGAGCTGGATGTCAAAGACTGTCCAAAACCTAAACCCTCCTTCAGCAAAAGGCAGAGTGTAGAAAATGTGAGATTAGGGGAGTCAATAAGTTACCTCCTTGCTCCAAGAAACAATTAAAGGGACGAATGGTGTTTGCAGACTATTTCATCTGTCTCTGCCGTAGTCAGAGCTGTGATTTCAAGTTCAAGGCCTCGTCGTTATAAACTTTTCTCAAAGGTCCCCAAATCAAATCTGGATGATGAATTCCCTTCACACCCATGCCATGCCTCTTCATCCAAATGGCATTTGGCCCGCTGGAACATCCCCAGGGACATAGAGGGAAGGGGGATTCACCGTGAACAGGGGGGAGCCCAATCCACTTCCAGACTGTTCTGTTACACAGGGCTTTCCGACATTAAACCGAATCTTTCCTGCCTAGAACGTGCAACCCTCTGCTTATTCTGCTCTTACAACCACACAGAGTGAATCTAATTTCTCTTGACATGACAGCCCATCAAATGCTTGAAGAAAGTTAATCATATCCTTTCCAGACTTCTCACATGCTGTTAGCCCTTGGTGCCTCAATTATCCCTCCTAAGGCACAGTGTCCCATCCTGGCCACTGCCTCCTGCCCAGACTCAGACGGCCAGTCTCAGTGAATGCCTTGTGTCCGGGATTAAAATCAACAGCCCAGGCCTCGTTTGATTACCTTGGGATAGAGTCGCAACACCATCTCCCCTCTCCTGCGCAGGACGGATAACCGATCATGAGACCAACAAGCATAGTCAGTTCTGGTGGCCAGATCACATTTTAGACTCACATAGAATGAAACTCCATGGGGCACCTGGGTGGCTCAGTCATTAAGCATCTGCCTTCGGCTCAGGTCATGATCCCAGGGTCCTGGGATCGAGTCCCACATCGGGCTCCCTGCTCCGCGGGAAGCCTGCTTCTCCCTCTCCCACTCCCCCTGCTTGTGTTCCTGCTCTCACTATGTCTCTCTCTGTCGGGTAAATGAATAAAATCTTTAAAAAAAAAAAAAAAAGAACGAAACTCCACATTGCACAGGTAGATTTCAGGGAACAATTGGGTAATATGTATAAACAACTTTAAGAACGCATCCCTTACGACCCAGAAATTCTAGGGATATATTCCAACGAGTTAATAAATGCATCAAGTATGTTCAATGGGGGTTATTTGGCAAGTGAGACATAGGAACCCAAACATTTAGTCTGAAACAAATCTATAATGTATTGTGTGCAATTTTAATTTTTTTTATCAATGCTCTTTTTCTATAGTGACTATGTTATTACTTTTATAAGAAAGCAAAGTTGGGGGGGTGCCCACCTGGGTGGCTCAGTTGGGTAAGCCTCCGATTTTGGCTCAGGTCATGATCTCAGGGTACTGGGATCGAGCCCCGTGTCCAGCCCCACGCTCTGCAGGTAGTCTGCTTGAGGATTCTCTCCCTCTCCTTCTGCCCCTCCCCCTGCTTGTGCACTCACTCGCACTCACTCTCAAGTAAATAAAATCTTAAAAAAAAAAAGTAAGGTGGGGAGGGGAATAAGGCTGGGAACAAAGGGGAGGCAGGGAGAGAGAGACCTCGCTTGGAGTCCACACCACCAGAGAACCAACCAGGGTCCTCCTAACTCTTCTGTCCACAGGATAGGATTCCCACGAAAGAGGTCACTGAACTTCCGGTCAAAATACAAATCCGTAAAAAAAAAAAAAAAAAATACAAATCCATAAGCGATCTTATTTTAAGAACGGATTCTACAATTGAGCTGGAGGCAATTACCTGTCAGTCGAGTTCTGACGCGTCTCTCATACGTAGGATTCCTCCACTTTCTTATAACCAAACTATAACGTGACATTTGGAAGCTCCCAGGTCTAGTGTGGACCCTATTCTTTTTTTTAAACAAAAAAGGAGGTATGTTTACATATCATAAAATATTTAAGTATATTTTTATTGAGGCATAGACTTTATATCTTGTAACATTCACCCTATTTAGGGCACGCAATTCAATGAATTTAAATAATGCTACTGAGTGATACAACCATCACCAAAAATCAGTGTTAGGACATTTTTGTTGCCCCCGGTAAGATGCCTCATGCCATTTACAGTGACTTCCTGCTCCTACTCTTAGCCTCAGGCAACCACTAATCTACTTTCTTTCTCTATAAATTTGCCCTTTTGGGGCATTTCATAAAAACGAACTCGTACGGTATGTGGTCTCTCATGTCTGAATTCTTTCATTTAGCCCAACATTTCTGAGGTCCATCAATGCTACAGTGTGTCAGTGACTTCTCCCTTCTGAGCCCCATTCTTTAGCACAGAAGTGGCCTTGGGCACCAGCACAAAAGGCCCCATCAGGCCACGCCACACCTGACTGAAAGGTTGAAAGTGGATGTGTTTCATCAACTCTTGGATATTAGGAACTTCTATGTGCTCATGTTTAGCCTCATGGAAGGTTCTAGAACCTAATTCTTTTGCTACGAATGGGCCACTGGCTTGACGGCCCTGCAGAATCAGAAGCCAGGAATGCTCGGTCTGGGTCAGGGTGGGAGGACAAGTGAAAGAATCACTGTCCTAGTGATAAGTGGATCTCGATCCAAGCAGCCCGTCCAATAGAGACGATCTCTCCAAAAGGGCAGAGAGAGTGGACCTGTACCTTCCAGGGACAATGCAACGGGATGGGGCAAAGTTTGACTGAAGGGAAAGGATATTCAGTGATTGCCAGAGATGGTCACAGGCTGAAAAAAATCACTGTGCAACAGGAGGGAGATACTGACGGAGCTGGACGAGCATGGAGTTTCTGCATGATTCTATACAAACCAGTTCAGCCTAAGAACAGGAGCTATATAAGTCTGGGAGTTCCACGTGACCATCAGCTTTGATGTCAGAATAGGTCATCAGCATGGTGGCTGCTCAAAGAATGGCATGAAATAGAGCAGCAGGAATTAGGAAACCATCGGTGGGAAACCAGCAAGGTTCTTGTCTTCCTCTGACACTCAGTAGCAACCAGTCTGCGGGCAACTCATCCAATGCCCATTTAGACACAAACCCTTGTCTGTGGAGATGATGATATTTGCTTCCCTTATGTCACAGGATCAAAGATCGTGAGGCTAAAAGAGACGGTGCTTATGACGGCACCCTCTAGGTTGTGAGATGGCACACTCATGGGGTGTTGTCTGAGTCACCATCAGGAGATTATAGAGCTTTAAGGGAGCACACAAGGTCTTGAGGGCTAGTCCTTTCCAAACCTTGTCTTGTCAAGAGTCTGCAATTCTGCAGAGATGCCTTGAAGAGGAAGTAGAAGCCACCTTCTCTCAGTCCCAGAGGCCCCCCCGCCCTTCTCCCGGAGCTGCCGGTCCCCTCCCCCGAGCTCTCCCTAAACAGCTTCCCTCACGTCCCTCTGGACATTCAGACAGTGGATGGTGGCCTTTGAAGAGAGGGTTCTGAAGCTAACAGAAATGTTCAAATCCTGGTAGATCGAGCTCCTTGTGCTAGAGAGGAGGACCCACGGTCCAGCTTTGCTCAGGGTGATGCATTAATATTTCGTTAAGGAGCAAGTGTTATGGCCAAGCCATCCTGCCATTTCCACACATCAGAAAAAGGAGACATGAGAAAGTCTACTTTTTTCCTCAGGCTAGAACCATCAGCCATTTTGCAATTTTTCTGGGTCCCTTCATAAACTCTGCTCACTTTCCTTCTAAAGACTTGCTGTTTGCTTATACACACCAAATCTTATCTCCATTCCTGATCTCCCAGGGCTTCCTTGGGCACGTGGCTGTCATACAAAACATCTGAAGCTCGACACATCTAAACTGCACAGAAGCCTTTGAGATTGGCCCGCAAATGCCCACGTCCAACTTTTCCAACTTTGCCTTAGACCTCTGCCCCAACACCCAGTATGAAAACTTGTAAGTCATTCTGACTGATCTTCACGTCACATAAATCACTAGCAGGACTTCACTGCTCACTTAAAATAATTTCATGGACATCCTCGATTCTTTATCTGTCAAATCCAATCCATCGAACTTTCAGAACAGCGATGTGGGGGCGACTGGGTGGCTCAGTCGTTAAGCGTCTGCCTTCAGCTCAGGTCATGATCCCAGGGTCCTGGGATCGAGCCCTGCGTCGGGCTCCCTGCTCTGTGGGAAGCCTGCTTCTCTCTCTCCTGCTTCTCCCTCTCCCACTCCCCCTGCTTATGTTCCCTCTCTCGCTGTGTCTCTCTCTGTCAAATAAATAAATAAAAATCTTTAAAAAAAAAAAAAAAGAACAGCGATGTGAAGGGACAGAAGAGAGGTACTTACCTGACCTGTCCATCACTCCTGGCTCCAACCTTGTCCTCATGGGGGCCTTCTCGCTCTCCCATTCACTTGCCAAGAAGGCCCACCATCCAGTCCCATCTACCCAGATTTCTCAGCCCTTTCTCCTCCATGAGACTCTCGCTGACAAATGTAGTTCCCAGGCATGTGCCACTCACTCGACCTCCTCCATTTTTACTGGACAGGCTTGGGAGACCTGTGCTGTCCTCTTAGGAACCCGCACAGGCCTGGCCACAACTAACAGACCAAAGAAGCACGAGGTGGCCACGCCGCTGACTAGCTGCCAAGTCATTCAGATTTCTGCTCTCAAGAGCTACAAGGTCAGAGAGTAGCAGGAAAGTGGAGCACATTCCCTACCCAAGCCAAGGGACCTGGATACATGCAGGAGCCCCATGACAAAGAGCCCAGCTCCAGCTTCTGGAAAAGGGGGCCCTGCTTTGGCTCCATGAGATTCCTGCTTCCCTTCAATCAAACCCTCCTCATCTGAATAACGTGGGTAGATCCCGTTTTCATCCCAAACGTCCTGACTAGAACTATCACCACAGATCCAACTGGAGACTTGCTTATTAAAATTAGTCAGGGACATGATAGATTTTGTCAAGTGAAATGCTGAAATTACGAATTACCCTTGTAGGTAACAAAACATTTTTTTTAACTGTAATCATTTTGGCAGAACCTTTTTCTTGTGAATTACAGATTTGTCTTTTTAAATAAAAGATATAAAGCATAAATACATCTTTTCTTGATAACCCAGAACTAATATTCGGAGCATCACTGGTTTAACTGTTTCTAAACATGGTGGGGTCCTCGGGGGCTACCTGAGATGCACTCCTGCACTCCAACGCACTATGGTTTTCTAATACTGTCCTTTCAGCTGACACATTTTGCTGTTGTCAAGAGCCCACCTCCAATCTTTCACTTTTTAGGTTTAGTGATGAAGACTGTGGAGACACTGCAACCAAGTAGGGCCTAAAATAACACTCAATATGCTCTCAGCAAAGACATACGCAATTTTCATGGTCTCAGGCAGTTTTTCTGACACTTTATTTGAAGAGAGACTATTTCAGCTTGCCTCCAGATTCCCCCTAGAGCCTGGGTATATTCTCAGAATATCTCATAAATCCATTCAGTGGTTTAACTACTTTTCAAGTACATTAGTCCTACATTCACAACTAGGTTGTACACCCTTTGTAAACATGAACCATGTTTCACACACAACCTATATAATAAAACGTCAAGTGCCCAGCGGGTACACAAACCGGATTTGCTAATAAAATACAATAAACCCAGTGGCTTTCCAACTTTTTTTAAACGACACACTCCTAAACAAAACCATAAACAAATCTGTAAAATAAATATAAGAAAAAGCAGCTCTTACTAAGGAGAGATGGTGAGACCTGGAACCCACTCAATGACCTCTTTCTGCATGTCACTCAGGGGGTGGAAATGTTCACTTGGATCACTAGATTAGACCAATACTCTAGTCTTCTTCAAGCTGTAAACACATCAGCTAACTCACCAGGACGTTGAGGGCCGCTGAGTACCTAAGTGGCATTAGATCGGAAATAGCCCAACACTCGTAAGAACAATGCTTCCCAAACTCTACTCTGTACACAGATCTCCCCCAAGCCTGGTGAAGATGTATCTTCTCAAGAGCTCGGGTGCTGTCTGACATCCTGTTTTTCTAACAGCTCCAGGGGCATGCCGTTGCTGCGCACCCAGGGATCACAATCTAAGAATCTGGAAAGTACGACCATGTTCCTTCTGTCTCAAAAACCTAGAAGATAACCTTGTCACCTTCACACGTGTTATTACTGCCCCTTTAAATTCCCTTCCTTGAGGCACCTGGGTGGCTCAGTTGGTTGGGCATCTGCCTTTGGCTCAGGTCATGATCCCAGGGGCCTGGGATGGAGCCCCACACCGGGGTCTGCACTTAGTGGGGAGTCTGCTTCTCCCTCTCCCTCTGCCTCTCCACCTCGTTGTGCTCTCTCTCAAATTAATAAATGAAATCTTTAAAATAAATAAATAAATTACCCTCCTTACTTCCAAGAGCTAAAGACCACTTGTCTTTTTCTATTCCCACAAATTAAATTTCAATATAGGCATCATTAGGACAGGGGGGTCTAGTTTATTCACTGCTGTTTCCCCAGGGCCTGAACAATGCCTAGCACATAGAAAGGGCTCAAACACATTCTGAATGAATACTTTATAAAACAAGCCCTTGTGCTCTAAGTAACAAATGGTTTGCTTCCAAATGCCGTCTCTATTTCTAGTGCTTGATATTTCATACAGTTTTATTTGGCAGTGTTTTCCCAACTGGGGAAATTCATGTTGCAACATGAAGTGTCTGCTTTGTCATAGTTGTCACTTGCCTTGTGCTGTTGTTGAACCGATCTGTCTACGCTCCTTCAAAGGCTGTCTAAAATTTCCATGTGCAGACCGGGTTTTAGGTACAGCAGGGCACAGAAGCTGGCGTGATAACAAGAAAGCACTAGAAAGTGAGGGAACCTGATGTCTCAGAGGTGAGAGAGCGGAGGGGGGACAGCAGTCTGAACGGCTGGGTGGGTGGCAGCAAGGGACGGGTGTGGAGCAGACTCAGATCATGTGAGGATGACGAAGCAGGCAAAGGAGAGCCGGTGTAGACGACAGGAGAGGCAATGCAAGGCACAGATACCAATGTGACAGGTCACCAGATACTGAGGGAAAGTTCTGGCCCATCCGTGGCCTAGGCTTATAGAATCCCTCTGAAGCCAGGAATTCCCCCTAAGAACTCAAAGGTAAAACCATACAGGGGACAGCATTTAATTTAAATGTCGCCTTCGGAAGGTGCATCCTTACCCCACACCATTTTCTTAAGGCACTGAATTTGGTACCCAGGCCTAAGAGGGTGACGTCAACCACACGCTGAGGGAGAAAGCCTACTGTTCCCTACAGACAGCCCCTCGAAGGGCCCTTCTTCACCGTCACAGCAAATATGGGATCGATGCAACTATGGTGGCTGGTTTCCTTCTGCCCACCCTGACTACTTGCTTACATGCCAAGAAAAGCTGAACAGAGTCAGGCCCAGGGGACAGGTCCCGGGCATGTCTCCTGCTCACTCCAGTGGCATCAGTGGAAAGATTCGGGGAAAGCAGCAGCTACACAAACCTAAGGAGTACAACCGGTGGTGGCCCAGTGAATCCACTAGGGATCTCGGGGTCTCCTCTAGCAATATGAAAAATCTTCTAGAATAATCGCACTGTGTTGCCAAAGTCCAGTGGTCATTTGCCTTTTCATATAATGAAGACATTAAAACTAGTAATTTCAAAGTTCCATTACATCACTTGACAGATTGGGGGGGGGAGGGGATGAGAAGGAGTTTTAAAAGGATATGTGTGCTCTTTGTCTAATTAGGTATTTCTCATTTCTCTTCCCACCAGGAAGATACCAGGTGGATTGTCCAAACACGATGACTTGTAAATATCCCAGTGTGTTTGAGACCAAGGGCAATCTGCTTTCTACACACATCTTCAAGTCCTCCTTCCTCCAGAATACCACATCCTCTTACTCTGTACCTCTACCACCTGCTAGCCAGTCAGAAAAAGCCTCTTTAACCCCTACGCAGGGCTTGCCATTTAGATTTAAAACCCGATTGTCTGGTGTCTCTCAGGGCATTTTATAATCTAATGTTGGCACGGAACACACACTCGGCAGCCGCAACGTCACCAGACGATGTGCCTTACACACAAGCTTGGGCACGGTTGGCCGGACGAGTTTTCACGGTGGAGACACGGCCCAAGAACTCGGAAGGAGGGCAGAGAATGGGTTGATGGAGAATGGAGTTTGCCCAGGCGGGAGGAACGACATGTGTGAGGACTAAGAGGTGGGAACGGCAAAGGGATGACAAATATTTGCCTAGTGGATGGAAAGAGCATGACCTCAGGTGTGCTGAGATAGGAGCATGCTTCGGTGCAGGAGTGGAAAAAGCCAGGTGTTGGGGGAACTCCAGGGAAAAGTCCCTGTGGTCAGAAAGAGGTCCAAGCACTGTCTTCCATCATGCCTCTTCAAAGCCATTCTCTTGTAAGGAGAAGTACTGAGGGCGGCACTCGGCGGAGTCAGGACGGAGGGACATCTCACATGCCCGCCCCACCCCAGGCTGGCCAGAGTCTGAGGAGTGCTACAGAAGATGTCCCAGGACCCATTCTGATTCAGCCTCTATGTGCACAGACGAACCCTCGCACCGACGCCTCCCTGTGCCTTGAGCTACACCTCAGAGATGTAGGCAGGAGTTCTTCTTGTGGTTGTTTTGGTTCACTGATGCTTGGTTTCTAGAATACCCCACCTACCACCACCACATGAGCACCAAGTAAGTGCCAGGAACTATTAAGCACACGGTACACATCAGCTCAAAACTATATGCAAGACATAGTCTATATTTTACAGATGAAGCAGGTGTGGTGTAGAGACAGGAAGAAATTAACTCAAGGACGCTCAGCTGTAAAGCAGCCTAGCCAGGACTCATGCCCAGTGTGATGGAGATTCAGAAAATTCCTTAGCAACAGATCTATGGCATGGAGTTACTTTCCCGGACACATTTGAAAGCTCTCTTAAATATCTACTAATAAGAATGAACCAATTAAGTTATAGGCAGGGCTGGTATCAACGGCTATGGCCAGAGCAGGCTCATTCTGACTGGCTAATGCCTGCCCCACAGTATGCTAAATACTCTGAATATCACTCCTAATTAAGAGTTCCAGGAATTCTCTCTTAGCTAACCATAATTAAAGTAAAACATTTAAAATAACTCCACCTCAAAATTAAATTACACAAGTTACTGTAAGCTGAAGGCAGAGACTGACAAGTAGGCAAATCAGTGAGAGAATGAATGCACACACAGCTCTAATAAAACATATACACCTTACTGGTAAAGTCCAGGGGCTTGAGATCCAGCTCATCCCAAGCCTTGACCTGTTGTGTGACCCAGGCCAAGACCAATCACCAACTGCTGGGAAGTACCATAGGAGATTAACCTTGAAGGTTGCCCCAGGAAACCATTCTGTTACAGTAGCCAGAAATGCTTTGCCACAGTAAGTAAGTAATCATTATTTTACATTTCCTAAGTACGCAAAGAAAAACGCTGGAAAATTAAACCAGGCTAATTCCGTGACCCCAGAACTCACATGTCTATCACGAAGGAGTACGTGTGGCCTCACAGTCCACATACAGTCAGGAATGCACAGACCACTGGACAAGAACAGATAGAGAAATCTCTATCGGCGGATCTGATGAACACTATGGAGCCTTTCCACTGGAAAATGCCCACACAATAGATTTGCATGGTTTCAGGGGATTCCTAAAGCATGAACTATATTGAATGGAATGGCCACGGAGTTAAGAGGCTCTGCTAGGAACCTCTGACTCTAGAACAGGAAAGCACCAAGCACTTGACTTCTCTTGCCCCAGGAATGCACCACTCCGTCTCCAAGAAGGATTTTTCTCTTGGCTCACTATACGTGCCGATGTCTTTCAAGCTCTGTGCAGAGACACTGTCTCCTTTCTCGGGAGGAATGAGCATTTAAAACATGGAGCAGCCTCACCTCAGGGATGTGTTTCCACAGAGGCGTGGTGGTAGCAATATCTGTCCATGAAGACGTCACCTAAGCAAAGGAGTCCCACTTCCACAAAGACAAGTATGAGACCCAGTCACTGAGAAAACCCCAGTTGGAAATTACCACTCGGCATGCAAAATCAATTCTTATACGTAATGCTCAAAAATAGGACAACAAAATGTCTGGTGTGAGAACGTGACTAAACTTGAAGACAATGGGCCCTCCCACCACCCACCCTATGTAAAGTAACTGAAGGTGTGCTGGAGACAGATCAACCAACACCCAAGTCTCCTCTCCGGCACATCATTTTAATACCCAGGAACCGCCAACAGATGTTACACAAAACTGCCTGAGCTGTGTTCAAGGTAAATGGACCTTTGTTTAAAAAAAAAAAAAAAAAAAAAACACAAGAAAGAGAAAGAACACAATTAAAAAAGAGCAGGGGAAGGGGCGCCTGGGTGGCTCCGTTGGTTAAGCGTCCTGAATCTTGATCTCAGCTCAGGTCTTGATCTCTGGGTCATGAGTTCAAGCCCCACATTAAGCCTACTTTGAAGGAAAAAAAAAAAAAAAACAAGGGGGGGGGGGGGGGAGGGGAGATCGTTTTGACTATATTAGGAACTGGAAATAAGGCTCTAAGCGTTGTAAATCTACTTGTTTGCCAGTTACAAAAAACTCAGGGTACATGCCGCCTCTTAGTCAAGACGCTGCCCTTTTTTTTGCACATGGAATCGCAACCTATTCAAATACCTCCCACTCCTTTCCAGTTCAGCTTCTGTCCTGTTTGCACATTGGTATAAACGAGTCATCTGGTTTCAAAAACCAATAACCAGTTCCCCCCAGTCCTCGTTCTTCTTGACTTTTTCTGTAGCATCTCACATTCTAAAAACCCTCTTCTTGAAATAAGCATGTACGCTGGGATGGATTTTTTTTTAATGTATTCCATTTATTTATTTAAGATTTTACTTATTTATTTGACAGGGAGAGAGAGAGCACAAGTAGGTAGAATGGTAGGCAGAGGGAGAGGGAGAAGCCGACTCCCCGCTGAGCAGGGAGCCCGATGCGGCACTCGACCTCAGGACCCTGGGATCATGACCTGTACCAAAGGCAGACGCTTAACAGACTGAGCCATCCAGGCGCCCCTGGAATTTTTTTTTTTTTTTTAACATCTATCTCTTTGCATTCCCACTACCCTGCTCATTCCCGAAATACAACGACCTCTCCTCGTATTTTGAGGGTCTCACCTCTCGGAACTCTATCCCCCGAACAATGATCACCACACCCCCTCTCCAAGGACAGAGACGCACAAACCAGAACCTGTCACTGCTGCCTTTTCCCTCCCTTTCTTCTTCACTGTCAATGCATCCAGCTGGGGGGCCTCTCCCCTGGACAGCTTGTGTGTGTACACAGGATGCACGTCATAACCATGAGCTGAGGAAGCCCATACACTTCCTTAAAATGTTTAACAGACTCCAATAAATAACTTAAAAAAGAATTTTAACATAAAAGAAAAGCTTCATGGACTTTACGCTCTAAGTCGGGGCTTCCAAAACACCTTGATATATTAAAAGAAAAATTAAAACCCAGACTCTATTTGGGTTTCTGATACTTAGGGGACATTCCATGAGCTTTGAGCAGCCACAGAGGTCGTCTTGTCCGCAGCAAGGTGCACGAAGGACTGCGCTGACTTCCTCAGCACCGTGCGTGTTGTTATATCAAATAACGTAATCAGAACACAAACTGTTCTTAGATTTCTGCAGAGGTAATTAAATAACAATTCAATCCCAATTAATCACAGTCAAATAAGAGTCTGTCAAAGAAGAACTCTATACACACGGGAGGCTATTTAATGGTCAAATACTTGGCAGGATCTTAGTTAAACAATGATTCATTAAACCCCCTCTGCCACACAATGGCCAGGCTGAATCAGAAGTGAAAGAATCGAAACTCTTTTGTTCTCCCATAAAAAGACATCAACCCTCCATGCATGATATTCTTTCCTTCCTCACTTAGCAGACTGCTCGACTGCATGATTCAGACCCTGCTCAGCTGCTCCCAGGCACGCGGGCATGAGAGTCTTTGGTTCCCAGCACCGTATCTGGGCCACGCTTTTCTTCCCAAGTGAAAAAGGAGAGCACGAGACAGTGGACCACACCTACATAAAGCGTTTATCCTCTCCCAGTAGGGAACAGAACAGCAGACTCAGAACCTACCTTCCAGCCCCAAGGAAAGGCAAGCTGGGGCCATTTTGCCAGCAGGAGACGGCTGCCCCCTGATCCACACAATTTATCTGACCAGCAAAAACCACCTCCCTTATCAACTTGGTTCCTTTAAATTAAACATCCCTTTAGTAACACAACTGCCCATGAAAACCCAGAGGTCCGTGTTAAGTTTGGCTGGTAATTCCCAAAGACTTTTCATCACATTTCTCAGAGGGGCTCTATTACCTTCTAGCAAGTTCATTTCTTCCTAAGGAGACTATCAAGGAAAACGACTTCCCTCTGGATGCTGGTTTTTGCCCACACTAGCATTACACGTGCCCCCGTAGTCTCACTAATGCTATTTTTAAAATGCATGATTTTTGCCCTTCATTGTTGATTCAGATCTGTATTAGAGATCGCCAAGTTGGCTGAAAATGGGCTTTATGGGGTTATATTGCAGACACTGTTGACGATTCTACTTGCCTCTTCAGAAAGGCGTTTCCTAACCTGGCTTTGTTAAATGCTGGGTCCTCACTAGTTTTACCAAGCATTTTAAAAAAGATCGAAGAAATAAAATTAATTGCATTTCTCTTTATTTAAGAACAAAATACATACTACCTAATATTTTTTTAAAGTAATGTCTCACGCAAAACAAAATTTTTTGAAGGGCGTATCTATCATCTCCTCCCACCTTCATAGGATTTATTATAATGAATCAAAGCTAAATATACGTGACAGGGTTTTCATTAAAAAGTCAAGAAACTGGGGCGCCTGGGTGGCTCAGTTGGTTAGGCAACTGCCTTTGGCTCAGGTCGTGATCCTGGAGTCCCGGGATCGAGTCCCGCATCGGGCTCCCTGCTCCGCGGTGAGCCTGCTTCTCTCTCTGACCCTCCCCCCTCTCATGTGCTCTCTGTCTCTCTCATTCTCTCTGTCTCAGATAAATAAATAAAATCTTTAAAAAAAAAAAAAGTCAAGAAACTTCATGGAAAACTTACGAGCAGAGCATAACATACTTCAACTTTGTTCATAAATTGGGCAATAGGAAACAAAGATCCACTTTGACGGGATCTCGTTGGATTATAAAATATCAAATTCAGGGGTACCTGGGTGGCTCAGTCGTTAGGCGTCTGCCTTTGGCTCGGGTCATGATCCCAGGGTCCTGGGATCGAGCCCTGCATCAGGCTCCCTGCTCAGCGGGAAACCTGCTTCTCCCTCTCCCACTCCCCCTGCTTGTGTTCCCTCTCTCGCTGTGTCTCTCTCTGTCAAATAAATAAAATCTTAAAAAATATATATATCAAATTCATATGCAGACTATCACAGTGAATGTAGGATACACTGCACATTGTTTCAATAAATATATTAACTATAAATCAAATTACGCAGTCTTAACAGAGGGGCGAAAAAATAAAGCACTAAAAACCTGACTTTAATTATGAATATTAGACCTATTTTTGTGATCCCTCAAACACGAAACCCAGCATTTGATTTATGGTGCTCTGATACGGTGCATAATGATAACAGCCTTACATGTGTCTATTTCTCAGCTCAACTGTGACACAGAATGATTTGGGGGGGGAGGTGAGTCACACTGCGTCTGTACATAAACATACCATAGCAAAACAAATTTTCCTGCAAATATAAGCACTTTTACAGTCTATCAAAGTGGTGCCGAAAAGTAGATTTATTCACATTAAGTGCTGACGGGAATGAAACATTTCAGCAGTAAATAAAGTACATCGTAACCCCATCGTCGAATCAATGAAGTCATTAAAAATAGACTGCATTCTTCAAGGAAATGGTGAGTTTAAGGGGGGTAAAAAAAATCCTCGGTCGCAACACAGCTGACAGTCACTGATCTGGACCCTCTCTCCTCCCGTGTGCCTACAAAGAAATGTCTATGAGTTCCTTATCTTTCTTCATGTGTATTTAGGCATGTGAACTGCTACATGGCCTTTCCAGCTTCCCCACAGGCATCCCATAAATACAAATAAGAAAATACACCCTGTTTTCTTCTCCTTCTCCCCTTCTCCTTCTCCCCTTCTCCTTCTCTCCTTCTCCTTCTCCTTCTAGGCCCCAAACTGACAGAATATTATCACTTTTGTAGACTCCTGCAAATTGGCACAGTCGCATTGGGCAGAAATATGCTGAGATTATAATATCCATTTATCTAAACTGCTAGCACGTAACAAAATTCAGGTAGGGTGCTTGCCACCTAAATTAATTTACTACTTGAAAAAGACTTCTTATGCCAAGCCTGTCAAAAGGAAAACAGGAAAGGAGTTAAGAAACTGTAAATAGGTTTGCGTTTGATCTAATTTTCAAGTGTAGGATTAAAAAAGGAGGAAAGCGTGCTAAGAAAAGACGACAGGAGGAGACTAGCAACAAAGCAGCCTGCAACTCGGAGCCCAGAAGCCACACCAGGGACCCACACGGCCAGCCTGCCTTCAGGAGCATGCCGCCCAGCTGTTCCAGGTGGCCTGGCACCTGCCACCACTCAAGACTGGCGCCCAAAGCCACCTCCTGTGATTTACCCAAGAAGGGTGCGACCCCCTCACGTTCTTTGGGATGGCTACTCATCACAACCAAAACAAGAAGTGTTGGTAGGATGTGGAGAAATCGGAACCCTGGTGCACTGCTGGTGGGAATGGAAAAGGATGAGGCCACCGCAGAAGACAGTATGGTAGCTCCTAAAGAAACTAAGCAGGGCGCCTGGGTGGCTCAGTTGGTTGAGCGACTGCCTTCGGCTCAGGTCGTGATCCTGGAGTCCCTGGATCGAGTCCCGCATCGGGCTCCCTGCTCAGCGAGGAGCCTGCTTCTCCCTCTGACCCTCCCCCCTCTCGTGTGCTCTCTGTCTCTCTCATTCTGTCTCAAATAAATAAATAAAATCTTTAAAAAAAATAAAAAATTAAAAAAAAATAAAGAAACTAAGCAGAACTACTGCGTGATCCGGGAATTCCGCGTCTGGGTATATGCGCCAAAGGACTGAAGGCAGGGTCTTAAAGAGATACTCGTCCACTCATGTTCACAGCAACATTATTCACAGTTACCAAAAGATGGAAGGATCCCCACGTAGTCATCAATGGATGGATAAAGACAAAATGCGGCACACACACGCATACACACACACACATAGAGGAATATTATTCAGGAGCGCGTGGGTGGCTCAGTCAGTTAAACATCTGCCTTCAGCTCAGGTGGTGATCCCGGGGTCCTGGGATCAAGTCCCGGTGTCAGGCTCTGCACTTAGTGGGGAGTCTACTCCTCCCTCTGCCCCTCCCCTTGCTTGTGCTCTCTCTCAAATAAATGAACAGAATCTCAAAAAAAAAAAAAAAAAAAAAGGAATATCATTCAGCCTCAAGAAAGGAAATCCTGACACATGCTACAACACAGATGAACCTTTGAGGATATTCTACTTGGTGAAATAAGCCAGTCATGACAGAAGGTATACTGTATGATTCCGCTTATCTGAGGTTCCTAGAATAATCACATTAATAAACAGAATGGTGGTTGTCACGCAGGGGGGTGAGGGCTGGGAGGTACTGCGGAATGGAGACAGAGGTTCCGTTGGGGAAGACGGGAATGTTCTGGAGCTGGATGGTGGTGATGGGTGCACAGCAACGTGAATGTGCTTAATGGCACTGAATGTGCACTGGAAAATGGTTAAGATGGTCAATTTTATGTGCAGTTGATTTCTTAAAATTTAAAAAAAAGGACTCAAACTTTATAGCTATCCTTCTCTTAGAATCCATCCTCTGTGTCACACTCGTCTACTCCTGGTGACCTTGTTATAATGATAAGGTGTACACTTAGCACCCGGTGTGCCAGGGCCAAGGAGAAGGATCCCGTGGTGGCAGCCACCTCTGTCAAGACCCTGAGGAGGAAAGGAGAGACGTGCGCACTCATGGGGACCAGGAGGCTCCTCGCCCCCCTACTCCCGACCCCAACACAGGAGAACTTGCTCTCCTGGAGGATGAGGAGAGCAGGGTGAAGATGAAGAACACGGGGTGGGAATGAGCAAGGGCGGAGGCTGCCTGCTGGTGGCAAACAGAGGTGCCGAACAGTCACAAATGCCCCCCGCCCACCGCACACCGAAGAAAAGGAGAGAGCGTGGAATGTGTTAACATTTCAGTCTGCAAAGCACGGCTTGACCTTTAGGAAATGCTGGAGCAATTTTCCTTTCTCGAAAAATATTTTATACAATCAATATTCCGGATGCCCCCATCTTGTCCACTTCCCAACCCCCTGAAAAAAACTTCCACATTAAGATGCAAAAAATCAAATATCAATGGAATTCAACCCCACTGGATGGCATGGCCAAATCAACGAGCAGCTTGCATTCAAATCCTGCTATTCTCTACATTTCCAGTCCAGGGCAGCCCCTCAGAACCCTCCGTAGGACCTAGGTTGTCAGCAACACCCAAAAGCATGATTAAGAGCTTCTGAGAAGTGCTAATGGCCCTTGTCTTTCGTGAGTTTATATAACCTCAGAACAGGAAGCTAAGGGGAAACACCAAAATAAAACAAAAGTGAATCTAAATGAAAGACGACAGGGAAGTACGTATATTCTCTGCACTTCCAGGGCACGTGTCTCTTGCAATGAAAAGCAAAGATGAATATATCACTGGATCAAGAAAGGTGGAGGCAGACTAGTCTTGGCTTTAAACAAGGAAAATACCACAGATATTCTAGAAAAGAGTATCTAGGAACACATATTGAGGGAAGTGGGATCCTGAGAATCCTTTAAATGATGGAAAAGAGCCTTGAAGCAGAGTGGGCAGGAAGAGAAGAAAGGACCCTCCAGGCAAATATAGAGCTGGAGAGGGAAAGAAGCAGCACCAAATGGCAAACGGAATGCCTGCCACGCAAGGATTACTCCCAGGGCCCTTGGCGTCTCCCTTTCAGAATACATGTAATTGGTCTGGTTATGTCTAAACTGGAGGGCAGGGTGGGGTACAGGACCTAAATGACTAGTCTTGGATAGAGACTCCTTTCCCCAGAGGTTCACTTCATGGAAGACAGCACATAGCATCGGTTTTAATGTATATTCTTAAAAGGCAGTAAGTTAAAATCATTAGCTAATTGGTTTTCTATCACAATAAAAAAAATTAGCTAAATATTTTCTCTCTTAGGCAGCAACTGTTTGAAAACCTCTGAATAAGCCTTAGTGCAAGTTAACTAGAGATCAGATCAAGGAACTCACGATTCATTCACATTCTTCCCTTACCACTCAGCATCCACCACCACCAACTGCGAGATTCTGAATGTCACTCCATTTAAACAGTTTCTATGTTGCTCATAGGACCCAAAATAACAGGGAACAATAATGTCAGAATCAAAAATAGTTAAATGGGGAGCACAGAAATTCTAATTTCACAAACCCAACCGATTTTTTTTCCCTGAACCCTACATCTTGGGATCATGTAAAATCCTAATAACAGCCGTAAATAGAAAATATAGAAAATCAACATGTTACTAGCATTCTGAACACCAATATTTAGAAAGAGAAAATATTTTGACAATTATATTCAATTGAGCTTATTAGGCATAACAGCTATCCACACCTATCATGTGTAACTGCAGAGATGTGATGGTAAACGGGAGCCTGAAGTCACTACTTACCTCATGGCTATAAAGGACAAAAACTAGGTTTATTTTTTTTAAAGATTTATTGGCGGGGGGAGAGGGGGGAGTACGTGCAGTGGGGAGGGTCAGAGGAGAGGGAAAGAGAATCTCATGCAGACTCCACACTGAGCATGGAGCCCAACTCAGGGCTCGATCTCACGACCCTGAGATCATGACCTGAGCCGAACTCAAGAGTCAGAGGCTTAACCAACTGCATCACCCAGGCACCCTGATAAAAACTATGTTTAAAAAAATACCCAACTAGTTTTCAGAATTGAAAGATTTTTGAACATTAGGTCATGAAAGCAGCTTCTATTTTAGTTAAATAATCAACCTGTGTTTTAAATACATTTTGCAAAAATCAAAACGATGGATTTTTAGATGTCAGTATATCATGGGGTCCTTGGCTGGCTCAGTCGGTGGAGCCAGAGACTCTTGATCTTGGGGTTTTGAGTTCGAGCCCCTTGTTGGGTGTAGAGGTTACTTAAGAACAAAATCTTTAAATATATATAAACAAATAAATGCCAGCATATCGTGATCTTTCAGATGTAATTTTTTTTTAAAGATTTTATTTATTTATTTGACAGAGAGAGAGACAGCGAGAGAGGGAACACAAGCAGGGGGAGTGGGAGAGGGAGAAGCAGGCTTCCCGCCGAGCAGGGAGCCCGATGTGGGGCTCGATTCCAGGACCCTGGGATCATGACCTGAGCCGAAGGCAGATGCTTAACGATTGAGCCACCCAGGCGCCCCTTCAAATGTAATTTAGTGCAAAATTCATTAAGTGGAAAAATGATTCTCTGATTTTATAGTAAGGCTTTTATTATTGAGAAAGGAGATCTCAAATTAAAAAACAAAAAATGCTGGGGTAACTATGGTTTGGGCAGACAGTAGCATTTCCGAGGGTATTCCCAGCATGAATTGGCAGCATCGGGAGTCTAAGCCAAGTTCAATTATTAAAGTTACAAGGCTGGATTCCTCAGAGGAGAGAGCCAGCCTCTAACTGAAGGCAAAAGGTTCCTCTCCAAATATCCTAACTTGGAGAAGACAGAGAATTCTGTAGGCCTTTGAGCTAAATTCACCGACCTTGAGTGAAAGTCCTTTCGACTCCCAAAACCTCAGGGTGGTCGACACACCAAGGAGACAAGAGAGGGTGGAGAATCACACACCTGGAGATGTAATGAGTCATGGGGAGTGCCCAGGAGCAAGGCTGCCAAATGCCCGACCTGCAAACACCTCACCAGGTCAGCACCATCCGACACTAGAACCGTGTGTTACTATTGCAGAAAAGGCTCCCGAGGCAGAGTGGAAAGCACCACAGCCTTCTGGAAAGGCGAGACCAGAATTGGGCCAGGGGTGAGGGACAGGAGGGCCGGGGCTAGACTTCGCACGGTTGGCTCTGGAGAGAACACTGCAGGCATCATTCAGGAGAGGCATGAAGGGAGGCAAGACTTTGTTTCCAAAGCTGTCCCTTCACACACCTGCCTACCCCGTCCTCCCCCACTCCTGCCCCCCAGGCTCCCAGCCAGAGGAGAAGCAGCAAGGAACCAGCTTGCTGGTTTACCAGCGATTCGATAAACCAAATCCACGATCCTTAAAACATTCAGGTAAGCACTGCATCAGAGAAGGCTATTGGAGTTTGAGGCTTTCCTGCTCAGAACACAAGAATGCCTCCGCGCGGTCCCGCCTCTGGCTGATTCCCAGTCAGGCCTCAACTGCTCAAGGCGCTTCCTCTTTCAGAGAAATTAGTCACAGCAGCACTAATGTGTTACTACAAAAAATCTTGCTGTTTTCCATTTAGATGGTAGATAATACGGACTTTTAAAATCTAAAAGATGAGACTCATACTTTTAATAGCAGTCTTTAAAAATCCTATGTAGTAGAACTAATAATATTCAAGGAAAGTAGAGCAATAATTTATTCCCATGTTTTAAAGGAATAATAGAAACATCAACAAAAAGATGTGGAGATATGAGAGCCCAGAGACGCCCCAGTGAGCCGACTGAAATCCTGGTGCTGAAGAAGGACAAATGTCCCACACTCAGCAAAGGAGAGAGGAAGAACCCCCAATTCAGACAGGTTCTTCACCAGGCTCTTCGGTCCCCATCTGAAACATTCCTCCAAACATGATGTGGCTGCCAACAGCTCTGACTCAGTTCTTTTAATATAAATCATTCTAGGGACTGGCCTAAAGTGCTGTGAAGAGTTCATAAGACACGGGTCTTTGATCTTTGTGGCTTTGCCATGTATGTTTTTAAAATTTCTGGAATGCACCCAGGGAGGCAAACTGCTTGACAGAAAACACTATAAATAGCCAAATAAATAAATACATACAAACATCTGGAACCCTGATTAAGCACTAAAGTTTTCTTTTTTTCAGGGAAGGGGGGGGCAACCACCACTGAACAGCATTTTTATTTTTATGGAAAAATGTCCTATTCTTTCCTCGTGATAAACCCCCTCTGACACGAAGACAATGTATAGAAAGCTTCAGTCTGTAAGTCCAAAGGAAAGTGGAGCTGCTGATGCCCTGTAGCTGCCTCCCCACAAAGATGTAAAGTAAATGCCATTCCAGAACAAAAACATTACTGCAACTCACTTTTTAAATAACCCATGGTCGATGAGTATCTGTGATGTAGGAGTCATTATTTCTATGACAAAAATATACCTGGACAATAGGTTAACCTGTTCTGGAATATCAAACTCAGCGTACACAAGGACCGATCCTCAGTCATCACGTAATAGTTTCCTGCTCAAAGGTAGAGTAGGAAAAGTTAGTTTCTGCGTCTTTATGAGGCACGACGAACAATAAATAATGGTGAGAACACACGTTATACTCAATACAATCAAATTAAAACCAAAGAAATCAAACTGGCCACAAATCCTGTGGTTCAAGTGTGAACCAGGACTCAGAGTAACAAACATGGTGGCATGTTAAAATACCTTCAAAAGTTAAAAGAAAAATCCTGGGGATATTCTGTCCTACCCCATCATGAGGTCCCCTGATGAGACAAAGCTTTGGCAAGCACAGAAAGGCGTGGGATCAGGCATTTTACCAAACAGAAACACTGCCTTATAGCTCTAGAGAGGGGGTTAAAAACACTCCACACGCACTGCACGATTCAACTCTGGCCTGGGGCTGCTGAGCCCCGCCATCGCTCCTGCCCGCGCTCACCGCGCACCAGCCAGGCAGCCTTCCTTACAGGTTTCTAGGCCCGGCGTCACCCCCAAACCCCCAGCATTCCCACTTCTGGGTAACTCCAACTCATTCTCTCACCAGTTCCTCCAGAGACACCGTACCATCGGCCCCTCCTCAAACCTGCTCAGGTCTCCTTGGACACCCACATGGTCCCCTGGGCCTCCTCCTCCACAATGCCGACCACAGCCATGCTAACATGGTTACTAACACGGTGTCTAGCAGAAGACTCACAGGTTTTGGGGACACTGTGCTCGACTCATGATTAAGGGCTCAGTAAGTATTTCTCCACAGATGGATGGAAGGGTACGTGAATGTGTTCAGAAAGCCGCATTTTTAGTGTTTGCCCTATGGGGAAATGAGAGACCGTCGTTACAAGAACAGAGACCAATACTGAGACAAGCTGTCACTGACCGCCCAAAGGAATGATGAAAGGGGTCACCAAAAGGCAGGTGTCCATAAAAGGTGGGGGTCGGGGAGAATAACCACTGGTCAAATTCAAAATAAGAAGGGTGTTCAAGCTTGTTCCTGTGGCAGCTACAACCAGAAACCTGGCCCCGACACAAAAGCATGAGGGCAACCTGTGTGGGGGGGTGGTCAGGAATCCTTCCAGCTCCCGGAGCCCCCCGTGCCTGACGGGGCAGTGAACCCCCTGAAACAACACGGACATTTACAGAGTTCTAGTCTGCCTCCGCCTTAAGGCAGGTCCAATCTTCAGAAATGGTCTACACTCAACAGAGAGAAGAAGAACTCATCCTGCTCTGCATTCTAAATCCCTTCTTTGCGGCTTCCAGATATTTAACCAGCCAGTGTCGTCCTGAAAAGCTCACTTCCTACCTGAACAACTCCCCATCATGGTAGCTGCTCCAGAGGGGAAGATTTTGGCTGAGTACTTGAGAGGTTAATCGCATCAATACCGACCCACCCTCCCCTAAGGGCCATGGCGCCCCTTGGCAAGAGGCTGGCAGCAAGCCAGAAGGAAAACTTTTCATGGACTCCAGGCTGACATCCTGGCCTCTAGCGCCCATTCTGATCTGTTCTGTGATCCACCACCTGAATCGGTTTCTGAGTGTTTCCTCAACTATCCCCCCGCCCCATCTCTCCTGGTTCCACTCAAAAAGCCCCACTTCCTCAGCCCTGCCTCAGGTTCTCCTTCCCAAGTGTCTCCTTAGCAGGATGTCAACTGCTAGAACTCTAACACATCATCACTAGCCCAGCACACTCCCACCAGCCTGCATAATGGATATGCCCACTCCTTTCCACATTTCCCCAACTGTGGGGAGGGATGGTCTCTGTTCTCCAGGCTGCTGGGAGGCCAGGGCAGTCCATGGATCTTCCACAGCCTCTCAACGAGAAGCAACACAGACTGTCTAATGGTCAGCTATTCCTACCCAAGGAATTTGCCAGGTGCATAAAACCTAATACAGAATTAAAACATCTCTCCTGCACAAGTCAACAAAATGAACTGCAAACCATCTCAGTAATCCAGGATACCAAAGGCTGCACCAGGGTATTTGCACTTAAGAACCAATATGCATTTCTCTTTGTGGGCAATTTAAAAAGATGGATACCAAACAATGGCCTTTCATACATTCTTTAAACATCCAGGAACTAAGGAGAGAGTAGGAATTTCTAATGTAAGGAGGAAAAGGCTGGAAGAGGGTTTGAAATCTCTAAGGAAATCATTTAACTTAAATCAGAAATTCTCTATGGGCAGGATCTGGTGTCTGTCCATTGTTCCTGGTAAAACCCAGCTGACACAATTGCAGAATATCCTTGGCCTGCCATTTATGGATTTCCATGGCTAATTTTTGCATACTACTTCTCCCCACCCCGACCTTTTCCCTCCAAATGTATATTCTGCCCACCATTCCCATCACTCTCAAGGTACATGTGCTACTGTAACCTACACGAACAAATACTCATCTCCTAAGAGCTATACTGCACAAGTTTTTCATGCATATTAGGGAAAATCAGGCTTCTGCAGGACATCAAAGTCCTTTCAGACCATGACCTTAACTGTGTTCCTTACCAGCATTCGAAACTTGCTTGCATTAAATAATACCTGTATAGGCTTGTAATGAAGCAAAAATCACTGCAGGATCCCAACCTCTCTGGCCGCCACCGACTCCACAGGCCTCAGATGAAAAGTCATGTTGCTCATCATTGGAAGGTTTCCTTCGAGCTGAATCGATCCACTAGTCACAAATCTGAAATTGCTAATATTTTCATCAGAAAGGAGGAAGAGAGCTTTAATTCACCAAGACGCTACAACATGGAGGCAGCAAGCGGCTCAAGGCTAAATGGGTTGAGCTATCAAATGCGTGAGACGTCATCAAAACGTGAATGGGGGAGAGAGTCCAATGGAGCGATTTTCTTTCCTCAGGTCAAAACACAGTATTCCTCACCCTTGGACTTTCTAGGTCAGCTCACTCTTCACCTACGTCTCAGTCTGTCTCTCCAGCGTTTTGTCTGGATACGTTCTTTATCAGCCAGTCGCTTTTGCCTCACATTTGTCCTCAAACTCCACAACAAAAACAAAAAGGTTCAAAAGTCAAAGAATGCAAGACTCCTCAGAAGTGTAGTATGAAGAGAGAACACAGGCTATACCATATAAAATTCCGTATACTGTCTCTTCTGACTAACGTGCATATTACACAGGATGCCGATGGGGGGAAACTAACGACATTTTTGATAAACAAACCTTAATACGTTTGAGCCAATATTTGACAAGAACCTTAAAGGCAAGAGCATGAGTAAAGGGACCACAACCTTGTGTTCCTTAAACCCAACAAAGGTGAAGCTGGTCCACTCATCCCAGGGAGCTGGCCACACCCACAACAGCAAATGGCAGACTTTTATTCGGCAAACATATTCCCACATTTCTGACTTTTTAAAAAAACTATCAAAACATAAAGGACACTGGAAACAGGTTCTCCCAGGAACAAAGGAAAGAGTGATGCATCTACATTATACACCCAAGTTTACAACAACAACAAAAATCCAAAAGATGGCTAAAATTAGGATTAAATCTTGTCCTTACACTATTTGCGATAAATTGAATGAGCACAAAAAAGTACCTCACTATAAAATATTGAACTTGTAATGTAGTAAGATTTCCTAGATACTATTTTCCTGCAAATTTCCAAATGTCATTTAACTTCTGTGGAGAACAACGAAGAAAGCAAACTCTATGTTACTGCAAAAGAATTAAGACATAGGCAGTAAGACACAATGGAAGAACCTTTTTGTCTTTCCCTTTACCATAATTTGCGAATGGAGGAGGGTAAGTATCTAAAAAGTGAACCACATACCAAAGCCTGAATGAATCAATAAAATGTGTCTTTAAGTAGGATTCATTGAGATTGATACATCCAAGGCTCCAGGCTATTGTTAACTTAAGTTCTAAGCCCATGACAAGTGTGGTACTGAACCACAGAACTTAGCAGGATAGTTTATCTGAAAATGTCCAACAGGAGAATTTACCCATTCTTCTATTACACCCCCACACCCCCAGCTTCTTTGTATCTATCTATAGGACAGCTGGATGGGATTCCTACAATATTGAAGTCATTTTGCTATGGTTCTCCCTTCAGGAAACTTTCCAGAACTCCATTTTATCCACTCCAACAACCAAGAACACCAACCATATTATTCTCCCACTCAAAGTCAAGATGAGGGCGCCTGGGTGGCTCAGTTGGTTAAGCGACTGCCTTCGGCTCAGGTCATGATCCTGGAGTCCCGGAATCAAGTCCCGCATCGGGCTCCCTGCTCAGCGGGGAGTCTGCTTCTCCCTCTGACCCTCCTCCCTCTCATGCTCTCTGTCTCTCATTCTGTCGCAAATAAATAAATAAAAATTAAAAAAAAAAAAAGTCAAGATGAGCCCTATTAAACACTGAACTGCATTTCCAACATAGCCTATGTAAAGGTAGTTTTGTCTTCATGCAAATGACTGCACACATTTTGGAATGGTTAGCAGTACTTCTAATATGACAGGATTTAAGAACTACTACTCTTTCTCTCTGAGTCCTCTTTAAGTTATTAAAAACTTATATATTGCTATATTGCTTTTGCTTCCCCTAAGGACCAGAATGGCAAAGAAGGGCCTACTACAATCCCATGATCCCAAGTTGTCTCTTATAAAACCAAGTACTATAAATGTCAGAGCTTACATTTTCCTAACATATGATCAGCTATAAAATTATAAAAACTTTAAAGTTATGACAGAAATGAAGCAGACTGTCAAAGAGATATCTGCACTCCTTTGATTACAGCCTTATTCACAACAAAGTATCCAGACAACCTAAATGTCCCTCAACGGATGAATGTATGATGATGTCACACACACACACACACACACACACACACACACACACACAGGAATACTACTCAGCCATGGGGAAAAAAAAAAAGGAAATCCTGCATTTCCAACAACATGAATGGACCTTGAGGACATCTTGCTAAGTGAGATAAGCCAGACAGAAAGACAAATACTGTATGACATCTCTTAGATGTGGAATCTAAAAACACTGAACTTATAAAAGCAGTGAGTAAAATGGTAGGTGGGGGGGGTTCGGGGGTGGGGGCATGATCTAAGGGTACATACTTGCGAGTCCTAGAGACCTAATACACAGTACAGTGATTACAGACAACAAAAGGGTATTATAAACAGTAAACATTGCTAAGAGACTAGACCTTAATTGTTCATGACACAGGAAGAATAATCATGTGACATAATAGAAGCATTAGCAAACATCACAACAGCAATCATACTGCAATACAAATGTATCAACTCAATATGCTGTATGGAAAAAAACAAAAACAAACCACAAAGTCATGACAAGGTATTAGTGAAAGTCTCTTAAAAATGTAGGGCCGGGCGCCTGGGTGGCTCAGTTGGTTAAGCGACTGCCTTTAGCTCAGGTCATGATCCTGGAGTCCTGGGATCGAGTCCAACATCCGGCTCCCTGCTCAGCAGGGAGTCTGCTTCTCCCTCTGACCCTCCCCCCTCTCATGCTCTATCTCATTCTCTCTCACAAATAAATAAATAAAATTAAAAAAAAAAAAATGTAGGGCCATGAGAAGAGGTTAAAGTGTAACTTTCCGGGCGCCTGGGTGGCTCAGTTGGTTAAGCGACTGCCTTCGGCTCAGGTCATGATCCTGGAGTCCCGGGATCGAGTCCCGCATCGGGCTCCCTGCTCAGCGAGGAGCCTGCTTCTCCCTCTGACCCTCCCCCCTCTCATGTGCTCTCTCTCATTCTCTCTCAAATAAATAAATAAAATCTTTAAAAAAAAAAAAAAAGAAACAGTAACTTTCCCAACATCCACCTCCTCCCATTTTGGACTAATTCACTGTGAAATGCTAAATCCTCCTGAAAATGGATAAAAGCAAGAAAAAGCATATAAAAGCTGAATCAACAGAATGAGGAAGGTGAAGACCACAAATTTTGAAGTATTTCTTACTCTCATATCTGTAACTCAAATTAGAATTTACATATCAACACACATACACACACACCCAATGATTGCATACACCTCATAACACCTGTATTATGTGATGGACTGTCCAGGTCATGCAAATTTTCTGAAATTTTAAAAAAATTTCTGATTAGCTTGATGTCCACATCCATTTCATAGGAAATAATACGCAAGACAATTTCACCTTGACCTGAAGAGCTACCATGATTGTGTAAAATATTATAATGCATAGGGAACGGATGACATAGCTTTAGAAAATGCCCATGGAGAATTCAGAATACAGTATCTGGTTCCCTTATACAAAATTCCCAGCACACTGGCATATGGAGATGCTTAATAAATATTTAGTTATAATCTGTATGCTGATTATAATCTGTAGGCTGATTAATGATTTGGAGCAATCTGGTGCTTAATTTTCAATTACAGGCACCGTAACTCTACGGTTCCCACATAATAACCAATGAGGACAATAACAAGAGGAGTGAACAAGGAGGCGAGGACGAGCATGCATTTGCTGGGTACAAGCTCTAGAAGCTTAAGAGAGTGCAGATTCCTCATTGCCTTGTTGCTTCTGAAGATGAAATGAGACAATGGAAGGGACAGGATTTTGAGAAGTTGAAACTGTCAAATAAATTTACAATGTTGCTATAAAATGACAAGACATAGGGAAGCATTCCAAAGGTATCATACTTTGGGCTGATCCTCAATTTGATAAACCACAGGATTATAACTGCCAACACACGACACCGCTTCCACGGGAACAGAGCCCTTAAAACATTGGAGGGTGCATGGAATGGAGGGTCATAAAAACCCTCTGAGTCTTGACAACCTCTTTTGGTTTTCTATTTTATCAAACTGTTTCTAAGTGACTTTTGCGCGACAACAGACCCATTGAATTTCAGAGCGGAGGGCCCTCTCAGACATCAGGAGGCTGAATAAAGACGAAGACTCAGGACTAGTTAGGCGCTCGCTACCTATTTACTAACACAGCTACCTGGCAGACAGGTGTTCAACCAGTAAGTGCTCTATCTTCACTTGGCTCTCTCCACCCAAAACTATGTATTTCTTCATTTACCTCAACATTATTATGACCAGCTAGTAAATTATGGCATTTAAATTGTCAGTTTATTAATGCTAATTGGGCAGTATACATAGAAGAGCTGTATTTGTTCTGTGGGTTTATTATTCCTTCAACTGCTTTAAAAATATAATCTACAGTTTATAAGAACTAACCCAGAATCTCATTTTCTTCCCCAGCTGCTTTAACCGTATTTTGTGCAAGAAGTTTTGAAGTATCAGAATGTCCATCTGATAGAAATGCAGAAGGATTGCCTGGAATTAACTGGAGTGAACAAACCACAAAATGTCTCTAAAAACATCCCATGAATAAAATTTGAAGGCTTGACAATCTAAAACTGCCTTAGGTCAACTTTAACTTTCACTTGTGAAATTTGTCATTTTTCATGCTTTTTGAAAAAGGTGAATACAGAGAAGTTCTACATTTTGACCAGTTATAGCACTTTTAAAAATAATAAGTTCCTGCTACTCCCAAGAAGTATACCCACTTCCCTGGAAAGATTCCAATGTTCCATTTAAATAGAACTTATTTTATAAATTTAAACTGTCTTTCCTTAATTATACAATAGACTTCTGTAATAAACTTCAGCCATATCATTTTTAAACAAAAAGTAAACCAGATGTTTGGTATTTATATGCAAAATTGAGCTCTCATTGTGAAACCAAATTAAATTAAAATGAACTCTGGAATGAAGCTAAGCCCCCAATGAAAAACAACAAACACAAAACCAAAAAAAAAAAAAAAAACCATGTTGTTTTGTGGTTTGTTAGTTTTGGTCACTTACCTATTTTTCCTTGCATCTGGGAAAACACACACCCCATTCCCCATCCCCACAGTTTTATAAAAATTAGCATATGCATTTGGATTTTGTTTAAAAAAAAAAAACAAACCTCTAAAATGTCAACATGTCACTTAAATAGTCAAAAGTTAATTAATGTCAACCATATGGCAGGCACTGTTTTCAATGCTTTACATCTATTAAATCTCTTAATTCTCACATTAAAAAGTTTGGTTCTACTACCCTATTACCCTCCCCACTGTATAGACAGAGTTGAAGCAGAAAGAGGTGAAGTAAATCAGCCAAGGTTTGTCGGTGGCAGGGCTAAGATTCACATTCAGGGAGGCTGATTCCAAAGTCTGCTCTCTTGACCATGGAGCCCGAATTATACGTTGGCTCAAAACCACTATTGGGAAATACAAGAAAACCATTCAAATTGGTGTCATTAAAAATCAAAGGTCACTTTATTTGCTGGTTGGTTTTCAGATGTTAAGCTTTACATCTCTTCAATGGAATCCAACAGTATGGACCTTATTCTGGTGTTGTCACACTAACTAAAAAGTTGTCTCTCTCTCTCACCCACACACACACCCCAACCTTCAGCGGTGCTGTTTAAGACAACTGTGCTTCTTCAGTCAAGGGGATCTTGAAGTAAGGATGTAAGAATTCAGGGGAGAGAAAAGATGGGCTATTTTTTTTTTTTTAAGATTTTATTTATTTGACAGAGAGAGAGATAGCGAGAGCAGGAACACAAGCAGGGGGAGTGGGAGAGGGAGAAGCAGGCTTCCCGCCAAGCAGGGAGCCCGATGTGGGACTCGATCCCAGGACCCTGGGATCATGACCTGAGCCGAAGGCGGACGCTTAACAACTGAGCCACCCAGGCGCCCTGGGCTATTTTTTTTAAATACTCCCATGTTTATTCAAAACGTAGAAGATACTAATTTTGCCACCCAAAATGTCAAACCCTAATCTGATCTAGGAAAAATTTACTTTGATAGAGCAAGAACCAAGACGACATACCTGAAGGCCAATTCAATTAAGCATCACATTCCTGTAGTGTCTCCTTTGTGAAAAAAGACATGAGTGGTCAGAACATTTGGCATCAAGGATTAAAGCTTCTTCGTTCAATTTTTAGAATTCCCTAATGTATGATAAATCTATTTACCCGGGCTAAAGACTTGACAATTCGTTAATAAACAGCAGCTTATCTGATGGTATGAGAAACCACTGTCTGGATTACACAGGTGTTGCCTTTTATTACTCTGGCTATTTATGTCAACAACTATTTATTTAATCTTGAGTCAAGGAAAAACAATTTTCTAGTAACACTGATTACTCATCATCTTGAAATATGCGTTTATTTTCCTTTCATATATAGGACTTATGTCAAGACCAACAGTGAAAAGTTAGCACCAATAACAAATACTTCTGTCTATAATATAGCTTACAGGTGGAACTCCTTCAACAACGTTTGACTCCCTTTTCATTTTTTTTTTTTTAAGATCTTATTTATTTATCAGAGAGAGGGAGAGAGACTTGCCGCACAAGCAGGAGAAGCGGCAGGCAGAGGGAGAGGCAGCCTCCCCACTGAGCAAGGAGCCCGATGCGGGACTCGATCCCAGGACCCTGGGATCATGACCTGAGCCGAAGGCAGATGCCCAACTGACTGAGTCACCCAGGCGTCCCTCCCTTTTCATTTTTATGCTAAGAGGGAGAATAGAGAGAAGATTTATATTAGCATGAGATATAATTTTAAGAAATTTCTGCCATTTTATTCTCCAAAAAGTTAAAATAATGAAATTATAGTTCCCCCAAAGGAAATAAATTTAATGAGCCCAGGCCACTCTGACACTAACAGAAGAAGAAAAATTCTAAAAGAAATGACTATACACAAGAATGCAACCACTTCCTTCTTAATCTACTTTTAAATATTTAATGGTAATGAAAAAAATTAATCCATGATTCTTACACTGCAAAGCACCGCTGTGATCTAGGCATACGGAACTCTATGTGTGAGAATATATATTGAAGCAAAAATCCACATACACTGCAGTATCTGTCCGTATACCTTGATGCATAACAAAAAGTAGGTGCTCACTATATGGTACACCTGAAACTAATATAACACTGGATGCGAGCTACACAGGAATTAAAATTTTTTAAAAAGCACGTGCATTGTTTTTCTTACCAGTCTCGAAATTTCTTTTTGATTACATGCCTCAAACTGGGTCAAAATGAGATCGGTCACTGAACCAAAAGAATACTTCCAGAAACCTCCACTTAAAATTTAGAGACAAATCAAAATCATTAACTCTTGATTTCAACATCCTAAAAATCAGGGACTTAAGCTGAAAATCAACCAGAGCAGATACACATCTACTGATGTATTAACAAGACATGGCTCTAGAGCACTCTTTGGCCAACAGCAGACCTGGAGGCAGGATGTTCCTATCATGAAGAGCATGACTGTATTTGGAATAATGTCTGGATAAAGATTTTTAAACACATAACAAGTCTAAAATAGACTTTCCAGGTGTTCAAGAGGTTGAAACATTTCCCCATGTGATACAATCTATTAAAATGCAAATGCAGAAAAGAAATGAAAGGAAAATATTTCCAGAACAGAGAACCTGATTTTCTGATAGCTTTCCACTTAAACCACAGTGTTTTAATAAACTTCCATTCAAAGTGTTCTTTGAAGCCTGTTGTCTTTTTTTTTTTCTAGATGTTAAAGAGTTTCCACCTGAAGGAGGGGGAGATTTCTAAAAGATTGATCCTGGTTACTAAGAATGAAAAGAACACTCAACAGATCGTGGATGATTTCATGACAACATTCTCAGGGAGAAAGCTGCCATCGCTTATGTTCTATCCACTGGCAAAGCACCTGTAACATGCTTCTGGGGCGCCTGGGTGGCTCAGTCAGTTAAGCATCTGCCTTCAGCTCAGGTCATGATCCCAGGTTCCTGGGATCGAGTGCCGCATCGGGCTCCCTGCTCAGCGGGGACAGCCTGCTTCTCTCTCCCTCTGCTGCTCCCCCTGCTTGTTCTCTCTCTCTCTGTAAAATAAATGAAATGTTTAAAAAAAAAAAAAAAAAGCATCAGGAACACGCTTCTAAAAGCCCAAGAGAAGTGTGTGTCGATACTTATTAAAGACTGACTTCCTTCTTTCTCATGTACTTTCCAGAGATGAGCTCTAGCACCCAGATGGTTCCTGATGGGTCAGGAGAGCATTTGAGTATCATCAAAAGCCTGGTCAAAAGCCAGGCTGGGTTTGCTGTAAGCTTAGAGGTTATTATCTTAAGTAAATCACTTACTTTTGTTTCCTAAATTCCTGTCTCTCTCCAACTCCTGTGATTTCATTTTGAAACAATTGGTCTTGAAGTTCCAGGAAAACAGTTGTTGGAAATTTTATGAAGTCAAGGCCAATGACTTAGGTAATTGGTTATGAAAAAGAAATATACCACAGGGCCATGTGTGTGTGTCTTGTGAGTACATGTGAATCAAGATTATCTGCTCTACAACTGTATTCAGTCTTTGAATCTTTATCTTTCCTATATGGAATCATTGAATACTTACACTGGATAGCTTTTGGGGGGTAGGGGACGAGGAATCGGCTGTTTTAGAAATAATCCATTGTCTGCAAATATTTAAGTTTGCAAATGCCTTGAAAATAGGGACTTTTTGTCCCAATGCTTGGGACCACAACCTACAACCAGCGGGAAGCCTGCTTCTCCCTCCCCAACCCCCCCTGCTTATGTTCCCTCTCTCGCTGTGTCTCTCTCTGTCAAATAAATAAATAAAATCTATTTTAAAAAAATAAATAAAATAAAATAAAATGCAGGAAGTAAAATTATCAGGTACTAAATATTGAAGTACTAACATTTGTCTTCAGTGCTCAACGAAACCCCAAGCAAATGCATTAGGTGTTTGGCAATTTCATTTCCTTGACTGGTAGGTAACAGGAGAAGTTGGAACCTTGTATGGTGTACTTCCATGAACCACAGCTTCCAAAGAACCAATCATGTATACGGTTTTCTCTTCGTGCCATCACATACCCAGAAACACAGTCCACCATAAATAATCTATCACAAATTCTACTTTGGAAAATAAATAGGGAAGGGTTCAAGTTAATATAAACACTGAGTGTAAACACAAAAAGGCTCGAATTCTATTTCAACACTCTAAAGTTGCATTGTTCTTAAAGGGCGTGGCACTGGGAGATGCAAATACACTCCTGAAACCATCCCTTCTTCTATCCTGCCAACAAATACTAATCAGCTACAAAGTGTCCAATCCTGGGTTCAGAGGCTTTTGCAATAACATAATAGACGGGCTCTATGAGGACTGGGGCCCCAAGGCTAAGAGAAGAGACAGGCAGTCAACACATAATTACCTAAATTATAATTTAACCATAATTGGGACAAGTACTATAAAGATGTGATTTAAAACATAACCAAATTTTAAAACTTTATGTGAAATAAAATGTCACAGGCTTATTGTTGTAAACATCTGGGTTTGGTTTTTTTTTTCTCCATTTTCTTTATGTCAAAATAAATGATAATGTTTAAAGTAAAGGGGCAGGGAAGAAATGATAAGAGAAGATGAAGATTTCAGTCATAAAATGAAAATCGAAGTTCAGCCCCACGGTGTCACAGAAGAGCTACGAAGTCAAATAGTTGAGGGGGATCAATGGACTATATATAGCAAAACCATATGGAATTTCGATCCAGCCAATTTCCACCTGCTCCCACCTCATGTCAGAGCACTATGCTTTCATATGTATTTATCAGTATTTATTCCTGTTGAAACTGGCCCAGAAATACTATTCCAGTTTCTCTTGACATGGTTGCACAAAAGTGATAAACTGTGTCATAAAGATACTTTGATGCGTTTTCTGACTTGTCACAAAGAACTACAAAGTTGAAGTTGTCGTGTGCCTGTGATGGGGGGGGACTTTAAATAACAGTATTTGGTTTTTTTTGTTTTTTTTTTTTAAAGATTTTATTTATTTATTTGAGACAGAGAGAATGAGAGACAGAAAGCACGAGAGGGAGGAGGGTCAGAGGGAGAAGTAGACTCCCTGCCGAGCAGGGAGCCCGATGCGGGACTCGATCCCGGGACTCCAGGATCATGACCTGAGCCGAAGGCAGTCACTTAACCAACTGAGCCACCCAGGCGCCCCAAATAACAGTATTTGAATTAAGATAAATCACACACCCCTAAGGTAATGCCAAAGTACTAAGCATACTAACACAAGAAATTGGGATACACTGGGAAAGTCATGAGTACCAAAGACTGCCTAGCTCCAAGCCGGCTGAAAACTGAGGCAACACAAATATGAAATTAATGAAAACTGAGGAGTTTGGGAGTATTAACATCATAGCACAAACACAGAGTGAAGTGGAGAATTTCTATATTATGATATACATATCACTTAATATGTACTCTACTGGGAAATAAAAGAACACAAGTAAAATGTGATACTCACAAATTCCTGAGATATTACATGATTACCACTTTGAACAAGGCACAAGCTTCCCAAATCTTATCTTTTTAACATTTTATTGGACAACCACAAACAGTGCTTTCTCTGTTACCAATAAGCTGTATTTCCATGTATGATTATTATGGAGGGAAAAAAAAAACAGGAATAAAGAGTAATCAGAACATTCTAATAGATTAAAAATGTATATCAAAATGGTGCAATATTTACCAGCTGTGGACAAGAGCTATAATAATCACCTTTACAGAGATTACTGACAAAATAACAATAGTAATCAAATATATGTAACTGTGTAACTATTTAAACTCCTAACAAAGGCTTTTATGACACTATTAGCATTAGCAGTAAACAAGCAACTCCCATAAAATATGACTTAATATCACCCTGATAAGAGTTTAAGTACATATAACCATTGTTATGTGAAAAAACACGATTTTTAGTATGTGACAACCCGACAGGATTTAATTACCACACCTACTTCAAAACTATTAGCTGTTTCATTCAAACCTGAAAAAACAATATTTATACGGCTATTGAGAATCATTATGATTGATGCAATCTTTTGTGTTATTCCTTTTATAGTCACTTACATTTGTTATTATGAACAAGGAAAAAAAAAGAAAGGGGAAATGTGTGTTTCTGTTTTGCAACAAAGCTTTTCTGATGATGACTAACTTCTTCCTTTGAACACAAAAAGCCTCTTTAACTAATGTACATATAAATATGTTCCTTTACAATGTGCACCAAGCAAGGAAAGAAGAAAAAAAAAAAAAAAAAAGCAAGCCTGTAGGACTTAAGCCAGAATTAAAAGCAACCTAGGCAAGATGAGTACATGAAAGCTGTCAGGATAGATGTTATTCTTACTCTCAATTTCTTACAGCTCATCTGCTCTCAAGGAAGAAAAACCATAGTTTCTTTTAACCATATCCACAACAGATCTCACCTGAAAGGAAACACAGCCAGTGATTTGGCATGAATGGGCACATTACCAATTTTCCAGCATCACTACTGAATATTTATGTTGGTGACGAATGATGACACCAATGAAATATTTTAACACGAAGCCTTGCCTTGTAAATCGTCTCGATGCTGTGTCAAAACAACACCTACCATAAATCAGAGGTTTTGGGACCAGTATTTCTTGTTCTAACATGTTACCTGCTCAGCAGAATCACTTGTGTGAACAGGCATAGATTAATGTGTGCTAAGCACAGCCATCTTCCCTCCTAACTTATAGAGCTATAATTTAACAGGCCTATTATCGTCAACGTAATTTTGACAGTGCTGAAATATTATACTTGTTAAAAATATGCACTTAGCACTAACTCCAGTGGTCATTTGAACGGAATAAACAGAGAGATATCCCTACAATTATCTGGCTTCTCTACCGAGGACTCTTCAAGCAAGAATGTTGACAACTGATTTTATAAAGACTCCAGCAAGACAGTTTTTCTGATAGTATTAGCTCACCGCGCTGCTTTCAGTTCACTTTTCACTTTGCCTCGAGTTGTTTATTAGCAGCTTATAGTGGATGCTAACGTGTCCCCTTCCAGTTTCAAGAAACAAAACAATCGTTCAAACCTCCATCACCCACCTCTCCCCAACGCTCAACTCCCACCCATGCATATCCCAAAATTCAGGATAGCTTAGATTTGTGAAAGCATCTCCAGAGCCTCATTTCCCGCTCAAATTAGAAATCTTAATCCTTTGGGCAACCTAGATTTTGGATTAGGAGGACACACAAATAGGTCTCTCACTATTCACTATGCCACTATTCATGTTCCATACGTTCCTGGGTGCAAGCACTTCCCACCAGGAGAATAAAATTGACCAAAGAAAAAGTTACTACATTTATTTTTCTCCTTTTGTACTACTTTAGCCCTAACTTAATCTGTAAGGGGGGAAAAAAGGATATATGTTTGTACTCTTCTGAGACTGGACCCATAAAGGAACACACACGCTGCTGCAGAAAAACCGGTCATGTAAAATGAGCACACTGGGGACGCCTGGGTGGCTCAGTCGTTAAGCGTCTGCCTTCGGCTCAGGTCATGATCCCAGGGTCCTGGGATCAAGTCCCACATCGGGCTCCTTGCTCAGTGAGGAGCCTGCTTCTCCCTCTCCCTCTGCTGCTCCCCCTGCTTGTGCTCTCTCTCTCTCTATGACAAATAAATAAAAATCTTTAAAAAAATAAAATAAAATGAGCAGACTGTCCACAACCCAATATTAACTCTGCACTTCCCTGAGAGAATAAACAAACACCAACATCTACCGACCCCAGCGGCTCACTTTCTTAAAGCCAAATTAACAAACGGGAAGCAAACAAATATTTGTATGGAATCCACTGCGGTCGATGCATTCAGCCAAGTGTTATGTCACCATTTCTAGGCATGAAGAACCAGGACAACTCTCCATGCATCTTGTCTCCAAAATGAAGGGTGAAATTCTAGAGACTTGACAAGACTAGAACGTCTCTACGGACTCTGCTGGCGTGGAAGGAAACTGAAGAAACTGTCTGGTCCTATTTCTCCCTAAACTCATGTCATACGAGCCACCATATTCTACCCCTAAGGAATCTGAATATATATCCAGTCAAGAGGTCAGCGGCTGCCTCTTCCAGTCACTAGGCGAGAAGTTGTCAGTTAAGAAATCCAAGTGACCTTGTTTGAAATGCCAGATATTCTGGGACAACACTGTAACTCATTATTCAAGAGTTCAATGTCTCAAACATAATAAATTACAACAGCGGTTTTAAAACTCTGTATCAACAGTACAAAATAAAGACTCTAGCTATAAAAAATGGAATTTCTAAGCTTTAAATTAAAAAAAAGTAACATAAAATAAAACAGGTTTTTGCAATAAGGTGCCCTTCCATTATATTCCTGAAATAATGTAGATCATGCTGCCCTCTTGTGCCAGACATAAAAAAATAAAATGAATTCACCCCATCCAAGGAAAACATGGTTTACAGGGAATACAGAAATTCTCTCTTAATTTCTGAATGATTTCCTTTTGACCTGGCATTTGTGTTACCTATGTATTAAGATCTGACAGAAGGGAGATGGTGGAAGACAAATGTTGATCAGGGAAGAGGCAGGTGCCGCACGCAGCAGACCACGTCCACAAAGGCACTCCTCAACGCAAGGTGCAAGCAGAATGTGTGCAAAATGCTGGGACAGCTGAAAATGTGTGGCTATACCCAATACCATTCCCAAAATCCACAGAGGAGGGAAGGGTAAAAATAGCGGAAGGAAGGGAAAAAGAAGAAAACTAGCTTTTGCCGTTCTGAGATGACACACTAGCTGATTCAGATTTTACCCAAACAGCTGAAGACTGATTGGTTTATGAAAAATCAGAGGGTAATAAGATGGTGCATTATAGAAGCAAAAAAGCTAAGTAAACTTCATGCAACCACACATAGGTCCAAAATGGAGAGAAACTGAAGTCGTGGAGCTTGGAGAGATGGAACTTTGTGAAAAATCAGAGCTCTGGGGTGTGGTTAGAGAGACGTGGCTTCCGAGCAGAAACATGCACTGTACAGGTTCACCTTGTCCTTCTCCCTAAATCCAAGTCAGTGAGCCTGGGATGTTGATGGGGCAGCCAGAGTTTCGGGACCCTTCACTGAAGGCTCAGTTCTCTGCATAAATTCGAAGGACCTCCCACTGATGAACAAGATGGGAGAGGCATGGGAGGGAGGCAGCACTTCGGGGGTGGGAGCACCCTTGAACAAATGTAAAAAGACATTTCCACAATCCGGATCAGGGTCACCGAGAATATTCCGGCAACAGTGGGAACTGAAGGTGACCATGGAAGGGAACACTAGCAGAACACCTGCAAATCCACACGAGGCTATGGTGCCGGCCGCCCCAGTCGCCACCCCAAGTCTCGCTGGCTGGAAGCTATCCCGTGTACCCTCTCTTTTCCAAACTCCAGGACGCTGTCAGGATCATAGGAAATGGACTGACTTCTCCCGGAGAGGGTACTCTGAATGACAAATTACTGAGAAGAGAACGATGTGCTTCCTCATCTCTCCATGCTGCTCAGAGGACCCTCTGTAACTCAGGGGGCGCGACATCACACCGAGCACTTGTATCCACTTCATGTGGCTATTTAACAGAACTTAGCAATTGAGCGTATCCGCCCCTCAGCTCTAGCGGGGAGTTGTTTTTTAATATCGTATAACCATTAAAGTACATACAATCAATGATGTCTACTAGGAACCATAATTCAAGGCTTTTGCTTATTCTTCCCAGTGGTTTAAAAACTACAAAAATTTTAACCAAATGGTAAAATCTACCACGTAAAATATTTTTAATTAAAAAATATGTATTTTTTTAATCTACCACCAAAACGAGTAAATAATTCAGGGCCCCTAAACATTCTGGGCAACCTAGGCCTATCTCTGGTGTCCTTACTTGGGCTTCTATTTTCTTGAAGGAAGAAAGCCCGGCTAACAGACATGGGAGGGGGGAGGCAAGATAAACAGTAGTGGGCTACTCTAAGATTAGCGACCCTGAAGATTTAGACTCGTCCCAAATCCTTGAATAATAAATAAATCAGCATGTGGAGAAGCCTACAGGTCTTGAACAGGAAGAGCCTGGTTAACTGTGGCCACGAGCGTTCAGAGGCTGTGATAACAGAAATGCAGTCCCACTTACTGCTCCAAACTTTATGACTGTAGCTTTTAAATTAACTGGCAAAGTGGAGCGACTTCCTGGCCATCAGATACATAGGGCCCCCGATCCCCTTCTGACCACAGCTGCAACAAGACTGCAGACGCGTGGGGGCCTCTGCAGGTCACCATTCCTGTGCTCTGCACAGGGCCTGAGTTAAACAAACATGTGGAATGAAATGCACAAAATGCTTTCCTGAACAGTCTTATTTAACGCCATGACAGCCTTGTGAAGCACGTAGGGCAGCTCTTCTTTCCAGTTCCCAGGTGAGAAGGTCCAACCCACTGTGGCTAAGAAACCATAGGTGCTGACCAGGCGCTGCATGCTGTTCCGAGCCCCGTGAATGTACCGATCTGCTTTATTCCCACAATATCCTTTTTTTGTTTAAGATTTTATTTATTTGTCAGAGAATGAGAGAGAGAAGCAGGCTCCCCGCTGAGCAGGGAGCCCGATGTGGGGCTCGATCCCAGGACTCTGAGATCATGACCTGAGCTGAAGGAAGACGCTTAACCGACTGAGCCACCCCGGCACCCCTTATTCCCCCAATATCTTGCTAAGGGAGGAGTATACAGCATCCTCATTTCACAGATAAGAACATTGAGGCACAGAGCAATTAGGTAACTAGCACGTGAGGATTAATAGAACCATAACCAGCTATTACAATTAGTAGCTAGCACCAGGTCTGAACCCAAGCAGCTGGATCCACAGTCCACGCTGTTAACCACGACAACATCCTGCTTTGAGATTCGCCTGCCCGGCAGCATCGACACCCTTTGGCCTGGGTCACGCGGCTAGTTAACAAGCCAGCCCACCTCCCTGCCTGGACAAGCCCTGTCAATTATCTCCTGCCGAAACAAAGCCTGAACAGTGGGAACAGATGTTGATGGACTGACTCTTCCTAGGAACCCAGGTCAGGGGGCTGCCTTCAGAAGCAAGACAAGCAAGGTCAAAGGCCTCAGACTGGAGGCACCTCCAGGTGCACTCATGGCAAGAACTTACCCTTACAGATCTATGTGCAAAGTGAACATTCATTTATTTTCCACAGACACAAACACCGGAATAGAAGCTTCTATGCCCCCCACCCCATAGTCAGATTTTGTCTGGTAGGAGCTAACCATTAGTGGAGCTTTTCGTAGAACAGGAATCAACACACATAGCCATTTCTCCCAAGCCTCTCCTCCGTTTCCAAATGCTGAAATGTGATCAGATGCTTAACTGTGTCAACAAGGCCGACTGACTGAGAAAACTTGGTGTCTGACTTACCTATTGGGTTTCTATCAAAGAACAACACTGGAGCTCTCAGAATGGACTCGAACATCTTGTTGTGCAAAGTTTGTGAAGAATGAACGAGGACGTAGAATACAAACAGAGATCTCGCTGTGCCAAAAAGGACGGTAGCCCCAGTTAAACCTGAAAGAAAGGAACATCGCTCAGAGAACTTGTCCTTTCTTCAGCGATGCCAAAGCATGTCGGGCACGTTAGAGAGATATTATGTATTTTATTCCATAAAACACCAAAGATTCTCTTAAGAGTTCGATGCATTTGTAAGATACATTTATAAAGGAGAATAGAATTTCTTTTTCTCTCATTAAAGAGATACTATATGTAAAAAAAAAAAAAAAAAAATCAGGTGTAAACTACAATTTCATGCTAGGCTTCCCTAATTCAATGACAAGTTCTATTAATAACTCAGAAGAAAAAGAGAGAATTGTAAAAACTAGTTGATCTTCCCTTCTCTGTATTTCAAGTTTTACTATTTACACGTCTCACAATCTAAAACCGTGGTATGCTCGGACGCCAGCATGTGAGTTAAACAGGGCGCAGAGGGAAATGATGTACCATTTCTTTGTAGAAAATACCCAGGGTGGCTTTTAAAGAATATGAAAATACCATATTAATTGTCAAGTAGAAAATCTCTCAACTGAATTGCAAGAAAATACTAAATCTGGGTTTGCGTGAAATAATCTCCATGAGCCACTAATCCCTCTCACCCCAAGTGTTTTATACAAAAACACAAAGCATTTTTAAATGAATGTAATCATTTAAATTATAGATTTTTATTAAGGACATAAATCAGTACCTATCTCCTGAACTCCCAATGCTAAACAGACTAGGGGTAACTTCTGTGATAAAGACCCCATCAAGTGCATTTTTCCCCTTCAGAGGACACCTCACTGTTGTTTAGACTCTCAAAGCTGCTCAAATGCCTGAACTCTGTCCACAGGCGTTTTCCTGAGCCTCCCTCCCCCCATCCCACTTTAAAGTGCCGTAAAACTGCTCCTTCCTCCCTCTGGGCTTCTCATGGCCCACCAGTGTGGAAGGTAAACGGCTCAGGTGTTCAGGTTTCTTAGCAAGTGATCCACGAAATAAATACCAAATTTCAGTGAGTAGGTTTTCACAAAGATCACTTGGTCTATCTATGCAGAAAGCCCCTATGAGCATTTCCGGTGAGAATACTTAAAATTTTAGATGAGGCTTTCCTTTAAAAACTATGGATGCCACATATATTCTAAGCACTCTTGTGAAAACAGAGCACTGTGTTAATATTAGTCTGGCAAGCCAAATGTTAAATTAATCACACAGTTGGGGACACGATAACATTGTGATCTCAAGGTAAGAAAGAGAAGGAATCCTAATTCCCAGACACTGGATTTTTTCCTGCTTAGCTTCTCTCTTAAGTAATTAGTGAAGCCCAAGAGATGAGCAGTATGGGGAAGAGAGCTTTGCATACCTGCGAGGGCATAATGCTTTTACGTGGGGGAACCTTGCTGCCAGAGGATTTCATCCAAGTTCAATAAAAGCCAGGGGTTTATTCAGACAGAATTGGAACAATCCGAACCACAGGGTGAGGATCCGTTTCTAATCCCCTTGCCCATCCAAATAATGATATAAGATTTAGCTAAAGCAACCTATTAGAATAGACAATAGCCACAAATTTCCAGTGGCTGATTTTCTGAATGCTCAATCCTGGTTTAACTTCCAAAATCCAGTACAGAGCAAATTAAAGAGTCTTCATTCAACCTCTTTCTTCTAGTAGATTTTAAAAATAATTATTCTAATTAATTCACAGAGTAAATGTGACTCAGACTCTTAATCTGTTAAGACATTACTGAATTACTCCTGGAAGCCCTAGTTACTCACACAGGCTCATTGTAAGCACCTCAGACTCCCGGATAATAAACCGAATGATTAAACTTTACCTGAATAAATTCCTAAGTACCAGGCAAGATCGAGCTTCTCAGTGACATTTTCTTTTCCATTTACCGTGACATTCAGGGCACTTTGTTCATTTGCCCTGTGGAAAATGGAAAAAAAAAAAATTTTTTTTTTTCAACTATAGATGGAATTTAGATAAGTACAAAAAGAAAAAATAAAATTAGCCTGAATTTGGAAGACATGATTTATGCTGGAAAAGGACTCCCAGCACGCAGGGCCTCGGGTACATCTACCTTATAAAAATTCAACTTTCAGTTCTCAAAACTGTCCGAGGATCCGACATGGGGAGAGCCTGTGGGAGGGTCATACTCCACCAGCAAGAACTTTAGTTTTTCTTTCTCTTTGGGGAAAGTAAGGGAGGATCAGGACAGGAGGCTGAACAAATCCACCTCCACCCGACTCTGGGGGAAAGAGGCTGCCTGTTGACTTGGTGGCCCCTTGCATCAGACCGGAAACAACTCACCAATAGGAGAGCCACCAGTCCTGAAGAATGTAGGCAACCTAGAACAGGGAGGCAAAAAGATCACACATCACTTAGCACCTCGACACTCTCACTCACCCAAACGGACCATTGAAAGGCTCTGGAAAACGGACACGGTTCTTCCAGCTCTGGTCTATGCCAAGCCCAACATCCCAAGTCACAACACATCAAGTGTGTTGAGTGACACAAATAATCTCGGTGATACATTAAAATCTTTAAAGAACATTTTTTTTTCTAGAAGCTCTCTGTCATGTACACGCAACACCACTAAACCTCAGTTTCTCTGTCCCCCAAGATAGCACGTTTCAATGCAAATCCAAGTGGACTGCAAAATACGGTAATAATAAACACATAGAGGGAAAGCAGTACTGTAAACATCAAGCTGAGGCCACAAAACAAAATAAATGCCCTTATTTACCTGCGCTATGATGTTTAGTAGAATGAGGAACACGATGGCCAACCAGTGAGCACCGGCTGTTAGGTAATTCTTGTAGGCCTTAAGACCAACTTTTCCTTCTGAACGACTCTCCTCTGACACAGCAACCTGTGCACTCTCGTTCTGAGAAGGGAAAGGAAAAAACAAGGGAAGCAGTAAGAGACAAAATTTTGTATAATGTACCCCAAAACTTCAAAAGTTCAACAGTGCGCTCCGTTGGCAAAGCCATGAGCAAAGAGGCCCATCTTATACACTGGTAGGAGTGCAAAATGGTACAGCTCCTCTGGAGAAGGGTGGTGTAAAAGGATCTAGCCAAACCATCTATGTATTCATCATCGGACCCACCCATCCCACTTCTAGGAATCTATTAGCAGAAAGGAAATATTGTCTGTACAAGGTTATTCACTACGGCGTGGCTTTGCTTTTATTTTTGGCACATGCACAATGTACCCAATTCACATATAAATGCAAAAGCTTATTCCACAATAACAGACAAGAGAATATGGAGCTAATGTATCACCGAGATTATCTGTGTCACTCAATGATGGAATCACAAAACATAGTTAGGAGCTCAAAATATGAGCCAAATAGAGTAAACGGTTCAAACAGCAAGAGTAACGGGCGTCGGGATAGCAGGGGATAGCAAGTGGTCTGAAATCTTTGGTTCCTGAATTTCAGAGAGTGATTCCCGAGTCTGGACTGTGAGGGACTCATCTCCATCCTTATCAGAATCATCCAGGCTCCTAGATTTGGATTGTGAGGGTTTGGACATTGAAGACTACCTATGCATATTTTTAAGGGAGATGCACAGCATTTCTGCACATCTATCTGGAGAACATAGAATGCACTGTAGATTCACATAAGCCAAGGATGTCCTTGGGTGTATGCGGGCCTCTGTGGTTCTTGAACTTGCAGCCCCGTGACATTCTCCATCCAACACCCAAAGGAGAGCCCTGATCAGGCCTGCTCCCTTCATTCTGTTTTAATTCTACCAAGTCCATGGAACAAGGCCTTGGAACCTTAGAATCCACTATGGGACCAATGAAGAGGTCATGTGCAGAGCAGAATGAAGATGCATGAGGACACTGAGAGAAGACAGGACCAGGGCATGCGGCAAGAGGAAAACTCACGGCTTGCACCTCCGGCGCGCCATCTTTCAGCGAGGGTCTGGACGATTGCTGGGACCAAACGGAAGACTCTGAGAAGCTCCGAGTCCTCAAAGTGGGAGATCCTAGAGCTGGACTCTCGTCAGCCTCCTCGTTTTCCTTCTTTAAAAGGGAGCCAAAATCTACCCCGGACTTCAGAAACTCCGTGTAAGTCCCCTTCTGCACCATTTTGCCCTAAAATAAAAATAAAAGAATTTGACACGAGTTCATGTGCCTCTGATAACACTACTCTGACACTAATCAAAAAAAGTTAACTGGTCTTAAATGACCATATTCGTAAGAAAATTACCCTTAGGCCTGGAATTCTGGTTGACGCATCTAGTGCAACTCAACCGGACACAGAATCGAGCATTCTGTTCTCTGTCAAATCCTGTGTGAGGTGCTACGTAGCCATGAGTTAAGGATGGAGGTCACGAACTACCACGGGCATTTAAAGAAGCAAAAATTACAGACGTTGGTAGGAGTCTCAGTATAGTCTTTTTAGACAACATGGAAATTGAGGCCAAGTGTCACATATTCAAAAGAACAAGGTCAAGCTGGGGAGGATATTCCAGGGAAGAATGAAGCTTGACACAATGCGGACACCTGCGTGGTCAGAGTCATCCATCAAATCTCTGCTGCCCATGGCCCTGCCGTCACGTGCTGCACTGGGACCAGACACGGGGGAGGTCGTCTTTACTCTCCAACTGCCCATAAACTCAGGAAGTTCCCAACTGCAACTTCAATATTCCACCTGCTAATGTCATTAACTTAGGCGACCATCAGACTGGGGTGACTCTAATGCCTCGGGAGGGTCTGTCTACACAAGCAAACCAAACCCTAAGCCAGAGTCAATGCACTCAAATCCATGAAAATAAAGCTTCACAATCACAAGCAGCCAAGCAGGCTTTCCAAAATCAAGCAACTCCTGAAGCTTGAGCAAATCAAATAATTTTCTTGAAACCCACGCGACACATCACTGCACATTCCCCTTCCTCACAAAGTTACAGAAAATAAAGTGCAGGTATCTTCACTGGCTTCTCACCCCCATAAAAGAATAGGCAGCTATTCTACTCAGTGGCAAACAACATATTAGGCGAAATCCCAGGGTGCCAAACAAAGCAGAGGAGGGCAGCTCTGGGGAAGGCAGGCCAGGTGAAGGCAGGCGGGCCCAGGAGCCCCCTGGTACCCCTCCCATCCTGTGCCCTGACATGGGCCACTGAGAAAAACCCAACGAAGCCTTTGGGAACCAGTCTGATACTGGAGAATTAGAAAAGTATTCATGATATAGTGTGTCTTGTTCCATCTGGGAGGCAAAATTCATATGCCTTATTTAATGAAATTACCACTTTCCACTTAGTAAATGCAGATGCACAAGGAAACGACGAGGAGTCGAGAGACAGCAAGCTCATGCAGCAGCCCAGCACAGACAACTTCCAGAGGGGACGCGAGGACAGCCATCCCCGCCCAGCTGCTCGAGAGGGACCGCACGAACACTAGGGATGGATCCAACTCATCCAGGGGAGCTCACTGGTGGACAAATGTTTGCTCTGATAGCACTAAAATTGGGAGTGATGTCTTCAGCAAGAGCAATAAGGAGACTGGCTGACCAGCTTGTTCTCCCACTCACTGGTTCTGTACTCATTAAACCGGCCAACACTGGGGCTTTACCAGACTCGCTTCACCCCGGTTCTCCAGATTGGGGACTCGGAGCTTCTTATTCCCAGAGGGCTGCAGAAGCACCGACATGGGGAAGTGCTTCAAAAGAGGCAGAGATTCTGCACTCTTGTCACCCTTCTTAGGGCAGAACTTCATTTGATTAAGTGAGGATGTGACCAAGGGCCTGAGGCAGCAGACCCGGGTTAATGACCCAGGGGCTAAGGCTCTGAGGCAAATACGCCAAGGAGTGAAACATCAAACCATCACTAAGGCCGGAAAATTCTCCCTAATCTCCACCTCCCAAACCCATGCTAGCTGTTGGGGGCTGAATTGTGGCCCCCAAAAAGATACATTCGAGGCCCAAATAGGATACCTGTGGATGGGACCTAATTTAGAAATAGGATCTCTGCAGATGTGATGATGCTGAGGTCATACTGGAGTAGGGTGGACCCCAAAGCCAATATGACGGACGTCCTTGTAAGAGGAGAGACCAGATGCAGTGAACACCATGTGACAACAGAGCTACAGACCATAGTGCCGCGGCTACAAGCCAAGACCAGCAAGGACAACTGGCAAACACCAGAAGCTGGGAGAGGCGATGAAGGATTCTCCCCAGGAGCCTTCAGGGAGAGCACAACCCTGCCGGCACCTTGGTTTTGGACTGGTAGCCTTCAGAAGGGTGAAGATGATAAACTTCTGCTGGTGAAGCCCCCCCACTTTGTGGCACTTTGTGATGGCAGCTCTAGAAACTGATACACCAGCCTGAGCCCATGCAGCCGACTTCTAATGGCTTCTGCTGTTGGCCCTCCAGCAAACATAAGAGAGATCTTTTAAAACCATGCATCAGACCACATCACTCCTCTGCTCTGGACTGTCCAATGGCTTCCAACCCATTACCAGGCCAGCAGCCCACTGCTCTGAGCCCCTCTCCCTCACACTCCCCGGCTTCCTCTGCCTCAGACACACTTCCTCCAGCATGCCAGGTCAGGTCCTTCCTTAGAACCCTGCAGCTGGACCACCTGCCTCAGCCGCCTCTCCCCCAGGTGACCGCCTGGCCAGCACCTTCATGTCACTCAGGTCCCCTGAGGCACCACCTCCCCATGGAGGCAGTCATGAGATCAGCTGCCCCCCACCCAACTCCTTCCTTACATCTACCCCCATAAGGATGGAAGCGCCATGATGGCAGGGACTGGTCTGACTTACTGCTGCCCAGACTCTCCCATGTACTGGACATGCTCAAAGCCCTGTGCTCGGAGACGAGCAACCAACGATACCCTGGAGAACACATCTCCACCAAGGGTGCTCCGCTTTCCAACCACGCCTGTTATTAATGGAAGACGCTCTCTGAGTAAACTGCAGATGACAAACAGACACAAACAGGTCTTAGTAGCTCTGATTTCCAAATAATACACTTTGCCGTACGTCGTGGAAGAGGAATACAAAAGCTCTAAATAAAATAGCATCATTATCCTGAACGATTTTTACCAGAACAGTTAACATTTATAATTATGAGGTAGCAATTTTATCTACTTTAGGGTAATATGGCTCGGAATGCAATAGTTACATTTCTACATGTCTTTGGATTCATGCTCAAAGGCATGAGTACCAGCTCTGGGGAGAACGGAACGCAAAACTGAGGGAGGAGAGGGAATTCAGCACAAACCCAAGGGGAGACTTGCTGGGAGGTCTCACTGTCAACACACCTGAGTGCTAGCAAGTTCCACAGACTTCTAGAAATTACTTACATCTTTCAATATCAGAATCTGACTTGCAGCTTTTAGGTACTGCAACTGATGAGTCACTAAGATTGTGATCTTCTCATGCAAGGTTTGACAAATACACCTATAAATGTAAAAGGTACAGTATGCAAAAACCACATTAATGGGGGTACTCCAAATTGAAAAACACACATTCGAAAACACAATGAGACAAAGACAACACAGGAATCAAAGACCTGTAGTTTAAGTACCAGTGCAAATACAAATCAAATACAAATGTAAATCAATGAACCCAACCAGGTCCTCAAATTTATCAGCAGCAAACTTGAGTCTAGCTCTGCTAAGAGATTCTAAAAAGGAGTCCAGTGAAAGAGCCACCAAGTGCTAAGGGTCCCCCTGACCAACTAAAACTCAACAATTATTTATATATTTCATGATGGAAAACAATTGAGCAATACTCAGATTCAAAACCCGACTAAGCAAAAATACTACTTATTTCATCCCTGTATAGGAGGAATGGGAGGAGGGAACTATGTCATACAAAAATGTTTCCCTTTTTGTCTCCTAGGTGATTATAATTTATGATGTATATACCAGCCCAGAAAATCCTAAATACTCAGTGACCTTCACCAAAGTGCATTTTCTTTCCTTTTTTTTTTTTTTTTTTTTAAGATTCTGTTTATTTGAGGGAGAGAGAGTGAGCACATGAGCAGGGAGAGGGGCAGAGAGAGAGAGGGAGAATCCCTAAGCAGACTCCCTGCTGAGCTCGGAGCCTGCCACGGGGCTCAAACCCAGGACCCCAAGATCATGACCTGAGCCGAAGGCAGACACTTAACGGACTGAGCCACCCAAGCATCTTCAAAGTGCATTTTCTAGATACTTCTTCCCAAATACTATTAGAAGACAAATGCTGGCATGGCCTAACTAGTGTCTACAATGTCCCCACAGTCCCATCCAGGGAGCACATTGCCTTTCATCAGGACTGAAAACCTTCCCAATATGAATATGAAAGAAGAAAATCCAAATGGCCCAAACCATAGTGGAAATCATCCAGAAGACACACTGATTCTCTCAGACAAGAGCCCCCCTCTCAGTACTCAACTCAAGTGTTTTTCTACAGTAATCCCTCAAACTGCTCCTCATTTTAAATGTAGAACCCTAGGAGCTCCACTCCATCCTGCACTCCACCATGGTCTGCAACCTCTCCAGCTAAGCAAGTAGCCCAGGTTGTGGCCTCCTGACCACAGGCAGGGCACAAGGACATTCTCTGGGCACAGGGACATTCTCTGGGTGCAGGGTCATTGTCTGGGCACCAGAACATTCTCTGGGCGCAGGGACATTCTCTGGGCACCGGGACATTCTCTGCGTGCAGGGACGTTCTCTAGGCGCAGGGACATTCTCTGGGCGCCTGAGCCCCCTGCAGAGCCAATCTCAGCAACATGGGCCACAACTCCACCTACTCATGTGGGTCAGATCAAGAGTTCTGGAGGCACCCAGAACTCTTACCAGCCTGACAAGGTCAGGTGGGCTACCTGACCTCTATGAACCTCAGTGCCTTCATTGCAAAATAAGGCTGCTGACAACTCATAGGGCACGTTGTGGGAAGGGCACTAATCCGCTTGGTAAATGGTCTGTTCACCCTCTTCCCTAACCCACAAGTGGCCCTTTGCTTTGGACTCAGGACAGAAAAGTTCCTAAGGAGACATTTCTGAGACTGGGCCTGAGATCAGAAGACTCCAGGCTGTAGATGTATATACTATTATTCCATTCTTTGCATCCAGAAGGATTGTTTCCCTTTTGACAGGTCCTGGTGTGGCTTTCATTCCTAAGTTTGCTGACCAAGTAAACCCCTCTTCCAGCTTAGCACTAAAGCACTTAATGGAATTGTTTCTCCTTCATTCAAAATTCTGTGCTGGCAGTCCCTGAAGGGGCTGTTAACCAAATCTGATGCGCTGCTATGTCTGAGCTGGGCCAATGCAGAAGTGTTAAAATGTTTTCTTCCTAACATCCACCACAGATAGAGGAATGTAAGTACAATGAAGTTATTAGGTGATGGCTTTAAATTTTTTCTAAATCACGCTTTTTAACCAAAATCTCCAGGAAAATACTCTATTTGCCAAATTTTTAAGAGTAAAAATTTCCAAGTCATGCCATTAAAAAAAAAAAAAGAATGATTCAGTAACAAGTTATTGAACTTTTAAGCTGTGTAAGGTCGGTGTTAAGAGGGGCCTTGTACTGTGGTAGAGGGGATACAAGTACCCTCACTCGTTCCACTGACAGACATTTGTTGGGGTGCCAGGCACTGTCTTAGTAAAGAGGACACATCCACAGGACCAGAAAACCACGAACACTCTGCATCACGTGGAGGGGGGCACATTCAACAAATACAGAAAATGTACCCTAGGGGCGTGATGTCTGCCATGAAGAAAAAGCAAGGTGAGGGCTGCGATCCTGGGTGTAGGGGACACATGGACCACGAGAGTATCTAGGGGGGAGCATCCCTGCAAGAAGGTACAACTGGGGACAGAAGGTACAACTGGGGACAGAAACCCTCTGCACAAAGGTGCCTTCGTGCATTCACCCTGGAGTTGGGGGTGGGGAGAACTCATCAGTGACCAAGTACGCGCCCCAAGGGCTGTGGGCAGACAGAAGGGCACAGGGTGAGGATGTGCTGGAACGGGGGGGGATGGGGCAGACGGCAAAGAACCTCAGTCGGCTTTTGAGGCTGTGGAGCTGCTCCCTGCACGCGAAGGGCATCTGCGAAGACCTGCAACAGCGAAAGTGAACATAGGAGGCGGCAGGGTGGGGAGATCCAGTAAGGACAGACTCAAAGAACTGATTATGCAGGACGTGGGGGTGTGGGGGAAGGGGCTTCCTAAAATAGGACAGGCTCCACCGCTAAAACCAGTTAGACTGAAACCCATTCACCTGAGGGCCTCCGACCCTCTGCATGAGACAGAATCCACGTAAATGTTTACAACATATAGTTGTAAAACCCGCAAACCTTAATAACCTTGGATATATATTCACGACTGAAGTAAACTGTTAATGGCGAGTAGAAGTGTAATTCATTCACTTTTAATACAAAACACTTCACATTACTGAGCTCAACAAACCGCCATCTTTCAGAGCATATTGTTCAGTCCAATTTTCTAGCTCGTTGAGAACATTCTCAAGCTGCTGCTGAGTGATTTCCTAAATTGCATTCGTGCTCCCTGCCCTAAGTTTCCCCAAAGGATGCGGTTCTGATTAGCAAACAACAATTTTAACAAGCTTGCTTCTATCAAGTGTATATCCAAAGCCATTAAACCCGAAAGGTGCGAGAGGACTTTATAAATACCTCCCGTGTTCAGAGAAGAACTTGGGGGAGCTTCTGCGATAAGCACACTGACCCTCGGCAATGAAAACGCCTCTCGCCTCCCAAGCGACACAAACACAACGGCCAGTGGAATCTGTTCTTGGAGTGATGGAGAACTTGTGCACGCCCACCCAGGATGGGGTGACACACATTCGTGACTTCAGGGTGAGGCTCTAGGGGTAGGGAGGCTGGGCTGCTCCTGACACCACCCAGGGTGTGGGGTGGGGAATCTCTGTCACAGCACTGGGCCCTGTCCCTGAACTCAGTCACAAGCCACAGGGCACTTCCCTGAGGGAAAATTCCTCAAGTTGTGATCGTGATTGGGACGGGACGGGAAGAGGGGTCAGATCAAAGAGCTGGAGGCCATGTCAAGTGTTAGCTGCTCAGCTCTCCTCGTTCTCTAAGAGTCACTGCTGCTATGCGCTTTTTCTTTAAATTGTGGTAAAACTGGTAGCACATTTACCATTTTAACCATTTTTAAGCTATATCTCAGGGGCATTATGGACACCCACACTATTGTGCAACCATCACCACCACCCATCTCCAGAACTTGTTGTCATGCCAAACCTAAGCACTTCGTACATACACACTCGGGGGGTGGGGGGGGTTCCGTGTTAGGAACCCACACTGAGGGGACACTGAGTCCCAGGCTCCTAGTATGCAGAGCCCAGAGCTGCCTCACGCTAACTCTGCTAAAATCTCTTTACTTTGCTACTTAGGACTTTAAATGAATTGTGTCTCCCCACCCCCACCCCCAAAATTCCCACATTGATGCCTTAATCCCCAGTAATTTAGAATTTGGTGACAGGACCTCTAAAGAGGCAATTAAGTTAAAAAATGAGGCCGTGGGGCGCCTGGGTGGCTCAGTTGGTTAAGCGACTGCCTTCGGCTCAGGTCATGATCCTGGAGTCCCGGGATCGAGTCCCGCATCGGACTCCCTGCTCAGCGGGGAGTCTGCTTCTCCCTCTGATCCTCCCCCCTCTCATGCTCTCTCTTTTTGTCTCATTCTCTCTCTCAAATAAATAAATAAAATCTTTAAAAAAAAAAAAAATGAGGCCGTGATGGTGAGCCCTTACCCAATCTGACCTGTATCCTTAGAAGAGATTAGGACATAAGGAGATGGGACATCTGGGTGGCTCAGTCGGTTAAGCACCTAACTTGGTTTCAGCTCAGGCCATGGTCTCAGGGGTCGTGAGATCGAGCCCCACTTTGGGGAGTCTGCTGAGTTTCTCTCCCTCTGCCCCTCTCCCAAAATCACATGTACATGCACTCTCTCTCAAACAAATAAATCTTTAAAAAAAAAAAAAAGGCCATAAGGAGAAAGCCACCAGGGGTGCACGTACACAGAGGTGAGACCATGTGAGGACACAGTAAGAAGGAGGCCATCAGCCAGCCAAGGAGAGAGGTCTCAGGAGAAACCAAGGTGCCAAACTTTCAGCCTCCAGGCCTGGGGGAAAAATCTCTCTCTCTGGTTTAAGTCCTCCTTTGTAAATGGAGATGTTTTGTGCCACATCATTTGCAAGAACACTGACCTCAGTGCACACATTAGGGCTTCAGGAAGTGCATGGAAAGCGCTCACTGGCTTTGACAAGGTGAACAACAGTAAGGTAACTATGGGGTAGACATGGACGCCATTGAAACAAGAGCGAATTCATGATGCTTCCAAATATGGCAGTCTAGACTCCGCAGGGAGCACAAGTTACGTATGTTAGGCTAACAGTCTGTACAGAGAAGATTCAGAGTTGTCCTACTTCAGCCGTGTGGCGACGAAGCAAGAGCCAATGAAAACAAATTCCAGAAACACAAAGTGAGAGTCAGGAGGTGAGCTAGATTCCAGATATGTAGTTTCAAATTCACATTAACCCTCCGTGTGGGGGCCTGACGTATTAATTCTAATAAGAATCCAGGAAGCCATACTGTGAATAAGGCCTTCTTCAATTCTAGACTTTAAGTGTTTCCTGACCTGCAGGGTAATTCGCACAAAGCAGTGAGGCCGCTCCACAGAAGCGATACGTTGGCACAAGAAACACTGCACTTCTAATGTGCCACCAACAAAAATGATGAAGGAAAAGAACTGGGAGCCAAGTATCACCGAGTCCCATTCTTCGATTTAAAAACTGCACATCGGTTTTCTTATCCCATCAACAGTGTCTTGGTTGTCCATGGCGAGGAGCAAGGGGACATCTGCCATCGTGCCCTCACCCCCTCGAGCATGTCCTCCACTCACGCCACACACAGTGAGCACCATCTAGGTCTTCCTTTTTCTCTCTAAAAATTTCTCTGAAATGGATCTTCCGTGGAGGGAAGGGAGGAGGAGGAGGGAGACCTCAGCAGAATAGGCAGAGTCTTCCAAATCATCCCAGCTTCCCTGAGCTCTTTTCCCCAAACGCTACAGGGCGCATAGAAAACAGAAATGACAGGGGCGCCTGCGTGGCTCAGTTGGTTAAGCGACTGCCTTCAGCTCAGGTCATGATCCCAGGGTCCTGCTTCTCCCTCTCCCACTCCCCCTGCTTGTGTTCCCTCTCTCGCTGTGTCTCTCTCTGTCAAATAAATAAATAAAATCTTTAAAAAAAAAAAAAAAAGAAAGAAAAAAAGAAAACAGAAATGACAAACACGGGCAAACTCACAGTTCAAACAAGTGCCTGCCAACTTCTGCATCCACTGCGCTGAGAGGGTCATCCAGGAGGTAGATGTCTGCATCCTGATACACTGCTCTGGAAAACAGAAGACAACATCAGACGGGAGAACGCTCCAGGCTCCCAGGATCTCATCTCCCAGTCATGACAGCCTTCAATAACTTGGGGCACGTTCACTCCAAGAGCCAATGGAATAATGTGGGGCTTCCCACAACGCACCCCTCTCCCTCCCTGCCACGCAGCAGGTGGTCTCGGGACAGCCACCCCCCGGGAGCAGCGCACGGAGCATGTGCAACCAAACTGTGGGTACCTTGCAAGGTTGATCCGGGCCTTCTGCCCTCCGCTCAGCGTGGCTCCCCGATCGCCTATCACAGTTAAATCTCCATCCTCCAAAAGCTGCAAATCCTGCATGGAGACAGAAAGAAGGGGTGGGGGGGGTAGATTTAAAACGTGTTCTCCTGTCATCCGGGACTTTCAGCACTGGTTCTTCATACACATCTGTGATCAACAGCAACAGATCTATTTCAAAGTGACTAAATGGTAACCTTGAACCTTTCCCAAAAAACTCAGGGCTTTTTGCTTCCGTTTTGCAGCTTTTCCCACAGTGTTCATGCATTTCACCAACTTAACTGATGTTTGTTGAACATTGACTAGATGTCTGGCATTGTTCTGGGCACAATGAATTTGGTAGTAAAAAGACAAAATCCCTTGAGTTTCCATAGAGGGAGACTGACAATATGAAAAATTAGTCCTAAGGACTAAGAAGAAAAAATAAGCTGGCTCAGGGGACAGAGGGGCAGGGAAAAAATCCTACACAGGGGTCGAGAAGGGCTCTAAACAGAGGGGCTTTCGCAGAGAGACAAGGGCGCCTGCGCGGACCCGAAACACATTCCACATGCAGGAACAGGCAAGTGCAGACGGCGCAGGGCAGACACGTGCCCAACGTGTTCAAGAACTAGCAGGGAGGCTAGTGGAGCTGGAGAGAGTGAGTAAAGAACGAGGAGAGCAAGAGCAGAGCTAAGAAGGGGGGGCCATGGGTTTCACTCCCAGTGACACAGAGAGGGGATGTGGCTTCGGTTTTTCAGAAATCCCTCTTGCCTCTTTGTGGAACAGAGATGGTAGAGAGCAAAGGGTGAATGAAGCAGGGCACACATGAGGATGGGACTGCATTAATGTAGGTGAGAGAAGACAGCGGCTAGACCCAGAGTGGGAGCAGGAGACAAGGAGAGCAGTGGGCACGTTCTGGAGAAAATTCAAAGGTGGAGCCTGTAGGACCTGCTGATGAGTGGGTGCCCGTTGTGGTGGTGGAAACGGAACGATGTCCTGTCCTCCACGGGAGAAAGGAGAACAGGCTCGCCATTTACGGAGCTGGAGGAGACCGTGCAGGCAAGCTGAGATCTTGGTTATTATGGTCAAGCCGAGATGCCCACTGAGAGCGTCAGGTTGCAGCTGCAAGTGAGCATCTGGATGCTGGTGCCAGGGCTACTGGTGAGAGTTGGCATCTCACCCGTGGCCTGGGAAGCCCCGGGACTTAGTTTCTCAAAGAACAAGTGTGTCTTAACCAGCCAGTTTGCTGATCTCAGCCTCACCCTCTCACCCTCGCAGAAAGGTTAACACCTGACCCTTGTCTTCACATGTAAGGCAAGGTGACAGAGTGACAGCCGAGAATTGTACAAGAAACAAGAGCTGAAAGAACAGTCTGGCAGGAAAAACAGAAGGGAAGTAACAGTGTGTTCAAGGGACACTGATCCAACCAGCTGAACTAAGAAAGTTCCATGCAAGCCAGGTAAAACTCAAAGCCACAAAGAATAAGCCTGGAGGAGAAGAGGTGGGAATCTATCAAGTTCTACCCGAAGCTCTGAGGCTCCTGGCACAGACAAGCAGAGTTTGGGGGAGCATGTTATCAACCACACCTCTCAAGCATCAACCCAGAATACACAACAACACCTTTCTACAAACGAGCCCTCACCTCTCGGTCTCTACTTTGGCCAATCCGGGGAGAAAGCATGTTGGAAATGTCCATGACAAGCAACCCTTTTGACCTCCCTAAAGCCTCTTTTTCCTCTTCGGCAAAATGTGGAGAGACAAGAATGGCTAAGCTCAAGGATGCTGTGACAATCAAACAGATGGACAAACACCTTCTATACATAGGAAAAGGACACAAATCAACTGTTATGTACCAGATACATATTTTCTGATCAAACCTACAGTGGGACCTCATTCACAGTGTGAATCACAACATGCAAAGCACACCACCACAAGGAGAAGGGAAAGAGAGTATCTTCATCCTCACCCATACCCTGAGAGCCCACAAAGGCACACGGAATTCCTTGCACGCTCAGAGCTTAACTGGATGGCAATAAATGAAAGGCAGCAATTGCTCAATCATGAAAATTCATTATTTCACATTACTTCTTTGCTGAGCTCAGAAGTCAACACCATCTCTTGCTTTTTGGTTTCCATGAAAAACAACAGGCCATCCTGAAATAGGCTCTCAGCCTTCCACCCCCACCCACACCCACACTGTTTACTCGACCTCGATTCACTGCTGACAGTCCTTGCCAAGTGTTCTTAGTTTTGATGCCTTGATCTTATGTTGCTTTGTTTTCCTTCTCAAAACAGCACCAGGCTGTAGCAAAACAATCTTAGCCATTCTCTACGGAAGGCACTTCAAATCCACCCTTGCATTTAGCACAGATAGGGAATAAGGAATGGACTCGCTCCAAGCCTAGTAGTAGGACTTTGAGTGTGTTGTTGACATGGCAAACTATTTATGGATAAGCCTCAGAGAGAAAAAAAAAAAAACATTCCAAAGATTATAAAGTGAAAACCTGAGTCAGGTTAATTTCCTAACCACGGTTTTCTGGTTTGGTGAAAGGGAAGAGCCTGAGTTGAGCATATATTTCCAGTCTTCCCAATGAGCAGAAGGTATTCTAACATTGGTTACATCTCAGGAACATTTAACCAACTATTTCGTCTATAATCGTTTTCACTACAAAGCAGATACACAGACCAGGGGGAAAGCCAAGAAATGGTGCTGCACTGAAGCCACTGAGCCAGAAACCTACCAGGTGCCCTTTGGTGACGGTGGAGACTTCGGGAGAAATACCACGGAGCAGACTGTCGATGGCTTATGGCAGGCAGTTATGGGGCCTGGGGGCCAAGGAGGGCTGGATCCCAGAGTCAAACAGCGGGAGTTCCAGGCCCTGATCCTAACTTTTCTTCCGGGACTGGCCTTCCTATCACGGCCTGTCAGTACCTCACCCATCCTTCCAGACCCAGCTCACTCTCTTCCATGAAACCATCCCTGAGTTTCCCAAATCACAAGTCATCCCTCTTTTACTGGATTCCCAAGACTTGGTATTTCTCATGAAGGGCCCACCTTATTCTGCTTCATAATCTATACATGTGTGCACAGTTCTCTCCCCAGCTCCTTGATGGTAAGATTTATGCACCAAGCCTGGCACGCCTGGATGCCTGATAATGATGATCTCTAACTTCACACGCCGCAAAGTATTAGCCCCATTTCACAGGTGAGGAAACTGAGACCAGGTTACATAATGGTCTAAGGACTGTCAGTTGTTAAATGGAATGGGGACAATCTGAACCAAGCTCCTCTCAATTTGTAGCCTTTTAGTCTTCCTTTCTCATCATGCTGCCCCAAGTGGTTACGGAAAAGGGTATTTAAAAGTGTATTTAAAATTGGGCGCCTGGGTGGCTCAGATGGTTAAGCGTCTGCCTTCGGCTCAGGTCATGATCTCAGGGTCCTGGGATCGAGTCCCGCATCGGGCTCCCTGCTCCTTGGGAGCCTGCTTCTCCCTCTGCCTTTCTCTCTCGCTCTGTCTCTCATGAATAAAAAAAAAAAAAGTGTATTTAAAATTAAAAGTGAATTTAAAACATCAAAGTTAGTTAAGACTTGATGACCTCTATGTCTACACACACAGAAGTATCATTAAAGTTATTCTCCATATTTTGATTAGCCTCATATACCTCTTTTGTACTCATTTTTTCCTATTAGGTCATAGGTGAGTAAAAGTTACCCCAATTGAGAGATTAAAAAAACTGAAGATAAAACCATAATTATTCTACAACCGTCAAGGTTATTGGAAAAGAAAATGTCCAAGTTGGCAGAAATGTAGTAAATATGAAGAGAAACTATAAGCCTGTGAGCATCCAAGAGGAGCTCAAGTGATCTATGTGGAAAATATTAAACTTGAATTTATCAATGCTATACCTTCAAATATGTATTGCCTAAAAATGCTAAAATGTCTTCAAGTGGCAAAAGATAATAGGCAAATGTCACATGATACATCGCTTATGTTAGAACAATATTTTTATTGGTAATTTATGTAAAATGTACTATGTTAGAGCACCTAGACAAATATCAACTCAAATAATGGAAGTTATAGACTCAAATGCCTCTCTACGTGTCTCATTTTATGGATGTGATTCTACCCAAAATTGGCTGCTCTTAAAATTAAGAGCTAATATCTCTTCCATATGATTCTAACATTTGTAGAATGCTTGTGATGTCTCTAGCAATAAGGTGCTGTAAAATCATTATTGCCTTTCATCCTAAGAAACACCTTATGAGGATGATCATCTCCATTTTAAAGATGAAGAAACTGAAGCTTTGTAAGGTTCAATGAACCAAAACCGCACAGCTGGTAAATAGAGAGACTGAGGTTCAATCCACAGCTGTCTGCCTCCAGGGCCTTGGAATTCAACCAGGTGGTCCCTAAATTATGTTCTATAACTCAACTACAACTTCACTTTGAGTAGATCATCAGCCCAAAACGATGTTACTAAATGTGATTACTTCCTGTCTTCCCATTTTATTTCAGAAATGTTTTCTGCTCAACGACTTGTTAACTTCAATTAGATCTAGTTTAATACACCTACTTGTTAGTAATGTATGTAACATGAGAAATGTTGCCCTTTTTTGTTTTTTTTTCCTTCCAGGATTTGGGGGTGGCTATAAGAAGAAATCCTTATATTATATATGAATTTAAAGAAAGGGGCTAGAATAATAATAATAGCCACCATTTATCAAAACCCTGGCATGTCTGTATTCTACAGGTACTGCCCACAGTCTTGACGATAGTCCCATACCTCCCCCATTTAATAAGAGAGGAAACAGACACCCCGAGTTACTACCCAAGATATCCAAAGGCCAGAGCTTTTCTACTACGTATGCAGCCCATGCACTGACACATGAATTCCAAGAGGAGATAAGCGAAGACTCTCCTAACTCATCAGGCGGTCCTCTGGGGTCTTTAAGACTTTACCAACCCTAAACACAGTCATAGATGGCATTTCAGAACTGCCGCAAAACCTCTTTGAAATCTTCTGACCCAACGTCTGCATTTGCAGTAGACAGCAGACCCAGGCAGGTAACAGGACGTGTCCACAGTGACAACGCTGGGGACAGGACTCCACTCTTGACTACGTCCTTTTCTGTCAAGGAGGGAAGGAGCACCAGAGGCCCTGACTCCACGTCCCCATGCCATGCACCAGCTGAACACTAATAGTCATGTTTATAAACATCAAGCCCGCCCTGCAGGTCCCCCTTCCCAACCAGAGTGTGTGCACCCAGCAGTGTGCCCTGGAACACGGCCCACACACAGGTCTAGTGTCGAATGTGGTTTTGGCAAAAGCATCAGTCCCTGGAGAAAACACTGAATGGCAGCCACCAGCCCAATACCTGCTTCTCTGCAGAGATGTTCGAACGTGGGGGAATAGAAAGGGCTGAGCTATCACCAAAAATGCAAGGTCATGCAAAGAAGCAGCCCAGCACTGGCCTGGGTCTGTTTTGGACATCAAGAGTTGATGTCCAGGGGCGCCTGGGTGGCTCAGTCGTTAAGCGGCTGCCTTCGGCTCAGGTCATGGTCCCAGGGTCCTGGGATCGAGCCCCCGCATCGGGCTCCCTGCTCGGCGGGAAGCCTGCTTCTCCCTCTCCCACTCCCCCCTGCTTGTGTTCCCTCTCTCACTGTGTCTCTCTCTGTCAAATAAAATCTTTAAAAAAAAA